>NC_132993.1:30677500-31332500 GCF_048564905.1 Vicugna pacos
GTAGAATTGGGAAAAAATTCAACAGAAAATTCCAAGAAATCAGTAACAAACCTTGCAAGATGATCTCTCAGTTTTTGAGAACACATCCACATGCAAGTTGAGTTCATCCAGGAAAGAAATTGATTTTAGTATTTTTGCAGAAGAACTTTCCAAGTCATTGCTGCTTTGAAGAGTTTACTATCTCTTTCAATCCCTTGTTTATTCTCCCTCACACATACTGCTAAGAAGCTGGGATAGAATTAGAAAAATATTGTCCTTTGTAATTTTAATAACTCTGTTTTTTTCAGAGTAAACATCACCATCTCTAGTTTTGCTCACACAGAGACTCAGAATCTTGCTTCATAATCAAGGAAGGTCTAAACTGGCCAAATCTCTCTTACCATGTCTGTGGTGGTTTTGGAATTTGTGCCTTTATGAACACTACATAAGTTTAATTAAGAATGATTGAACCCAAACCACGAAATGAACACAATATGAATTTGATTTGACAGTTAACTTATGCATAATACACATTCTTTGAGCTATGTTCCTGAAATAATTACTAATACTCTCCTCGATAAAGAATTGATGACAACTTTCAGCTTTGTGTGTGTGTGTGTACACGTGTATGGTCTATTCTAGTGCAAACCAGATTTGAGTTTTGCTGACCATTTTCTGTGTTCTGTTATCTTTGGCCACAGTGATCAGCTGCTTTCTTCTAAGAGGGCACTAACACTATTTGCAGAAAGATTTTTAGTCAAGATTGAAGTAGTTGATGAAACTTTCATTTCAAATTAGGCATTTATGAATGACCTCGGGGTGGGCCTCCAGGAAGGTTGGACCAAATCCAAAACTCCTTAAAGGCACATCAGAAGTCAGGAGCTGGAGAAACAAGATGAAAACTCCAAGTTTTAAGGATTAGGGCTGGGCTTATAAATATGAAGCCAGGATGTGTTGATAAGGTGGAAAGGGAATTGGCCCAGGCCATGTGCCCATCTCTAAACCAGTTATTGTGTGGAGATGGAAGCAGGGCTCTGAGTGCCCACATCTGGCCCATGTCCACACCTGGAAACCAGGAAGTGTGGTCAGACCCATCTAAACCACTGGACCTGAGTCAAGGAAAAGACAAAGCTTTTGATTCTGTTCCCAGTAGATTGAATGGTAAATAAGATAGTGTATGTCCGTGACAATCATAATCTAGCTTTTGAAACTTGAGCATTTTGTGTAATTGTTCTGAGCCTCAGTTTTTTTAGCTATAAAATCAGAACAATAAGACGTTCCTAGAAGTTGAGAAGGGGAGGTAATTTATGTAAGCTGATTCTCAAGCATTGAACATATAAAATAAGAAAATAAACTTAATAAGTGACTGCTTAAGAGCATGCTTTTACTAAATCAAATATACTGTATGTGTATATTATGTCAGTGTTCTTATATTCACAGTTATTTTTTTAGAGATGTGTTTGGGGAAAAAAATTTAGTCCACAATGTAAATAGTTATTTGTCTCTAGGTAGAAAGCTAATGGAAATAATTCTTTCTTCAGGTTTTCTATGTTTTCCAGATTGTCTTTAATAGATCTATCCTTCTTTGTGATGTGAAATAAATACTCTTTTAAAATAAAATAGCAAAAATGTGTTGTTGTTATTATTAATCCTAAAAATATATTTTTCAACATATATTTAGGTTCAAGAATTCTTCCTTACAATTCACTAGGTACAAAGGATGTTGGACCACCAATGTAATATACCCATTTAGTTGTTTATTGTCATTTTCTTTCTATCAGTGTAAATGGACCTATTCAGTTAAAATGTTTATACTAAGTATATGAGGAAGACCTGCTGCCTTTAAAGAGTGACTAGTAGATTTCATGAAAAAATATGTAATGCAATTATTATTTCTTTAAATAATTTAGACCCAGTGTCTAAAATCATAATAAAATTGTCCTTTAATATTTATGCTATTAAGTGATTCTGTGTTGGGTTGAGTTCAAGGAAGTTTATAACTAAAAATATCAATAGGAGCTAACAACAGTACCATTTATCTGGCTATACCTGTAGCATCACTGTTGTACTTTGTGTGTGTGTGCGTGTGTGTACGTATGCAGACACATGTGAACACACATAAGATACCTATATTCAAATCCTTTTATGAAACCTGCTTTAATCAATGGTATCTTCATAACTGTGCTTTGCAAAATTGTAACCTTATCACACACTGATGTACATCTTGCTATAAGAATTCCCACCAAGGCTAAATAGATTTTACTCATTAAGGTTTGATAGTATAAGGATAATAATAATAAGTCAAAGAAAAAATGAACAGTGGAGAAATACCACCAAGGTTCTTATAGTTTAAAGGAAGATAAAGGACTGAAAAGAAAAATGCAAGAAATGTAACTGCCTATATGGAAATACGTATCAAGTACAGTGAGAACACAGGAGAAAGACTTGCTAAGCCTGCCATGGAGAGAGAAAAAGGGAAGCTACAGAGGTGACAGCATTTGAAGGGAGGCTTAGAAGCTGAGTTAGAACCTTCTGTCAATCAAGTGAACAAGGAAAAGGGGCAGCATAACAGAGTCCAGTGTAGCAGAGGAGTCACATGCTGCAGGGGCAAAGGTGATGTTTAGGTTGTATATTGATGATCAGCTTTTATTTTTTTAATTTTTCGTTTTTAAATGATTACAGATTCACAGGCAGTTATGAAAAAAATGTATAGGAAGGTCCTGTGCACCCCATACCCAACCTCCCCCAATGTTAGCATCTTGTCTGTTACAGTAAATATCAACACAGTGAAATTGGCATTGGTATAATTTGCAGATCTCGTTGAGATTTGACAAGTTATCCATACACTCGTGTGTGTGTATGTGTGAGTGTGTGTATGGGGTGGTTCTAATCATTTATCACATGTATAACTCCTGCAGTAATACAAATGCAAAACTGTCCCATCACCACAAAGTTCCTTTATGCTAACCATTTATATCTCCCATCAGCTCCCAAACTTCTACTCTCTACCCCGTACTCCCCTCAAACTCTAATCTGTCAACCACTAATCTGCTCTTTACCTCTCTAATTACATTATTTCAAGAATATTATGTAAATGTAATCACAGAGAATGTCACTTTTTGAGATTGGCTCTTTTCCACGCGACATGATTCTCCAGAGATTGATCCAGGTTGTTGGATGTATCGTTAGTTTGTTCCATTTTATTGCTGAGTGGTACTCCCTGGTATGAGTATCCTGAAGTTTGTTTAACCTTTCACTCACTGAAGGACACTTGGATTTCCCCCAGTTTTTGAACTATTATGAATATTCCCATACCTGTTTTTTCTTGACCATGAATTTTACTTTTTCTGAGATAAATGCCTAGGAGTGCTTGGTTGTGTGGTAAATGCATTTTGAATATTAATGAAAATTGCCAAACTATTTTCCTGAATGGCTGTGTGACCTTACATTCCCATCAGCAACTTATGAATAATTGACATTTTAAAAAAACGTATAGTTACATCTCTATTTTAGGTTACTTTCTATGTGTTAAAAAGTATCAGCTTTTATAATATGATATATATAGTTTCCTTTAAATATAAATATATTAAAATGAAAAATGAGCTGGCTAAGATCAATATAAATAATATAGCTTTGGATTTTTGTTTTGGATATGGCAAAAATAAGCAGGTGGTACAGGAAGAAAGGAAGTTTGGGAAACTGACATGGGGAGTTAGGACCTTTACTTTGATTATTAAATATTAGATAGCTTTAGTTTCAAGTCTTGTTCCATCACTAACTAGCTCTGATTCAGTTTCTTTGGTATATTTTACTAGTCATATTAATAAAATAATTAAATTTAGTAATAATTAATAACAACATGATTGTTGAGAAAATAACTGAGACAATATATGTCACACACATAGCCTTTGCTCAGAGTGTTGTAAATCTCTTATCTGTTTCTGTAGAGAGTCATTATCCAGGCTAAGTAGACATGCGACCATAGTATGCAGAGATCATAGAGTGATCCATAACATACGGGTGGAACTAAAAAGAAAGTTTAGTGGTGCTAAAATGTAAAGTTGAAAAGGGACATACTGCCTAGTATATAGAGATTAACAATAGCAGTACACTTACCCATAATATGGAGATACCCCCTCCTATTTATTCTTCACAAGGTAATAAGTATCAGTTCATAGAACAAAGTTAAAGGAACTCTTTTCAAAGTCACAAAAATGAAACCTAACCATTAGTGATGTGAAGTTTGATATTCTTGTTTCATTAGTTTTCAGCTGGAGTCTCCCCTTTTGACTCCAGACACTCAAAAGCAGACTGTTGGGTTAATTGAGAGGAAAGGACTTGGATGAGTCAGAACCCAGACTTCAAGAAGGCATCTTAACTACTTCGCTAATTGTGTCATTCCAGCAAATTACTTAATCTCTCTAACCATCTATATTCTGTGTGAAATAGACTTAATATTTTCTCTAAGGACTTCTGAGAATTAAATGAGATAATACCTTCATGACTCCTGACACACAGTTAGAACTCACTGAGCAGTAGCTGTTTTTATTTTGGGGGTTTGAAAAATGTTTCTCCATTTTTAGTCTGGGGTTAAATCAAACTCACTTATGGGTAGAACTGACTTTGTTGAACTGAACTAAAGCTTCCTTTTTGCAAACATTGTCAAATGGAGTTTCTTAAGAGAGTCTTTAGAGGGATGTGCGTGAGGTTAGAGGGGGTGGGAGGTGTCCTGTGTGCCTGTCTATGTAAACTGTTTGTTTATTTCAAACACTCACTACTCATTCATTCACTCACTCATTCAGTAAATGAGGACAATAGCCTTAGAAGCTGAGGAGTAATATCCTCGACATGTCCTAGTTGACCAGAAGCATCCCACTCAGCCATAGATGCTTAGTATTGCACAGCTGACTCATTTGAGCCACTTTCTTGTTTTTTTTACATTTTTTATTGAGTTATAGTCATTTTACAATGTTGTGTCAAATTCCAGTGTAGAGCACAATTTTTCAGTTATACATGAACATACATACATTCATTGTCACATTCTCTTTCACTGTGAGCCACCACAAGATCCTATATATATTTCCCTGTGCTACACAGTACAATCTTGTTTATCTGTTCTACATTTTGAAATCCCAGTCCCTTCCCTCCCCCCATCCCCCTGGCAACCACAGGTTTGTATTCTATATCTATGAGTCTGTTTCTGTTTTGTATTTTTGTTTTTGGTTTTTTTGTTTGTTTTGTTTTGTTTTGTTTTGTTTTTTGATTCCACATATGAGTGATCTCATATGGTATTTTTCTTTCTCTTTCTGGCCTGCTTCACTTAGAATGACATTCTCAAGTAACATCCATGTTGCTGCAAATGGCATTATGTTGTCAGTTTTTATGGCTGAATAGTATTGTATGGCTGTATAAATATACCACCTCTTCTTTATCCAGTCATCTGTTGATGGACATTTAGGCTGTTTCCATGTCTTGGATATTGTAAATACTCCTGCTATGAACATTGGGGTGCAGGTGTCATTTTGAAGTAGGGTTCCTTCTGGATATATGCCCAGGAGTGGGATTCCTGGGTCATATGGTAAGTCTATTCCTAGTCTTTTGAGGAATCTCCATACTGTTTTCCACAGTGGCTGCACCAAACTGCACTCCCACCAGCAGTGTAGGAGGGTTCCCTTTTCTCCACAGCCTCTCCAGCATTTGACATTTGTGAACTTTTGAATGATGGCCATTCTGACTGGTGTGAAGTGATACCTGATTGTAGTTTTGATTTGCATTTCTCAGATAATTAGTGATAGTGAGCATTTTTTCATGTGCGTATTGATCATTTGTATTTCTTCCTTGGAGAATTGCTTGTTTAGGTCTTCTGCCCATTTTTGGATTAGATTGTTTGTTTTTTTCTTATTAAATCGTGTGAGCTGCTTATATATTCTGGAGATCAAGCCTTTGTCAGTCTCATTTGCAAAAATTTTCTCCGATTCCATAGGTTGTCATTTTGTTTTATTTATGGTTTCCTTTGCTGTGCAGAAGCTTGTAATTTTCATTAGGTCTCATTTGTTTATTCTTGCTTTTATTTCTATTGCTTGGGTAGACTGTTCTAGGAGAGTATTTTTGAGATGTATGTCAGATAATGTTTTGCTTATATTTTCTTCTAGGAGGTTTATTGTATCTTGTCTTATGTTTAAGTCTTTGATCCATTTTGAGTTTATTTTTGTATATAGTATAAGGGAGTGTTCTAGCTTCATTGATTTACATGCTGCTGTCCAGTTTTCCCAACACCATTTGCTGAAGAGACTGTCTTTATTCCATTGTATATTCTTGCCTCATTTGTCAAAGATTAGTTGACCAAAAGTTTGTGGGTTCATTTCTGGGCTCTCTATTCTGTTCCATTGGTCTATATGTCTGTTTTTGTACCAATACCATGCTGTCTTGATTACTATAGCTCTGTAGTATTGTCTGAAGTCTGGGAGAGTTATTCCTCCAGCCTCTTTCTTTTTCTTCAGTAATGCTTTGGCAATTCTAGGTCTTTTGTGGTTCCATATAAATTTGATTATGATTTGTTCTAGTTCTGTGAAATATGTCCTGGGTAATTGGATAGGGATTGCATTAAATCTGTAGATTGCCTTGGGCATGTGTCCATTTTAACAATATTGATTCTTCCAATCCAAGAGTATGGGATATCTTTCCATTTTTTTAAGTCTTCTTTAATTTCCTTCATCAGTATTTTATAGTTTCCCATGTATAAGTCTTTCACCTGCTTGGTTAGATTTACTCCTAGATATTTTATTACTTTGGGTGCTATTTTAAAGGGGATTGTTTCTTTACTTTCTTTTTCTGTTGATTCATCATTAGTGTAAAGAAATGCAACTGATTTTTGAACATTAATTTTGTAACCTGATACCTTGCTGAATTCTTCAATCAGCTCTAGTAGCTTTTGTGTGGACCTTTTAGGGTTTTCTATATATAGTAACATGTCATCAGCATATAATGACACTTTTACCTCTTCTTTTCCAATTTGGATCCCTTTTATTTCTCTCTCGCGCCTGATTGCTGTGGCTAGGACTTCCAAGACTATGTTGAATAGGAGTGGTGATAGTGGGCAGCCTTGTCTTGTCCCAGATTTTAGTGGGAAGCTTTTGAGTTTTTCACCATTGAGAACTATGCTGGCTGTAGGTTTGTCATATATAGCTTTTATTATGTTGAGATATGTTCCCTCTATACCCACTTTGGCAAGAGTTTTTATCATCAATGGGTGTTGAATTTTATCAGATGCTTTTTCTGCATCGATTGAGATGGTCATGTGGTTTTTGTCCTTTCTCTTGTTGATGTGATGTATTACATTGATTGATTTGCGTATGTTGAACCAGCCTTGTGTCCCTGGGATAAACCCCACTTGGTCCCCACTTTTTTATGTGCTATTGGATTCTATTTGCTAGTATTTTGTTAAGAATTTTTGCATCTATGTTCATCAGTGATATTGGTCTGTAATTCCCTTATTTGGTGGTATTTTTGCCTGGTTTTGGCATCAGGGTGATGGTGGCTTCACAGAATGAGTTTGGGAGTATTCCCTCTTTTTAAATCTTCTGGAAGAGTTTGAGAAGGACTGGTATGAGTTCTTCTTTGTATGTTTGGTGAATTCCCTGGTGAAGCCATCCAGTCCTGGACTCTTATTTGTAGGGAGGTTTTTTATTGCCAGTTCGATTTCATTTCTAGTGATCAGTTTGTTCAAGTGGTCAGTTTCTTCTTGATTCAGTCTTGGTGGACTGTATGTTTCCAGAAACTTGTCCATCTCCTCTAGGTTATCCATTTTGGTTCCATAAGTTTTTCATAATATTCTCATATGATACTCTGTATTTCTATGTTATTTGTTGTAATTTCTCCATTTTCCTTTCTTGAGCCACTTTCTTGATACTGAAGGGAGTGATCAGTCATTGGGTTTGGACACAGAGTGAAAGGGAAGGTTGCAGAGTGAGGGTCACTTGTGCTTACTCATAGAGACACTGGAGAGAAAATTTGCTTTAGTTTTCCTACTAATAACCTTCACAGAGATAGGGAAGATTGGTGATAGTGGTGCTTTGTTTTGGTCCATCACAGCAGTCATAAGGAATATCAGCTAGCATTTTCAATTTTGAGAGACTTTATAATGTTAGTAGGAAAGAAGGTTTAAAAGAAGCTCAGCAGGATAATGGGGTCTCTCTTATCTCCTTTTAAATTGTGGATTCCCTCCTTATAATTGGTAGGAAATTTACTGACAGTAAGATGGACTAGAAAAGAAAAATGGTCAATAAAATAAACAGGTCATCAGGAATATTTGAGACTACATGTTGGGGGTTGTTAAGGTTTACTTCTTATAGAGTATTTGTCTTTGCAGCATTTAAATTTTATTTGATGCAGTAATTACGGGTACAGTACTATGAACTATAGATTTAATAGAGAATAGCCTTATAATTACAATATCACCATATATTTCTTACTACATAATTAAATGGACAACAGCATTTCAGGAAAGATTTGAATTTCACAATGGTACTTTCTGAATTGGCATAATACCTTGGCATTATTAAAGCATTTTGTTTTTATTTTATTTTAAAGTTTTAACTGGATGATATACTAGAGTGAATGCTTCTTAATGATTTTTAAAATGATTTTACAACATTAACTTTTATAATATGAAACATAATTAAGACAATGAACATAAGAAATGGTATCTATCCCCCAGATTATGGTGCTCACTCTCCTTGGTCCCTGCCCCACCTTTCTTACCATTCTCTTTTTGCCTTGCTTTTCATTTGCCTTTACTTGGAGGATCTTTCTAAATAGGTTATTTTTGTCTGTTTAGAGCCAACATTCCAAGGGATATCCCTGTTCTTCCCAATAAACTAAACTGCCTTGTTTTCAAAGATTTATAAACTAATTGGACTCAAGGTAGGATCATTATTTCTCCTAGAAGAGAATCCATGTTTGTAGAAGAATTTTGACTAGATTTTCAAAAAAATATATTTTACACAAGTAGAGTGCTACATTTGGGGACAGAAAACCTGTGTTTTAGCCTCAGCTCTGCCTCTTGAAAAATTTGCAGAATGGGCAAATCACATACTTGCTTTGACACTCAGTTCCCTCCTCTGAAAAATGGGCATGATAATTTTGACCACTTAGTATGGTCGCTATGAGGATTAAGTGACACGATGGAGGCAAAAATGACTTTAAAACTATGAAACATTGTGCAAAATAAAGTATTTCTTTTAACTTCAAAATAATCTTGGAAGAATTGATGTCTTTTCACTTATGTGACATGTTTATATAGATCTTAAATATAAAATTTAAATACAAATATATGCAACTTCTATTTTTCAAGAACCACTACTCCAGATTGTGAGAAAAATTTATAGCTGATTCTTCATTGTTTTAAATCAGATCATGATAATTATTATAAACATATAAATATTATAAAATGTGAAATATTGGGCTGTGAGGCTTGATATAGGGTAACATTTCTTGTGCATTTATTCTATAAAAATATATTTTAAGTTCAAGTTTTCTTCAAATAATTTAATATTTCTAAAGTTATAGTATGCATTGCTATAATGAGTATTTTTAAATTTTTAGATGACTGATATTACCTAGACAAATGCCATTCATGTAAAGGAAGCAAAAACATTGTCAGATATTCAAAGAATGAGAAAATTAATTAGAATTGGAAGCACAAAGATAGATGAAATAAAGTAAGAAGCAAATATAAAAGAGAGAATATTGGGGAATGTAACACTTTGGTGAATTTAATAAGAATTGAAATATAGATTGTCTAAATAATTGTTTCTAATTGGAGACAACATCAAATTCATGGTAAAATGACACTTGAAATAGAAGTCATATAATGAAAATCAATAACAATAATAATTGTGTTCCATAACCTCTGATCATATTAGTAAAGATTTGCTGACCTGACAGTAGAAGTGTAAAATATTTCTAAATTTTGCATGTTGCATATGGAGAAATCAGAAGTTATTTGAATCAAAAAAACAAGGCAATTATTTGTCAAATTAGAGTGAAAATTAAAAGTGAAGAAAACACTTCTTGAGGCAAAAGGGAAAATAAAATTATGCTCAACCATATTCAGTTTATACTCTGAAAAAAGAGTATTAAATATTCAAAGTTAAAAATGTTAAAAAGTTAATAGAAATCCTAATGAATAATACTTTTAAAAGATATTTTAAAATTCAAATTGAAAAATGAGAGTAACTGAAAGAACAGTGAAAGTAGGTCAGATACAGAGAAACAAAATAAAGAGGGAGGAAACAATACAGAAGTCAGATAAAACAGAATTTAAAGTAAAAACCATAAAAAGAGACAACATGGTCATTTTGTATTTGATAAAAGGTGCAGCTCACTTTTAGGCAGTCCTTATAATAGTTGAGTGTTTATGTAACAAAAAGAATGCCAACTAATTATATAAATGAAAAGAGGTTAGAAATGGAAGAAGAAATAGAAAATAAATATTAGTAGCTGCTGTTTATCACCATCTTTCTAGGACAAATCAGGGAACAAAAAGCAAGTGAGTGTGTCAGAGATATCAAGCTAATTGCCAGCATGCTGTTTACTCATATGCAGGGCAGATGAATCCATAGATTGATTTTATCCAACCAAGGGGAAAACAGGTTTGATAGAAGAGAAAGAGGAGAAAGGGAGGAAAAACGAACCACATCTAATAGGAGAACAGTTTTCAGTTTCCACGTATTTGGAGTAAGTGATTAGTGGTCAGTTAAAGGCAGTGTGTCTGGCCCATCTGTTCTTCTGCAGACCAACTAAGCAGTACCACAGAAAACGGTTTTCAGATGGTTATGGATTCCCTAGAAGACCTCACATGTCTATTATTGTCTTTGTGACAAGCTGCCTCCATGGAAGTTCTGCTAGAATCCTTTCTAAAATATCTCTGCTTTAGTTGCATCAGATCTTCACTATCTCCCTGCTCAGTACTACTCAGGTATAATCATGATTTGTCAAAATACGTATGTATATAAAATGCATGCAAAATCTATGAAATAAAATACTTCAAATTGTTAAGACAGATGGTTCTGGTGGCATTACTAAATGTGATTTTTATTCTCTTTGTAAACTTTTCCCCATTTTTCCAAATCAAAGAAGTTTGTATTAGTTTTACAATCAAAACCCTAAAATTTTTATTTTTAAAAACAGTAATTGATCCCAATCATTGAGCAACCAAGGGCTTTATGTATGTTACTTCTTTCAGTCCTTCAGCAAAACCCAATATAGTTCATTCCCTCATTTAGAGACAAAGAAATTGATACTGAGAGAGGAGAACTGATTTATCCAAGGATCCACTGGTTCTATTACTTTGATTCACTAAAAATTAGTAACATGTCCCCTCTCACCACTCGTATTCAACAGTGTACTGGAAGATCTAGCCAAGAATAGGATATGAAGGTATATGGATTGGGAAGGAAGAAATAAATCTGTCTTTGTCCTCAGAGGACATGATCACCTATGTAGACAGTCAGGAAAAAAAAAAAAAACTCCTGGAACTAATAAGTAGTTATAGCAAGGTGTCAGGAGACAATATTAATATGCAGAAGTCAGTTGGTTTCTCAAATACCAGCAGTGGATGAGGAATTTGAAATTAGAAGCACAAAACCACTCATATTATCATTTCCCAAAATGAAATACATAGGTGTAAATACATACAAAATCTATAGGAAAACTATGAAACTCTGATGACGGAAAGCAAAGAATTATATAAATGCAGAAATATTTCACATTCATGGTAAGAAGACTCAGTATTGTCAAGATGTCAATTCTTCCTAGTTTGACCTATCTATTTTATTCAATCCCAATCAAAGTTCGAGCAAGTTGATTTGTGGATATTAAGAAACTGATTGTAAAGTACATATGGAGAGGCAAAAGAGCCAGAATAATCAACACAATATTGAAGGAAAAGAACAAAGTTGGAAGACTGACATGACCCGACTTCAAGACTTACTATAAAGTTATATAGTGCTGTATAATTCTACCTATATGACATTCTGGAAAAGGCAAAACTATGGCAAGAGTGAAAAAACTGACGGTTGCCAGGGTTTGGAGTGTGGAGGATGAATGAGTAGAACATAGATGATTTTTAGGGCAGTGAAAATACTCTGCATATTTCTATAATGATGTATTTAAATATTTATCATTATCTGCTTGCCCAAATCCATAGAATACACAATGCCAAAGATGAACCCTAAGGTAAACTGTGGACTTTGGATGGTTATGATATATCAGTGTAGGTTCATCAGCTATAACAAGTGTACCAGCCATGAGAGACATGAATAGTGGGGGACTCTGCATTTTGGAGGGGTACAATGTATATGGGAAATCTCTGTACCTTCTCCTCCATTGGCTATGAACCTGCTCTAAAAAAGAAAGCATTAATTTAAAATAAACCAGTTGGGGTGGGAAAGTATCAGCAAGTGACTAGCAGCCAAGATTAGAAGCTCAAGAAAGAATGATTGCTTCTTTTTTCAATTCGTTTATTTCTGCAACAGTTTTGGTTTTTAAAAAAACACTTTATTTACTTATTATTGTATTATTTTAATTATTTTATTTTAGGAGGAGGAGGTAATTAGGTTTATTTATTTTTAGGGGAGGTACTGGGGATTGAACCCAGGACTTCATGCATGCTAAGCATGCACTCTACCACTTGAGCTATATCCTCTCCCCAACAACTTTGTCTTCATGAATGAGATGTACTCCCTGTCCTATCAGTGCTGACAGCCTATTGGTGACACTGGCACTTAAACACTTTCAATAGTGTGTATGTAATCACTGAGGGCTGGGAGTGGTTGACTGTGCAGGTGAAAGTGGAGGTAGGAGAAGGTAGATCTTCACCAGAGACTCTGATTTCCAAGACAGTCCTGTAGTGATGAGAGAAAAACTGGGTGTGAGATCATCCTTGAGTCTGAGGGTTAACAAATAAAAGGAAGTCATTCACTCGCTCAAAAAATATCTCATTGCCAAAAAAATAGAAGTTCGTGAATGAATGCTCACAACTTGAAACAAGGAGTAAGAAGTATAAATAAACCAACAGAGACATATTTTGGGTTACAGTGAAATTTTTTTTTTTAATGTTTGAATTTGGAGCTAGACTGCTTAGGTTTGCTCTGCCACACGTTAACTACACGGTCTGGGGCAAATAACTATCTTTTCAGAGGTCAGTTTTCTTCATTAAAAGGCAATTATAACAGTACCTATCTCACAAGGATAGAAGAATTAATACACATATATCTCTTAAAACTGTGCCTGGTATGTTTGAGGGAAAGAAGGGTCAGCTTGGCGGGCACAGGATTAACAGGAGGGAGAATGAGAGGGAGTTGAGGTAAAAAAAAGGAGAGCAGTGACTAGGGATTTTACTTTTGAGTGTGATGGGAAGCCATTGGGGTGTTTTCAGCAATGCAGTGGCAAAATCTGACATGTTTTAAACTGATCACGCTGCTAGTGTTTTGTGAATAAAGAAAAGGGTGCAAGGATGAAAACGCAGTGACCTGTTAGGAGGTTATTGCAATAATGCAGAGGAGAAATGATGGTATCTTAGCCCAGGAATTAGTGCTAAGAGGACCAAAGAGAACCTCTGTGCAGGATCTCCATGCACAAAGGTTCCTTGTCATCGTGCTAAGCCTGGAAAATTCCGATACGCAGCTAACATTGCTGTATACAGTCTCCCTACCCTCTGATTATGAAACAGTGATGGCTCACCACACAACTTGCTTCTTTTCTTTAGCAAACAAACATGTTTGTTTTAGATATCATTAGCAATAGTAGAAGAGCTAAGGCTGGTCAGTTATTACAAATGAAACAACTACTTATGAATGAGGCTAGAGCTTACGGTTACTAACTGGCAAAATATGATATGAATAAATAAAACATTCCCAAATTTTATTACTTATTTCAAAGAATGTCATTTGATTATATTGAAAACTATATGAAACACAACTGATAACATATTAGTGAAGTTTTTTTAAGGTCTTGTTTATTCCAAAGTTAAGTGTAACTGTTTCTTCCTTCTGACAGGATGGGAGTGAAGAGATGTGAAATCTGAAATTTGGGGAATGATATCTCTCTACTGTTGTCTTCCTGTTTATAGACAGGTAGGAGGGCGGGAAATAGAAGCCTATGGTTTAGACAAACTTATTAGATCTACCTTGAGTAGTCAAAGGAAGCAGTGGAGCTGCATTTATCAGTCATGGGTAAATTATGTCAAAGAAAGTATAAGAAATATGTTTTGAAATTACTGGGAGGCAAAGGAATTAAGAACAGGGAGAGGCTGAGAAAGCTAAAGTCAATTGGAGAAAGATGATTTAAAGAGATTTAAAAAAGAGGCATGATTACTTTTTTCACTTCCAAGTTATTTTCCTTGTCATGATGTGACTCTTCCCCAGCCTTCCTTAGTTTTCTTGTGAAGTCGATGTTACAACTCCAATGTCTTCTGTTAAGTACTGATGGTACTAATGTTTGTAAATCAAGCAAAATATCTGAGATCCATATTGAGATGTTAAGTCAAAAAATGTGAAGACTATGACAGCAGCGGGAATTTTGAGCCAATGATGACGAGGAAAGCAATAGACATCTAGCCCCCGTAGTCTCTAAAGAGATCTGGAGACACGTGGACCTCATTGCACATGAACTGGATTTTGAGCTGCTCTGATTTGGATCTCAAAAAACGGAATACGTTGGCTAACATGTGAGTTGCTGTCTCAGCTGGGGGCTGATAACCTGTAGTGATCATATGTTGGGGATGTGAAACTCAAGGGATAAGTGAATCCCACTTGCAGTATTTGGACAGGTCGGTTGTCAACGTCAGGGGTTTTCAGATCCTCTAATCTTGATTAAAAACTTGCCTGAACATTAAAATCACCTTGGTGGCTTTGAAGCAATATATATTTGAACTCCATCCTTAAGCAATTAAATAAGAATTTAATGCATAGTCAAGTGTAAAAACCATAATATCAAATAACTGTAGAACAGTTCAGCCTAGAATATCCTAGCCTGTGATTTCCTATTTTTCAGAAGTCAAACGTTAATCAGTGGGTGAAAAAAAAATGGATCCCCAACTATGTAGAACTCACTTTATTAAAAATAGTAGAGGAGGAATACTGTTGTATTAGTCGTGGTTCTACCCTTAAAGAATTTATAGTGAAATTGAAGGAGCTGGGATTATACATGGTAAATAACTATCAAAATCACTCTGTGGCTTTTAGTATTAAATAACAATATGGGGCAAGGTAATCAGAATTGCTTTAAGGAGGAAAATGTTCCCAGGTTACTCAGTAATTCCTGTTTCTTGCCTTAGGAGGACCCCAGTAAAAAGCTTATAAATAGGTAGGATTGATCCAAGTTACTTTTCTAATATTTGGAAATACCATTATTATTGAAGCAATGTCCCAGATTCTAGAAATTGTGTTGTTAACACGTGGACATGATGGAAGAGTTGCAAACTATAGACTGAATTTTCACTAGCGTTTTATGTTGTTCATCAAATAAATCATACGGCAAAATTGATCAGCTAATATACATAATTGTCATTATTCTTTCTAGTAATTGAGGAGAAATCATAATCAGTTCATATAAATGATAATAATTACTATCGCTTTCATGCAATAAAAAACATATGGTTTTTCTCTTCTTTATTGTTGAGTTTGTATAATCCATAGCCTAGTAGTGCAGACCAGCAGCTCTGGAGCTGAACCTCCAGGGTTTGGATGTTGGCTCCTTTGCCTTCTGTGTGACCTTAAACAATGTAATTAATCTCCCTCTCCTGTTTCCTCATATATAAAAATGAGGTGATAATACTATTTTTCTTTAGGAATTGCTGTGGGAATTGAATTAGATACTAAAAGAAGAGCACTTAATGTAAATGAAATGCATCTGTCATATAGTCTGTCCTCAATAGGTGTTAACTGTTATTATTATCTCAGTCCTCTTTGAAATCACGTATTAATTAGTGATAATTATTTTCTTCAATAAACACAACAGAAACTGAAAAACAGAAGGTTACTTTATTTAAATTTCATTTAAAATTTTTAAAATATTTAATTTGAATTAATAACCGAGTTCTTCAGTCTCCATAAGCCTCCACTGAAACCGTAACACAAACTGTAACCTTTAGCAAGTTAATCATCTCTTTTGGGCCTCAGTTTCTCATCTGTGCAGTGGGGATAATCACACTTCATTCCTCCGAGGATTGTCATGAGGATAAAATAACATATGCAAAGCAGTTTAAACAATACGTACCACACATTAAGAACATGTGTTAGCTTTTATTCGCATGTTTATGGTTAGTTTTATGATTGTGCTCCTCTCACGATCTTCCTCTTTGCCATTCCCATGGTTCTCCAGCCCCCTGCGGGGTCCTTTAGTGGAGCCCCTCTGCCCATGTTAATTTCCCTGGTTACTTGTGAGCTTAAGGCAGCAGAAAATGACTACCAGCTTGTTAATAGCATTTCAACTGAAACTCATTTTTATAGAATGTCCTGGGAATTTACATTTTAAGCCTTTCATCACTAATATTCTTCTGTTGAAGGATATTCTCTAAGTGTAGGTGGCGAAGAGCCAAATCTCATCCTCACTACCTTTGAGTGTCGTGGGCATTGAGTGGTGAAGGAATAGAGTGGGGATGAGGAAAGACTGTTTTCTTGAACTTGACTTCACTTTATATCTAAGGTCAGTGCAAAGGAACTGTTTCTCTTTTCTAAGAGGAAGGGAGAATGACTTTTTGACTTCTAAAATCTGGAGTGGAAATAACTGAAGATGACCAGTGTGATCTTCTCTGACTCCATGATTTTTCCATAGTTTGACACTGTTGTGGTTTATATTCCTTTTTCTGAGGCAAACAGAAGCTGTCACAATGGTGCTTTATGTCTTGTGTGGCCATGTACCGAGATACTTTAGGAAAATTATGATGAAGACAGTAATTTTTAGAAAATATACCATTAAAACAGGTTTTCCAGCACTCCAAAGAAGAACAAATTAAACTCACCTTTTCTTTTTTTGACATTTTAGTGGTAAGAATATTCTGATAAAACTAAACAGGAAAATTGTACTATCTCATTCTCAAAATAATCAACTTAGGCAGCATTTCTGCAGTAAATTTAAATCTAATCTGCATTATTAAATAAAAAAATGATAGTGCTCTATTTTGTTTTACCTGCATTTGAGAATAGGTTCCTTTTATCTAATGGAAGAGAACAAAAGGAACAGACATAGTATTTTAAAAACAGCACCTAAGGATTTTTAAAAACCAGAAAATTGAAATAACTTTGTAAAGATGGCATTATATCATTTTTTTAGAATTTCTTAAAAAGCTTCTTTCATTAAAAATCTCCCCCAAACTGAATTCCTTATAAAAGAAATTACTCTACTCATTTTTTTTTAGTTTTGCTTTAATGTCAGTACTCAGGTTTATAAGTGCAGTATTAGAAAAACAATGGATTAATAATAGATGTCATATGATGCTTTTATATCTCATATTATGTTTAATTCCTCATTGCTTTTCTCTGTTGCTTTAATTCCTAATCACTCTCCCCCAAACAGAGAGCATCTGCCAATTTCATTATATGGGAACTTAATAATACTTAATTAAAATACAAAGCCCTGGCTGCTATCTACCATTTAATTGAATGTGATTTAAATAAAACAATAATGGAAAGTATCAGATAGTTCATATATATTTCTGTTTGAAAAAGGATAATATCTTGACTATTTCTTCAGAGTAACCATAGGTTTTGTAATTTTATCTATGCTGTAAAAAGAAACTTTGCAAAATATTATTGCTTTTTCTCTCCTTCTAGCACTTAAAACTACACCTCATTGTAGCTTTTTAAATACTAACTTTTCTTTTGGACATTCAAAGCAGTGAGTGCCATTACATTTTTGTGTATCTTAAAAAGTTTTTTCTAGATCTGAGTTTGTAGTGATTTCAAAACATTCATCTACAGTGTCTAATAAGATGAAACATGCTTTTACTAATTATTTTTTGCTTGCAAATTTTGATGAAAAGTGTAACTGCATGACAATCTGTTAAAAGAATATCTTTGAGTAGAAGTGATAATTATCAATTACTTACCAGTTGCCCTGGAAAAGTGAAGAAAGAACAGTAATAATCATGACAGAAGCACTCAGATGCCATGAACTGTTGTTTCCTCTTTGTTTTTCTTTGTGTCCAACATTAATTTTCATAAAACAAATAGACAGGTATAGAAATGTAGATCGCAGAAAATAGGAGTGAAATAGGCATTGCGTTTAGAAGTAAATATGTATTTTTTTAAAAAGTCAGAAAGTGATCTTCAATATATGTTCTTTATTTTGTCTTATTTGCTTCAGATCATTTTTTTAAATGATATGTTACAAATTCAGTTGAATTCTCTTTTGTGCCCTTTCCCTGACTCATGCCCCTCTGTTGCTCTCTATCAACACGAAGTTCCTATTTAGTTTATTTAGTTTGGCCATCCACAGTTTTATACTTTTATAACATATTTGTAAAACAAACATCCAGAAACAGTTCACTGCGATATTCCTGTAAGGAATTACAAAGTTTCAGTGGTAAACCAAGCTGGGGGCAGAAGAAGAAACAGGTGGTACGTGGGAGCTATGTACAGGTGGGGATTAGTATTTCATCACTGACTTGTTTAGACCTACTGACTTTTTGTTGGTTTTATTATTGTTTATAAATTCTTTACAGACAATGGTCCCTCTTACTGCTTGCATTTAGACAGGACACTCCCACTATTCTCTACCACCCCACTTCTTAGTCTGTCACTGCAGAGTATAAGTGTGCTATAATTTCAAGATTCATTCTTTTTTTGTGATTATGTGAGTCAGTGCTACTCAAAGTACATGGTCTGCAAACTGCTTATACCTGGTTGGTGATGAGATAAAAAGATGGCACTATAATGCATTAGTCTAATGTTTCCTTCATCCAGAACATCATACCATAAAATAAAATACAACAAAACAAAATGTGTAAACGAGGTGGTCTAGCTGAAGCAGAATATGTGCAGTAATTTGTCTTCTGTAGCAAGCCCCTTGCAGCAGGATGGTAACAAACTCTTCACAGAGCAGTACTAGGCACTTTGAGTAGCACTGATTTGGGATGGTTGCAATTTTCTTACATATTATTCATAATTCAGGGAATATGCTTATATGTGCTTCCTGATCTATGAGTGCAAGAGTTTCTCTGAGCTTGTTCCTAGATGAAGAATTGCTGGAAATTGGGCTATGCTCATAGTCAGCTTGCTAACCAGTAAACTGCTTTCCAAAGTCATCGTACCAGCTAACCTGACCAGCACGTTGCAAGTTTAAATTTACCCAAAACTTTACCAGTAGAAATGTTAGACTTTTCTTTTCCAATTGAGTGGGTATAAAAAGGTCTATCTTTGTCATTTTACCTTGCATTTTCATGATTTCTAGAGTGGTTGTTCATCTTCTCATATTAACCTATAAATTTGCTCTTGAATTACATACTTTCTCTTATTGATTTGGAGGACTCATAAATTTTATATTTCAGATAAATATCTTTTGTTGACTATAATGTCTTCTCCCAAACTCTTGCTATATTTCGATTCTGTTTATAATTTTTTTCTTTTGGTCTTATTAAAAAGTTTTATTTTGATGTAATTCATTAATCTTTTCCTTTATGATTTAAAAACATTTTCTGTCTTCTTTCAAGATATTTTTGTATTCCACGATCCTAAATAGATTATCCATATTGTTACCTATATTTAAAATTTTAAAAATTTTCTTATTTAAGATTTTAATTTACTTTTTTTTGTTTGGAGTGAAATCAAGATCTAATTTTATTTTATCTTTTTATATGGATAGATGTATGTGTTCTGATACCATTTAAAAATTAATATACACTCGATTCATGAGTTTATAATACTCTTTCGTATACATTAAATTCTAGTACCTATGCATAATGTCCTGTTGCCTTTACAGTGTATTAGCCACTATGAATTTTGCTGATCTTGCACCTATAACATGCTATTTTATTTACCTTCTATCTGATAGAGTAAGGCTCTTGGTCCTGTGGATTTTTCTGCAAAATTATCTTCTTTATTCTTATATCTTTGCCTTTTCATATTTGTTTTCAAGTTATTTTTCATAATTCAGTAAATTCTGTTAGACTATTTCTTGCATTTAGTTTATGGATTAATTGGAGCAAAATTTACATCTTTACAATTTTTAGTCTTGCTATCTGTGCTGTTATCGCTCTATGAATCAAATCTTCCTTTGTACCCTCAATAACTTTAAGATATTTTGCATCTCTTTTTTTTTCTTAAAGCTTTATTGAGATATAAGTGAGATACAGCACTGTTTTAAGTTTAAGGAGGACAGCATAATGATTTCACTTCCGTACATCATGAAATGATTATCACAAGTTTAGTGAACATCCATCTCATGTAGATACAAAATTAAAGAAATAGAAACAAATTTTTTTCTTGTGATGAAAACTCAGGATTTACTCTTTTAACAACTTTCATATATAACATACAGCAGTATTGATTCTATTTATCATGTTGAACATTACATTCCCTAGCACTCATTTTTCTTATAACTGGAAATTTGTGCTTTTTGACTGCTTTCATCGAATTCTCCCTCACCTCACCCCCTGCCTCGGGTAACCACGAATCTGATTTCGTTTTCCTATAAGTTTGTTTGTTTGTTTGTTTGTTTTTGAAGTGTAATCGACCTGCAACATTATGTTAGTTCCTGTTACACAACATAGTAATTCAATATTTCTGTCTATTTCAAAGTGATCACCATGATACATCTGTCATCATACAAAGATACTACAAAGGTACTGATTATATTCTGCACACTGTACATTTCATACTTATGACTCATTTATTTCACAACTAGAAGTTTGTACTTCTTAAAGTCTGTCACTTATATCTTTCCTCTCCCCACCCCCCAATTCTCTGGCAACCACATATTTGTTCTTTGTGTTTATACCTCTGTCCTATTCATTATGCTTGTTCATTTTTTTTTATATTCTACATGTAAGTGAAATCATACAGTATTTGATTTTCTCTTTTTAGAAGGGATGCTTTTGTTGCATCCCGTAGATTTTTTAATCATAGTGTTTGCATTTTCAATGGTCTCCAGGTATTTCTTGATTTCTTTAGTGATCTTTTGGTTTTTTGGTAGCATATTGTTTAGCCTTCACACGTTTGTGGTTTTTGCAGTTTTTTTCTTGTAGTTGATTTCTGGTCTCAAAGCATTGTGATCAGAGAGTTTGCATCTCTTTATTAGAATTATTACTTTGTTTTTTATGCTATTTTGAAACTCTTGTTTCATTACTACATTTTACATTTGGATGTGTTTCTATATAAGATTGTTTTATACTGATTTTTAACACAGTTAATTTACTGAATTATATTATTAGCTTTAAGAATTTAAAAATACATTCACTTGAGTTTAGTTAGCTAGGCAACCATATTGTGGCTTTTATTTCTAATTTCTGTCTTCCTGCTTTATCTGTCATATTGCATTGGCTAAGACCTTCAGTATATTGTTACCTTCTTCTTAAGTTTAAAGGCAATGTTTCTTTTCTTTTCTTTTTTAGTATCAAATATACGTGCTTCAGAGTTTAGGTACATAACCTTTGTGGTAGTCATAAAAATGCACCTTGCAGACTCAACCATTATAAAGAATAGTAGATCATTGACCAAGGGCCCCAGCTGCTGTGCTCTGAACTTCATTGCTATGTTTGCTCTGAAATAATGCATCCCATGGGCTTCTTTCAGCCATTGACTGAGCATAGAAGGATACTAAGTTAAGACCATTCCTAGAAGACATGGGGTTCCACTGGTAACTAACTTTGACTTAAGGATTCCCTGAAAGTCTTGCTGAATCTTTCCTAAACTGCCCAACAGTCTGGGATACTACTATGCAGTCTTCCCTTCACCTCTCTTTTACTAAAGGTCAGGCTTGCCTCATGCTCTGACGGGTCTCGCAGCCTCCTGGCCCCCTTCTCATCTTCTCCCATCCAGTTATTTAATTAAATCGCTGTAGAATTAATCCTATGCTAGTCTGTTCCTTAGAAGACCCCAAGTAACAATCTTTATCTAAGGAAAAAAGTTTCCTTTCATTCCTACTATTGTAGAAATCATTTCCTTCTAGTAGGTAAATTAAATATTTTGGTTCATATTATCAATATTTCTCTTACAAGATCTTATGGTAGCTCACAGAGAAAAAAATGTGACAATGAATATATATATGTTCATGTATAACTGAAAAATTGTGCTCTACACTGGAATTTGACACAACATTGTAGAATTATTATAAATGAATAAAAAATGTTAAAAAAATTTCTCTTTAGAGGAGTACAGTGTCAACTGAGTCTTTATGCGATTATCCCTACACTTCATTTGCCTCTCTCAGAGACTTGTTTTTTATTTGTTTGTTTTCCTTATTTGTTTTATTTGTATAATTGCTTGTTCAAACTTGGAGAAACTAATATGTGCTGGTTTATTATCCACAGTTTTCTCTCCACTTTCTTTTCGTTTAGGAAGAGTGGTGAGACCAAGCAACTTTCCTGCTTTCAGAAGGCTTCTATTTTCTCAAGTTAATGGCATGTATTTTCTCCTGAACTCCTTACCCATACCTCTCAGTTTGTTTCTCTCCAAGTTGTTTGTAGGATATCAACACATATTTCAAAGATAATGTTAACTTGTCCTTCTACGTAGCTTCTGGGGTGAAACAGTAGCTCTTCGTAGTTTTTTGTTCTCTTTCTCTGTATCACTGGATTTCATATCTCACAATTTAGGATGTGCACTTGCATCCTATTATAAATGCTGCTGTATGTTTTTCACTTGTTTCCTGAAATTTTTTATTGCTCTTCTTAAATGTTAGGAAGGAATCTTTTGTAATTTTCCTTCTACAATGCTATTATTCCCCCAAAGTTACTGTACTATTTTTACATTCAATAAAAATGAAAACAATGAACCTATATTAATTCAAAATGAAGAATCAACTTTGAAGTAAATGGCATTTTTCTGATTATAGGCTCTTATTTATTATATCAGAAATACCATCCAAGACAACTCCTCAGTTACAAAATTTGTGAATGAAACTAATTGGTCACAAAAGTAGAATTCTAACATACAAACTGTTAGTAAATTTACTGCAATGCAAATATGTTTTCAAAATATTATATTAGAATATATGTAGGAAGGGATGGGAAATACCTTAAAAACCTACATATAGTCTACACTTAAGTAAGCTCATACTATGAGTGAGTCAAATTTGGGAGAAAATGAACACAGGCATCAAGTGGATGTCTGTGTGCAGAATTATTAGGCCAGGATTTAGCAGTCTGGGGGTACTGGTTCAGAACATCTAGCCTGGCTCTGACCCTCATGGTGAGCAAAAGGCAGGGGATCAGTTCCCAGCCTAGGATGCACATAGTCCACAAGATTGATGAAAAAAATAGAACTTCTAATCAGTTTGGTTAATTGAACTGATATAATAAACTCCCCATACCAAACCCACAGCAAAAATGTATAACATCTAACAATTTAATATCTACTTAAGAAATCTGAAAAATATGAAACAGCAATTCTTGATGAAGAGGTGATTAAGTGAATGGCTTATGAAGGTATTGGAACTAGGAGAGAGTTTTAATGCCTATGTTGAAGACAGTAATTTATGAAATATTTCTCTTGAAATAACTCAATTCAATATTTAATATGATTGAATTTTGGGACCCTTATTATTATATTATAGCAGGATTTGATTATACATAGCCATTCTGGAGATGAAAAAAATAGTAACTGAAATTAAAAATTCAACAAGTGGTTTATAAAAAAAGAATAAGCTAATTGGAAGATGTGTTTGCTGTACTGAGGAAATCAAACATATTGGTGAACAAAAGATAAAGAAATAGAAAATAAATATAAATTTAAAAAAACTCAGAGAATAAATGATGAGAAAGTCCAATATATGCTAAACAGGAGTTCTGGAAGGAATGGACAGGGAGGTAAGAGAGGAGATGAGCTGACAGAGAGATAGATGAGAATTTCTCAGAACTGAATGAAAATAGGAGTGATCTTGTTGAAAAAGCATAGTTTTATATGACTAAGTTTATAGTAGTAAAATTAAGGCAGTGTGTATTTATGTTCTAAAGCAAATATAAAACATAGTACTTATTTATATTTATTTCTAAATATGTAATTGCTAAACATTTTCAAATACAATGCAGTTATGTTCTTAAGATACCAAAAAAACCCCAAAAAACAGGAACAAAAAAACCCCAGGATTACAAGCAGTAGAAGGGAAATAATCCTCTGATGGAGGGAGGCCAAACAAGCAAACATACAAATAAAAACTACAGAGATAAGAGGTATAACAGGAGTAGGTAAAGAATATTATGATTATGAGACTGGAGAGAAGAGGGCACATTCTGACCCCAAAAAGTCACAAAGTCCTTTAAATGAGATGGTACTTAAGCCCAGTTTTTCAAAAAGACAAATAAGTAACATATGAGCGATTACGGCTTTAGCAAAGTGAAAGAAATAATTCTATCCAATATGTACACATGCATAATCATGTGGGAGCCCGCATCATGTTCCAGGACCTGCAGATAGTCTGATAGGGCAGAGAGCAGGATGAGCCTCAGTCAGTGCAAAGTGCTGGAAGTTCAGGCACAGCACAGGATGCAGCCAGAGTTTCAACTAGAAGGAGATAGTCCTTATTCTAAGAGAACAGTCCCACACGAAGTGTAAACTGAGGTCAGCCTGCAGACTGTCTCACTGGTCCTCAGTGAGGGAAGTGGAAAGGTGACAGTGAGCATTTAGAAACTTTTAAAGCAATTTGGCATTACCAGGAAGTCCAAGTGCATGACTACATACTTCACAAAAGTGTCATACCGAGAGATGTTAGAAGTTAAAAGCAAACAAACAACAATGACAACAAAAAACTGGTCCTTCCCCATAGATAGTTTGATGGTGCTTCCAAAGGATTCTAAGTTGGAGAGGAGCTATTACAGTGGGGCAACCATCACAAATTTATATATGGAAAAAATCAGATTATAGTAGTTAGGCAAGTTGCTGAAGTTCAAATATCAAGTAGTGAGGCACAGTTCTCTGGGTTCAGTGGTATCAAATATTTACACCTTATGGTGAATTTAAGTTATTCTATGTTCTTGCAGGAAGTGAAAATACATCTGTTCCCTATAAAGGAACATATAAGGAACATACTCTATAGCCTCCCTTACTTTCCTCAAATCTGTATAAATGAGAGAAAATATGTATTTCCAAAATCCATAATCGTTTTTGGAAAACGAGGAGACTCCATAGTAGACTAGAAATTGTTAAGAATACTGACAAATTAAGAGCAGATGGTATCTAATTAAAGAAAGAAACCGTAACTCAAGATTTACAAAGAATGATACTATAGCAAAAGTAGTAGTGATAGCAAGCATGCTTCTTCCCAAAGATGATGAACACCTGGAGGAAGAGAAGACACAGAAGAAGATAACAGAGAGATTAGTTAGGCTGAGCTGCCAGAAGTCTCTAGCACATCTGGAGACAAGCAGCAGCAGCAGCAGTGGAATAGCTGGGCTTCCTCCAGGTGGGGACAGTGGAAGCAGGATGTTGAATCAAAGAATAAGAACAATAGCCCAGGTAGATAGCAACATTTGTGAGAAGTCAAGAGCAAAGGCAAGCCACAGGTCTTGTCACAGCTGGCGGGCCTGCCCCAGAACTCCTCTCACTATAACACAGAGAAGTAAAAGCCATGACATGCCCTGCCTCTACCCTAAGCAGACTGTGCATACGATGCCTGGAAAAGCATCTCAACTCCCAAAAAATGTGCACAATAAAAAACTAATAAAATCAAGGAAAGCCAACATCATGAATGAATAATGATCAACTCAAAAAATAGCACATCTAAGTAAGCAGAGTTAATAAATTTAAGTTGTAGAGGACTTTAAAATAAATTGCATTTATATTTTGAGAGAAATGAAAGATGTAGCAGAAATCATTGAAATGGACAATTTAATTATTGATATGAAATAAAACTTTAATTGTTGGAATGAATAACAGAATGGATTTAGGTGAGGGAAAATGAGTTTGTTGGTTGAATGAGTATTCCCAGAATGGAGCATAAAATATAAAATATATACACAACATTCAAGAAAAGCCTCATGCAGGATGGATTGAGAATTCACAAATTTGATTCAATAGCAATTGGAGAAAGAAAAAATAAGTTCAATGGAGAGAAAGCAAGTAGAATGTCTTAAAACAAGAGAGACACAAGTTCTGAGATCAAAAGGATTCAGTACATACTCAGTGGAAATAAATTTTTTTTAAAAACTCACAAAAACGAATATCATGAGTTTAGAACAGCAAATGAGAGAAGGCCTAGAAGAGGAACCTTAAAATTTCTTCAGTGTGAGACAGAAGGAAAGATACCCAGAGTATCCACAAATGTATGAGAATCAAATTGCCATCAGATTCCCATCAGTGACCCTGAACAGAAGAATGGGCAGGATGAGTTGGGAGAGAATTTTAACTAGCATTTTAAATCCAGCCAAATGGCTATTCTGTGAGATTGACATAAAGACATTTTCAGGCACACAGTGACTTAGAAAGCATACCATAGATTTCTGAGAGAATACTCCAACAAATGGAATACAGTAGTAGCGGGTAGAATGGAATTAATGAACAAAGTAATAAATGAAACTTAGGATTGCATAAGTTTTGATTAAAAATGAACAAGGTAGTATTTCCATGGGAATGTGTAAAGAAACTAACTACACAGGAAAATTTAGTACTTTATAACCATAGCCTATCAATCACTGGGTAAAGAAATAGATTATATTATAAATGGTATTGGGAAAGTTGTTGACCCACATGGAAATATGTATAAATTCAAATCTCAAAGCGTGTATAGAGTGTAAAGACCTTTTTAAAAACCTACAATTTCTTAGAAGATAATATAGGAAGCTATATTTTGAACTTGGGATGATAAGTCTTCTTGTATATACAAAAGCCAAAAAGAACAATACATACACATATGACTATACCTCTAAGTAAAAGTATCATGCAAGTAGTAGACTAGACAGAATATTTGGAATATATGGAACAAATAAAGCAATTTACATGTAAATGATATAAAGTACTCCTACTAATGACAAGAAAAAAGAGAAAAAATGTTAAGAGAAAGGATATGAACAAAATATTTTCAGAAAAGGGAATGTACCTGATTGATATATATAAGAAAGTGCTCAACCTCAATTATTATCAGGAAAATGCAAATGAAAGAACCAATACATATTTTTTGAATGTCAGATTGGTAAAAAAGAAAAAATGTGGTAATACCAATGTTAGCAAAGGATAGAGGAAAGAAAAATGTTGAAAAAAACGTGGTGGAGATATAAATTGGAAAAGTCATTCTGGATGATAATTTGTGGGTATTGATATTTGATTCCAGTTCTTGGCATGTTGTCTATAGGAGCACCCAGTGTATATACAAGAAAACACAAGTGAGGATGTTTATTAGTACTACTTGATGATATGGTAAGTATTTTAAATTTGAAAGTGTTTAATTGACTCACAATATTCAATAACTCCAATAACCCCAGGGAGCATAAATCAGATGCCAGGCATCAGGTAATGAAAAGAAAACTCTACGTCTGCAGACAGCAGTTTCATCTTTTACTTACTGAAACAGTTTTATAAATAAACCTAAACAAGATTAGTAGCTACACTATGAAATTAAGAAAGCAGGAGTTATGCTTTATTCCCAGCTATATTATCCATGGACAAGTAATTCAAATTTTCCATCTTTTACCTTTTTCAGCTGAGGGATTTTACCTGAGCTCTAATCTTAAGTGATTGGAAACTCAAGGCATTATCTGATTTGATTTCCTGGGTTTTAAAAGACAATATAAATGTCTACAGCAGATTATACCTATCTTTGTAGTTGAAGGTGTCATAGTATTTCTCCAGAGTGTATCTCCTCTTTGTTGATATCTTTGTTGTTAATCCTTTCCATTAGTTCTTATTTTAACTTAGTTGATATATTTCATCTGCACAGGGCTGCCTAACATGGTAGGAAAAATATGTGAGGAAAACAAATATCAGTTACAATATAATGATACCTGAAGTAGCCATAAAACTTGAGAAAATACTAAACCCCAGAAAATAAGAGAATTTTTGTGTAAGGCAAATATTTTTATAACATTGAAATGATAGAGAGTGATGAAGATGAAGATAAAAATACTTTCATCCATATGTTTTGTCAATTTGTAATACTTTCAAGTTGGTAATAACTGGTCCAACTGGTTTGTTTATTCCCCATGTCTTCTATAACTCTTGACTAAACTCATATCATGAAAAGGCAATTCCAGGCATGGCAGATTTCTCTTAAGATGGATGAGGGGAATAAGAAAAAGAGTAATAATTTTATTCAGTGCTTAATTTATGCAACAAAATGTTATGTGCCAGGTAGCACTCTGGGAGTTGTAAATAAGACAAACCATTTTGCTTCATGGTGGTTATATTCTGGTGCATCAAGAAATTTGAAATTGTTGTATCAGCAATGAAAATATTTGAATTTATATTTTTCATAAATTAGAATCAAATAATTATTTTATATATGATCAATTCTATTACAATTGTTAATTTTTGCTTATTGTTTTTCCCCACGTTTTATCTTCTGGAGGACAGCCACTCCCCTACCCTGGGCCTAGTGAAGAACCTGGCACATAGTAGAAATTCAATAAAGTTTGCTAAATGAGCAAAATAATCAATCTGTATGCACCTCAGTATCTTCAGCTCTAGAAATAGGGATAATCATAATAATAATAGTACTACCAATGTTTAGATGGTTGTGAAGATGAACATATACTGTTTAGAAATTTTCATACAATGCCAGGCATAAGGAGCTCAATTTGTTAATCTCATTTGAACATATATTTTAAAACATTATTATACATAAAATCCTTGTGATAATGAATGCTAAGTGAGAGAAAATGTACTTTTAATATATCTTTTTCAACTGTTTTCCATGTGCTCAAAAGAGGGAAAAATACTGTGCCCACCCTCTCCAGTCATTCTTAAAAAATCTAAATGTAGCTCTGTTCCTGACGGTCAAATTTCAGCATTCATATTTCCTTCTTTCTGTGAATAAATATATTTATATAATTTGCCCTAAATGCTTTTCTGAATAATGAATAGATAATTGTTTTTTAATGCTAATAACCATGCCAGGTGTAATTTTTCTTTAATTAAAGATCTCTGTACTACATGTACAGTAGTGAAATTCTCTAGCTATTCTTTTTGAAAACAAACCACATTCAGGGGGGAAAAATGTGTTACACTCAAAATTTCATACACGGTAAGAAATTCATTCCACAAGTGGAGTAAGACCTTTAAAAGACCTTTATCTGCCTCACAGAATAAATTTGATATGCCTTACAGACCATTATGCCAACTCACCCTCACTGTGCATGCAGATAGAACCATCTCTTGAAAGCACTAACACTATAATTTCTATTCAGATGATGAAATTGTAATAAAAACAGTTTATTGTGCTACATTTGTGTATGATGATATATTAGATTGTAGAAAGTTAACATTTATTTTTCTTCTAATAATAATCATTTTTTCAAGATATAATAAATCCACTAAGCTTAAAAACATGTTTAAGCTAAAAGATCCATTTCACAGGGCAGAATGCCCTGCCAGTGGTGCTGTTGAAACTGCTTAAGAACTAAACTAAATACGTATATGTCCCTATGCCACTTATATAGCTTTCCTATATATTTTCCATTGTATAAGAATTATTGATTTCTTACTAATAATATTTGGATACAGATCTTACTCTTTTAAAATGCTATTGGATTCTAATTTATCCATTTTCTTATTCATTTGTGTTTTTATAACAAATAAATATTTTCCAGACTTTAACTAATAGGAAAGAAACACTGTAAGATGAACTCAAGTAGAATTCATATCTCTGCCTATTAATTTAAATGATTTGACAAGAGCTATGAGGCACTTGAATTTGGTGAAATCAGACCTCTGATTAAAGAATATGGCTCTTTCTATGATGGAATCTTCAAAAACAATTTGTTAAATCATTACATGTTAGAGCTGAGAAGGGTTAGGAACCATGTGGTTTAATACATTGATTTTTAGAAGTGAGAAAACGGATACATTTAAGTAACATACCTAAAATATTTCACATAGTTAGGGGCAGACTTGAAATTTGAAACCCAGATGACTTTCCCCTAATTAAAATGGCCTTTGTGCTATTCCTTACCTGATCAGATTCTCTTATTTTTAATTAAGAGTAATATCTAGCTTGTTAGAAAACATTTATGTGCCAAACATCTGAAAGAATCCAGGCATCCAAAAAGCTGTTAAATTGAGAAACGTTACATAAGCTTACAGTCAGAGGAACATGGCATATTACATTGTGTGTGCCTTAATATCAATGAGAATTCAATACTGAGATCAAATGTACAATATTCTGTCAAATGTTTAATAATTCTTCAGTGTCTAATTAAGTCTAAGAAAGCTGCACTTAGGAGTGAGTCACTGTAATTTCATATTAAGTACAATATAATGAACTGGTATAAATAGGATAACACTGAAGAGCCAATGACTTAAGCTGATTGTCTGAAAGCAGGTTTCATGCTACCACAACCTTTTAATATCAACTTAGGCTTCTGTATAAGGCAGAAAGGGAGAAGAAATGCTGCACTTGGTGCCACATGAAGAAGAGCTGGATATTCATGGACCTTGAGTGATCGATACCTTTATCATATCTGTGTAAATGTTGTGGGCAAGTACAATTAAAAAGCAAATACCTGGATTTGCAAATACAGGACCAGAGAAGCAGCACTGACCACTTTTGGGAGAGGTTCGCCATTTCTCAGTGGGGAGGGGCTTAAAGCACTGGAAGCACTGAACCATGTTCATGTATTTATTGTTTTCCAGGCAGCATTAATGGAGACATTAACTATTAGTAACAATATATAATTTATTTCACAGAGCAAAGAAAATTCTTCTTAGTTCACTCTATGAAATACAAAGTGAAAGACCCTTTTCAGATACTGGAAAGGGAAGTTTTCTTACCATTACCTCCCCAAGGAATGCAATAACTCTTTTGGTGTCCCAAGTGGGTAGATTCTTGAAGTCATTGTCATAGAATACTTCTTGGAAAAAGACCAGTCTTGTTTGAGTTTATCAGCCCTTTCAGTAGTCTTCTGAATAACTCTTACAGGAATTGTAGAAAAAAGTTCTGATGTGAAAACACAAACATACCCAAACTACACTTTAAAGGGCGTTTCTTAAAATGTCTCCCATGTTTTTAAATGTAACTAGGCTCATAGTTAACAAGTATAAATATATCTTCCAGGGATATATGTAAATATATTTTATGTATGTATATATGTAAATAAATATGTAAATATACTTCCTAAGGAAAACATGATTTCCCTTCATGGGCATCTCTTTTGGAGCTTTTGCTCAAAGATATTCCCAGACAGTGGAGGATCATTTTTTGTTCATTGATATTTTGGTAGCTCAGATACAGCCTGGAATAGCTAACCCTTCAAACAAGCCTCTAGGTTTCCCAAGAGTTTCTGTTTATTTGTTTGTTTTAAATCAGGTGTAGCATCTCCAAACAGAAACAGTTCACTAAATGAGGCTGCTTACCAACAGTTATGCAGCTGGTGTTCCAATATCCTATCTGAAAATCTCGGGTGGAGTATTTTCCTTCCAGGTACAGTTACATATTATAACAACATCCAGAGAATTCTTTAAGAACTCAGAAATCCAGGGGAGAGAAAACATAGTAGATAAGATTAACTGAACCCTGGAATGAAATCGGTGCTCCTTTTAGTATACAACGTTACACACGTGTGTGTGCACACGTCTGTAGAGATATATATGTATATACGTACATATATATACACACAAATAAAAACTAGGGAAATCAATTTTATTTCTGATAAAGTATGGATTCCTTGTCTTTCAAATTTACCTAACTCTTACCTATGATCATGCTCTTCTCCCATATATATCAAGGCTGACTTTCTTTATTCACAGTCCTTAAGATTTGCAAATGATCTCGGTCCCTTTTGTTGCCATTGTTGATGATTTACTTCCAGCACCCATTCTTTTGTAAATTGATTTCTGTGGTAGTTTTTTCCTTTCCATCTGTACTGGATTATGTCTGCTGTATTGATTTAATGCTTCAGGAGTGGTGTTTCTTTTTTCTACAGTTAGGAGAAAAGGTGATCTGTTTTATGTCTGTATTCCATCTCTCATCCACAGTGTTCTCTCTGCCGTACTGAGACATGGGGAGGATTATTTTGTACTCTCTTGGGCTGAAAAGTAACTTTCTTTTTGAGGTTGAAGTTGAAAACTGATTCCTCCTTTATGCAGCACTATGCCACTCCTGTGTGATGCTGTTAAACACTCTCCCTGGTTGCTGTAGCCCAGAGGACAGCCTTTTGACCATTTCATGCCTACTATTGGGTGGAATAGACATTCACAGACATTGCCCCATTTTATCCCCACAAGAGGTATGCGCAGCAAGAAACGCATTCAGCTCGATTAAATCAATTGCCTGAGGTCACATATCTAGTAAATTGCAGAGCCAGGACTCAAAAAAAGGTCTTCTGACTTTAAATCCCCTGGTTCTTCCATTATACCATGTTGCTCTCTATTGAGTTAGTAATTCATCATGATACATGCATTGTCGTAGAAATAAAATGGAGCAGAATGATTGTTTATATGTTTTGTTTTTGAAAAAAATCAAGGTGGCCTACTTTGATGCTGATTAAAATTTTACAAATGTTTCAAGTTACAGACAGCTGCTTAGCACTTTCTGATCAATTTCTTAATGTAGCAGAATGGAATAATTTGAATATCTTTATCTTGAACAAATGGTTATTTAGACTGTATGGCAAGGTAATAGTTTAGGGGGTGGGTGCAGCTAGGTTGAGAGTATTAGTGTTTAAAAAAGTCTTCAATTATCGATTGAAAAAATCCTTGCAAAATAAAAATGTTATTACTTATTTATGAGTTATAATTTGGTAAACTTTTAAAATTTATTTTATTGAACTGAAATACCCTCCTATCTTCCTCTTGTAAGTTTATAATAAAGTCTTCTGAATAAAATATTACCCATAAGGAGAATCACCTATTTTTTAAGCTGATCATTGTTTTTCTGCTTAATAGAAACACCATTGCAAATGACCCTGACTTTTACGTCAAATTAACTTTTGTATTTTTGTTATAATTAATATTTGTATTGAATCAATAACCATGATCAAGTAGGAGACTCTTTGAGAGATTACTTTAACTCCTAATGATTGACTATCAGCCTACAAAATGCAGAATTCTTATCTCTTCCTATTTAAAACCATTTTTTTCCTTCCCTTCCCCCTCTCCCTCTGTCTCCCCTTGTCTCTCCCTTTTCTTCTTCCTTCCTCCCACCTTCCTGTTTTATTTTCCTTCCTTTCTTCCTTTCATTCTTCCTTCCTTTCCTCCTTTCCTTCTTCCTTCCTTCCCTTCTTTTTTTTTACCCAAAATTGTGTTCATTAGGGTCTATCAGTAACAAAACCATCTTGCTTTGTGGACTCCCCCGTCTACCACACACACAGTAGTGAGACTCTGTATTCCTAGAGAGCAGAGCTAATACACTGCCTCAGTGGACCATCTGAGCACTGTGGAACTCTGGCATCCCTGCTTGGGAAATAGTTGATATTTGAGCTGCAGCTGAGGTTACTGAGTTAGATATCGTTTCTGCTCTTTACCATACAACATGCAGCCAGAGGCTCCTTGCAGAATGACCAACTGTGAAAGCCAATAGGCTATATTGTGGGAAACATACTTTCAGAGAATATTTTCGTTTGGAAATAACGTGATAAAGCCTCTTTTTCTCTTTGTGTTATTTCCAATTAGAAACATCATGAGAGAGTATCTTACCATGTTTTCATGTTTTTTATCTGCTCCAGTGTACACAGGCCAAGAAAGCAGTTGAATGTGAAGGAAAGGCTTGGAGTTAAGAGTGATCAGCCAAGCAGGTAACCTTTCATGTCTCCAGGTTGATTAGATCTTTCAAAATATTTGGACCCAGTTTCAAGTAAAGACAGATACACATCTTGGGAATATCATACTGACATCCCTGATACAGCCATTTCAAGTCATTGGGAAATGCTGTGTTAGTTTCTCTATTCACAGTGTGTTCCCAATTCCAAGTTTGAGTGAGGATTATGGAGAACTCTGATGTCTTTTTCTCCCTTTTGCTTAGTACACTTTCTGTTTTGGCATTTTTTTTAAATTGTTTACTTATTTTTTGATTTTGGGGGGAAGGTCACTGGATTTACTTATTTATTTTTAGACAGGGTACTGGGTATTGAACCCAGGACCTTGTATATGCTAAGTATGTGCTCTGCCACTTGAGCTATACCCTTCCCCCTGTTTTGGCATTCTTCATATTTCCATTTTATGAAGAAAGGTAATCCATTCCAAATCCCAAAAGCTCTATTCTTCTTTCTGCTGCATGTAAATGGATATTCATGATAGTGTTACTTATTAAAGTCTTATACTTGAAAGCTCAGCTGATAGTCTAAATTGACTTATTTTTTCTGGTAAAATTGTTTCCGCTTTCTCTGATGGGCCGATTTAACAAGCAGACTCGTAATTGTCCCTCCTTCTCCACACCCTATATCACACTGGGCAGTGCCTACATGTATGTAGCCTTTGCTTCTGAAGTTCAAGTATTTTATGTGGGCACTAATCAAAAAGTACAACAAATTGCAGAGAGCTCTATGGCTCAACTTTGGCTTTGTTGTTCCAAACTTGGGACATCCTGCCGGTGACATAGCACTTATAGCCCCAGCTATCTGACCAGTTTTGCTGCTGACCGGCTTGCAGTTTGCTGCCAAGAAGTTGTGTACTGATGGAGCATAATATACATCGATTGGAGTTAGGCCAGTTAGTTCATTAGACCTAAAAATGGCCACACTGAGCTTTGGTACAGAGCTATGTATTAGTCATTATAATCATCACCAGCCTCAAGGAAAAAAAAAAGACAAATTCTTACTTTTCTTACATTGCAGTGACAGGACTCCCTTCATCTGAGATCCTATAGCATTATTCCTATGTTATTTGACTCATTCCTGTAATACTCTCTCAAGGTCTAGGACAAGCATTGCCGACTTTATAAGACATGGGTTCTTGGCAGGGAAGAGGTTTGGCAAACAGATTATGCCAAGTCCTGTTAGAAACATAGCTGGAGATGTCTCAGTGCAGGCAACATTATTCTGTCATTGAAACTTTTCACCAGAAAGGTATGCAGTTTTTAATGGATGAAAATATGATTTTTACATCTAATGAATAAATACATACTCTTTTGCCTATTGTGTGCAAGGTTCTGTGCTAAATTATGGTCAGATGATTTTATTTCCAAGCATAGAGAGGCTAGCATTTTACTGTTTCTGTTTTGCAGTTAAGCATTTTTTTCTGTATGGCTTTATTTGAGCAATGGTTTCATAGTTTGTGCTTTTCCTCCCTTTGGGATCATTGACAGTATTTCATTCACGTTTCTTAAACAAAAATTGTATTGTAAAGAAAATATTATACTTCTTATACATTATTGAAGCTATTCATATCTTATTTGTTTTCAGTTTTCTTCCAATAATTGAAAATAAGTAAAGACTATTGGGATTCAAGGCAAACATAAATCATGAGACAGTATTCCCTACACACTTCCAAAAATTTTGTTTTGAATTAATTTTAGATTAAAATGAGTTGTAAGCATAGTACAGAGAGTTCCTGTGTACTCATCATCCAGCTTCCCCTAATGTTAATACACAATGGTGCATATTGAAACTAATACATTAACATAGACACAGCACTATTAACTCAATTATAGACTTAGTTGGACTTCACCAGTTTTTTCTATTCCAGGATCAAATCCAAGGTACTGCATTGCACTTGTCACATCTCCTACTCCCCGACAATCTTTGATACTCTCTCATTCTTTCCTTGCTTTTCATGACTTTGATAATTTTTGAATCATTTACAGCCTTTATGAACCTAGAAAATAACGTGGTTTACATCTGTGGGCTAACTGATGAAATAGAGTACATAGAGGACGTTTTTGTTTAAACTCTTTTCCCCTCTCATCAAATCTTATACTCATTTTAAACACTACTCGGATTCACTTTTATTAGAGTAGATGAATAAGGAAAAAAATTGAGGTTAGAACAAATGCCAAAATTACACTTAGTCATGGAATTTTTATGCTAGACTTTAACTTCCAAGATGCCCCCTTTAAAAGAGGAAATGGAGTCAAGAGATAGTGACTTGCCTGTCAGTATGGGTATTTAGTGGCAGAACAGAACAAATTATGACACCATCAATATTAATACATTACTTCATAGCTGACATATTGCCCACATAGACATGGTTTCCCTTGGTTTTCACAAAAATTCTTTGTTCCTGAAACATACTGGGAACATACGTATACCTCAAAGACTTTGCTCCAGCTGTTTCCTCTATCTAGAATGCTCTGCCCATAGATCTCTCTTGGCTAATTCTTGCACCACTTAAAAATATTTGGTCCAGTCTCATACTCTTCTTAACACTTACCCCAGTGCCATACTTCATGTTCACTTTGTGCAGCCCCCAACCTTGATTTCCCCAATTGAATTTTTATAAGGATATTTCACCTTCTAACATACTATATGCCTTTCTTATTTATTAAATTTGGCATATATGATCTGTTTTTGATTCTCTGGGTAAGCTCCAAGAAGGCAGAGTTCTTTGTGCATTGATGAACTCAAGGCAACTAGTACAGTGCCAGACAAATAGTGGATGCTCAGTAACTATTTGTTGTATCATTAAGTGAAGACAAGATACGAGAATAATCTATACTTTATAAATTATATCCAGAGAATGTAGAGCTTTGCCCACTGCCATACAGCCAGTAACTGGTATATTTTGGAAGAGAATGATTCTTTTCCCTTTAAAATACAGAATGCAGAATGCAGTCTCTTCTACAGAACCCAAGAGCAATCAGCAGGTGTTAGTATGGGTGCTCTCCAGGGAAAGAAACTGGGGCGTGGGGAACTATATGACTTTCTTTGCCAAACTCCATGAGTTATGTTTCTACCTTTCTTCTGAGAATGCTGATATGTGAGTCTTCACACTTTTCCTCCTCCTGGGTACTTATATATCCTCTTTAAAGAGAAAATTCATGCTTAAATGCACACGTACATAATACTTTAAAAAAACTGAGTGAAAGCATTCTGTAGACATTTCTGTAATGTGAAATAAGCTTGGGAGAAATAAAAATAATAGCAGTCATTTCTTGAATATCTAGAATTAATGAGATCATATTAGGCATTTTATATAAAATTCCTAATTTAATATGTCATAGAGTCCATAAATATGATCAGATAAATATCCTACTGCTTACAGAGGGTGAATAGCTTATTCAAGTCCACCCAGGAAGTGACAGAGCCAAGATCCAACCATTAGTCTAACAGGGAGGGTGAGAAGCCCATATTAGATACTCTGGATCTATCTGTTATAGCCTCTTCTTCACCCCTCCTATTTACGCTTGTTTATCTGTTAAAGGAATCAGACCAGTAACAATTCCAATGACAATGTCTGTACAACATCTGAACATTTTCAAAGGGCTTCTCACATTGCTATTCAATTTAATTGTCTCACTAATCTGAGAGAGCACATGTATTATTTCAGTTTACAGGTAAAAAAATCAGGAAAGAAGTTATGAGTTGATCATTTATTCAGTAAACTTTCTTGAGTGCTTACAGTATGATAGATATTGCAACCATTTGAGCCCAAACACTTTTTCAGGAAGTTTACTAGTGTAAAATATTTATATAAAATAATTCACAGCTAAAGTGACCCTCTATGAATAGACAGCATAAGAAACAAGAACAAAATAAATAATAACCTATGTACTTTAGGCTACTTTATGTCCTATAAGTATACTGCCCATTTCTATATCCATTTCACAGTCTACTGAACATGTATGGAGCACCTACTGTAGTGATAGGCACTGTGGGAAGTGCTGGAGATACAAAGATAAATAAGACATGATAACTGAAAAAGACAGTCTGGTAGTAGAAATATGTGTAAGCCTATAATATCCCTATGATGCAGTAGGCAGTATAATAAAAATATACACAGGGAGCTTTAGAAGCAAATAACCTGGAAGGTTATAGAAGATTTTCTGAAGGGCATGGTCTAATTATTTCAGACACTATCCCATTTTCCCTGCCTCTGTCTTTTCCAGTTCCTCATAGCTGGATCCACTGATGCTCTTATCTGTTTCAGTTACCTCTGAGCTATTGGTATCATATTAACTATGTTCACGAGTCCCCAAGTTGTTCCAGCTCATTCCTTGGATGCTTCTTAAGGCCAAAGACAATGCTGCAGAGTTTAACATTATGTCTCCCTCCATGTAGACTAACAAGCAAGGAACCCGTGGCTTCTTTTTGTATTGGGATAAAGTGTCCACATCCTAAATCCTGAACTGTTGTATTGAAATACCTCCATTTTGATACCTGGAAGTCAGAACCCATTTTTGTCTCTAAGAGGCCTTGGTGTAGCCTGCTTTACCAAAGGTGCATGGTGGAAAGAGAAAGAGAATCAAATTCAGATGGAGGCAAATATGAATGTGAAGTCTGTCTTTGCCTACTGTCTTTGTCTCTTGTCATTCTTTCCATTCAAAGAGAATTTGTTGAGAACGCAGTAAAGTCCAGTCACTTTGGCAGGAACTATGAATATTATAAAAAGAAGAAAGACCTTGCACATGGGATTTTATTTTCTACAAGCAGGGCCATAGAAAACAAATCAGTGACGACAAGAGCGTGTTAGTTTGCTAGGGCTGCTATAGCAAAGTGCCACAGACTGGGTGGCTTAAACAACAGAAATTTATTTCACAGTTTTGGAGTCTGGAAATTCAGGATGAAGGTACTGACCACCTGGTTTCTTCTGAAGTCCTAGCTCCTTGACTTGTAAATGGCTGTCTTCTTCCAGTGTCTTCTCATGGTCTCATTCCTGTGTATGTCTGTGTCCTAACTGCCTTTTTTATAAGGACACCAGTCATACTAAATTACGGCCCACCCATATGGCCTCGTTTTACTTTAATTGCTGCTTTAAAAACTCTCTCTCAAATATACTCACATTCTGAAGTACTGAGGTTTAGGACTTCAACTTACGAATTTGTGAGGGACACAATTCTGCCCAATAACAGAGTAAGAGATGGTTCTGAAGACAGTATTTCGTGTGATGTTATAAATAAATGGAGTGGTTGGTGGGCTGATTCAAAGAGCATGGTCAAAAGAGTCCTCTCTGAGGAGATGAGAGTTAAACCCTTAAAGCTAGGAATGAAGCTATTGTACTGTTATCCCAGGGAAGGGCGTGCCAGGCAGAGACACTGTAAAGTCCATGAGAGAGAGAGCATTTACAGTATTTGGGTACCTGAGAGTGGTGGTCAGAAAGTCAGGTACTTAGTATCAAGAACATGATGAACCAAAGAAAGAATCCTCTGAAAATGAGGTCTGTAAGTTGGGTTAAGTTTCTAAATTTTTCTGTTTGAGTTTCTGTGGCCATCAAATGCATACAATAGAACCAACCACAGGAAATTGTTGGAAGAGTTAAACTAATAATGAATGGTTCTAGCATCTAATTGATGCGCTGTTTTAAAAAAGGACTTAAAAGGAGAAGAAGCAGTATTTTCTTTTTTTCACACATCATTCATTACATTTGAAATTACACTCCAGGACATTCATTACTATAACTAATTCTGACCTAACTCCAGCAAAATGGAGTTGGCATATTCACACGTTTTCTATCACCTGACCAGCCTCAATCACTTTACAGCTGCCATCAAAATCTGACAAGTCCATGATCACTGTTCTAAAATACCTTCATTAAAAATATCCTTATCAAACATACTGTCAAAAAATCAGGATTTGATTTGCTGTGTCGTTAACCTCCAATTAATTTTGGGAAGGAAAGTACATTGTAATCATTCTTCAACTATTGAAACAATTTCAGATTTGGTAAATTTCTACTTATAATTATATAAAACAATGCAAGTGTCTTTTTAGATAATTATATCTAATCAATTGTAATATAATCTATTTTAAATCCACTAAGAGGTATTTCAAAATATCAAACATGCTATTCACTCACATCACATGTATCAGGAAGTAAAATACAAGATATAACATTCTCTGCAAATTGAAACTTTATTAACAAGGGTGACAAATTAATGATGTTTTAGAAGATATAATTTTTGTTTCAAAAGAGAGAGTAGACAGGTTAAACTGGATTCAGATTTTTTTTTTTTACAAACTCTGATGCATCTAATTACCCTTTTTTTCATTCAGTTATGCAGCTTTTTTTTTAATTTTAGTGGTGCCTTACCCTTCTGAAGCAGCCTCTAAGGAAACATTCTATACCACACTCAATTGTCAGCATTGCCCTCAGGTTGTTCAGATAAGAGTGAGATGCTGAAACGTGTTTTGGACTTTCCATGAAAACATAAAATATCTGCACTATCATCCACACTGACTTTGTAGTTTGGATCTAGGAAATGTTTTTACATACAGAGTTAGCATTTTTGAAGCCCTACCTACCTTTCTTTTCTTCCTTTGTACAAAATGTTGTCCAGGATTCCAAAAAAAGTCCCTTCCAAGAAGTATGTTGAAGACTTTGTTATATTTTTAAAAATCACAGTGACTTGTACAAAATATGTTTTCAATAAATTTTTGTCAGATTAATAAATATATCTCAGAATGTCCCATAATGTGATTTGCAGTGTTATTATCAGAATGATTTGCAACTAATTGAGTTATTTACAGGGGAAGAATTTTGGAGCTTCAATAATAAAGCAGGACGGACAATTATAGTAACTGTGACCTAAGTTTAACTTTAAAATTTGTTCATTTTGTGAATTTTTATCCCTATTACGTGCACATTCCTTATCCAATTTTTTTAAGGCTCTGGGTACGCTTAGACCTAGGCCAGAGATGGTGAATCAGATTTTGTCTTGAGTACTGTGTTAGCCATTGAGTGGTATCCATCTGAAGCACAAAGATTAGGAGGATTCAGAGGTCAGGCACAAGATCATTAAGATTAAGATGATAAGTTGTGTCTGCCATGGAAGCTGGAAGGGAGTATTAACATGGCGTTTAACCCACCCCTCCCCCCATGAATTCAGGAATATTTTGTAGTAGATTAAAATTTTCATATTCTCCAATTGTTTTACCCTTCGATGGCAACCCTCCTCTATCAGCAACCCACCTCTATCACTCTTATATTCACACTCATTTTCTTTTCAAATTTTGCTCTCAGGAAGGAGTAAAAACAGCTCATTGGTGGGCGGTGGGGATAGCTCAAGTGGTAGAGCACATGCTTAGCATGCCCCAGGTCCTGGGTTCAGTCCTCAGTATCTCCTCTAAGAATAAATAAATCTATTTAAAAAAAAAAACTCATTAGTGACACCAGTAACAATACTCGTTCTCATCTTGAACATACATTTTTTTTGTCATGCTTTACATATATTTATGTAATACCCTGTAAAATGACTATGGAGTAGAGATCATTCTTAATTTACAGAAAAAGCTTAGACAGTTGCAAAATCTCAGAGCTAATAAGTGCTTAGTTCAGAATTGAAGCCCAGGTCTTTCTGACTCCAAACCTGTGATCATAGCTATTATACTTACCAAGAGAGTTTAATAATGTTGAACCTCAGGACACGTGAATATCAACACGGATCAAGGCTATCAGCAGAGAGGTCAATACCAATGGTGAGATCTCACTTATTTTCCAGTAAATGAACAGTTTTGTTTTGTATAGTTTGTGATATGTCTCCAAAGCTAACCCATACAGAACAATCATGCTTGGTTAATAGAACCAAAGGGCTTTTGTACATGAAGAGACCTCAGGGACCAACCTTCTTAACATCTTCCTTTTTGGATGAGGTGATAGGGCTTGGAAAGGGATACAATGCCTTTCCCTGGTTCATGGGAACAATTAATAAGTGAAATAAGATTAGTACCCAGGTAGTGTGAGTCTAGATCATGGATTCTTTCTATCACCTAGAATTACTTTTCCGAGCACACATCAAATAATACGAGAAAGGAATCCCATGATCAGGGCAGAAGAAAGAAACTAGTATTAAGATTATTCCATGGGTTAAAGAAAGAAAAAGGAAGACAAGACAAAACAAGACTAAGCAACTTAAAAGGAAAAAAACAAAAACAAAAATACCTGACTGGAGGATGAGCAAATGAAAAAAAATTCTTACAGCACTCACTATCTCAAACTTATAGAGCTTTCGTACTTACTCATTGAGCAACAGATACAACGTTTTAAAGAAAGAAATCATGTAAATTATATCCCTCTTCTCAAGAATAGAAGCACTATAACTTGCTTCAGGTGTTTGTTTCTTCACTTCTTAAAAGTTTATTATGATATGATTTGAGATCACTGAATGTGTGGTGCAGAAGTAGTCTCAAACAAAGCCAGAGAGGAGTCACCTTGGCCACTGCAAGTCCTGGGAATGTGACAGCAGCACTCTTGGTACTGTTGGAGAGTCTCCCATAGTCTTGAGAGATTATGGTAGTTCCTGAGTCATGAATTAGGGACTTAGGTTCTAGGACCTGAGACAACACCAAGGGCTCTCTGCTGCTTGGTGATATTTGAGGAAATCTTAGTCTTAGGATTCAAATGTAATGAACAAACAGACTTATCCTCATTGTCCAAGGAAAACCAAATTGCCACATTGCTTTCTTGCTAGTTTAGAGAAAAGAACACCTCAGCATAACACAGGACTCTACCAGGTGTCCTTCTAGGGCATTATTATGTAAGCTATCTTAATATCAAGTTTAGTCCTGGGTTTAAAAAATAAATAAACGTATAATGATTTCATTTACTATCTTCTCTGTTTTAATTTAAACCTGTAGGTGCACACTTGGTCATTGGAAATGGCTGATCACAGGACTCAGGCTTTTTATTTAAAATGTGGTGTGTGTGTGTGTTTGGAGGTATGTTTTGACTAGCTGAAGGTGACAGGCACTCATACAATTAAATTATCAGCAGTTAGGAGAAGCTGAACCAATCATAGATCTTTAGTCTTCAGATTTCTTTCCAAGTCAGAAACTGTAAACAGTAAGAAAATTTTCACTTCTTACACAATCACAGAATCAAGATTTTTCTCTTGGAGTTAAAACAGTTACTTCCAGTTTTAGTCAAGAACTATAAATCTTAAGAGGTGAAATGTCAGGTTGGTGAGAAAAGGCATCCTCTCGGGTGGAAAATTCTCTATATTAAGTTAATGTTCAGTGATATTTAGCTACCCATTTTGATAAATCGGTAGAGGTCATGTCTCAATGAGAAATTAAGAGTTAAGTGAATAAAAGAAAACAATTATAAATACAATTGAGATTTTTTTTCCAGAGGATGAAACAAAATTAACATGTTTAACAGTATCTATGAACATGGTAATGTTAAAGCATATTACATAGTGATTTCTCAATGGTCAGTCTTTAAAAATTATTGTAGCAGGCAAATAAACTTACAAATTAATGAATTTTCACAAGAAGTTAAAAGATCAGTTTGAAAATCAGAAAAGTTATTTTCTACAGGGCCTCATTAATCCAGCTTCTAAAAGGCGAAACATCTAACTTACCCTACCTTTCAGGTAATTGTGAGGCTACACCTTTTCCTAATGAATGTTGATAATAGTATTATGGAAATTAAAAAATAATTAATGCACTAATTATAGGTTTCCAGATTAAACAATTCCTTGCCATGAAATCCCAATTTGATGACTGAAATAACTAAATAGGTGAATTCATGGGAATTCATGTAGTTTCTAAGTAAGTTCAACTACAATATAAATATTTTCACTTCAGACATTTTACTACATAAAATTTTTTCATAAACAGCATATAAGCAGCAAATTGCAAAGTAAGAGACAAAATATTTGATAGCTTATGAAAAGCATCCCTGGACGTGACCAGTTAGCTATTTCTCCCAATCTATCTCTTATTTTATATCCAGGAAAGGTTTACAGATAAATTGCCATTTGTGGGTACATTAAACTTGATTTTATTTTGTTGTTTTTGACCATTACTAATGAAGAAAGTCTTATCTCATTGACAGCTACTCATTGACATGTTTAAAAGATGGAAATAGATCTTTTAGGCTTTTCCTTCCTTAAAATAAGAATGAAGAACTTTTTTTTTTTTACCGAATTTCTATATTTATTAAATGCCTTGAATGCACATTAGTGTAATTCCATTGACTTATTCTGAGGACAGTATATTCTGCCTTCTTTGTCGTTGTTAATATAGATTTCATCTCTCAACCTGTTGCCCAAATGATGCTAATTTATCACAATGGGACCTGTACACATACATAATAACTAAGCCTCTATATGATACAAAGAATTTAATTCTAGTGTAAAAGTCTAACAGCAAATGGCAGAAACTTTCTTAAGGGGTTTTAAGACATGGTTAAAAAGTGAGGAAATGGTGTTGGGTTTTTGTTAGCTGATAGGAAAAGAAATCTTTCAGCTATCACAAGTGATGTCAGAAAGATATTTCTGTGAACAGGGAACACAGCAGGATTTACTTACAGGTTGTCAGGGGCAGGGGTAACTGAAGCTCTTCCCTGTGGTATTCATTCGTTTTTTGAGTGCCGTTACAATTATTTGCTTCAGCCGACATGATCTGAAATGCATACGAAAAAGCATATAAGTATTCGAATTTTCAGTGAAATTCTCCATCCTAATTAACTATAAACCAGTAAAGCTGGGTAGCCTGAGGTAGGTTAAAATGAGAACTTTGCACATGAAAGGCTACACATGCCCCTAAATCTAAGAATTTCCTACTTGCAAACCTCCAAATCGCTACATGCAACTTTCTTGACTTCAATTACCTTCTTAAGGAAAGTGAGAGCAGGTTAACCAAGCCAAATAGGAGTCTGTGTCGTCAGAGAATACGTCTTTTTTGTTGTCGTTCATGTAGCAAAAGCCATAGATCTTAATGGGAGTAGACTTCTGGCCCTGTCATGTGGGAATGTGGAGTGGACCAAAGTTGGAATTTAGGCTCTCCTGATTAGCTGAGTTATATCCCTGGGCCCTTAGACCTCAAAAGAGTGATGTTCCTTTAGCACTTTCCTGGGGCCGCTTTTAAGAGACAGCACATACTGCTTCATCAAATTATTAGTATGCTTATTTTATCTTCCTTGTAAGACTTGAAATTCTTTAAGGACAAGAACCATGGCTTATACTTCTTTGTAGGTGTATTTACAGTAATGCCTCCTACTGGTCATTGCAATAGTGTAGGCTCAAAACATATAATTGCTTTTAATAAAAGAGACAAGTTATGCTATCAGTTAAGTGACAGGACGGAAGAATTCTCAGACACTATCAGGATAGACTGTTTCAACCATTTGCAAAGATCCCTATCTGGCTCCTCATGTCCTAAATGCACTTTCTATTAGATGCACTCGCTTCGTTGATTTTCATTTCTGCTTATCCCAAATCAGAGGTAAGTTGACACTGACAAATGAATAACCACCACAAAGCATAACACCTGGCTATCTGAAGTTATAGTCTCCTCTCTTCAAATTGGACGCCAGTCATCAGCTTCCTAACCAGGACTACATGCACAGGCAGGAATATCATGGAAGTCAGATGGGAGCTGGCCGGACCCCAGCTTCTCCAGCTAATCTGCCATAATAGTTACATTTCTTAACCATGCCAGATGCTTTATCTGAGCATTTTCCTGTTTTCAGTTTTTGTATTTAATCCTACATAGAAGTTTGAATAAGGTCTTATAATCCATATTACAATGTTTATATAGAAACTGAGGAGTTAAATAAAACCACTGAGTATGATTTGGCTCTGTGCAATTTTATATGAAATCTCCTTTTCTCAAAATAGAACATTCTTTTGGTATTTGATAAACACCAGACATAACAGTACACTGCTCATTTGCCCTTCCATGAAAAGGAGCTCACTGTAGAGAAGATTGACCATTTAGGATCTTTCTTTTTCTTTCTCTCTGTCCCTCTCCAGTGAATTGACTGTGTTCAATTTGACTACAGGCAAGTAATGGGGAAGTCTGTAAGTCTTCACTCTCTGACATCTTTTTGAGAGGAAAAATATAATCCTGGTTTTCTGATTTTCTCCTTTGACATTCCAGGGTTACTGGTAGTTTCTGCTCACTCAGCTCCTCGGCTCTAACATTACATTAGTTAAGGTATTTACTGTAATATTTACAATAATGCCTTCATCGCCTACTTGTTCAGAGAGTGGATTGGGGTATGTGGTTTAGTCTCTAGCTTATTACATGATAATGAAGATATCAGTCATACTTCCAATAAAATGTTACTGGGAGATTAGAGGGTATTTAACCCAGAGTTAGTGTATTTATGTAGGACAATTTCATTCATATTTCTCAATAGTCATTCTTACTTGTATATTCTCTAAATAAAAAAAAAGCATTATTTCTGAGCTTGTTGGGGCCTTTTGTTGATAGGGCAGTGCAGAGAAATTGATGTTATACTTGGTAAAGTGTTAGTTTCCTTGGAAATTCCTTGTCTTAATTATCTTCCACTGTTTAATCTCTTGATATAATATCATCTAATTTTCTTGGAGTTAACCTTTAATTTGCTTTTTATTTTTAACAAAATATTTTAATAAACTATTTTAATAAATTTGCCTTATAAGTCTTTTTTTCATGTGATAATTTCTGAAGACTGTGTATCAGCATGTTGTAAAAAATTTTTTGTCGGTGTCTATTAAGTGAACAAGGCTTGCTCAAGATATCTATAATGTAACCTTAATCTGCTCAGGCTGCTGTAATAAAATACTATAGACTGGGTGATTTAACCAACAAAAAATTATTTTTCACTGTACTGGAGATTGGAGGTTCTGGACCTGGGTGCCAGCCTGAAAAGGGCTCTGGTATGCACTTTCTTCCTGGATGGCAGGTGCTACCTTATCTCTGTGTGCTCACATGGAACTTTCTTCCGTACACATGCAGGGACAGAAAGTGAACTCTTTCTCTTCCTCTTCTTATACGGCCACTAATCCCATCAGATTAGGATCCCACCCTTATGATCTCATTTAACTTTAGTTACTGCCTAAAAGCACAGTGTCCAAATACAGTTACATTGGAGGTTAGAGCTTCGATCTATGAATTTGTTTTGGGGGAGAGCACAATTCAGTCTGTAGCATTCTATACATTTCTAATTTGTACTCTACTAATGACAAGGGTTTTAATTATTGGTTGTTCGATTGATCAATTGAGCAATTTCTACATTCCTTGAACACTTGTAGACAACTTCTTACATATCAGGCAGTGTACTAGGGCTGGAGTTATGAAGATTAAGAGCCATATTCTTGCCTGCTCTGAGTTCAAGTATAATGGGGAAACCAGTTAGGTATAAAGAGTTAACCTACAGTGTGGCTGATCGCTGTAATCAGGAGACGAGCAGTAGAATTTACTTGAAGACATGAAAGAAGGGAAACAAGAAGTAAATCCATAAGAATGTAGAAGGCTTGAATGACAACTTGAGATAATTACATTTATAGACTGTTCCAACCAAAAATAGCAGAATACACATTCTTCACAATCTCAAATGTAGCATTCACTAAGATAAATCATATTTTGTGCTAAAAAGCTAACCTGAATGAATATAAAAGGATTGGAAATCATAAGGAGTAGTTCAGTGATTTAAAAAAACAGAAGCAAATTAGAAAACTATAAAAGAAAAATTCCTGAAAAGCCTCCAAATATTTGGAAATTCGGTTATGCATTTCTAACTAATTTGTGAGTCAAAGGTGAAATCATAGTGGATATTAAAAATATTTTCACCCAAATAAAATTTTTAAAAATACATCACAATTTGTTTCATGCAGCTAAAGCAGTGATTAGCCTCAGTCTCTCTCTTCAGAGAGTACACCAGTAAAAATCCTCGGATGATCAAGGACTCAGGTGAAGCTGAGAGCTCATTTTGTTTTTTGGAATACCATTTTGGTCAGAATAATTTTGATCAATCTATAGTATTAGGAGCAATTGGTGGGGATGGGAGGTAGAATGAAACATGGGTGAGAATTCTTATTTTAACTGCTTTACTGAGAAATAATTTTCATAGATAATAATGTATCCATTTTAAACATACAATTTGATGAGTTTTGGCAAATGAATAGGGTGGTGAAACCACTAAAATAGGAAACATTTCTATCACCCAAAACAATCCCCTGTGTCACTTTGAAACTGATCTCCTCCCCCAGCTCCCAGCCCAAGGCCCCACTGATCTGCAGTCTTTCCCTGTAGTTTTGCCTTTTCTAGGATAGCTTATAAATGGAATCATACAGTATGTAGTCTTTGTGTCTGTTTTTTCCTTTTTACTTAGCTTTAATGTTGTAGATCTTTGTCTCTGTTTTATGTATTTGTATTTCACTCGTTTTATTACTGAACAATGTTCATCTTTAAATATATACACAATTTGTTTTGCTGTTGTTGAACATTTGAGAATAAAATTAGGAATAAAGCTCCAATATACATTTGTTTACAAGTCATTGCGCAGATGTAAGTTTTTGTGTCTTTTGAGTGAGCTCCTGGGCGACATGGTAAGTGTAAATTTCCCAGTATCTTTTCCAGCCCTGAGTTCTACCCTGGCACACCTCAAGCCAGTAAGGCATTCACCACTTTTTGCCTTCCGGAGCTGCAAGTTGATTGGCAAAAGCACTCAGTCAGAGGTGAAGCATACTTGCACATCTCATCAGGAGCTGGTTTCTCTTTCAAAGGTATGTCTCCTTGTAGTTTCTTTCTACCTGCTTTTTTCCTCTATGGGTTCCCGTGCTCACGCATAGTTTACAGACAGCCAGATTTGGGGCAGAATTTATATTTATATTTTAAAATCTCAGGCCTTCTATTTTGGCTGTTTCGCTTACAGAATTTCCCCCTTACATATCCAACTGGTCTCCTGCTTTGTACTTTATCATTTGCCACCCTGAGCTGCTGACACTGGTTCTTTCCCTGGTTTGAGGATGTGGGGTGGCTTGTGAAGTATTCAAGGCAAGGAAACCACAAATTCACACTTCTTACCTTATACAACATCTATCTTTGAAAATAAACTATTCTCAAGACTCTGCATGACTTGTAATTTCCTGTGCTTTCCAATAGTTATTTTCAATGATTTTGTCCAGATTTTATAATCTGTTATCTGTAGGAAGACTTCCTTGTCATTACCAGAAAGGTCTTATTATTATTATTTTTTAATTTATAGTACTTAACAAAGAAATATCTAGAGAGATGTTCACCAAATGGTAACTAGTAGTTATTTTACAGTGGAGGAATTTCAGATAATTCAAATAATTTTTCTTTTTTATACTTTTCTATATTTCTTGATTTTTCAATTATGTTATCTTTATAATCAGAAAAAAAAAAGGACATTCCACTTTATTGCTTTCATTTTGTAAATTTTGCAAGAACAGGAACACTGGAAGCTGGAGTTGAGATATAATTTTAGAGACGGTTAAAGTGCTTTAAGAAACAGAAGAGAATTATTTTGCAATTAGTATAGTTTTATGTCTTTTGCAAAAACCTCCCATTAAGGCGGTACTTGAAAAAATTTGTTGGGCTTTCACTTGTAAGTAGCTTAAAATTTTGTCTTATTTATGCTATTAATTTGTAATAGTATAACACTTTCTAAAATATAAAATACTGTAGGTTTATGTTGTCTGATTAATTTCAATCATAATTAATATAGTTTAGCTGATTTTTTAAAAGTCACAGTATTATTTCTTTTAGGGGCATCCTCTCACCTGAGAAATGATACAAGGAGATAATAATAGCTGTTACTCATTGAGAATTGACCAAATGCCAGCCACTGCTCTAAATGCTTTCCACACTTTTGAGCCATTAAACCCACTAAATACCCCTTTTAGGTTCAAGTGTGATCCTCCTTTTATAGATTAGGAAACTGAGGTTTAAAAAGACTGAGGTTTAAAAAGACTGAGTGTTTCTCTAGGGTGGCTAAGTTGGTAAAGCAGAACTGGAATTCCTTAGATTTGAATCCAGACTGCTTCTATGTCTGCCACCTTTACCACCACACTACACCAAGCCCTGGAGAAATGTGGGTTTGAGGATGGGGAATGGGATCTCATGGCCATTCTTTCTCAAAATTAAAGGGTAGAAAATATTGCCAAAAAGGTTGAGATCTCCTTCTTCAGAGATCTCAAAAGGCTAAATTGGGCTGACATTTTCCTATGGTTCTTTAGACATGGTCCAAATTAAAGGCAAGATGATGTCTGAAAATTTCTTCTAGATCTATAATTTAGTATCTTGGTTCTAAGCTATTTTGGCCTAAGGACAAATTTAGAAATAAATATCTTTTCACAACACGCTGTACCCCAGAAGCAACTCTTACTTTTTTTTTCCTTGATATTCAATTCTCCCTTAATTTAAACTTCTTAAAAGTCAGACTGCTATTTTTTAAGGTCAGTTTAGTGGAAAGAGTACTTCAGTAATGTACATAGTTCAGTCAGCCCTCTGTATCCACAGGTTCCACGTTAGTGACTCAACCAACCACAGATCAAAAATATTAAAAAAAAAAAGATAATAAATTCCAGAAAGTTCCAAAAAGGAAAACTTGAATTTGCTGCATGCTAGTAATGTTATTTATGTAACATTTACATTGTATTTCAACTATGTACATAGTATTTACGCTGTGTTACATATTATAAGTAATTTAGAGATGAGTTAAAGTATATGGGAAAATTGTATAGGTTATACACAAATACCACATCCTTTTATACAAGAAACTTAAACATCCATGGATTTTGGTATCTGTAGGGTCCAGGAAGCAATCCCCAGTGGACACTGAGGGATGATTGTAGTGTGAAGAAGCCTCTCATTTTTCTCCATTAACCATTCTCTGTTTTCTTACTTATGAAACCTCTTGAGTTTTAACTACATAAATGGCTGCTTGGTCAAACTACAGTTGACCCTTGAATGACACGAATTTGAACTATGTGGGTCCACTTATACGTGAATTTTTTTCAGTGATAAATACTGCAGTACTACACTATCTGCTGTTGGTTGAATCCACAGGTACAGAACTGTAGATATGGAGGGCCAACTGTAAATTATAGTCAGATTTTCAATTTCTTGGAGGGTTGGTGCCTCTAACTCCCGCATTGTTCAAGGGGCAAATGTTCATTTCCCTGCCTCCCTTTTAGTTAGATGTGGCAAAATGACTAACTTTTGACCAAAACAATGTAAACTGAAGTGAAATATTCCATCAATGTTACATCTTTCAAAAGGAAAGTGCTTATTTTCCACTTCCTTTTTTTTCCATTTTCTGCTAGCTGGAAAAATGGGTGTAAGTGGTTTAGTTGCCTTGGATCTAGAGATTAAAGCCATGTATTGAGAATTGCAGGGTCAACCCAGGATCACTTTCCTCTGTATAACTAACTGAAAGAAAATGTATTCTATGTTATTTAAATGATGTGTTTTAAATCTATGTGATTTAAATCATATATTTTAAATCTATCCCATTTAAATCATGTATTTTCTTCTCTTTATTTATAATAACATAGCTCGAATTCAGATATGAAATTTGATAACTGAAAGTGGGGTATTGCCATAATAAAACCCCAAATATGTGGTACTGGCTTTGCAATCAGGTGGTGGGAGGCAAGAGGTAATATATTGTAGTCTGGAAAGCTGGTGGCCCTTGCTATACTGGAGAAAAACATTTAGTAAAACAGTTATCTGTTAGAGGTATGTCACATCTTTGCTGGAACTCTAGCTCCAGGGTAGATGGCAAGGAAAAGTAAAGATGTTGATGTACTTTAGCAGATTTCTTCTACTTTTAGTAAGTAACTAGGAGACAGATGGATTTAGTCAATTACTAGCAAGTTTGCAAGCAAAAATGGAAAGGAACAAAACCCTTCTAAGGGAGCACTCTCTATCCCATTAATCAAAATAAATACTGATCTTAAAATGTAAAGATATGATAGTTTTCACAGAAAGGATTGTTTGGTCATAAAACCAGTGTCAGCAGTCACTAATGACCCCACAATAATGATCTTTTGAAGTCAAGATTTTATCTGGATTAGAAATAGAGAGGCCATCTCAGGTTGAGAGAACAGACTGATTGGAAACTTAATATTTGTTCACTCTTTTCACCTGCTAGCTTTTTCAGTAATTTGATTGTCAAAGAGTAAATTTGTTGAAAAGAAAAAGGGAAAATATCAAATTGGTGAAGAAGAAGAAATATTACTGTGTGTTGCATGACAAATCAGTGTTAAAACACTTAAGATTGTAACCAAGACAAATATCTTACAGTACCAAAAAAAGTCAATCTATATTGACACGAGTTCTGTTATTTGGACCTTAGAAGGTTAGAAAAGCCAAATATATCTGAACTCCAAACAGCAGAAAGGAGGCTGGCTGCTGAGAGCCTTTCTAGAAAAATGCCATATTAAATGTTCTTAGAAAATTGGAGCAACCAACTTCCACAGTCAGTTTAAGGATATTGTCCTTCGATCCAAGCTTCTGTTTCAGATGGCCTCAAGGTAACTGCCATTCAATTGAGGTGGGATAGGGGAGAAGTCTAGTATATAAATGAAAGTCTAAAGTCATAAAAGCTCTAACCAGAGAAGATTCTTTCACTTTGGTTGCTTCAAATGGAACTGACTGGAATCAAAGTGATGAAAAGAAATCATTGCTGACCACAAGGCTGGCCTGCAAGAGCCTGTGGTAGCTGAACCCCTAAAACGACCTCCATTTCCCAGGGTCTGCACCAGCTGTTGAAGGGTGCAAAGACAGAGTCTTCAGCCCCATTTCCATTTGTGGCCACAGAGAAACAATTACAAGAAGGCAAAGGAAGGACTACAGAGGATTCTGGACAAAGGAGCTATTTCCAGAAACCATGGCAAACAGTAGAGCGAGTCAAGGAACTTCCACAGCATGAAGTCTTGAAACGTCACAATCAGCAGGATTTGACAACTCATTTCTCCGTCTTCCTTCTTTTGAATTTGAGTTTTGTTGTAGCTATACTGTTCCAACCCCACCATTGTATATTGAGGGTGGCTGTGGAAGGCATGTGTCTTTTAGGTTATAAGTCACGGGACCACTTTCTTTGCTGGCAGTACTGTGCTTCCCCTGGATATACGACTTTGTGTTGGCTGTAACTCCGAGCTCTCCCCCTCAGGGAGGAGTGAGATTGTTTTATGTCAACAATAAAGTTGTGTATGGGTATCTGAGTGGCCAGAGGGTGTCAGCATGGATGTGACTGCTGGGTTTCCTCGGTATCTTTTCTACTTTATTAGTAGAACCTTTACTGCTAGTGGTTAGGTAGAGGCTACATTTCTCAGTCATCCTAGAAGGTAGATGAGAGCACGTGATTAGATCTGGCCGATGGAATGTGAGTAGATGTGATGTATGGAAGTCTGGTCACTGCTGTTAGATAGAAGTTGCTTGCTATTGCCTCTTCCTGCTCCGACTGCTGTGTAGGGGATGGAGTTGAGTGGGTTTTGAACAGGTAAAGCTTTGTCACAAGGGAAACTTGTTTACAGCAGCTTAGCCTGTACCTTAAACATTAGTAACTTCTACCCACAGTTTACTCTATTTTAACTGGCCCTGTGACTTGTGGGCAAACCTTACTGAGCCGGAACTTCTTTCTCTCCAAAAGGAAATATCTTCTCTCTCTATTTGCCTGATTATGTGTGATTCCTGTGTGACAAATGTATTCTAAGAACTATGAAAACACTTTAGCATGTACAAATTTAACATCTTTTTTTAATGAATTACAGTTAACTCTGTTAAAAATGATAAGCACCTTAGTACAAAACAGATACTCCTCACATTAAACTCTTCATGAGAACTAGTCATACAATTTTTGGTGTCATTTCTTATGAATTATTCCAAAAAATGTCATATGTACCAAGATGTTTATTAAAATTTTGCTCATTTATAACAGGAGAAACTATAAAGGCTCTGTATTAGAAGAGTAATGAAGCAAGCAATGATATATTATCTTTATAAAATATTATACAGTCATGTTGAGGTGCTGGCTATATGACTTTCACCTTCCAGATGCTCCCCGCTCTGTGTCACGGGAGGCTGACCTGCTTGGACTTTATTATTAGGTTTCCTTTTCATCTAGTCTTGGCTGCAAGAAACACTGGTAGGAGGTCAGAGGGAAGGAGGAGAGCAAGCATCGATATATATTCTCCAGATTCCCTCCTTGCAGGATCACTGCAAGTTGTGTGGGTCACTCAGCCCAAAGTGAGGACTCCATTCACCCAGACCTCTACACTGTCCATCTCTGGGTGGAGTAACTATCCCCAGCCCTCACCTCTTCTGTCCTCAGGCTGGGAGCAGCATCCTGGTTACTAGCTCTTGGATACTGTGCTATCTCTTTGATTCCCCTACACCCAGCCCGTATCTTTATAAATTGTCCCTTTTTGAACTATCCCTAAATTATCCGATTGGACTGTGCCATCTATTTTCTCCCAGCCCCTGGCTGGTATTCGGGTAGCAAATAAAATTTTATATGCTATGATCATTATAATACAAAATATAGAAGGTTAAGGATCAAAAAGGAAGACATAACCCAATAGAATACTATGTCATGGTGATAAGATTAAAGGTGAGCATATTTTCTTCCTTAATTACATTTATTGTTAGGCTAGAGTAATTTTACTAGTTAAAAAATGTAAAATTGTTGCTAGGATATTTTGTGAGGTGGATTTTCTTAGCTTTGCCTTACTACCTAAATAAGAATGCATCATTAACATATTGAATTTATGCAAATCACCCTAATCATCTGCTTTCTCTTTTTCTGCTCCTAGGCCACAGAGACTTGCTAGAAAGAGTTTTAGAAGCAGGCTGACTTGATTTTAGTCTGAGGACTTCATTTCAAGCAAAGGAAACAGATTCTGGCTGATTCACCAAAAGGGTTTGTTAAAAAGATATTAGATGCTCTCAGATTCTCTGGGAAAAGAACAAAGCTCTACACTAAGCTTCCAGGAACGTACTCCAAACTGCAGAATGTCCTACTATGAAGACTTTGAGCATAACTGTCACTAACCACTAGATTCTACAACCTGCCTTGCCAACACCCAAGTATTTGACTTCGTTGCAAACTCAGGTGTTGCCTGACCCTTGCTGTGTGTGGCTGCCCTTACAGCCACCAGTGCTCGGTAAACCAAATGGCTCTGCCACCATTCTCACTGCAAGGTGGACCGGGGCTCCCTGTCCCCTCAGGGCTCCCTTTTAAACCAGAATATCACGCCAACTTGTGCAGTCGGTGGTGTCTTCTTACATGCTTGCATTTCAGCCTCAGGGGCGGGAAATTGAATCCCAACTCCTTTTTTGGGGAAGTAGGACTTGAATATTTCTCTATTACATAAGATATATTAGTTTGCTACCACTGCCAGTACCACAGTCTGGCTTAAATGACAAACATTTATTTTTTTCGAATTTCTGGGGGCTGGAAGTCCCTGATTAAGGTGTCAGCAGAGTTGGTTTCTTTTAAGGGCTTCTCTCCTTGGCTTATAAATAGTCATCTTCTTTCTGTATCTTCACATTTTCGTTCTTCTCTGTGTGTCTGTGTCCTAATCTCCTCTTGTTACAAGGATGCCGGTCATTTTAGATTAGGGCCTACTCCAGTAACTTCATGTTAACCTAATAACCTCTTTAAAGACCATGTCTCCAGATACAACCACATTCTGAAGTCTTGGGGTTAGGACTTGAGCATGTGAATTTTGAGATGACACAATTCAGCCCAAACACAAGGGTATTTAAAAAGCATGGCAACTAAATGCAGTGGAGCATAGATTAGACTGGATGAGAACAATATTGCTATGAAGGAGAAAATTGGGACAATTCAAAAAATTTGAATACAGACCATGTATTAGCTAATTATGTTTTATCACTGTTAAGTTTACTAAATTCGATCATTGTACTTTTTCCATGGAAGAGAAGGCCTTTGTTTTTAGGATATTCATGGTGAAGTATTTAAAAGTAAGTAGCTATGATGCCTCAGATTTATTCTCAAATGGTTCAGAGACAGAGAGAAAATACATGAGGTAAAATGCTGCTGCTATTCTTGGAACTGAATGGAAGGCTCCAGTTTTTTCAAAACAAAAAGGGTTTTTTTGAAGGTTCTGGGAAGTTGCAAAAATATAGGGAGATATACTAATCCACCTTGACTGCCTGTCATCGATATATACTGCTCTTAAAATTCTAAAATAAACAACAACTGCTAAACATAATGCAACTGTCACTCTTCTGAATAAATACTGGTTTATTCAGTGATAGAGAAATTCCAAGTGATGAAAAGATCCATGAGACAAATGAGAAAATTTGAGTGAAAGTACAGGTCCTCACTGTTGAGAAAGTGAAGAAAGAGTGAGGCTGGGGTATGAAAAAATAATTTCTGCATAGATGTTCGATGTCCTTCCCAGGGTAATAGAATGGATTTTGTTGGTTACAAATGACAAGATGGAATTCAAAATACTGGATGAACAGAAAGAAGTAACTAGGAAGTTAGTAAAATTGAATGGTGGGAAAATGTAATGGAGGGTGAGCTAGTTATATGTCATTTACTTCAAGGGAAAGATGTGGAATTGGAGGGGACAAGCCAGGCACATTCTGTCTTTGTGACATGCTGGACATGAAAGAAGATGAGGTCGCCACTTTGAGAGCCCTACAAAAGAAGGCATTGACCTTGAGGGAAGAGCAAGTTTCAGTTAAAGCCAAAAAAAACGTGGAATAGGCAGGTTTCTTAAAGAATTTGTGTGTTGTAGGACAGTTTGTTATTGATGGGTCAGAGATTGTAAAAAACATTGAATAATGTTAAATACAGGTATATATTGCAAAGTGTCCTTTTATCACTAAGTTGTTTTTCTACAGTTGTCCAATGAGAGGTGCCAACTTTGTTCAACATCTAAAGCTAAAATTTGAAACAGTGTTAGTGGACGATGTCTAAAGTTGCTCTCCAAAACAATCAGAGAAATATTGAAATTTTCATTGTTGTTAGATAATATGCCTCAAAATTGGGGCAGTCAAGGGTTTTGTTTCTTTATAAAAATTACAACATTCTCATTTTAATTGATTTATCAAAATTTGATGGAAAAAGAATACCACACAAGATAGATTTTTAAGTTATATGTAGATTCATTGGCAGAAGAATATTTTTACATCAGCAAAGAAGAGATCATAGGAGAAGATTTTAAGGAAAAGCTAACATGACCTTAACGGAATTTTTACTCTTTGGTCTCCACACATGTGCAGTTATCAGAGTTCCTGGTCTCCAAGTGTTTATTCACATCTGTCAGCTAAATCATAGATCCAAATGCAAAACGTAACACTCAGGAACATTATGTGGATTTGTGACACTCCCTGGAGGACTTTGGGTCCATAAAGCAATGAATGGATTATACGAAGACATAAATATGGTATTTTCATCTATGACAGATGCAATCTTGCTCCAGTGTTATTTATATAAAGGAAAACTGAACCTATTTTCCTCAGTCGAACTGAAGGGAGGCACCCTTAGGGATGAATAAATGGATAACTTGCTGTTAATTCCCAGTTCCTGTGAATTCATCTTTGAAAACATCCTGTTTTAGAGATTGTTTTAAATGGCTGATGTTTATTTATTTTACATGTGTGTGAAAAAAATGGGAAAAAAGGAAAATGTGAGATGGAATTGTGATAATAACAGAATAATAAATTTTTCATGTTTGCCATTAACCTAAATCATGCAAAACTGACCTAATTTTGGATTTTAATGGACAATTGGACGCTACACCCAGGTTTTTATAAAGCTTGCTTTGAGTCTCTTTTTTTTATTTTTTTTTTAATTGAGTTATAGTCAGTTTACAATGTTGTGTCAGTTTCTGGTGTACAGCACAAGTCTTCAGTCATATATGAATATATATATTCATTTTCATGTTTTAGTCTCTTAATATTCTTTTATTCCTCACCTTCAGCTCATGTTAGGGAGGTAGTTTATATGGAGTTCTGAAATGAGCACAGGTTTCGAATTTAGGGGAGCAATGCTCTGTTACAAATTCCACCGACCTCTATCTTTATAAATGTGAAGATCTTGAATTAAACTAGGAGATGCCCCAAGCTTTGTATATGTTTAAAATATTAAGCTTTTGTATCACTATTTGTACCAATTTCAATTTTAATTGACAAAGAAAACTTGAATTTGCACATTTTAAGGTGATCAAATGGTTTTTTAATCTTCATAGAAAACCTTTGATGTCCTTCCAATGGAATATCAACTTTAAAAAATCCCTCTGAACCTGATAAAAATTGTTAGGGAAAAAATGTAGTCCAAGACTGATAAATGTTTTACTTTATTGGCTAGAACTAGGTAAGATATAATAAATTCATTTTGATGGATATTGTGGCATTGTAGGAAGAACAGCAGCATATCAGTATATCTGCACTTCAATTTTATTGTCTGTAAAATATCGCTAAGGGTCCCAAATCTTCCTAATGACAGGAAATCATGTACATGCTATAGAAAGTTACCACTCTGAAAAGGTTGAATTGGTTTTCTTTTTAAGATGACTTCTGATTTCTTTCTGATTAGTTTATAATTTTTATATTGTCCTAAATTTTGAGTATCTATTAGTGTCTTAAATAACTTGACATTTGGCTCTGTCATATCCTACTCTTATTTTCTTCTCTCTGTTTTTTTCTTTCTTATTTAAAATTCAAGCAGATAAACAGTGAGCTTTCTTTACCATCTCATTGTATTTTAATGGCATCATCACACTTTTAACTATTACTGAATTCTAACAAACTTTAACAATTCAGAGAGTCCTTCTTTTTCTTAATATTCTATTGTATTATCATGAATTTCTGAATAATTGTGGAACAAAAAAAATTTGGAGTGAACTAAACCTTTGAATATCTTTTGAGAAAACTGATAACATTTATTGTACTCATTTTTTCTACTCAGCAATTTGGAATAGCTTGTCATTGCCTTTCAGCATTTTTATGCTTGTTAATTGAGTTTCCAGATTTTCTTAAAACAGACACATGCACACACACACACACACACATACACACACAAACAGAATTCACAACTCTGGCATTACTTGCTTTCTTAAATACTTAGTTTTGTTTACTGTTCTTACCAGAATCTCCTTTCACTATGAACGGCTGGCATAGTGGAATGCTTTCGATCGCAAGGTGTGTGGGAAAGTGTGTGTGCATGCCTGTGAAATGCTAGTTTATAAAGCATTAAGATTCATTATTTCTCATAGGTGTTTCATAACCTCACAATTTCGCGAAGACACAGATCCCTTTAGGACAAAGCTTGGTAGTAAAGTAGATCTAGCTGCTGCTACCACTTAGTGTTCTGTAAGATCCATGAAAATTGAAAACAAGCATAACATGTATTTGGGGGAGCCGAAAGAAAAGCTCACTGAAAGGAAATGCAAGTATCAGAGTCACAGGAACTTGCTAGAAAATGGTAGTCCACTCAGGGAGGAGGAGGACTTCGAAAGACATGGGAACTCTTATCCTAAAATGAGACATCTGAGAGGATGGGAAACGAAGCAGGTTTCTTTTCAGTGAGTCTGTGAATGTCTCTCTTACTTCTCATCAATCATATCTGTGTATTCCCACTCCATTCCTTCTGTGTGGATGCCTCACTTCCTCCCTAGTGTGAAAAGTGCATCTTTCTGTCATTCACCTTCTTTACTGTTGGTCCTCTCAGCGTCTGTGCTGGGTTCAAAGTCCCCTGCTGGTGCCCTCAGGGACTAAGGAAGCGTGTCTGCAGTGCTGGCGTCCGCCCACGGACTACCAGACCTCGCTAATAAGCCTGGAGATCATGTGTTTAGGGTCATGATTTTCAAACTGTATTGCAGCTGCCTTGATAAAGAAACAGGATAGTGTCAATAAGCCTTCACTTGTAGTGATAATGTGCAATAGCGGCTATGAGATTCAGTTCGTAGCATTTGATCTTTTTGAGAGGCACTTCTCCAGCATCACAGGTTTAAATGTTTCTATTGATTTTCATGTCTAGATTTATTGTGAACATATAACCTTCAGTTAGCCTAAAGCAGCCTTTCTGATTCCTTAAGCCAAACAATCAGTTAGAAAGACTTAACAACAGCACTCTATACATATGTGAGTGAGCTGTGAGAAATAATTGTAGGTAGTAGGCATTTTATGTTGAAAATTGTTGTCAACAGTTCCATTTTCAGAATACATTATTATAACAAATGCCTTTTTCTGGGTCAGGAAGCTGTTAAATTTGCCCTTCTTGTAGTTCAATAAGCAGAGTGTATAGTTATTTACCTGCTGCTATAGACAGAAAGCTTGTGTCCCCTCAAATACATCAGTTGAAACCTAGTAATCCTTAATGTGATGGTATTAGGAGGTGGGACCTTTGGGAGGTGACTAGATCTGAGGGTGAGTCCTCATAAATGGCATTCCTGCCCTTATGAAAGAGACCTCAGAGAGCTCGCTTGCCCCTCCCTCCATCAACACAGCAAGAAGACAACTGTCTCTGAGTCTGCTGGGGCCTTCTTTTGGACTTTCCAGCCTCCAAAAACTGAGAAAGAAGTTTGTCATTTAAACCCCCCAGTATGTGATATTTTTGTTACAGCTATCTCAATGGACCATATCTATTAAGTGTTGAAGAGTGAAACAGTATGATCTCAAAAATGTAACATATCTTACTATATCTGAATTTACACTTTCAGCAAGTTAGAATAAATTGAGAGAGATCCATTAGATCATATTTTCAGTAAATATAACAGTTGAATTTTAACTATATGCATAAAAGATTATACAAACTAATAAGAAAATGAGTGTTCAAATTATAATTAGACGAGCAACAGGAAGAAATCTTCTCAACAACAAAAAACAATAAACAAACATGATGGAAAAATATACCATCTTGTTAGTAAGCAAAGAATTACAAATCCATTACAGAGGTCAGCAAATAGCTGCATGTACTAGGTCAATATATTTCAGTTGTTAAAGCACTTACTTTCAAAAAACTAATATGGATATACATACAGGCAGAGAACGTTAAAGTAGATACAGTAAGATGTTAACATTTGGGGAATCTAAGTGAAGTGTATATGGGAATTCTTTGTACTGTGGCAACTTTTCTGTAAGTCTAAAAACACCAAAATAAAAACTTTTTAAGAAAAAAATTAAGCAAGAATGAGGAACCACTTTCTTTGGTTATTTAAATATTATGACAAGCCTCCCTTATTGATAAGGAAACAGAGGCCAACAGTTTGTAAACTTGTAGAGGTCACTAGAGCCAGCCTTAACATCTTAAAGAATTTAACAGAAATAATAATATTGACAAAAGAAACAAAATAAGCATGGTAATTTATTGTTGGTGGGAGGAAATATTGGTTAAATCCTTTGAAAACAATTTGGTGGTACAGAGCAGAAGCAAGCATACAGTTGTCTCATCTATGTGAGTCTCACCAGTGAAAATTAACCTTAAGAAATAGTCAAAGCAAAGGAAGTATGGGTGAAATTATTTATTATTGTACTATTTATAATGGTAAGCTATTCAAAATCTAAATATCCAAAATGAAGGATAGGAATTGTGGAAAAATGGAATCTAAAATCTTCATGCTGTGCTGGACATCTGTTTGCCTCTGTGGGTCTCCTCGCCACCTTTCTCCCTTTTCTTTTCAGATACTTGAAGTATAACATGTCCCATGAAACTAATATATGAAACATTATCACCAGTGATACATGCAAAATATAAACCTACCTGTTTGTGCTGTATCTGTGATTAATCAAGATACTGCTAACCTGTTTTCCAAACATTATTTGCCAAGGATGAGACATTTATTTCTTTTAAGATTTTAATAATCGATTTGATATTGCTGGAAGTTACTGTGTAATTTTATAGTATGTTATATTAGTAAGTTTATTTTTACAGGTTAGAAAAATTATAAAAGGCTATATGTGTCCTCAAAAAAGATTATGAAAAATACAAAAGCACATTTGAATCATGAAGTTTCTAGTAAAGCATTAGGATTATTTTGACAAACGGAGCTTCAGACACCTGAAATTTGAATTCAGATTGCTTACTCATCAAACTGCTTACAGAGACGTTTGGGGTCTCTTATTGTGTCACTGACATGTAGAGGAGCTCTATACAAGACAGAGCTTTTGACAGAACTTGCTTGTGTAGGGTATAGGCCATAACAGATGTGAAGAGGTCAGTCTACTATTGTGGCTCAGTTCGACTCAGGCCATCACATTAGCACCATTCGAACTCCCGCACGTAATAGCTGTGTGATCTCCTGCAAAGTAGTAATAGTACTTATCTTGTAAGGTTATTTTGAAGGCAAAATGAGATAATAATACTTGTAAAATGATGAAAACAATATTGGAATAGAATAAGCACCCCTAAGTGCTAGCTGTTTTTCCCTTACTACCACTGCAACTGTGGAATCGAAGGCATCGCGTATTTCTAAACTCGCTGACAGAATATTAAAACCACCACCATCTTGGGTAAAAGATTGTCCTAAGTGTGTTGTATATACTAGGAATGTAGTCTTATAGCAGTAACTTTTCTAGTATTTTGGTTTTTTCTTTTATATAAGCAGGTAGGAGTTTATTTCAGAGTGTTTGGATAAAATAATTTTTTCCTTCCTTCTTTCCTTTGTGTTTTTTTTTTTTCTTCAAGTTGCTTCTAATTGTTACTGGTCTAGTTATCCTAGTATATATGTATTTTTTATGTATGTGTAAACTTGGAGATCTATAGAAAAACAAGTAGATGCACTGAAAAGATTAATGAGGCGTATCAACACAAACTAGGAACAGGGATGTGTTTTGCTTATGCACAATGCTGTAGCTATATACTAAATATATTGTAAGTTTATATTACTGTAATAGTGCATTTCTCCCTAGCTATTAATCTCAGCTACAGAATATCACATGTATATTTAATCTTCCTTCACAGAGATCTGACCTTATTTACATGTTCTATACATAGCATAGTTTTAAGAACATTTTAATATTGGCCACTAACTTTATACTGTCAGAATGTTTTTAATGTAATTACAAAGGAATGTAGCTATAATCTAAGCTTATTTAATCTGCATTCTCTCTGTTTGACCTCTCCTGTAGGAACATATGAAAAGAAATCCATACCATGCTACAAAATTCCCAATACGAGGAAAAGAGTAAAAAATAACAAAAATTTCAGCATGAATTATTTGCTGTGTCAACAACCTGCAGTCTGAATCATATGGTAAGGAAAAAGGAGACGATAACAAAGCTAAACAGCTTTCTTGTTGCTCACTTTCTTAATCCCTTTAAAATAAAATAAATAAGGCATTTCAATGAAATAAATTATTTCCAAGGAGCCTAGTACTTTCTGTCTGATGACTGTATTTACTTTCAAGTAATAATGGTTAGAGATACTATGTACAAAAGTCGACATAATTATTTTCTTTATTTGACTATAGTGTCTGCATGTTAGTCAGAGGACAAAGTGCAATTGGTTTGTTTTTCAAGTTATTTCTCATCTCAGTTGTGTGTCAGAATGATCAGAGTGCTACTGTTTTAATTTTGATTGTTAACATAAAATTGGAATCCAAAGTAAAAGGAAATTGTGAAAATTAACTTGTTACAAGTATAAGAGAACAAAGCCTGGGCATTATGATAATGTAATCATTGAGCATCTGTGAAGTAAAATGTATTTTTAAAGACACAAAGTTAATGCTTTCCTTTGAAATCTCCATGTAAAAATTGAAAACACAACTTTAATAGAAGACAGGCATAGGTAGCATATGAAGAATTACAACTTGGGAAATTAATAAAAATAGTATCTAAAATAGTATGAGTAAGATATGAAGCTCATTCATTAACAGTCTCTATGATAATATATCACTGAAAATGTTGCATGAAGGACAGTCTTTGATAGGATTATGTACAGTATAATAGCAAGATACTGGAATTAAAATTCACTGAGAAGATACATCTTGTGAACTGAAGGGTAAGAAGATAATAATGGTAACATTAATAATAGTAAATAACAAGAGTAAAATGACTCACATAAATAGAATTTCCATCAGCAACCGTTATTGCAATTATGGAAACGATAAGCTAGTAATCTACAGTAAATAGCTAATCTTTATTGATTCACTGTTTAATTTCTTCTTATTTTAAAGCCTTTAGAACTGCTGTCAATAACAATAATGCATACAGGGGAAAAAGTTACACCGAGACAGAATTGGAAAAGGAGGTGCTGCATTGTGCAACATACAGCATCTCTAAAGAATCTTTTTAAAAATACATTTATATTCTATTGTTAGGCAAAAAGAAAAACATGCATTCAAAAGATTCCCCCCGCTCCCCTTTTAAACGATTGCTGTGTTGTTTTTTTTTTTTTCCTAACACAGTTTATGGTGGTGCCAGAGACAAGTGGGAAAATGCAGCGATCTCGGCACTGGCTCTTTAATCACCGGGAGTTGAGGATTATTCTTCATCAATAACACCTGGGAGAAAAAGACAGGCCATCAGCAGGCTGACCCTACAGCAGCCCTAGGGGCAGTTCCACCGCCACCAGCAAAGTTAACACTAAGGGTAAGGGAGCCGTTATCCAAGGTCCGGATAATAGCAGCAGCAGAGAACTCACTTCCTGATGGTAGAAAATAAATTCCATGTTTAGCTCAGGGTTTCTGGCAACCAAGCCTTCTTCCAGGGAACGGAGGTTGACTTTCTTTTAACATAAGTGAAAGATGAGAATGTGAAACGATGAGTCACTGGGGCCCTCCATCAATGGCATTGCAAGAGGAGAAGTTGCGAGGAGACGGTTTTTCATTTTCCTGCAGTTGATACAGAACCCGCGAGAAAAATTTCCCTGGGATCTAAAATCATAAGGTGTAGTAATTACAGAGGGAAAAACAAATTTTATTCCTCTTTGCCATTTGTTTCTAGCTAAAATCTGGATGGATTATTTATAATCAGTTAAATTCACATAACTGTACTTTAGCTATCAGTTAATTATTATATTTGAAAAGTCTTTTTGCGATTCAGTTAAAGTATTTTTCTTTAATTCATTCTCCACTTATCCCTCCCTGTCCACTCCCCACTGCAGGAAAACCTGGGCTCTGTAATTAAAGAACAGTGTTTAGCGCTGTAAAGTTTTAGCAGCAAAAATATCTGTTTGAACCTGGTAAGTGGTTAGTTTTATGCATTCTTTCAAAGATAGAATTTCTGATTTCTCTCTTTAAATAAAAGACCCACAGGAATGTTTCCCATCTCCTTTTTCCTTTATCCCTAGAATATTTCTGCACTGAATGTAAAACCAAAATTCTAAACACCTGAAAGCCCCACCAATAATATGAACTATGGTAGTAAAAAATCTGACATTTGTTTAATACATAGTATTTACATTATGAAACCAGTGGTGATATGATACTTTTTTAATTTTTATTTTATTATTTGCTAGAAAGACTTTTCAGTATGCAAGTGTGTTTCTTCCAAGAGTTGCCCCAGTGTGATTTCAAGAGTTCACTTTAACTCCTTTTCTGGAAGCTTCCTTTTAGTTGCATTCTAGAAAAGCCTTGAAAGGGCCTTTCAAAGAGATACTCGCCCAGCCCAGCCTAATGAGGTTAGTCAGGTGGTCATCATTTGCTCAATGAGTTTCACCTGCTCCTCCAGGAAGCGGCTCTCCCGGAAGTCAGAGGTGTGGGTCTGCGCGCTTAGAACCCGGTGTGCGCAGGTGCGAAAGGGCCTGGTTCAGGTTCTTCTCCGTGAGAATGGCGGCTTCCATGGCGTCCTGGGTTTTACCCCACTCGTCTTGAGATGGCTTCCGCAGGTCCTGGAAGAGGGGCCACGGCAGCGCTGGTTTTGCACTTCCAAGAGATGTTCGGCGCTCTCACGCTTCTCCTCGGCCAATTTGCGGAAAAAGTGGCCCACGCCCTCCGGAGCCACATCGTCGCGGTGGAAGTAGAAGCCCAGAGAGAGGTAGGTGTGGGAGGCCCGCTGATACACACTGACTGGGAGGTGGAGGGTGGAATAATTCTGACCAACCTGGGAGCTTATGGTTGATCGGCAATAAGGAGTTAAGCTCAAAAAATGGCGTCGGCTGGTCCCTGAGGCTGAGGGTAGCAGATGGGCTGGTTCCGAAGGTTGTGACTGGAAAAAATGTTGAAGGGTGGTCAGAGGCTGAGGCAAGGGGCGGCCCTGCGTATGTGCTGGCCAAACACTTGAAGCAAGAGACAGATCCGCCAGACCGCCCAGTGCCCTGTGAGAGGCTGTGGCCAAGGCGGCTTCTTTTATAGCGCCTCCTCCCATTTAGTCTTAAAAACACAAATTTAATCATGTCACTCCTTACATTTTTCAGTGGTATCAATTTTAGGCTAAAATGCAAGCTCTTTAGCTCAACAAACAAGTATTCTTCATGTTGTGGTCCTTGTACGTACCCTCAGCCTCATCTCTTCTCACTCTCCCTACCTTCTGCAGGTCTATTCCACACATTCTAAACTATCTGCAGTTTCCCCAGTAGAGCATGCTGGTCCATGCTCCTTGCATCCCTGTGGGGGCTGCTCATTCTGTCTGGGATTCCCTCCTCACCCTAAGTAGTGATAGGGCAAACTCCTATTTAGTCTTCAAAACCCACGTCAGATGATACTTTTCTATGGCATTGCCCCTGCACTGTTAATGTGTAGAATTTGTAGATTAACAGAATTTGTACATTCTCAATGCTATTTCCGTGCCTTATAAATACAATTATATTACTTGTTTTCGTGTCATATTAAAATTATTTTTAGTATGTCTGTTTCCCCTAACAGACTTTGACCCTCTCAAAAGCAGAAGTGTGTGTGTTCTCAGTTTAACACCATGCTGGCATATAAAAAGTACCTAAATAAAATATTAAAATGAGTTGAGTTACATTCAATAAAAGAGAGGAAATTGCTCTAAGAAAGCCTGGTGAAGGCTTATTTTGCAGAAAGCTACTAGTGGAGTTCATCATATCTTAGCCATTTGTCTGTGTAATCCATTTAAATGTGTGTAAAGTGTCCAAGGCATTTATAAGTATTGTAAAACAGAAACACAAGCAAAAATGCCTCCAAATGATGCAAATTTCTATAATTTACCTAAACCTCCTTGGAGAATATATTCTGCCTCCTTTCATAGATTACCTGTCTCTTACTTGTCTTCTAACTATATTGTAATAATAATTAGTATTTTAAAAATTATTCCATCAAATATGCCACATGCCATTTGACTCTCATCCAGACAAGAATAGCAGTTACCCCAGAATTTGTGTGAAAACACTTAAATGATACATATTTACTTTGGAACATCCAACTCTTAATAGAGTACTTGGGTTTAGTAGAATAATCAATGGTGTTTAATGTGATGCAAACTATATATTTTGCCATCAGTAAGCTCCAAAGTATAGATAAGTTATTAAAAGTTGAACACATTGAAAATTTCTAAGGTCCCTAAAAGGCAGCTGTTGATCTAGAAGTTGTGCTCCATTTTCCTACATGGCTACCAAATCTTGTTCCTGTTTTCCCACTGAAGAGGAAATAAAGACTGACTGTTTTGTCTGATTCCTTTGAGGGGAAGCTATAGATTTGATTAATTTAAGGAGCCAATGTTCATATTCTTCTGATAATTACCAACAATTTGTGACCATGAAGCTAAACATCCCTCGTGTCCTGAGCATGCAAACGTGTGCGCTTGATTTGCCCCCGTATTATCTTCCATTTCATAGTTTTCCATTTGTGTGCTACTCAGTGGTATTCACCAGAGGGACCACTAACGTTTGTCTTAACTTCTTTGTGATGCATGTGCTTGTCTGTGTGTGTGTAAATACAAATGTTTTGCTCTTTCTCTCTCAGTAACATATATAAAGGCATGTGTACAAAATGGTGAGAATATTTAAGAGTAGGAAGAAAGGCACACATGGAAAGGGAATTGATGCCTTATAAAAATACAAATAGAAGCTTCTGAATACGTATGAATGATACACTCGAAATGGAGCATGCAATTTTTGAAAGAATAAAGCTTGAAAATTTGGCTGTTCAGACTATTGTTAATTAGATAATTTAAATATAAAAATTAACTACTATAAAAATTAACCACATTTAAACTATTCGTTTATCTATGTTTTATATCTGTTGTTGATTTCCTGCGAAAGCAAAAATGAACTCACTGTCATTTGATTGCTCTAGACTTTAGTCTGGGTGCTTTGTATAAAATATAATACAGTACAGATGTCAACTCAAGAACTAAATAGCACATAATTCTAAAGAACCATAAAAAATATTAACAGTATAGAAACAATGGCTCTGTAATTACCTTTTGCTGTGGAGTGAGGTTAGGCATTTATCCTTATAGAGTCCTGATACACGTAGAGTCATATCTGCCCCTGTGGTCCTTTTCCCTTTGTTGATGAATGCGTTCTGCACGTACTCCGCGTGGCCGCTACAGTATTTGAGGTCATCCTCTACTGTTAGCACAAATGACGTGAACAATAGTTTATATGCCACTTAACTCCTTAGGAGAAACAGTTAACCTTGCGAGAGAGGACAGATCAGTCATGTATAGTCATTAAGGTCTAACAGGTTTTGTTATGCTCTAAAGTACTTTTGTACAACCACAGTGCGAGGCCTGTTTTTGCTGGGAACCAAAGGAAGGAGAGATCACCTTTGGAATTTTGACAGGATATATACAGTGAAATAGGTGATGGGAATTTTTCCAAGATCCATTTCATTAATGACACCCACACTGCAGAGGTGGCAAACATTCTCCCCTTTAGAAACAGACTTTCTAAAAATATGTTAATGAATTAAGAATAAAGGCTTTGTGGGTGTCAAAAAGCATTTGAAAATGTTCAGCTTGCTAAAAGGAATTCAATCTGATCACTTTGTTTAAAGATTTCAGAATCATTATGTTTTAAGTGACTGCTTTTGCTGTGAAATGAAGGGCCCTTATTAAATTTACTCCAGGTCATTACCAGACTTCATTTAAAATTAGCTTTCAACCGCTGCCCTTAGTAACTATGTATTTTTAATCTCGAGGGTCATCTGATGATGATAGTCTCAAAAGGAATCAGCTGAGAATACTTAGGGAGACCCTTCAACCTTCCCCTACTTCTAATGAAACCATAAGGAGATTGTATCTCCTTATTCCTAGCGAGGAAAGGGTATGTAGAAAAATAGCCATGAATTAATATTATATTGTACACTACCATATTTCATACTTTTTTTCAGAAATAAGTTAAAATTTGCCTGTAAAATACGTTACAGGAACTGAAGATATTTTTAAAAATACTATAAATGGAAAAGCATGAGTTAAGCAACATTTTTTTTAAAAAAAGGTCAGAACTGTAGATGATTGAAAAAAAAACTTTCTTATGGCCTCAATAAAACAGTTACGTTTTTCTTGTGTTTATTTAAACTAGTAACAAGAAAAAGTGCATTTACTTGCCTTTTTCAAACAGTAGAAAAAGAAATCAGTTTACCACCATTGCTATTTAAATATCTCCTAACTGGAGAAATTAAACCATGTCTCTTTATTTATTTATTGCACTTGTAAAAAAGATTAATGGGGATGTGATTCCTTGAGGCTTTTACATATAACCCCTTCACAAAGAACACAATTATACAGTTTGGCAAATGAACTAAATTAGCTACATTTATTTAAATAATCACTATAGAGGAAACAATAAATCAACAATATTCTGCACAAAAAAAGTGTTTACAGAGTGTCTTGTAATTTGTTTTATCAAGGACACAGACTTTTTGCTCTTAGCTAATCTTGCTTCTAACAGTCTATTATCACATCAACCATTAATGAGTGTTTGCAATAGAAATTTAGCGGAGGCTGAGAAACAGGAAAGTAAGAATAACTTTCACCTCCGTCGCCAGCACAGTTACTCCGAAGCACATTCTTCTAATAAACATTTTGTCAAAGGTTCCTAATAACTTCAGAGACAATCAAAATTAAATGGCAGAGCTTTGTTAAATCAGGGGAAGAGATGATCTGAATGGTCATAATCGTGCAATTATCTCAGCCTCCCTCTATTTCAAAGGACTCTGTCCATATCTCCTTCCGTATCAGAAGTAAGTGAGTGGGGGAGCTCTAAAGCTGAACCTGTGATATATTCATAAATCAGGACTTTCAGAGCCTGTCACAGGCACCATAATGAGGGTCATTATTCAGGCAGAGTGTCAAAACTACTATCAAAGGACCTTCTCAGAATTACAATCATTCTGTTTCTTGTTAAATAAGCAATGTAGTACACAAAAATGGCAAACAAGAAGCAGGTCAATTTGATACAGTGTGAGGGCACAGAGATCTCTAGAGTAATTTACCCTCTGGGAATTCTGATGGCTGGTGAGATGAATTATACACACCCTCAAAAAAGATTAATGGTAATAAAACCCCTTGAACATTGTCACCAAAAAGCCCTACAAATTGCTCATAAGCAACTTTAGAAACTGAGCTGAGGAAAAAAATGACCAGCTTCGTTGTTGTTAGACATAAAACTCCTTGCAAAAATAAAAATGATCATCTTGGAAAATTGTTAGTAATCTGTGCACCAGTAAAATGCTATTTTGATTAGCTTTTAGTATTTGGTTGTAAAAAAATAAAATTTTAAAACTGGAAAATTTCCATCCCATTATCTTAACCACATCACTACATCCACAAATGTTCTTGTACACTCTTACGTACACAGGCACCCACTTCTCCCATACAGACACGTAAAACCCCAAACGTTGCATAATATAGTAGCATAGTTAAGAAACAGTTTCATGAAGTTCGTATTTTTCTGGTAAACACAGTGAAATAGTTAAAGAAGGATATAGAATGTAGGCTAAATACTTTCATTCTTTGTGTATCAGAAAGGGAGGAATCAGTCTTTGGAATTATATAGCTATTAAGTATGTAAGTACGTCTTTCCTCTATTAGCACACCTGTGTCTTCATCTGCCCTAGTTAGTAAATGCTTTAGTACAACAGGCAACCAAGTTGTCAATTAGAACTAATATAAAAATGAGTCTAAGTGGATGAGAGTTTAGAGAAATTTTATATACTTGTTGAGTGAAAAGTCATATCATCTTGTTAGAGGATAATTTGATGATATGAATGCAATGTCAGAAAAATGTTCATTCAATTTCAATATAATATTTCACTTGTTGAAAATTGTGTACAAACATAACAATTAGAACTCTACATATCTCAATTAAAAGATTGGCTAGACCAGTTACATTTGAGCCAAATAATAAAATACTACATAATTCCATTAAAAAGACACTGTAGAATAATATTTATGATTTTGTGAAAATATTCATTAAACATAGTTAAAAAAGGGAATTTATAACTAAAATTAGGCATTAGATGATAAATTGTGATATATGAGGTAGTTTTTTTCTTTTTGCATTTTTCTGCATGGTTCAAATTTCATATAGTCAGCAATATTACTTTTGCAATAGATAAATATTACAAGTGCATCACATGAATATTTATTTATATAATAAAGACATTTATTTTTAAATCTTGAAAGCTAAGCAGTTTGATTTTAAAAGACTATAGTAGAAAACACTTACTGCAATTGAATGTAGTTTTAAAACTTTTTCAATAAAATGAACACTATTAGGAATTAATAGATGCATTTAATACACGCTTTTTAATCAGCATTGCTTGCAATCCCTGGGTCTTCACTGATTCTAGCTTTGGCATGGACAGTAGTCCCTGCTTGATATAGACATTTATATAAAGATTTGTGCTTATATCATGTAATTTTGGAAAAGATTATGTTGAAGGAGAAAAGAGGAGATCTTTGAAATACTTGAAAATTATTTTTATTCTTATATTTATCTCCAGATACTTCTTTATTGTTTAAATGTAGCAAATCCTATTACGAAAATAAGTCTAAGGAACCATTTAGTGATTTTCAAAGCCTCCAATTTTTTTTTTTAGCTTTTTGCTAATTGGCTACAAAATGGGATTAAGCACAATTAGATATAGTGAATTTTCCAAAAGAGGGCAGAATGTAGCCTTAAGGATGGATACAAGCCATTAAAAAATAGTTATGTTTAACTCCTTAAGCTAGTTGGCTAATCAAGAAATAAAAATAAAAAATAATTGAAATCTTCCACTGTAAAACACAGAGCTATTTCAACAGACTGTAAGAAACTTTGGTTTAAGGGCTGGTGGCATTGCTTTTGAGAGAGCACGGACTTCTCAGTGAGACAAAATAGATTCAAATCCAGGCTACCCCATTGGTTAACTCTGCAGCCTTGAACTAGTTACTCAATCACCTTGAGTCTAATTTTCTTTTTTGTAAAATGGAGATGATGCCATTCTCTCCCTTATATTTGTGTGTGTGTGTGTACATGTACTTTACTGATCTCTATACTTCCTCAAATTTCAGGTTCTATTTAGGACATCTAAAGAAAACATTCAGGATTATATAAAATACTATAATTAACTAAGATTTGGAAGCCGCTTTTCACTTTTTAAAAGCAATGATTAATGATTGTTTCTCATTGCTTTTAAAATCAGTGTTCTCCAACTAATCGAAAGAATTCGTAGTAGTTTGATATCTGCTGTAAAACCAAGATACCCTAGAAGAACTTAAGTAACAAGAAGACAGACTACATTTTTATCAGATCTTGTAGTGGTCAGCTATAAGGGAAGACAGACATTTGGTCAAGATTTCATCCCTATGCGTGGAGGTTGAAAGAGGATTACTGAATCCCTTTACTCCTCTCTGTCAAACTGAATATTCTGTGACAATGAATCATACCTGGTCCAGATTTACTCTTTAAATAAATTGGTATCAATGAAATAATCAAAAACAAACCAATTATGTCCTGGCATCTTTTATCCATCTGTTTGGATTTAACTGTCTATTAAATGGTGTTTGCGTATGAGGAAATGCTCCATCGTATGCAGAAGTACTCAATTATTTAGATTATACATTTGAATAAACTGTGCAGTGGAAGGACCGCTACCCTTGTAATATAGGACAATTACATTTTCTTGCATAGTTTACAGATTATTAAGCTAATATCAATTCGACCCACACTGCTAGTTACTGGATTCTAACCTTTGCCTGTGAGATTTAGCTACTAAGAGGGTCTGATTTCTACCCCAACAATTAGCAACCCATGTCAGTCATTTCAAATTATACCAAATTATGCAGATTGGTTTTGGGAAATGGATTGTAGGAGAGGAGAACACAAAAATTTAATTTCAGTGGAGATCAGAGGTGAGGTTTGTAGCTGCTTGTTGCTGCTTGAGGACTCCCAGATATCTGTGGTTAAAAAGCAGCAGGTCTCTTGTTCCAGAATGGCTTTCCATGCGTAAGCAGGTCAGGAGAAGCCTTAGTGTGAGCCTCCCGCCACCACGCACACACAAATGTTAATTTCACCCCAGTTGGGCACTTAGGAACTGCAACTAAGATTTCCTTTGTCAGAAATATCTCTATTTAATTTTCCTGAAAAAAAGTGTTAGGTCATTAACATATGTTCATTGTGATGTGTGATATTTAATAGATAGAACAAACTATCATGTGTAGAGTCTGTCTTCACAGAATTCAATTTTTATAATGATTACTCAGTGAGATAACCTTTTCTCTCTCACTTCTACATTTTAATTACAAAATTAAAAAGTACTTTTTTAATGACAAAAATAATATCTATTTGCTGAAACAAAACAGAGATGCTTCTCTTTCCAGTCCTACCTGTCACTCAGTATGAAATGTTCAGTGTGGTTGTAGATTCTGTGTTTATAAAAGTAGGCATAATTTTTTAAAATCTATATTTTATAAAATAGGATTAAAGAACTTTCAAGGCCATGAGGTACAGCTATAGTAAACTTGTGACTTGATTCTCCCAATGTGACTTGTTGGAAATTTTGTTTAAATATACTCAGGGTAAATACAAACTGCCTCCCTTGTTTATGTGTTCCCTCTGTCCACTGAAGGAGTTTGAGGTAGTTGTTGGAAACTCTTGACTGCTAACCTATTTTTGTTTTAATAGATAAATTGAAGGTCAGACATGTTAAGTCCATACTCCAGATCATGGCACAAGCTAATAGCATTTAGGGGAGTAGGACTGAGTAGTAATTCCTTGTTGAGTGCATTTTTCTGTAATCTCCACTGATTCTCACGTCATGAATAGGGAGGCTGTTTTTTTCACTTCATGTTTCTTTTATGTTTCATTGCAACGTAACATTCATGTAAATTTTAGAAATTCTTGTATTAAGCTAAAATATGTCCCAATACTTGCATAAACATATAAAGAAAACGTTTTCCTTCTAAGAAATTCTGAGTCTTCTCAGATCAGAGACCATATTTATTCATTCTTACATACCCAGTGTTGAGATGGCCAGTCTTTTTGGCAACTTGGCTAGGCTGTAAGTATCCAGTTATTCAATCAGATACTAATCTACTTGTTACCATGAGGTATTTTGTAGATGTGATTAACATCTGGAATCAGTTGATTTTATGTAAAGGAGATTATCCTGGATAATCTAGACAGATCTGAAACTAGTCAGCTGAAACCTTAATAGCAGACCTGAAGAAGTTTCCCCTGAATTCTAGAAGCATCTCATTGTTTGTCATGAGTAGAGTGGACTAGCTTCCTTAGTTACAGAAATATACAGAGATGGAGAAGATTCTTTGAAAAAAATATTTGTAGGGAAGCACGTACATTTATATAGTCTGTTCTCAGTTGTTGAAGAAGCACCTGGTTACATCTCTCCAGACCATTATGAATCCCTTTTTAAAAATCTCTAGTGCTGTAAATAATGAAATAGCATATCTTGCAAGCATTGTATTGACTATAATGTCTCTTTGAAGTGCAGATTTGGCATATGGGTTACTTAGGTCCTGTTCTTCCATTAATTAAAATTCTTATATATATTTTTGAGGGGGTGAAGATGTTAAAACATTTTCCTAGTAATACCTGTAATTCAATTATATGGCTTTTTTATTGATCAGCTGTCCTATAGGAGTAATGACAATGACAGCATAATTACCACACACACACAAACACCCACACACATACAAATAAACCTCCTTCATGGCTAAGAGAAGGAAAAACAACAAGTCTTTTCATACAGTTGATCAAATATAGAGCTTTTTAAGGATCCCAATTTCAGATTGGTTCCAACATTTTTAGAATATGTGACTCCAAATAAAAAGCTTCCCTATATTCATGGGTGAAAGGAACATATAACAAATAAAAGCCTAGCTGCTCAGTCACGTCTTTTACACTACAGTCATTTGCATTTCCAATGAGTGTTGACTGTACAGTGCAGTCAGGTAATGTCAAGGTGACAGGTGTGCAGGAGATGATTCTGATTCATAATGCATGTAACTCAAGGTGCATGTGTGTTTATCAGAAATGTTCTGGGACAGCAAAACATTTAGGTAAACAAGGTTTTGTGTAATCAAGGGAGTTACAGGGTAATTGAGTCATGTCAGGAGACATAACCTAGATTTAGACAGGAGGTAGTGGTTAAATTGAGGATTTGGGGTACGTGGAGCTTTAAATACATAAATGTAGGATTCACAGATTTCATTAGCAATATTAATGTGTGTTTTGTTTTGCATTTTAAACACGTAAAAATAAATTATCTGGAATTCTTTAGATGATTCCAGAGACAGTAAAAATTTTAAAGCATAAACATTTAAGTGTTTGAATAAACATTGTTTTTCAAATATAATTTGTCTTGAAGCTACATACTGGCTAAAGGTCAAAAAAGATTCTACCAATATGTGGGAATTTGGGCTCTATTTTTGGTTCCCTAAATTCATGCTTTAGTTTTCAAATATTAAGAATAGCTCTGTGGACAATCTACATTTACTACATAGTTGACTTATTTTGCACTTCAGTTTTCCTGTGTATTCCTGATCCAGCAGTCCAGACAGAAACACATAAATTCTAATGGACGGTTGATGATTGCTTTACTGGTTAATTTCCTGACAAAGCAGGGCTTTCTGATCGTCACTGTAGGCTTCCTTCCATGGGTAAATAACTGTTGATACTGCAGGGAAGGTAATCTATTCTATATTGCTCTTATATCAAGAATCATAGACATTGAGTTGGAGATGTACTATTTATAGTTTGCAGATTTTACTTAGAAGGATTGCCATGTCCCTTTTGATGTTTAATAAAGCCTCCAGAATCTGGCAAAGGAGTGAGTCCCTAATCCATTCTCGCAGTCTTTACATCTGCCTCTGAGGGTCTTGTTTGCTGAATCCCTGGCTTTACCTAGGGTGGTTATTGGAGAGTAAGACTTTCTGGGGTATGACACAGCTCTAGCAGGCAACTTGCTGTTGGGGCAAGTTTGGTGGTCTAGGCGTTGTTTTGGACTAGGAATTGCAATTTGTTCTATTCAGCTTACGGGTTCTTAAATAATATAATTCTCTCTACTATTGAGAAGATTTCCAGTCTATTTACTTTCTATCAAGTACATTGGATAATAACCAAAGTCAAATGTCCTGTCTAAATATAAAGTTTATTGATTCCTGTCTCCAAGCCACTGGCCTCAGTGATTTGCCCATCTCTACTTTAATGCATATTCCTTAGTTTAATGGCCTCTGATTCAATGTAATGCGTCTTTTTATTTTTAAGGTAAAATATATCATGGCTTCATATTGATTTTTCAATTCAAATTCAGCACTTCAGAAATTTAAGAAGTTTCTTTGATCTTATATACCTATTTTCTCATATCTTGAGAAGCCTAGTTCTCAGTGAGATCAGGAATATTAGAATTAAAATGTGATCTTATAATATGCACACAACAATCTCAGAATGACAATAGGAATGCTGTGACCGATAATGTCATTACTGAAAACAGTTTAAGAATTTGTTGCCGTTCTGCACATCCCACTAGGGATACACAGTCAAATTACTGAGTTTTAAGGTCACTTATCATAGTTTCTCTTTGTGTGGTTATTCCAGCAACTCAGTATACATTTAGGTTCCTTTGTTTTCATTTTCTTTTCAATTTTTAAAAATTGTTTTTTCAGTTAAATTTTACAGATTTTAAGATATTTATAGTTACAAAAATCAACAAAACAAGTACATTCAAAGAGGTTAAGGGGGGAGGGTGTAGCTCAGTAGTTAGAGAGCATGCTTAGCATGCATGAGGTCCTTGGTTCAATACCCAGTACCTCCATTAAAAAGTAACTAAATAAACCTAATTATCCCCCCCAAATAAAAGCAGAAACAAAGAAGATTTTAACATTGTCCCCTTGACCCTATCCTCTCCCTCCTACTTTAGGTGACCAGATTTTATGATATCCATTTTTTGATGCTTACACACACATATTTATATGCCCCCTTTATTAGATAAAGTAATTGGACGCTTTCTTCCACCGCCTTGCTTTTAATTACTTAATGTATTTTATGGATCACTTCTTGGCAGAATATGGAGCGTAATATTCTATTGTGTGGCACTACTATAGATAATTCGGTTTCCTATTAAGAGGCATTTGAGTTGTTTTCTATTATTCATAACCTTGAACATATGTATTTTCATATTTTTGTCATTGTGTCTTCAGATCGATTCCTAGAAGAATTGACAAATTCCGAAGACACATTGATAATGTATGCAAATGCTTGCTTCTCACCTTAAAGTCACCAGTATAAATGAATATCAAACTTTTGGATTCATGCCAATATAATAGCTAAAAAAATTGGTGTCCTATTGTAGTTTTAATTCACATTTCTCTTACTTTGTGTGAGGTTGAGTCTCTTTTAATACGCATAAGCGGTGTTTGCCTTACTTGTAAACTGCTCATTCCCTAGCTCATCTTAGATAGAATTGCTTTTTATTTCTATATGAAAACTAAAGGTATATTAGAAATATGAACATTTTGACCATGATATATGTTGTAAATATTCTGCAGTCTCTCCATTTTTTGTTTTTCTTTTATTTTGCTTATGCCTTTTGCCATGAGGAAGCTTGTAAGGTGTGTGTGTAGGTATGTTTGTATGTGTGTAATATGTGAACTACATTATATGTTTCTATATATAATCTTTTATTTGTTCTGTATTTAGGATTATAGTTAGCAAGATGTTTCCTGTTCCCACATTTGAAAAGAATTCACCCATGCTTTTAGTGAATTAGTTTTTTGTGTGTATTTGCTTTTATGTTTAACTCTGATACATTTAGAAATCATCCTTATGATGGAAGAAATATATTCATTTTTTTCTCCACAGCTATCCAATTACCCCAGTACTGCTTGTTAAAGTTCCATTTCCTTTATATCAATTTGAGGGATCAAATTACTATATATTATATATATATTTACATAGTATATATGTATTATATATTAAATTCACACATACAATTGGATTTTCTATTTATTACATTTATGCAATTGTTATAAAAATATAACCAAATTCTTTGATACTTTCCCACCCCTCCCGAAACGTGAAGCTTAATTTTCTAGCTCTTGAGTGAAGACTGGATTTAGTGACTGACTTCTAAACAGTAGCAAACGGCAAAAGTGATATGTCACTTTGGAGATTAGGTAATAAAAGACTGGCTTCTAGCTTGGGTTTGAGTTCTCTCCACCTGTCTCTAAATACATAAGTTAAGAGCTGCCACCTTTACTTTGAATAGTCCTATTTGAATGCATGATATATTTTCCCATTTATTCCATCTCTACTTGTGTGTTTTTATGAGTGTTTTCTAGTTTCCTTATAGATGTTTTATATGATTCTTGTTAAATCTCTGTTTCCACGTTTTTTTCTCTTTGCTATGATAAATGGAGCCTTTTCTTCCATTATTTCCTCCTTCCCCTTGTCGTCCTCCTCCTCTTTGTCTTTTGGTTTTTATATACAAATATGTTTGATTTTTTTATGTGTATTTTGTAACCTGCAGGGGTAAGCAAGTTATGCCCCCTGCAGAAAAGGTGTCTGCATTCTAATTCTTGGAATCTGTGAATATGTTAGGTTAGATGGAAAGAGAAATGAAAGCTGCAGATAGAATTAGGGTTGCTAACAAGCTGACTTTAAATTAGCGAGATTATGGTAGTTACACAGGTGTAGCCAATGTAATTACAGGAGTCAGGTAAAAACGGGAGTGAGAGGCAGGAGAGAAAATTGTGAGCGTGGTATGATGTGGGAAAGACTTGGGTTGTTATTTCTGGCTTTGAAGATACAAGGGGCCATAAGAAAAGGTCTAAGAGTGGCTTCTAGAAGCTGAAAAAGAGAAGGAAAGGGCTTTTTCCCCAGAGCCTTCAGAAGGTATGAAGCCTTGACAACACCTTGATTGTAACCTAGTGAAACCCAGAACTGTAAGGTAATATATTTTTGTTGTTTTAAGCTATTATATTTTGATCATTTGTTACAGCAGCAATAGAAACCAATGTACCTAAAATGTATTCACCTTTCTGTTTTCAGTGCTTTTTCCTAATGATTGTTTTTGGGTTTGCGTATATTTGGCTGCGTCATCTGAAAAGACATGCCTATTTCGGTCTGTGTGATGCTGAGTGCTGTGGGTCATATCTTTCCAAACCAATATTATATTGCAGTGAATATAATGGTAAACCCTTGTCCTATTTCTGGCTTTATTTTGAAAACCTCTATTTTCGTCTTAACTCTATCAATAAGATGGTAGGATTCTATCTGCAAATATTTTACTAAGAATTTTTACTTTGATATTTACAAATGAAGTAAATCAGTATTTTATTTTTTGGTTAATTTTTTGTGTCTTGTACTGGAATGACTATTATACTTCCTTTCCAAAATTCATTTGGAAAAAAGGAAAGAAATACTGATAGATGCTGCAAACATGGGTGAACCTGAAAAACAGTGTGCTAAATAAAAGAAGCCAGACACATATTGTGTGAATTAATTTATATGAAATGTCTAATAAAGTCAAATCTCTAGAGCTGGAAAGTAAATTAGTGGTTGCCTAGGGCTAGAGGTGAGAATGAAGATTAGCTACACACGGGCAAGGAGATCTTATTGGAGTGATGGAAATGTTCTAAAAGTGGATTGTGGTGATGATAGCACAACTTGGCAATTTACTAAAAATTGTTGACTTATACATTTAAGATGAAGGTGGATTTTATGATATGAAAATTACACCTCAGTGAAGTTGTTAGAGACATATATTAAAAAAAAATTGAAATGCAGTCCTACCAAAACTGCATAGGAAAAAAATGAAGCCGGAAGTTCCCTTCCTTTTCTAGCTCTGGAATAGTTTAAGTAGCATGGAAATTATCTGATACATAACGTTTGGTAGTGAATCTAACGGAAATATTGGTCCTGCTTATTTATCGTGTGTATTGGGGGAGGGGATGAGGGGTGAGCTCTTTAATGATTTTCTGTTTCTTCTATGATGATTGGCCTGTTTAGATTTTCTGTGTCTCTGCATCAATTAGGTAAACAGCATATTTGTTTTAAAAATTTATTTCATTTTGGTTTTAAAGTATTCTTTAAATATATTCTTTATCTTAAAAAAATTATTCAGTTATTTTCCACTTACCATTTTAATTTTTGTATTTCTTCCCTTTTGCCCTTGATTATGTCAGCTAATAGATTGTCTATTTTGTTGATATTATTTCAAACAATGATATCTATTTGGATTTGCAAAATGTGTCTTCGTGTTGGTTTTTCCAAGTGAATTCTTGGTAAGCATTGTGCCCTTTCAATATGTGGTATGTATATATCAAGTAGTCCTTGAGTTAAAAATTTCAATACTTTGTTCCTTTGCTTTGGTTTTCTTTGAGGACATCTATTGTACATATATTGCATTTTTTTCTATATTGTATATCTATGACTTTCTCTTGAAACTTGCTATCCCTTTTGTATCCTTTTACACCCTGTGTTGGGTTGGGGTATAATTTGTATACTATAAAGTTCACCCACTCTAAGTGTACAGTTTCATAATTTTTAGCAAATTTATACACAGTTGAAGAATAATCACAATAATAATTTAAGAACACTTGTATCAACTTATGCTAGAGCATAAAATAAGTCACGATAAATATAAAAAGGATGAAATAGTATAAAGGAAAATCTCTAAATGAGAATTAAATTAGAAATCAATAACAAAAAAGTTGAGAAATCTCCAAATTTTTGAAATCACAAAGCTCATTTTTCAGTAACACAAGGATCAAAGAATCATTCACCTACAGAATGTTCCGCATACACTTAACTTCTTTGAAATCTTTGTTTGCTAAGTCCAAAATTTAAGATCAATTAGAAATAGTTTCTGTTGAGATTTTATGAATAACAGATTGCTGTTTCTTTGAATTTCTTCTAATTTTTGGTTGAAATCTGAACAGTTTACATGATATATGTTAGTAACATCAAACTTAGTTTTCAGAACATGTTTTTTGTTGTTTGGCTTTTCTTTTTGGGGGGGGTATAATTTTTTTGTAACTTAACTAGATTTACTCCGAGAAATCTTTTTCCTGTTGTTTGTGACTGCTGATACATCTGCTCAGTTCTTTTATTCTGATTTTTATTTTTCAGTCTGGCTTCATAGGCTTTCTCCTGTGACTACATGGCTTATGAGGCAGTCGATATAAGCAGAGATTATATTAAAATAGGTCAAATTCATAAGGCTTCCACCTTCTCTGAAGTATATGTGTGTGAGTTGGAGAATGCATTCAACGTTCATTTGTTACAGGGAAGAGGGGAATAAAAGTTACCTCAGTTCTTAGTCACCCCCCCCAAAATGAATTTCTAATGGGAAACAGAGAGCATGATATAAACAGAATATTTTATTAGTGAAATAGAAAGGTAGTGAAATATAATACACCCCTGAGAATTGGGGGCAGGCCATCCTAAGAGAGGAAAAATGGCTCCTCTGTTTTTCCAGTTCTTATATCCTGACTTAGGGAGTGTTTTCGTGATTGACTATTGATGGCTTCTGTTCTTTGAGTGCTCAGACTGATTGACAGCTCAGGTTCGTAGTGCTCAGGCACGCCCATCTCTTTTAGGCAAGTTTTTACCCATGATGCACACAGAGAAACCTAGAGAAGGGGGCTCAAACTGTAATGTTAATTACATTATAATGAGCATTAGGTCAAGTTAAGCTGGGTCCTTCTCTCTACTGTGCAGCTGCAGCGTTTGATTCTAGCCAGCTTCTTTGCTGATCTTCATTTAGAGAAAGTGGAAGTTTTTGGAGCCTCTTATCCTGAGCACAAGCTAATATTATTTTCTGGGTTGCTCCCTCCCCTTTCCTCTCTCCTTGCCTGGTGCTCATTTCTATCTAACAGCCTAACACATCCAGTCCTCAAATCTCTGTTGTGTCTTTTAATTTCCACTATTTTCCCTTGAACCTTCTTGTGTACATTCATAGTTTCCTAGTCAACCAGAGATGTGTATAGAAGTTACCTAGTTCTTCCAGATGCGTCTGGGCTCTCTCTCAAATATCTGGCTGGTTTGCCACTCACCCCAGCTGTGGGTTCTTCCATTTATTTTCTATAGAATTGGTTTTGTGCTAGAATTGCCACATTTAGCTGACAATGCTAGAAATTTGAATCCCTTGGCCAAAATTGACCCTTCTTTTTTTTTTTTTTTCCTGCAAGTAAATCTACTGGTTTTATAGCCATCTATACTCTGGTAAAGCTACAGCGCTCAAGTGCCCACACTCGAGGGAGTTGCGTGTATGTGTGTGTGTGGTGGGGGATGGGCTGGAATAGTGGGAGTGGTAGGACTTGAAGATCAAAGGGCCACAAATTACCCCTGTTCTTAACCAAAACCCAAGTAGTTTTTTTAAGAATAAATAGTTTTTGATTTATTTTGTATCTTTAGTCTGTTTCAATGCTGGCGAAGAGTTCTTTTTAAGAATTATTTTCCGCTGAATACTTTTTCCTGCAGAGTGGATTCACTCACCTCTACATGCCACTGTAGCCCTCCTCTAGTTTTAAAAATTGCTCCTCTTCACTTTCCATTTCTCTTAAGACATCTGTTGTTATTCACTCTTGTGTTTCTTCTAATGTACCTTTTTTTTGGCCTTTGTGAAATGATTTTTTATTTTATTTCAGCTTTTTTTTTTTTACAGACTTTTTTCTCTTTCTCTCTGAGTGTTTCCAGCTCTCATTTATGGTATTCTTTCATGTCTTCTGTTTATTTTCATTTAGCTCATTTTGAAATAGTTGGTTATAATTTTTATCCATTTCTGTGAACATGTTTTTTGCGGCATGCTTTTATTATCCAAGGGAACATTATTCACTTTCTTCTCTTATTTCTTATAGTGTTGTATGAGATTCCTTTTACTTTGTACATTTTACATACATTTACTTAAACGTTTAGGAAGGTGTGGTCAGGACGGTTATTCTATTTTCATGACCTTATGGATCCTGCTTTGGTTGTTTTCACAAAAAGTTCAAAATACTTTGAAATTTGCCTCCCTTTTTGTCCTTCCTCCATTTTATCTGGACCTTTTCTTTATTTTGCTCTCATTCTTGCCAGCTTGCTTAATTTACATTCTAGTCTCAGTGGGTTATCTTTTGTATGTGTCTCTGTCTAGGAAAAGAGTTCAGGTTTTTGTCTTTCTTTTGTTTTGTTTTAGTTTTGAGATTCACATCCCTGAGACTGCTTCAGGCTTCTCACCTTGCTCTGAATCCGATATTCTCACCACATTACATGTGCAAACTTCTCTCAGTGCAGCTGTCTTTTTTCAGATTGGCCTGCCACCCTTTCTAATACATGACTGTTGATATTTTGGGGTTCACGGTTGCTTCTCTTTTCTTCCTCCTGCAGAACTACTGATGCCACAACGTACACTTATAGCTACTGATGTTTTGTTTCTACCTGCTCATATTTTGCACACCAGTTATGTTGTACATATTGTCTGTAGTTGTTTGCTTTTACCATTCAAGTTTCTATTTCCATGGGTGGATTTAGATAACTTCAAAAACCATGCTGCAGGAATTCCACTTCACCTGTCACCCACTTAAGCAGTTAATGGACTTAACATTCCCATAGAAAGCTGTTATAAGTAAAGGTGAAAATAAAAAGACAGTGACTGAAAGGCATTGAGGAATTACCAAAAGCAGGCAGACTACAAAGGGGAGTGGACACTCCACAAAGGAAATAACAGATTGTTACCCATTTTCTTTAACTTTTGGCCTAAGGGCAGGCTAATAGAAATTTTATAGTTTTTACCTTCTGAAAAAACAGAGCACAGATTTTTGGACAACCACTCCCCAAATACTGAGGGAGAAATCCTAGAAAGAAAAGAGCCAAAGAGCAAAAGTCTCATTTTTGGTATTTCAACCCTGTTCAGATGCCTTACAGAACCATAAATCGTGAGTGCACTAGATATACTCTAGCTCGATATGAAAGGACTAAACTTTCATTTGATCTTCTCAGGAGACAGTTTTTTTTTTGACTGTGTTCTACTGAGTTAATGACCCACCAAAAATATACATCATCATGGATGACTATAACAGAATCCAAAGTGTGCAGGACATAATGGCAAAATGTCCAGTGTAGTATCCAAAGTTACTAGACAGACAAAAATGGAACAGATGGATTCTTTTCAAAAGAAAAGATAATAAGGAAACCGAATTCTCAAATATCTGCATTGGAATTTGACATAGAATTTTAAATAGTTATTATAATTGTGCTCAAGAGTATAAAGGAAAATGTGTTCACAATAAATGGGAAGATAGGAAATCTCAGCAGAGAAATAAAAATTCTGTATCTAAAAATTAAGAACTCAGTAAATGGCTTTAACTGCAGATTGTACGTAGCATAAAAGTGGTAGGAGTTAGTGAACTAATGTGCTTCAGTAGAAAAGATTCAATCTAAAGAGAGGTAAGAAGTTAAAAACAAAACAAAAAAGAACAGAATCTCAGGAACCCATGAGACTTTCAAAAGGTTTACTATATATGTAATTGGAGTTAGACAGAAGAGAGGATCATGAATTGAGCAAAAATAGTAATAAAAAAAAAGTGGCTGAAGACTTCCTAAATTTGGTAAAGACTTAAATGCAGATATTCAGGAGTCTCTGCAAATTCATTCAGGAAAAGGTGCCTCTTAAAAGCACATCATAGGCAAACTTCTGAAAACTAAAAAGAAAAATCTTAAAAGCAAAAAGAGTATATTGACATTTTATTCACAAAGAAAACACAATTTACATGTTGCCTGACTCATCAGAAACTATGGAGGCAAAAAAAAAAAAACAGTGGGAAACATCATTAAAATACTGAAGGTTAACACTGTCACCCCACACTTCTATATCCAACAAAATTAGCCTTTCAGAATAAAGGTGAAAGAGGGATAGTTTCAGAGAGAAGAAAATTAACCATTGCTAGCAAATCTACACCCTAAGAAATATTAAAGGAAATTCCTGAAATTGTGTAAGTCACATAAAGTTGTGTATCATAAGTAATTTATATCCTAGTTGTATTACATAGAGGAAAAAACAGATTTAATTTGCCTCATTTGGAGATCATCTTAAACAGCTATGTTCACTTATTTGTTGATCATAATATTAATAGTGTGATTGCATTACATTTTTATTGACGTGTACCTGCATGTTGTCTAAGTCTTTTATAAAAGTATTCAGTATCTTATTTAATCCTCCCAACCTATGTCTAAGAATAGGTATTCTTATTCCCATTTTCATCAATGAAGAAAATGAACTGATTGGTTCAAGGGCTTGTTCAAAGTCAGACTCCTAATAAGAGAAACTATTTTACTGGTTGGAATAGTTAAGTTGAGATTACTAAAAACAAATTGAAAAATTTATTCTTGGCCTACTGAGAAATAATAGTTACTGGATTTTGACCTTTGTCAGTTGTATTATATAAAAAGCATAGGTGGGGTAAAAGTGGAATCCAAACAATTAGAATGGGAATAATCATGAGAAAACTGAGAAATAATCTCCAAGCCCTCTGAAATATTCCCTTTTAATGTCTTACTTCTGGAAGACAGTTTGCACCAACTTTCGTTACAATATTATGACTGAAATTTGAACTCATCACTGTCTGAAAAATAAAATGCATAATCAGAGCAAAATAAACAATTTATGTTTAATGGAGAATTGCTGAGTTCAATAATTTCATCATCAAGTGGTTAAAGAATTTGTGGATATAGATTTGAGGTTGCCTCAACATAGGAGACCAGACATATTTTTAGGTTTGATTTCTTACTTATGGGGACTGTGGCAAACTGGTCACATGTCATAATCAGTGCACCTGTTTCCTTATAATGGAATCAAATTTTGTTCAGATATAATGTGGCCATCTATCATGGAATAAATTTTGATAATTTAAGGCAACTTGAAAATTCTGTTTCCCTTCCCAAGAACACTTTTGGAATAAGTATGTGATGCAATTCTGGAGAATGAAACATAAAAAGATTTTGCTATAATATGCCTATTCCTGAAGTATTACTCGGCCTTTTGAGCCACATTTATGACCTCATGGTTTGTTTCTACTTACTGGTGAGCTGAGGATAAAAAAGTCTCAAACTTTGGCCATAGTTGGCATCTCAATATGTCACATCCAGTAAAAGCTGGTTGCTACTGAATTACAACATCTGAGTCATCTCAGTGGGCAAAAATGCAAGAAAATTTCTGTTCTGCTCAGAAGGTGAGATGGTGTAAGGTCAAGAGCTATAAAAATTGGCAACATCTAATCATCTAACTTAATGATGATGAATATAGATGGAGAAAAACTGAAGCATTGGTGTCAAGGAAGATGGGAGAAGAAAGTAATGAATGAAGCACTCAAAGTGACCCCAATGCCTGATTTCTTTTCAGAAGGATCCCAGTGACTCTCTTTGGATATTGGTCACCTTCTTCTTGAAGTGAGTTAACTCAAAAAGTTCATAAGCAACATGGTCAGGAGGCAGAATAAAAATTATACATGGGCTCAACAACATGGGTGTCCCTGTACCAAGGATGGCTTCATTGTGGAGGGCGTGATGTGCACAACTTACCAACATGACCACACTAAACTCCAGTTAGGGCATTGAATACATCAGGACTTGGTGGGAGGTTGATTATATTGGTCCATTTCATGGTAAAGAGGAAATAAGTTGTCTTCCCCAAAGGAAACTTGCATTTTCTATTTAAATTTTCTTTTCTAGCTGTTCATGCCTGTACCCAACCAAATGTAGACTTCTTGAATGCCTTCTGTATTACAATAATGCTATCCCATGCAACATGTCTCCAAACAAGGCACTAACAAAACAAAGACATTAGGCTATTGGCTATGTATGTATAACTCTTCAGGGTCCAGCTTAATTCTTTCTTATTCCACAAAGTCTTCTTGAATACATCTTTGATAATGATTATTACCTTTTCTGAATTTATAGCCCTTACATTTTTATATCATTTAAATTTTCTTAGTACTTGCTATCTTGTTCTGTCATTCAGCCTGTGTGTCCTGCTTTATTATTAACTGTTAGCCTTGTATATAAAATCTTAACTCACTGGTTTCCCTTGGTCTACCAGAACATTTTGCACATGCAAGACACTAAGATTGTATGCTGATGACAACCATATACACAGAGCTTTAAAATTGCATGTGATTTTAAAGGGCATTAAAACCCCAAGTCTCCCAGTAAAATCTCTTTTGTCAGAATGTTTTATTTTTGTAAAAAGAATAGAATTGGCTGAAATGCATAGAAAACCTCTTTTATTACACAGCCATGGTCCAGGAACAGTGTAAGTTCAGTGGATCCACATACAACCTTATATTACTGTTTCTATTACTTGCAAATTGTATATCAAGTGTTTATATTTTAAAAGCAGACTAAGTTATTTTTATCTTACCTGTTAAGGAAAAGCAGTTACTCCTCTTTTTTGTAGCTTGCAATGTTTAGTTCTAATAACATAATAAATTTTAAAGTTTATCTTCTATGTCGACTAGAATCTAAGCTCCAGAGATAGGAATTCCCTCTCTCTCTCTCTCTCTGTTACATCCCAGTATTTAGAAAAGTGCCTGTCATAGAATAGCGATTTTATAGATCATTGTTCTTTATTTGTGTGTGGTTCCAGACTTTCAATTAAAACACAAACATCTAGAAAACGTAGTGCACAAAACAAAATCAGTCAAAATGAGAACATAAAAGTAAGTGTACCAAGTATGTAGGGTCTTTCTAGCCATATGAAAAATCAGAAGCATTCTGAACATTGAGATCCTACTAAGAGGCAGAGATTAGAATTCATTTTTGAGACAAAGGCATGTGGCGGGTAGGGGTGTAAATCTCACAAATTTGCTGAGTTCAAAAATTGCTTTCAGCAGTTCTTCCCTTTAGTGAACATTATACAATGTTCTAAATAAATATTCTATGAACCATAACTAATGCCACAAGCTTATTTAGATAAGCCCAAACCTGTTTTCAACCCAGATGATGGCCTGACTATTTAGAGTGATGCTAGTTCTTGTTAAATAACTTTCCTAAGAAGCCTACAAGAGCAGTTTAATTATTAAAAGATCACTGCACTGACAGATTTTGGGCTGACTGGGAGGCTGGGAGGTCGGTGGAGTCTACTTGATAACCTTATTTCTGGAAATTGACTATTCTGTATACATTCTGTTGTTGCACTTGAAAAGCCATGTGAGAGGGCCTTTAAAAAGGAGAATTGGGTGTTTCCTAACTAAAGTTTTACGAGAACAATGTCAAGAAATGACCAGTTTCAGTTTGGAGTTTTCAGAGGGGTTTGGTTCACCTTCATCATTGATCTTTCTGTTTGAAGTGTTCATTTACCATCCTGACATCATCTGGGGCCGCACTGCATGATGTTGATGATACTTTTGTCAACGTGAAGAATGCGGTGCCATTGTTACAGAAATTGTACAAGAAACAGAGACCTTAATATGTACCATCTGTTTTACAAAAAGCTCAATGTGGTAATGCATTTGCAATACCAGAAGCAATATCTCTAAGACATGAAATGAACATATGTTGTCTAAGAGCCTTCAGGCTGACATTGAAAAAGAGAAAAGGTAGTACTTCAAGGCAAATACTGTCCCAGTAGGAAGACTGCCAGATCCAATATGGCTCAGCCTATTGACAGGTCTCTGGTGAACTACTTCATATAAAGATTTTCACATTGTTATGGGTTGGATGGCTTCTCTGGCCCATCTTTTCAGCATGGGTAAGATAGTAGCAAACACCCTCTTTGTCACTCTGGGTACTTTTCTGTTTCAGAGCAACAGATGTTGTCAGAAAAAGTCACACCATACAATAAAGTGCTTGAATGATGATTTCTAGGGCTGGAGTGAAACCGAAACAGTGTCTTCTGATGAGTGAGCAGGTGGTTTTAAACACAGAGCTGAAAAATGCAGCCACTGAAAGCTGTACTAAAATACCTAGCTATTTAGCATAAATATAAATTATGCATTTTACAGATGGTAGCCTATATAATTTTTATGTACGTATTGACTATTAACTGAAAAATTATGACCTCATTTTTCTAGAATCTCTAAAATTCTAATATTTTACAATGTAAATTTTAAATATATATATACATGAATATTGCAATATGTGCATAGCCATTAAGACTGCACATGTCTGTTATACTTGTATAAGTGAGCATTAGAAGAAATTACAAAGGTCAAATGATGGATTATTAAGCCCATTAGGAAGAAGAATAGTTAACTAGCTTAACAAGTGTTAGTTTGCTTATATTTCAGTTCCAAAGATTCAATATGGCTTTAAGTTATATTATGCCATAATCAGGCTTAGCTCTTCATAAACATGTCAATATGAAATATAAGCCTTACATTTTAAAAACAGTTGAAAAAATACAGCAGTGAACTTGGAGCCGGGAGATCTGGTTGTGAGTCTTCAGTCTCCATTTATAAGGTGCATGACCTGAGGTAAGTCTGACCTTGGGTCACCCTTCAAGGTCTCGGTTACTTCAACTATAAATAAGGGGGTTGAACTAAATGATCTCTAAGCATCTTTCCAATATTTAAGGATTCTCATTACAAATAGACAATCATTATGAAGTTTAAAATGAAGGAAAAAAAGTGTCTGAAGTATAAAATCAAGATAGTTAATCACTTCTTTTATGTATTTTATGTTTAAAACCATACACTGATCTATGGGAAAGTCCAGTTAAACAAACCATACCAATAGAAGAGATGTAATTTTTTATGTCTATGCATTTTACAACAAAATTACACACTTTTTCATATTCCTTCTAAATATCACTTAGAAAAAACCATAAAATGCTTCTTTGTGGCTCATCTGTCACTACTGGGCAGGTATAAGAATGATGGGATGCCCTCTGACCCCATAACAACCATGTTCTTATGTTTTCAAAGCTTTTTTGTGTCTAGAAATAGTTCTTTGATGATCATTAATGGAAAGTTAATTTTTAAAACAATCTTTATCTTCTATTTAAATGACCTCTCCATGATAGCTCTCATGGCCTGCCAAAAATCTAGTTTATTACAGAGATCCCTATTTGTTGTTAAAGTTACGATCCAAGGATAGGTCTAACCAGATTTCAGCTTTGCTCAGGGTGGTATTCTAGGCACCAGGTCCATCCTCTTCTCTAAACCCACCCATCCACCCCTAACATAATAACTCTTTGGATTATGCCTCTCAAAAGAGAAGGAAAATTGTTCACTAACTGTTCTCTGGTATATGATACAGATAGCTTCCAATGTAGAAACATATACCCAACTTCTGAGCTGAGATTTGTGTAGGAAACTTTTCCACTCTCTAAAGTTGTATTCTCTGTCATTACTAACTTCTAATTTCCTCATCACACCACAGATCTAGTCCCTGATCCCTATCACCTCCTTATTTTATTACCCAGCTTCTGCTACTTACGTATTATGCTGCCTTGAAGAGTTGCACAGAGCAGTGAATGCTCTGGTTACCCTTGAATGTAGAGCTTTATGCAAACTGCTGCCTGGTCTCTTGACTTGTCAACAATCAGGGGTGGATCAACAGAAATTCTTCTCTTTGCTATGGGTCAGAGGAAAGCCACTGATGAAATTCACTTCCAACCACGCAAAGTTCAAAGGCACTGGCTTGAGTGGTGCGTATGTTTATTCAGGAACATGTGGATCTGATGAGTGCGAGGAGATTGGTGCAGTATGGCTCAGATGCAAGTCGTTGAGTATAATTGATTTTTAATGGGCTGGCTACCTGCCACCAGATGTTCATCAATTAGGTATGCTTTCAAAACCAACACAGCTGCTTATTTCATGCAGGCAGTCCAGTGGCTGAGGTATTGTTACATAGCATAAGAAGTCATCTCTGTGTAGGGCGACCATACGTTCAGTTTGCTCTCAACTAGTCATGATGTAGGCCTGTAATTTCTCTTTATCAAAATGTCCCACTTTGGACAATAAATCACTTGGGCATCCTACTTACTTGTCATGCTGTTCCATGTACTGTGCTAAGCTAGACACAGATCTTGCCCTATGGCAGCAAATAAATCATATTCACATCATACACAAAATAGGTCTCAGCCTCTCAATATCACTAAATTTTAGAGCTGTAAGGAACTTTAGATCATGTTTAGTCCGATGCGTCTTAAGAACTGGTTCACAAATTGATGAGTTAATTTTTACCAACTTAGCTCTGCTTCTCCTGCGCCTATTTTCGAAGCATCATCCCAGTTTCCTCCCTTCATTCTTCCTTTTTATTGCTCTGTCCTCTTCTACACTGCATCTGGGGATGGCTTCTTTCCTTATCTTCCAGGCACAACTCATATTGAGAGGGGAACCTTTTTCTCTTTAATCAGTGTCTTCCCTACACGAGGTGATCAGATGACCTTGTTGTTCTTCATAAAGGAACGGATAGTCACTTTTAGGCAAAAAAAGGAAATAACTCTCCTAAAATATTTTGTAAGTTACTTTAATTTTCTGTCTATAAGGAAGAACACAGTATTATTAATAAAAGGACTTTCTGCCATCTTAGTCATGTTATTTTGAGTGTCATAACATACCTTTAAAACATTTAAACCTTCGTGTTGTTATGCTGTGCTATTTTAGATAATTTTCTACTGACTAATGTTGATTAAGGCTGGCCTAGCCTATGCCAAAGGAGGCCATTTTTTCCCGGCGTCTCTGTTGATTGCCAGGAAATACTCATCCTCTGCTGGTGGTAAACTCCAACGTTTATTTACACTTTTTTTTTTTACTCTTTTTAAATCTATTTTTTAATTTTTTTTAAATCAAAGTAACAGATGCAGAGGTTCTAAAATCTTTAATTAGAAGCAGCAGAATCATTCCCAGTGGCCATCACTTCCAACTTTTTTTAGTTATATCTTGTAATTACCTTCACATTTCTAAATAATGTATTTAATGTATTTTGCTGTTTCTTGAATTTTCAGCTTTTAGTTTACTTCCCGTTTTAGAGAGTTTATAACATCTCCACTGTTAACATGCTTTCCCTCTCCTTATCCTCCTAATACACCACAATTTTTGTTAATTTAAGACTTCATGTTTGCATTGTTATGAATAGGTGACTATTGCCAGAGGTCAGGCTTAACTTGGTAATATGAGTGCTTATTTTCCTGTTGTTTCTTTAGGTTTCGTTTTCATTTGTTTAGTTTTCTGTGTACCTATCACTAGTTTGGCGGCTCCCCCTCTCTCCCAAACCTGTATATCTCCTCTCAAGTCACTCAAACATGACATTTATACGTTTTGTTTGTTTGTTTGTTTTTTCTCTGAAATAGTCTCATGGAGACTTGGTCCTCTCACTCCCATCTGTCACTTCAGGAAGAAGGCATCACTATTGCTGCTGGTGTTTTTCTCATCCATTGTTAATGCTGAGAAATCTGGTGCCATTCTTGTACCTGAGTTACACAGACTTAGTGGCTTAAAACAATGCAAAATCTTCCTTGAGTTCTGGAGGACAGAAGTCAGAAATGGATCTCACTGGGCTAAAATCAAGGTGCCAACAGGCTGCCCTCCTTTCTGGGGGCTCTAGGAAAGAACTTTTTCCTCGCCTTTTCTATCTTCCAGAGGCTGCTGCAGTCCTTGGCATGTGGCCTCTTCCTCCATCTTCAGAGCCAGCGATGGCCAGTGGAGTCTTTCTCACAGTCCATCACTTTAACACTGACACTTCTGCCTCCCACTTCCACATTTACAGACCTTTGTAATTACTTTGGGCCAACCCTGATAATCCAGCATAATCTCTATTTTATGGCCCACTGATTAGCAATCTTAATCCCCATTGCTATGTAAACTCACATATTCACAGATTCTGGTGGAGCAGGACATGAAAAGCTTTGGAGGAGGGGGGAGGAGGGCAAGATTCTGCCTGCCACAGGCTCTTATATGCTCATACAACCTATTAAACATTCAGCTTCCTCCTCAACATGTCTACTTAGGTATCTAATATGCATCTCAAACCACATTCAAAACCAGACTCTTGATCTTCAGACTCCATAAACGTACTCTCCCTTTAGTCTTTCATTTCTCATTAACTAGTCAAGTCAAAATGTTTAATTGCCAAAACAAAGTAGTGACACTTTACATATTCTCATATTCACATCAAGTCCATCAGCAAGTTCAGTTTGCTCTATTTTCAAAGTATATCTAGAATTCATCACTTCTTCTGACTTTGCTTCCATACTTCCAGTTGTGCAGAACAAGACTTGGAATATCCTAAGTATAGTAAGTATTTTCTGAATGAGTTAATTTCTTTCCCAATTACACAATCACATGTATTTTTAAGTATTTTCTTTGGTGGTTGATGGTTTTCTGTTTGCTTGATTAATTTAGGTGATAATTTATTGGCTTATTTTATATATATGTATATACACACACACATACTTTGATAAGTATTTGTTCTCCATGTAAACTAAAGAATATGTGGTTTAGTTGGGAATCTGAATTGAAAATAACAAATTATTAATTTAGCAGACAGTAAATTTATTGAACATGTAGGTGGTAGGAAAAAAATAGCAGGAGGTAAAAAGAAGATCTTGAAAATAGGACTCAGGGCAGCTCTAATATCCACCCTGACATTGATGCAGCTTAATAGACAAATTAAGGGGATGGACATTGGTTTTTCTTTCCTCCTCTTTCTTTTATGATTTCTAGAATTTTCTCCCTAGCAATATTAGTTATATATAGCAACCATTCTTAATCTATCCCATTATTAACTTAGTGGGAAAACACACTAATTGTAAACGAAGATGACACAAAAGAGAAACGTACATGATTTGAATTTATCAGAACTTAAACTTGTTCTTTTCATCTTAAATTTCCATAATGTTATAACCAATAACTCCTTGTTTTTGCATTTCCTCTTACACATAGGATGTGTTGATTATAAAGCGGAGCTGAACATTACACTTTTGAATCTTGATTATCTAAATATCAAATGTTTTTGAAAGTTGAGATTCTCAATATATGAATAATTCTCTTTGAATGAAGAGGAAACCAAAGGACAAGATATTGTCCTTCAGTCTTTGCAGCTGAAATGTTCTTCATCTTGATTACGTTTATTCTAAATGGCCAGGCACAGTGCTGCTCTAGCCTAGTTTGCATCTCATGTGACTCACACAGTTAATAGTAGTGGGTCAAACAGTGGTGACTAATAAGACTAATAAGACTTATTCTGTGTTGGAGCTAACAAATCCTTTATCAGTACTTCAACCACTCTGCTTATGTGGCCTCATTGTTAAGATTATGCCTTTCATCTATGGAAACCAATCCCTTTCATATACAGTTTCAGCAAGAAGCTTATAAAATGTGTATTAAAGCAGTATTGACTTGTCTAACAATAAAAAGTACAATTAGGCTTCCAACACAGAGCATTTCTAATTTGCATAAAAACCTCTCTAACCTATTCCTTTTACTGCAGAATATAACCAAAAGGTTATATTCTGTTCCATGCACCAGTAATTACTCTAAAATCACTAGATAGAGGTACCTATGTAATATTTTTCAGTTCTTTATGCAGATCATTAAAACTGAATTTATATGCAAGATATATCAATAGGAAAATACTATTAAAATCATTAGAAAAAGTGACCATGCACAATGGATTCCTTTTACATAACATCACATAATGCAATAATTGAAGACAGTTTCTTACTGAGAGCCACTGTCTTGATAAAAAAAAAAATCATCCCAAGGGTAAGACTAAAGACATGATTTTACGACACCTTCTAATTTGTAATGTATAAAAGTATAAACTATAAGCAATGTATAGTTTTAAAAGACAACTTTTAATTACCAGAAGAGTAATTAGGAGCAGACTTGCCATAAAAATGAGGTAAATCAATCTGAAAATTAAGTGATTATTTTACAAATACTGGGAGTATGTATAAAGGAACATTTTTATTGCGGAGTATAGGTTGTTCCCTGGCCACATATGATCCTCGTCACATAAATGCTCGGCTCTCTTGTGTACCTGAGGATTTTAATTCCACTTTTTAAAAGCAATGGAAACTTGTCTGACTCTTGTGATTCTTGTGTTCTTTGATTCCCTTAAACAACTCCTGGGACGAATAGTTCAGAGCATGGCTGATTCTCTGCTTCTTTGCAAAGGTGGCATGAAAATGCTTCGTGACCACAGCTGATGAGGCTTCCCATGGTTGTTTAATAAAGAGCAGCACTGTTCTACCAGGGTTAACACAGAGTGACATTGCCTCAGGTCACTTCAGGGCATGTCACGTCATGTAACACAACATAACCTGATGTAACCTGATCCAACAGGTCAGGTGCCTGTTGCCTATTTGTAGGAAATACTTTTTATTTCTCCTCCAGAGGAGAGGCCATGTCACCATGTATAACGAAATGTCAGTTCTAGCTCTGGGTCCAAGGAATACCAATGGAAATCATTTCCTTCCCAATTATAGTGCATTCTGTTCAGCACTGAGTTACTCAGGGTGCATGTCATTAACAAGGATGTAATTGTGATCATTGAAAGTGAATTGAAGGAAGTCTGCTTTAATTAGCACAAATTTCAGACTGGACAAAAGTCACAGAGTCAAAAGGCTGTATTTTTTTTTAAAAAGCAATAAAAACAGGAAAGAAAAGAAAAAGTTATGGAACAAGTAATAGTTAACATAACAGCATTCTTTCACAAATGAGAATTATATTTTCTGGGAAAAACAAATAAATACATGGCCAAGCAAGTAGGTTTTTTTTTTTTTTCTTTTCTTTCAAAATGACTGTTAATCAAGGTAATTGATGAGAAATATGCTTGCATTGCTCCATTCTTTAATTTATCAGGTATCCCCCGTGCTGGGTGTATTCAGGTTTACAAAAGGGGCATGATACCCAGTGCCTACCTTCAGTAGGCTTTACTTACTGAAGACAAAACAAGCAGATGTTGCGCACCTGACATGGAGTCCATCCTGAACTCCAGGCTATTATCCATAAATCCCAGAATAGGTAGAGAAAGTAAAGAACATTGCCTAGAGTAGGAAAGAAGGCCTTGGGATTTGAATTTATTACTACCTACTTTGAGTTTAATTTTCTAATCTCACAAGGAACTCCAAGTCTATTAAAAGGTTATAAACACATGCAGTTCATTAGGAGTGGTGAACTTTAAAAACATCTAACTTGAGTTTAATCTATAAAGATAAAGGGAGCATCCCTTTAAAATATTTCTTAGATAGGTAACAATTATTTAAAAATAAAACTTGGATTAATCACTAGGAAATTTGAAAAGAAAAATTATATAGCAGTACTATAAAAATTTACTTTGAAAGTTAACACATGCTTATGAAAAGAAACACCCATGTAACTTGTTCTCTTTAATTATTTAGTTGGCTTGAACCCTATCTTACTTGGCTCTAATCTGTTAGATGGTAAAGGACAAGAATTCAGTGAAAGAACAGCTTAAGAAAGATAGGAACCAGCTTCTTGTGGGGGATAAGAGTTTCATATTTGTGTTAACTTGAGAGGTGACACGCTTTCTTCCTGGACCCACATAGGGAAACACGCAGGACATGTACACGAGTAAAAATGGTGAAGGCAGGCTTTTATATTTTTACAAAGTAGTTTTGTTATTTCATAAGTAATACAGTAGATTTTCTAGATCAGACCTAGAGATAAATATTGTGTTGTTAGTATGTTGTCATCTAAGTCAAATATGCATCATTTCAGAATTATCCATCACCCCCAATGATTTGTCCCGTTAGTCACAAATTTCCTCCCTTAGCTCATTTAGTGAAGATTTGACTGTGCGTATATTGAAAGTAAAGGACTATAGAAAACTAATATGTGTCAAGGCCACACTATTAATAAACACAGATGTCAGAATTCAGTTCATTATATTTCAAAATTATATTTTGAATTTTAATTATATTTCAAAAACAACTGATTTTTACCTTAAATAAACCCATATCTCCCATACAAGTGTGTGGTTTGCTACTACCACAATGCAAAATACTTGAAATCCAAGAAATACTTATTATACAGATAGGCTATCTTGCCTTGTAATATAAAACTAAAAGCTTTAATCCAAACAAGTACATGTTCATAGCTAAAAAAAAAAAAAACTACTCAAAATAATGGAATATCGTAATTATTAGTTACCTATTAAAGTATCTCTGTGGTGCCAGTGTTCACAGTCATGTCTCCAATTTTAACCAATTACATAAATATTTCATTTTAAATTGACACTGATGAAAACAAAAATAGAATAACTTTGTGCTTCTCTTCAGCAAGCAACTTGGCAGTCAGGCATGACTGAACTATTCTGAGTCGATTTCTTTGAACACAAAACTGAGCATAAGTGCCCAGAAGCCATCAACTATAGCTAAACACCACTAGAGGAGTTTGGTGGCTCATATTCCACAAAGATGTTTTAGTACATGTGTCATCTTTGTGGATCACTCTCATTTTTGTTTATTTGTTTTGGCCTCTTCTGTTTCCTTCTTTTTCCAAAAGGCCCAAAGAGGGAAGTGAATGAAAACCGCAGTTGGGACTAGATCAGGACATCCAAGGTCATCTGACTGTCCAGCTCTCTACCGTCACGGAGCTTGGCATCTCACACATTAGACTGACCAATGATAAATCTTGACAGAACTATAAAACAGCAGCTCCTGGAACTGAACTACTTATCAGTAGTTGCCAAACAAGAACCAAAACAATTCTGATATGATGATAAAACTAATGAGGTAGGAATCCTACTTCCTCCCAACTCCACTTCCCTCAAGTGAACTGAGGACATAAATCCCATATTCGCTCCTATATTTCCACAGAAGCTCTTCTCAGACACAGCAGAACAAGGGAAGAATACAAGTAGGTTGTTCTGGTTTTCTTTGGCTTGAAACTGAGCTCACAAAGAAAGTTCACACTATGTAAAGATTTTCACAGTGGTGTACTAACAAGTCTGCAGGATTTGCTGCACTCATATGAGGCAGTCAGATTTGAAAATAAAACTGTTTTTTGTGTTTGTGGATGCAATGATGAACATATGGTCTGCACCTGGAATTTATAGAGGCCTTTACCTAATAAAACCTTCTGAGACATTCCAAGAATGACAACAAAGTGATGGCATGGAGCAGAACTGCCAAAGGTAATCTTCTTCACCTTCTGGTTCTTTTAAAGCAGAAAACATAAAACTAACAACTTAGTGCCCCCCAAATGCTTATGAAATGTGCATTAAAGAAGTGGGAGCCCGAGTTCCCTGACAAAGGTGCTATTATATCATGACTGTGAGTGTCTTTCTGGATTGTTTCAGAACTGGTTTATGAGGAAGATGACTGATTGGTAAGCATACTATTAAAAAGTAGAGTAAGACAGAGTGCAAGATCAAGTTCAAAGTTTAGAAAGTTTTACTTAGAATGTTTTTATAATGGAATGCATTATTAAGTGATAAAACCACATACAGCATTGACTTATGATTTTATAAAATCTATTACATTTAGCTGCAACTTAGGAAAATGTCATTTGCAAGGTGACACTAAGCTCAACATAGACTTTAAAACTGAAATTCCCAATCAGGAGAAGAAAAGTTGATGAGATCCAGATTGGAAAAAATATATATAGTTAAGGCATAGGATAAGACAGCTTATTAACTCTTAAAGAATGCAAATGTCTTTACAAATGTAAATCAGAGTAATACAGTCAAATGTTTTCTAAATTTTGCAACAAAATTTTGCAAATAATAGTGTATTTTTGAATATAAAATAAGAAATAACTCCAATCTTGAGCCCCTCCTTACCCCAGTTCAAATCTCAGCAGCTTATAATATCTAAACCAAGATCCAATATAGTTTTAATGACATTTCTCCAAGCCCCTCAGTCCTCACACTACTCTGCTTCAAAAGTCAAAGTCAAATTGGCAGAAGAAAGAGATTATCTCACCCACAAACATTAAAAAAAAAAAAATGAATTGACCATTGGTTGTTAGAGTTAGGTGCTATAAATACCTCTCAGGGACAAAAAAACAAAAAACAAAAACAAACCAGAAGCTCTGCCTACCGTACCTCCCAGCACATCAGTCAGTTGATACCCTTTACAGCTCTCAGATGACACAACACATCAAAACAAAGAAAAAAATGTTGCTTCTGCAGAGAGAGGAAGAAATGCCACAGCCCACTCAGAAGAGCTGGCCTTCATGCAAAGAGGGGAAAGAGGAGTCTGCAAGGGAGCTGGCTGTACATACTAAGGACCAATAAATAGAGAAGTGCTCCATGCTAGTGGAGAAGGCTATTTGGGGCAAGGTTGATGGGAGTGGAGAGTCACGAATGGCAATTACAACTTTTTAAGTTATTTTTCCTGGAGTTGTTTTAAAATACTACTCATGTTTAGAATGATCTCTTACTTCTACCAGACTATAAGGAAATAGATTTTTTCCCCATATATTATGACTTATTCTTTTGCTTAAAAAAATCTGTGAGAGTTGCCCATTGAGGAAATCACCATTTGGGGCCTTTAATTTACTATTGGTATAAAAGCATAAAAACCAAACGAGTCCAAGAGAAGATTGTTCATCTTTCACTCCACTGCAATTCTATCTCCTACCCTGGGGAATAAACAGATAGTGAAATAACTTATAAGTCTGTCTCCCAACTCACTGAACATAAATCATTGCTCCGTAGCTGATGTTTAGTAAATAAAGCATTTAAAACTAGGAGCTGAAATTTTGATTATCAAAAATACTACAAGACTCTAACCTCATGAGTTTTTAAATATCTTCCATTACACGTGTCTCACATTTAGAATTCCTTTGTTTTGTATGTTCTAACTCATTTGGCTTATATTTAAATAATTGTAACAACAAAAAATGAGGACTCCGTAGCAAATGCTGAATACTGTTCTTTGGCAAGAATTTAGATTTTTAGCACACCATTAAAAATAAGGGTAAAATAATAGCAAATAGAACGTAAAGCAACATCATAGCGAAGAGTGACCAACGAATTAGGAGGAGAGTTTGTAGCAAATACTGGGCATTGAAAGCACTAAAATTTCTTAGCCCAATGCCAATCATTAAAGTTAATGGAAAATTTAGAGCCACTGCTAATAATTGAAGTCAATAGAGAATTGATAGCACATGCTGGTCAGCAATGTTAATGGAAAAATTCTCAACCAAACTGCTCGTTTTCAGATGTCATCTCAGAGTAGCAAAAAGCTGTAAGTGTGAGTTTTGACTCTTATGTTGACATTTTCAATTTCTTTGTATTAATCACGTTTATGTGATGTGAAATAGGCACAGCCTATTGTGGCAACGGGGGTTTAATTCTGACTCTAAATGTATTCGCAAAAGTGCATTTCGTAGGACTTGGATGTGATCACCTGCTAATCTTGTACACAAGCCCCGAGAGGTGTCTGCCATAATAACCTGGTCCGTAGATTGGGTGTTGTAAACGGCCCCTTTGCTTCTTAGTGTCAAATGCCGCCGGTTTTCTTAAGGCATAAAGAAAAATTAAAAATCCCACAGATAATACGCAGTATGAAAATGGCACGTTTCTTGTCCTCTAACTAAATAAGAAACTTTTTGCACGCCGTCATAGTCCTAACTTTCTTCTGGTTATTTCAAATTTGCTGGGTTCAGCTGTTTGATTGTACAGGATAAGCTATCCTGTGAGCATGGTGACCATCCCAGTAACACCATTTAGACCTCAGGGATCATGTGGGCAAACATGAGGCAGAACTGATGGCATGTAATCAGGTATTATTCGCTGGCACACTTTACACCGCAATTGCATGGACTCATTGTTTCCAAACTATTCCTTTGCCTTCCGGGTCTTGCACACTTGCTTCTCCAAATTACGCTATCCTCCATCTTACTTGTGTACTCAGAACCTATTCATCCTTCAGTGTGTGGCCTTGATCCCACCTCTACTATGAGATATTTTCTGCTTATCCCCTGATTTCACTGATTTGCATAAGCAAGCACTCATTGTCTGTATTTCTGATTTGATCTTCATACTGTCCCATATTTGACATAGATTGTAGTTTAAGTCTTCATCAGCTCAACTAGTATTACAACGAGACAGTAAACTCCTTTTAACAAAAGCAGTCTGATATTTCTTAGTCTCACCCATAGTGCATAAATCGCAATGGCTTCCACATAAGGAGACAGCATGGAAAAAAAATAAGAGTGAGAGAACCACTGAAACTAGAGTTAGATATATAGGTTTTGAGTATTAATTAGCTTCACCAGTTGAAAATCCTGGGCAATGTCCCGTTACCTGAGGCCTGTGAGCATCAGTTTTCTCATGCTGAAAAGCGAGGTGTCACATGGGCTTGAAGCAAGTGGAATTGGCTCTATTCATATGTGAATGGATATATTGCAGATACATCTCATTATTGTAATTAGTGCTTAATGTTTGAGTATACTGTTCAATATGTAATTTTTGATTCATAGTTTTTAACTACAGTCTTTGTGTCTTTTAAGGGAAGACAGAACATAAAATCTCTCAAATATGTAAACTCAAAAAGTCATATACTGCAATGTAACGAGTAAAGGGAAAATGAAGTAAGAGATGGCAGCAAACTGAGCCAATAACGATCATGGAGGGCTGGTCTGTAGATCTGGAGCCTGGTGTAGCACACAGTTCAGTAAGACCAGCATTTTATATTTCTGTACAAAAAGGCTAGTTTAAATATAAATCATTTTGAGTGTCCATAAGTTATAAGGATCTCATTAATTACTCTAATAAAAACTATATTCTTGTCCCCAAGAAACTCCAATCAAAAGAACAGAATAGTCCTGCTATAGGATACAGATTTATGAGCTATAACATGTGAAACAGTTCAGATACTGAACTTATTAAATCTTGACCTCATGCTATCCTTTATTTTGACTAAACTACAAATAAGAATAGCTATAAACACTCCAGGGTATACTGAAATTATAAGTTACAGATTATCTACTTAATGAGAATAAAGTTATAAAACACAGGAAGTAAAATTGAAAACATTGGCCTCATTTGAACAGGGTACAAATCATCTTTTACTTATGCTTTAATAAATAATATGCTCAAGAAAAGGAAAAAAGAAGGAAAAACCAAATAAGGATTTTTTTAATATGGAAAACAGTAAAGACAGAGAAAAATGGTTAAGACAGAGGAATATATAATGGTAGACACAAACTCAGCTGCCTTCTGAGATCAGAGTATATAAAATTAGTGAAATAACAATTTATGGTGAATGGAGTAGATGTGGAAAATGTAAGTAAGAATATCCATGAACAAAGCAAACCTTTGAAATACTACCTGTGCCATGCAAAACCTTCCATTACAAAATGCCCCTGGAAGCTAGGTAGCCTATTATATACTTAAAAAGAAAAAAGCCATGGCTGGAAATAACAAAAGAAAGAAAGGAAAATCTCAAAAAAACCAAAATTGAGAGGGAACAGCAAACTAGAGCCGATATTGTGATGTCTTTGGAGAGAATCCTGAACTTGATAACCCAGAAGCCAGAGTGTTTACGTCCAGAAAAGAACAGGCAATGGGACCTTGGACCTGCAGAAGTCAATATTATGACAAAGGCCCCTCACACTAAACCCCCAGGTTGAAAGCTCTGTATGCCTAATAAAATAATAAATTGGGGGGAAATAATCATCAGTACAGGGAGATAATAGCAGTTCTCTCAGTTTCAACCTGTGCTCCAGAGTGGGACAGAATATTGCCCAGAGAATGTAGCATTGGAACTGTACTTCTCATAACATTGGGTTGAATTTTGCATTACCTGTGTGTCTCCAAACTCCTAAGCTAACAAGTTTACATAAAAAGTGCACCAGGGTCCTACTGAACCCTACAGCAGATAGCAGAAGCAACCAGAATACTTGTCGGAGGAATGTGGCTTTATATCACAAACACTCTGTTGCATATATACTCACAACCTGAAATTACAGAACATCAGAGGATGAAACAGCAGACATATCCCACAGTAGAGTTAGACTCTCAAGAACTTAATAGAAGTATTGGGAAAATATACAAAAAATGAGTTAAAAATAGATACAGTCTTAAAAATATTCAAAACCATAAGAAAAGAATAATACATTATCAATACAGAATAGACAGATATTTAAAATAACCAACTGGAATTTCTAGAGAGAACAAAAACAGTTATACGAATTTAAAAGTTCAGTGTATATGTTAACAATAGATTGGATGCAAGTGAGAAAACATAGTAAACTAAACAATTTTTTTTAGTAAATTAAAGTGCAGCATAGAGTGATAAAGAGAGAAAAACTGTCCAGGAGAAGTTAAGGGACGAGAATGCAAAACAAAAAGTCCAGTCTATGCATAAATGCACTTCCTGAAGGAGGAAATACATTGGAAAAGAGGTATCAGCACTGTCCTTATATAGAGATGACAGAAATTTTTCCTCCAGTTAAATATGTGATTTCTCAGATTTGAGAGGCATATCTTTCCCCAGGAAGATAGATGGAAATAAATACACATCACAGTGAAACTACAGAATACTCAGTTCAAAGAGAAGATTTGCAGAACAAGAGTTGACCACTAATAGATCCTTGATTAAAGACATAAAGCGATGACATTTTAGAAGAAAGAAAGCTCTGACAAAGAGTTAAAGTTTCATCCTCAGTGTAACTGGAAACAAATTGTAAGGTTTTAAAGGGAGTGATGCAATTTAATTTATATTTTAAAAATACTGCTCTGAATATTGTGTGATATAATTGATTGTAAGGGCATATCATTTCTTAAGAGCTTATCAGTGATAGTGTGATGGCAGCAATGGGAGAAATGCTCAGATGGGGAACCCATTCGAAGGTAGGCTGTGAGTCCTGCTGAAGGATTGGAAGTGAGAGCTGAAGAAAAATAAAAGAGTCAAGGATGACTTAACGTTTCTGACCTGAGCAACCAAGTGTATTGTGCTGCCTTGGTTAAGATGGAAAGTACTGATGAAGGGAGATACAGGGGGAGGGGAAAATCAAGCCCTTTTCCCTGTAGTGAGAACTTTCTATAGGCTGGGCAGAATTATTACCACCTGGATATGGATTACTGCAGTTAACCTTCATTACAACCCCAAAAGAAGGCACTGGTGTTACCCTTTTAAAGATGAGGAAACTAAGGCAGAGAGACATTAACCTCCCGGCTGAAGGTCACCCAGCTGTTTGACTTGAAAGGCCATCCTCCCAACCAATATTCTCTCTCTCCTCCTAGGACATCTCATCCAAGTTGAGAAGTAGATTTATGAAATAAACCTTAAAGAAAGATTTTTTTCCCCAAAAAAGTCATGATAAGTGAAAAAAGGAGGGCTAAAACAGTGGTTCCCAACTTTTTGTATATTCTTGGCCCATTTTCAAATCCTGAAATTTTGGTAGAAAACTTGATGGGACTAAGATCAAAACATCACAATCGTCCTGTCACAGCTGTGTCTCACCACGTTAATGAAAGGGTCTAGAATCATAGAACTTTCCCTTGATCTTTCTTCCTCCCTGTGTACAACATAAGCAGATCTCTTTATTGACCTGCTCGGTTCCAAGTCTCTGTGAAAGAGGCAGAGGGAGTTGAGGGATGTCAGACACATCCCATCAAGTTCATGAGAATATAAGCTACATGAGGTCAGGAAATTTTTTTCTGTTTTGTTTCCACTACATGTTCAATACCTAGACTGAGATTTCATATATGCCAGGCACTTAACACACATTAATTCTACAAAGGATTGAGAGTGGTACCCTGCTCTAACCCCAAATGCCTGACATCTCTCAAAAGCCTCACAGAGACTGTTACTCTGAACAAACATGCAAACAAAAAAAAAAATTCAAAAACAAAATGTAAATTATATACATTGATCAAAATTTACAGATTTGTGAAGTGTGGGGGAATTCATGAGTAGTAGCAGGCTAGGTGAGGTAGGAGATTGTCTTTACCACACTGTCGATTTTGAGGCAGTAATCAGTCTATGCTGAAGAGGGCTTCAGAGAAAGTGCTGTCTTTGATTTAGAGCTAACTTTTCAATTTACAAAAGTGTGGATGGATGGAAGGAAGAGGCTTGGAAGATAGGGGAGTTTGGTTTTAATGAACTGATAATTTCAGAACGGTCAGTGGGAATAGTCACTGGAAAGAAGGACATTAAGCAGCTGTGGAAGAGGTTTGATCTGTACATGAGATGATAGCTAGTCATGGGTTTTGCATCTAGAGAAGTAGCTAAAGGTGACAGATTTAAGGACTGTGGTCGTGATGGCTTTCCTTGAAACTGGTGGATTGAAGAAGCTGAACTGTGTACAGATGATGTCAGCCCCTGGGTTAATTGTTCAGCACTCAAAAAGGTGTGTTCCTGAGTTCTCCTGGCGTCTTTTGAACACAATTTTACCAATCCACAACTTTCGTCATGGGTCTTGGAAGTTATACTGTAAGTCTCCTTGGCTGATCTTTAAACTTGAATTTATTTGAGATGATTGAACTTACTTGAGATTATTTGGATTATTTGGATTCCAGAATTCCCTACTCTACACCTAACCAAGCGGCCAGAGTTGGCTAGGAGGCCTGATGTTCTAAGTGCTCTAACTTGAAATGTTTGTCAGATCTGTGAGAAAATGCACATTGGAAAGAGTTCTATACAGATGGTTGGAGATAAGATTCACAGGATCCCATATGCCTCCTAGTTGGTGGAGTTACAGCAGTTAGTGGTGATGACAAGTCCAAAGGCTTTGAGTCTTGTAACTGGGAAGTCCTGAAGCAATTTTGAAAGAATTTTCCTTCAGTGGCTGAGGGCAGGATTGAGTGGCGCCTGGGTTGCTTCCCTTTAAGAGGAGTCATATTGATTCAAGATGGCTAGGAAGCTGAAGCCATTGTCTTCAACAAACCTTACAGAGTACAAGCTACAAAGAGTGAAAAATACACAATACTGTAGTATCACATACCATAACCATTGTACTTTTTCTTTCTTAATGCTGAAACAATTTGCTCTTCTCCATGGTCATTTCTTAATCCTTTAGAGAGATTAGTATTGTACTGCATTTGTAGGAAAAAATAATCAACGATTGAGCTCTCCATACAGTTGGTTTATGGATTTCCACTTTCTTAGCATGTTAGTGATTGTGTGTTTGTGTGAGGAGGAGAGCATGTGGATGTGGTTATATTTTCATAATGTTCTCAGTTCATATTTTTGCATCCGTTTAAGATTTTAGAGAAACTAAAGAACAAGCAAGATAAGAAATTCAAAAAATAATTGTTTAAATGACATTTTAACTAAATTTCTTCTCAGTTCACAAATGCTGAGACATTGTCAAGAAAGGATTGTGTTCAGCCTTTCTAAAGAAATGAACCAAGCTTTGCTATCACTACTGTTCACACTGGTTCTACATGGGTGGCCTTTTATTTCACAGGGCATATTAATCTCCTGTTATACATGACAGCCACTACTGTGTGCCATCCCAGTACAGGACAATAAAGTGACTCCAGAGTTTCCTGCTAAACTTAGTGACCAGGCTTTTCTTACCGTGACAAATGTTTATGGATTCTTCTAATTACACGTCTGGTTTAAAACCAAGATACCAAGAGAATACAGTTCTCTTTTGTAAAGTTCCCAAGGTTTTTCTATAATAATCAATTACCATAATGAGTTTTTTTAAAGCTTCCATTCATCATTTTCTTAAAATATATAAACTCCTAGGATAAAGATAAATAGCCACAGCCACTATACCCTGAGGCACTCTACCCAAGGTTTCCTTTCAATCAAAATCAACTGGAAAACATGTTGGGTTTTATTTCAAAGTCAATCCTGCTGAGGCTGAAAAAAATAAAAAGAAAAACTCAAACAAAAAAAAGAAGTAAAAGAAAATCCACAAATGCACGACAAGTTGGCTTCATAAGAGGACACTAGACCATGCATCATTGTCACAATCATCCCTGTAGTTCAAATGTGTTTATTAAATGGGTCTCACTAGCCAGCTATTCTTGTACAGGACTGTTGAAACTAGAAACTAATTTTCTACGTGGACCTTTCCTCATCTGTTAACCTATCATCTCCTTCTGTTCTTAGAAAAACAGTATTCACACTGGGAGTTATCTGTTATGTCTTTATCTAAGCCAGGATTTCTCCACCTTGGTGTGATTCCTATTCAGGGAGGTACAATTCTTTGCTTTGTGGAAGTTATCTAGTGCATAAGATGTTTAGCAACATCTCTGGGCTCCATCCCCTAGATGCCAGTAGCAGACGCCTCTCTCTCCTGAACTGTGACAACAGAAACTGTCTCTAGACATGGACAAGGATCCCTGGGGGGCAAAGCCCCTCTCCTATATGAAAAGAGCTGTTCTAATCTTTCCATATGGATTAAATGTGAGAGATTTCAGTAGAATATTTGGGTAGCATAAAAAAGGTACGAAATTGAGAAAAATCAGGGCAAAGAATAGCAAGATGATTAAGCTGGTTGGAGCTTAAAAGGGATGCAGTTGAGTAAGATTTGGGCGATGGAGGAAATAACAAAGAAGGCATGAAAGGTTTCCTATGTCATTTAGCCACAGTTGTCCCTTTTTAAATCACTGTTCCTTAAATGTGGAATTGGTGTAAGATATATTCTTCCAACCCTCTTTTCTTCCCCCCTCTACTGTCTTCCTTAGTTATCTTACATCTCAAGTCTTTATCATCAGCTCTAGAAAGCTGTTTCAGCCTTCATCCCTTTTCCTAACTTAAGACCCGAATTCCAAGTAGCTGCTGTACACGTACACACTGTATGTCCTCCATAGGACTGCAGTTTTTGCCCGAGCTGCTATTCTTCCAGGTGTGGGGCTCCCACACTTGTGTTCATAGCCATAGTAACAGGAGGGTTTTTAAGAAAAAATTCAAAGAAAAATTGTACTGCTTACTCTCGCCCTTAGAGCTTATGTTCTCAGTATTATATCCTGTTTCCTACCCAACAAGACAGAATAGGTAGTACACAAAGACTTGAAATGACAAAGCATTTGAGTTCAGTCCTAGCTTTGCCACCTTGCAGCAATACTGCGTGGGGCATATCACATTTCTGAGTTCAAATTCCTCAATGTATAAAGTGTAGCTTCCTCCCAAGGTCCGTATGCAGCTTAAATCAGATACCATACGCGGGGGCAGGGGATCCCCCAACCAAACATCAGATGCAGTTAATCCAATCAGTGGTTTACCTCTCCATTTCCACTGAGCTCCCCTGAATGAGATTCCTGATGACATCACTCTGGTTTGTATTTTCTTCCCAACTTACCTTCTCCCCATCAGTCCTGTGCCACCACTGCTCATGATCTGCTGCAAATGGTGTGTGAGATGATTCATCATGCTCTTCTTTTCACAAGTGTAGAATCCGCTTAGGTTTTAATTCTTTCTCCAAAGTTTTTTTTTTTCCTTTTCTCCAGAATTTTTCTTTCCTTTTTTTTTTTTTTGTGATTGAAGTGTCATGCTCTTATTAACCCTGTCCACACTCAGCCTTCTTCCTTTTCTCTCCTCTGCTTTTGCCCTTACTCTCCCTACCTTTATTCTCATTCTTACTCTTACTACTTATTGTTGTTTGACTGTGCATTCCCTTTGTTACTAAATATAGTAATCACTTGTTAAATCTTTCTCAGCCATTTATATTTATTCACTTGTGAATTGTCTAGGATCTTTAATCATTTTTTTCTGTTTCTGTGTTCTTATTTTTTTCATGGCTTGTGAAAATTCTTGATATATTAAAAAAATTAATCCTTATTTATACATGTTGAAAAAAATTTATTTTCAATTTGTGAATGGAGTTTCTAAAAAAAAAGGGAAAGTTAACAACATCAAAGATTGGTAAAATTGACCATATTAAAGTTTTAAAAATTGCCCCATATTACCCATATTAAAAGATAAATTTCCTAATATTAAAGATAGGCTTATATGTGGATACATAGAAAAATGAAAAGAACTACAACATATATTAAATAACTCGTAGCAATAAGATTATTGATTTTTCTATTTATTTTCATACTTTTTAATTGCTCCAAAATTTCAATTAATTTGTAACACTTTTGTAATCAGAAAAAACTCAACGAATATAATTCTAATTGTTTTGTAAATGCAGGTAAGGAAAGTTACCTGCAACTGCAGGTTTTTCTTAGTTGAGATTTAGCAAGTTCTCTATACACTGGATACACTCAATAACTGATAACAGTGTTAGTAATTTTACAGTGATCTCTTTAAAGTATTATGTTTAAGATTTGGGAGTTTTCGATTTACAGCATGGTAAAACACTGGTTACATATGTCCTCAGCAAAAGTTCACTTGAAAAACTACTAGGTTGGGAACCAGGAGAATTAAGTTTGAATTCTATCTTCATCACGTATTAAAAGCATTTCCTTAGATAAGCCACCAAGATTTTATAGTTGAGTCTTCCCTGTGTAATTAGTCTCTTCAGCTCTTCCTTACCTTGTAGGTATAATGGACTCAAGAAAAGAGAGAAAGGGTTAGAAAGTGCTGCCACGTAGTCTAACAAGTTTTATGTTAGTGTTTATTCTGCCTGTGAAACTTTTTGTTTTCAAATGAAGTGTGAGACAGAATGTCCAATCATCATACACAAGGTGATACTCCCTTAAAATATTTTATATGATTACTAACGAGAACAACTGTTTTCCCCATGTTATCACTATTTATTAACTTCATAACATGAAAGCTTCTCATTCATTTTCCCTCTCACACATTTCCCAGGAAATGTTTTAAATAATCCTAACCAGAGCTTAAGTTTAAAACAGTAACATCTGAGTTGTTCCTAAAAATAAGTATGTACCATCCCAACTAACCTTTAAACTGCAGATATCACCTGTATATCTGAAGGCAGATAAGAGTCGTCTTAAAAAGATAGGTATAAATTACCAGCACTACAGTCAGTCCCTTCTAACTAGCATCTCTGGCATATCATAGACCTTACAAGATGTAATTTTTAAATAAATGATACTTGATTTGGTACTTCTTTATGGGAGGAAAATGACTGGGTTGCCTCAAAATAAAATATATCCTATGACAATGACTTATACAGAACATTGAGTTTATGGAAAAAGCAGCGGTCCAGAGAAATAACTTCTTTATTTATGTCAAGGATTTTAAAAATGCTACATTTAATTTTAATATGATGAGCAGTACTCCCCCTGCCTGTTAGGCCTCATTACACTGTAGCATGTACAGTATTTGCCTTATTTAACAATTTTTATCAATCATTTAAAAATGGGCGATGCACTCAAAGAAGACCAAAAAAAAAAAAAGTGATAGATGTGTAATATACAGCTTCTTAGCTCTACAAAAATTTGAACTTAATTGTAAAGAATAATGAAAAATAAAAACAAAAAGTTTTTTTTCCCCCTGGTAAATCCTGGGCCCATGAATTGATTCATTCAGCAACCAAAGACAGTGATTGTTAATTGTGTAAGTAGCTGGAATTCCTGTTCACCACAAAAATCTTTCTCTGCTTTTCTTCGTAATAATTTACCTTTATCTACCTAATTGGGTTTATCAAATTTGTGTAAATATCACCTTCTTGTCACTTTTAGACTCTCCCTTATAATTACTGCCAGTATTTATGCTCCCCACTTTGCTGTGGTATGAAGCAGTCTTAATCAGGGACGCTTTTCTGATGGTTTTTTGTTTGTTTTTAATGTGAATGTGCAAAAGCATGTAAACAAGCCCAGCAGTGATGTGGAGAGCTCCACCACCCCAATTTCTGGACCAATTAAAAGAGAGAGGGAAAAAATTATGAATCAAGACCTCTTGCTGAAATGGAATTATTCATTCCTCAAAGCATTACTTTTTTCTTTTATCTCGTCACATTTTCTTTCTCTTGTCTTTCAGATATTCATGTTTGAATTTTATTGATGTGACCTTTGTCCTTATTCATATCATTTATAGCATCTTCTGTTTTAAATTCTAGCGTCATACATTTTTACTTGTACTTTGACTTTATGTATTGTTTCAAAATTATTTTTAAACACTCTTCTCATGATATTAGGTGAATATAAGGCCTACCTGCCTGTGATTCTGGTCGAATATTTTAACTTCTCTTAGCCTTAGCACTTTTACTATAAAACTAAGAATATTTTCATCTGAATCTTAAAATAAGAATTGATTATGAAAATAAGAATAGATTTTGTTAAATAGGTAGTTATTAGAACTCTTCAGTTAAAAAAAATTGTGATTTTGTGACTAATGAAATATTCAGACAGTATCTGTTTTTCTTTTTAGTTCATGTATAATTACCTCCTTCCACTAGAATATAAGCTACTCAAAAGAACAGGAACTTTGTTTTACTCACAGTTAAACTCGTAGCCTTAGAAAAGTGTTTATAGCATAAGGTAGAAAATCGGAAAGGATATGCAGAAGTAAACTAACAAATATTGTTAACATTTCTAAACTATCTTAGCACCTCTCATCAAATGAAAAACTTTTTTTGGTTTTTATTAAAATATATTAAAAATTTCTTCACTTATGTTTGGAAATCCGTGAAGAAAGAATTCCACCATAAGTTAACTGTCTCAGAGATTCTTAAAGGGACAGCTTTTTTTTTTTTTTTTAAAGAATGGTGCTTCAAATGCTTTGACCTTATTCTGCCACACTGAAGAACTATTGGAAAATAAAAATAATTTATGTGGGTAAATCATAAAAAGCCATATTAGAGCCTTCTGGAATAATTTTTCAAAATGGTGTACAGTTTTTTTTTTAACCATATAATTCTCCTTGACCATAATGAATGCCTCTTTCAAAACATATCTTCAAGTGTTCTATCACTGACACTTGTAAGTAAGAAAATGGTACACTTTCTTTCTAGACATATAAACAGTATCATGTTTATATCAGCATAATTATGACTCTTTTGTACCATTCTAGATGGGTTTTCATTATGCTCTCATTACCTTTTTTGATAGCATAAAGAACTGATTCTCAATGGATGTTGTTAGAACATTTTTTTTAATGATATTTGATTGTGACAAGACAGCATTGTCCTGAAAGGAAAAATTTTCTTTTTGTATATACATTTGCATTAGAAATTGTCCACTAAGATATGTATGTCCTTCTGAATACAGCTTTCTAATTTAAAACTCTAGCTTGGGAAAAATATGGCAGTGGGTGACTTTTTGTTACACAACAAACACAGTGTCAGCACCCTGCTGGCCTAGTGTAAATAAATGATTTTTCATAAAACAAGAATAAACATTTCTTTGCCAAAATATGTTAGTTATGAGCTGCAATATGGCCATAGTCCTAAATTTCTTATAAATATAAGGTATCCACTGTGCCAGATTATATGATGACTTCACAATATGGGCAAATGTTCACCAGAAACCATAAGGTGGTTTCTAATAAAGTCAGCTCTTACATAATACAAAAAGCTATTACATAGTAATTCATTTCAACAGTTCCAAAATAGAAAATAATTGAAAAAATTGAATAGGCTAAATACATTAGGCTCTCTGAATTTTTTTGCTAGTATTTAAGCAACGCTCACAAAGCGTTTTATTATCATAGGATCTTAGCACTGGAAAGAATAGCAATGAGCTCATAGTCCAGCTTTTCCTTTTCCTCCCTGTACAGATGAGCGAATCCAAAGAGAATGATTAAAATATATTTTTCCTGATTAAAACAATGCTATCAATCTGTGAATCTAAAACAATCATTTTACCTTTAAATCTATTTTTAAAGGTAATTTGTGTACTGAGTTTATAGATTGTGGTTAAGTGTAGACCTCACCCCCACCACACCCTGACACACAGATGAATATAAAATGATTCAATAATAATCTCCCCAAGTTTTATATTCATAGATAATGTTCATTTGTTTTTGAGCAAATGTTATAAAAGATTTCTGCTTAGTGGAGAGAGCCCATTTGTAGTGACTCAAGACACTAAGACACCCATGTCATAGCCACAGCTCAGGCAGAGACACAGGAAACTGCCTTTGCAATCAGCTCTGAGCATGATGATAAGATGGATTCTCTTTTAATTTGTAATCTCTGGGAGCTGTGTTATCTGCTTGGGTCTTAACAGTCCACTCAGAACTGCTTGGTAGGTCTGGAACCTCTGTGGCTAAGAGGCAGTAGAACACAATAAAGCACATCAACAGCTCTCCATGGTGACTGAGGGTGAAAAGAAAGGTGTGTGAATGTTGGAAGGTGGCGGTTAATTGAAAAAATTGAATAGGCTAAATGCATTAGGCTCTCTGAATTTTTTTGCTAGTGTTTAAGACAAAGGGTTTGAACAGACTGAGGGGCCATGGAGGACAGGGAAAAATAGAAGGAAAAGGGAGAGGTTTGTCTATCACTGCACAAGGCAGTCACTAGAGGGACCCCAAGAGTCCAAACAAAAGTTGAAAGGATTAGTGAAATGGTATAGAAAACACACCTCTGAAACTTTACTTCGACACCCAACACACACACACAGAGAGAGAGAGAGAGAGAGAGAGAGAGAGAGAGAGAGAGAGAGAAAGAGAAAGGCTCTGTGTGGGTTGGAATAGATCATTTAAAACTGAAGTGAGGTCGTCCTTGTGTGTTCTTTTTCCATTTTGTGTGAGCTCCTGACTGGCTAATGGATGATCTATTTCATTCTGACCTATACCGTCACTTCCTTCAACGGTGAAGGAACAGAGATAGAGTTCGGTGCTTGGGGAAAGAACATGGTAGGTTATAAGAAAGAGGACCAGGGGAAACCAGTTGATACAAGGAAGGAAAGATCTAGAATGGACTTATTTTAAAGAAATTCTTTCAACTGTATTTGGTAAAGAGTTCTATCTACTTTGGCACTGATAACTCAGAACCGCACCCTAAATAATTTAACTTGTTTTATATGCTTGCAGTAATTGTATAATGGATGGTATATAGTTATTTTCTGTTGCGGTTGGGTAAATCATTTTTAATGCCTATTTTTATTATTTTCATGAAGCGTATGATGTCTTATATATTATATAGCACATTTTATATATAAGTATATATTTTATACAACTGTCCTATATTATTATAGAAGTGCCCTCAACTCAGAGAGTGGGATTAGGCAAATAGCAATTTTGTGTAACGAAAATTTATCCATGATTATCTTTTTCTAAAAGTGATGCTTACTGTACATGTAGACTAAAGTATCATTAATGTTGACCAATTTAAATCAATTGTTTGTCTGGACAAGTTAACTCAGCATTAAAGGGTTAATCTATAAAGCCTTGTTGGATGATGAAAACACTACTGTTTACAGGTAGAGTCAACTGTTACAAGTTCCCTAAGTCACTTTCCTTTTTCTCCTGATACTCTATTTCTTGGGTTTTTCCATGGAGCGACAGTGATGAATAATAGTTAATAGCATGGGTCTTAGAATATGCTCATGGGTTAAAATCCTGCTTCCACTCCTCATTAGTCATGTGACTAAGTCAGTTACTTAACCTCCCCAGGCCTAGTGAAATAAGGGTAATAATTATAGTTACCACATCCATGTAGACTGTTTACCCCAGTGGACAGCATGTAGTTAATGCTCATTAAATGCTATTATTCTTATTCTTATCATACTACTGTTAATGACTACTTTGACCTGTCTGTGGATATTTGATATAGTGTTTCCACTGTCCCTCTTTATTTACAGCCCTGTGTTCTCAAACTTGAGTTTGCTTTGGTGACCTAATTTAGTTCTTACATTTCTGACCTTGCTTCTTTTTATCTTCTGCTTTGTAAGAAAATGGTACTTACCTTGCCAAGCCCAGCCCGATCACTCAGACTTGACTTTCTGATATTTGATGATTTACCTTAGTACGTTTGATCGTATGTTACAGTCTCACTTTAATTAATTCTGCTATGTTAAACAGGTGAAAGAGGGTCACACTCTTGGCTGAATACGTAAATGTTTTATTACGTTTTTCATAATTTATATTATGATAATAATAACATTCTAAGAACAACAATTTTTATATCCTGCCATTGGCCTAGCAGGCAATCTCCAGATAAAAAGTCTCAACAGTAACATTTTGGACACAACTCTACCATCAGTTCTGATTAGCTCACCGTGAAGAATAATCTCAAAATAGGGTATCAATTGTCACTAAATTCCTTGATCAGAGATTATATCCCCAGCCCAGCATGCCATATAGCAAATGCTTACCTTGGAAACAAGACAGAAAAAGAATGCAATGGCAGAAGACAAAAAAAAAAAGTGTAATGAATCTGTGCAAATCTATCACTGCTACTGGGAGAGATTTCTCAAGATGATTGCCACACAATGGCATCCATTTATCTCTGTCTCAGGACGTTCCTTTTGTTTGTGGTTCTGGCCACTGTTTGTATAACCTGGGTATAGAGACATTACTTTGTAAGAGTTCTGCACCTTGAGTATTTGGACAAACATTCACAGAGCTTCTGTAACACCATTTTGTTTTATGAACCTTACACTTTCTACCCCAAAGTTGTATGAAGTCTGGAGGTAGGAAGCTCAGTGTCTACTAGTCTTGCTTCCCAGGATAGCACATCTCTGTAGCTACAGCCAGAATCTGTAGTGTGTGTCACAGGTTGACTTCTTTCTCTAGGATTTGAGATTGAGATGAGTTTTGGGGACAAGGTATTTTTAGGGATCAACACCTGTGGAAGAGATGAGCAGGAAGTAGGATTGGGCAGGGGGAGAGGTTAAAAGCCTCACAAAGCCTTGGCCAACCCTGGCATATATGTCCCAGCAAGCTGGAAAGGTTGGGCTACTATACTTCTGCCTTCATCGGTCACTGGCTGTGGACCACCTTGGGAAAGGTAAACCTTGCCCCTGACAGCTGGAGGCTTCCTGAAGACAGTATTCCTAGCCTCTGGACAATAATTGCAGTGAATCTCCTTGTCCACCACAATAAGTTTAAATCTACTGGATTTCAGAATACTGACCAATTGTGTTTTGATATCTGATACCTAGAACAGGACATTGTGCATAACATGCTGTATTAAATTGCTTCTCCCGTCTCATCCCCCCCACCTTTTATTACCATTGCTACCTCTTCTCCCCTTCATCCCTCCACACATACTTCCAGGGGAGCTAGAGTGAAGGCTCCGTCCTAGTTATCTTGCAAAATTCCTTTATGCAAATGAGAAAGGATGCTATAAAGTTCAAGGTCATATAATTAGTACAAGGATAGAGCCTGCATCCAGTTGATCCAAGATTTGTCTGTAAGTACCATAAATTAGCCACTGAGCTTTATTGCCCCCACATGAAGTCACTCAAACACCACATCCATAAAAATTGGCATTTTAATATGGCATGTTTATATATTGACACCGTGCTTTTCAAATCAGTCTCTCAAAAGACATGCTCTGTTTTCTAATTTTACTTTTCACTTCCTTAGTTACTCATCAGAGATTTCCATAGTATATTGCCACATTCATAAAAACAGTTATCAGAAGGATATTTCTGGTTAAAAAAAATCTTGGAGAATATGCAGTACTTTGCTGGTAAAAGACGATGTATATTTCTTAATACTTCAGGTAAATTTGCCAGTCTTAAGCACTGTGTTGACTGTACTAAAAAAGTCTATGATCTTTCATATCAATTTCTTGACTGCATATTCCTGGAGAGCAGTCTTCAAAATATATCTTTCTATCAAATGAAGTTCTCCCAATGTAGGTTCAGTTTATAAACCGTTTCTTTCATTCAGATCTTCCTTTTACACATAGCCATGTTCAGATTTCTTTCATGTGGGGGTATCACAAACGAAAAATGTAAACCCAAGTTAGGAAGCACTTGTCCTGTCTTCCCCTGGCCTGAACTCCTGTGACAGGACCACAGATAGCTGAAGTGTACCGCGGCCCCAGTGGAGATTCTAGCTTCAGCCATGGAGGAAACTATTCTACATCTTCCACACCACACCTGGTCCCTTTAAAGACTGCAGTAGAAAAAGCAAGCAGGTTTTTGTCCTTTTCTCCCATCATGTACTAAGATGATTTAGAGATCAAAAGGCATAGATGAACTTTTGTAGAAATCAAGGTTTATTTTCTTAAGGAATGATTATAACTTGCTCAACCTAGAACTCTTGGACACATCCTTTGGCAAAGGGACACAGCACATATACACACACATGCAGAATGATCTGATTGCCAATTCCCAAGGCTAAGTACTGTTTCTTTGCACTAATGCCTCAGAATAGGATTGGAACCATTTAGCTGCTGCAAATCAGAAGCTCCTGAGATGCCAGTTGCTCACTTATTTTATAATTTATAATATAGAGTGACCTATGAATGGATTTTTTAAAAAAAGCCTTTGCCGTTTTCTTAGTAGTGAAGAACTTTCACATCAATACAGTTGAGCTCATCAGCCACCTGTTACCTACTGTTTCATTGTCCCACAACACTGTCATTAAGCCACTTATTAGCCAAGCTCTTTTCAGTATAAACTTAATGCCTTAATCCATCTAATTTTAATTCCCACAGATGATTATTTCACAGAATATTGTTGAATGGCATATTCCTGTTCTGCTTTTCCAGTACTCATGGGAATTTCTAGAATATAAGACAAACACTCTCACCAGTTATAGTAAGATGTTTAATTAATAGGAAACACACATATTAGACATATATAATTTTTTTCCTTTGTGTTGCACATTTAGTCTGAGATTTCTTTCTGGTAGCCATGCTACACAGAACTCTCCAGGAATGTGCTGGCTGCGTTTCTATTTCTCACATTGGACCTACATTCAGTAGAACATCCTCTCTTTCTTCCCTTTCTTCACAGAATGTCCTGAATCTTGGTGGGTCATACAAGTAGCTGTCCATTGCACAAGAATAGAGTTCTTGGCCACAGTGATCGATCCTCTTCATACTTGAATTATAGTGTGCTCTAGCTATTGGCTTCTGAGAATATATCAGTTCTTCATTGTTGGGCCAGATCACTTAGATGGATTATTGAAACTGTAGATGTTAGCCCCCATCTCCAAACATATTGCACTGGAATCTCTAGAGATGGAGTCTGGGAATCTACTTTGTAACAAAGTCCTGTAATGACCCTTGGGCATATGAAAATTTGAGAACCGTGGAATCTTTGGAGGGTTTTTAACCTATTTTGAGGCTCTGACTCAATAGCAAAGAACTCTTGATAATGTAAGAACCCTGGGGAAGTCCGGTCACAATGGCTGTGTCAAGTTGCTGTTTTGAAGGTCTCTGCTCTTAACATTTCATAGTGAGAGATAAGATAGAAAAAGAAAAAAACAAAACAAAACAAAAAAACGACACAGAGCTTATGCCAAAGCAAACCAAATATCTCTGGACCAGAAAAGGAACGTAAATTCGAATTGGAAAGTGTGGCTGAATGTGAGTAAGCTCGGGGCCCCTGAGCCACAAGCTGGCAGCAGGGGTGGCACTCAGTGCCCGTGTTCCAACCCTGCTGCTTGACGCGGGGGATGCCCAGGGCTAGAAGGAAGCTAGAATCCAGGCAATCCAAATTACGGTTTTATGCAAATTATGGGCTTAGGGAGGCAAAAGGATAAACAGCTGTCTTGTGACCAAGAACTAAGCCAAGAGGAAAAAAAAAAAGAAAACCAAACCCAAAACTAAATCAGAGCAAACCAAACAAAGAAAAGCACTCCCACTCAATATGACCCCAAAAAGCCACATTCTCAAACAAGGAAGAAATTCCATGCAAAGGAAAGCAGCCAACCCAATCAACAATGAACAAAATCAACATTTAAGACATGAATTTACAGTCATACATGAACATATACATATATATTCATTGTCACATTTTTTTCTCTGTGAGCTACTAGAAAAATTGTACTCTACACTGGAATTTGACACAACATTGTAAAATGATTATAAATCAATAAAAAAAAAAGGCTTGTAGTTAAAAAAAAAAAAATACACAGTGTTCCCAGAATAGAAGACCATGACTTAAATCTGAAATTTATAATAAAATAAATCCAGAAATTATAATGTCTTCATGGACCACAGCCATTGTAATCAATCTCTCTTTTAAAGTCTTTTTTTGAGAATAACATAATGCCATGAGCTCAAGGTTTTATTTTAGAAATGGAATGTGAAGAAGGAAAAAAAAATAATTGTTTAAATGGGAAGAAAAGGGATAAATTGAAGTCAATGAGTGGAGGACAATCTGGAAGAATTTTGATGTTCTTGTCTCAGAATCTAATGTTCTAGCTCCGAGACTGAATATGGTGACCTTGAGTTTGTAGGACTTGTTCATTGTACTTAAAGTATTTCTGTGTGAATTTAACGATTCTGATTAAACAAAAGAAAGAAAAAAAAAGATGTGAATTTACTTCAGATAAAAGCCATGTAAAGGGCCAAAATGACTGAAAAGATGAAAGTAGATTAATATGTTTATGATGCTAATTCCATGGGCCCAGAAAGGGAAACAGTCTGTGCCTCTCCCGTCCCATGGCAGGGTGTTCTCCACGTCCTCAGTGACTTCTCAGGGCTCACCTCTCTGTGTAACAGTTCCATGAAATTAGCTCAGCAGAACTCAGAGATATTCACCAGGATTTAAAAGGAGAGCATTACTTCATTTTTATAAATAGGCTTACCGAGGTGGAATTAATGCTTCAAGCTAAAACTTAATTCTAAGTTCAAAAGAAAAACAACAAAAATTCTACTTGCTTGTTGACTTAATCATTAGTCCCATTTATTTCTCTAAGACTAAACTTGCATCTGTAATTACATCATGTGTATGGAGGCCAACACTGTTTTGTCCTTCATTTGTCTGCAAATGTGGAGTAACAATTTAAAACCAGCGTACCCTAAGCTGTCTCCCTGCAGAGCCCACGTGCTACATATTGGGCTGCCTCCTTTGAAAGTATAAAAAATACAGGAGTTTATTTCTCTCTGTGTCATTGTCAACTACATAGGGTCCAATAGCAAATCATGTTTTAAAATGATTGCACAGGAGGTGACCAGGAAGTAAACTGGCTGAGGAGCCTTAGCCATTCAGAAGGCAGCCACATGAATTATCTAGCCATAAATGGTGTCTCTTCATGTGAGACATAATAACATCATTTCAGAAAATGGTTTTCATGACCTCTTACTTGTAGGATATCCAAGAATTACCTGCATGAAGGCATTGACAAGAAGACAGATATGGTGTCCTGGTCTTGATTCTCACATTAAAAATGATAAAGACATGTAACACAGGATAGGGTATCTAACAAAATATTTTAGAGTTGCCTAATCTTTAGTGAAGAGTAATGGCAAAAGTTTGTTTAAAAAAATCTAGGTTCAATCAGTTTTTATCTCAATCAAATTTCACTACAAAATCTTCAACAGTGTGATCATTTTATATCCAATACTTGCATTGCATGTTAACCTATATTGCATATATTGCTTAAACCTCAAGTTTAAGAAGACTGTAGACAAATACTTTAACATGTTTCATCACCCAGGTCGTATGAGAAGGATGAAAAATATTGAGGGTAACCGAAGATGTCCAAGAGCAGGCTGTAGAAAGAAATTAATCATTTTTGACTTTCTTCTTTCTTTTCTCCCTTACTCTTTCTTTGCTTCCTTTTGTCCCTTTCCTTTCTGTCATTTGTCATTCAAATATTCATTGAGCAATTCACTCAAACATTCAGTTTTTTACTCTATACTGTGTGTATGGAGAATATAAAGACAGAAAGGGACAATTTAACTTTTTGTGGTGCTTTCAAGAGGATGACACAAAGCACTGTTTGTATAAGGGGGCTACTAGATCATGCCTGGAGTGGTAAGGTAAGTCTAGCAGAGAATTTAAGGAATTACTTGAAACCTAGAGGATTGGTGCAAATTTGCCTTGCAGGGAGATTGTTTCAGGATAAAGAGGGAGGTGGTCTAGGAGGGCACACAGGCATGGAAAAATGTTTGTTTTCAATCAATTACAAGGAAATCAGATCTCTTCCTTAGTAATAATACTGTCATAGTTAATTTTATGTGTCAACTTGGCTAGGCTATAATGCTCAGTTGTTTGGTCAAACTCTAGTCTAGATGTTGCTGCGAAGATGTTTGGGTGTGATTTTCCTCGTTTCTAATATGGGTGGGCCTCATCTAATCAGGTGAAGGCCTTAGGAACAAAAACTTTTCCTGAAGAAGATGGAATACTGCTATGCTATGATAACATAGCAATCCTGACTATATTCAGCCTTACAATCTAGCTTGCTGCTCTGACCTGCAAATTTCAGACTTGCCGGTCACTACAATCCCATGAGTCCATTCCTGAAAATCGCAATTTCTCTCCTCCTCTCCTTCACTCTTATTGGTGTGTTTCTCTGGAAAGTGATCACTGATACAAATACTAATACACAGTTTTATCTATGCTATGCACATTTTCATGGCTCATTCAGTTTGCTTCTCATTATAATCGTATAGGTGAGGTGCAGACTGACAGAAATTAAGACTTATTTTAGAAAAACTTGCCTAAGGCCAGTCAGTTAGAGATGGAGCTATGATTTCTACTTGGTTTCATATGACTCCAAAGCCTTCACTTTTAATTAGTATACTGCTTCTTTAGAATATAAGTTGTGGGGAGCCAATAAATAATATTCCAAAGGCAGGTAACAGGCTCAGTATGAGAGATCATCATTCCACAAAATGGAAGAGAGATTGGACACCAAAGAATTTTTTTTTAATCGTGAATTAGTCCTTTTGATAAAACTGTCCAAAGTCCGAATGGCCTATTTGATATCCTCTGTCACTTGACTGCCAGCCAGATGTCTTCTTTTGGGCATACCCAGTATGTTTGTCTTCTCAAATCATTTTACCTAAACCCTCTTTCCCTTCCTCAATTCCTTCATATTGAAAAATGATGTAAAATAAAGGAAGCCATTCTTTAGACATCAAAATGACTGTGATGGGATCCCTGCATGCATGCATAAGAGTCTGTGTGTGTGTTTTCAGAAGTTATTAATATTGACAAGTAAGTCATGACCTATAAAGCAGTGAATTCAGTTCTACTGAAACATGTCAGTCACAGACCCTGCCCTCCAGAAAGTTATAATTTAGTCAAACATGTTCAAGTATAATTATAATATAAAATACAAGAAATGTCAAATAAAAGTTGGAGATAGTATTCTAGTATTAGGATGAGACTATCACATCTTCTATGTTTAACATGTTAGCAAACCAAGAAATAGGCATTTTAGGTAGAGATTTTCACACAGTCCTGAAGGCCGGAAGGACAAGATCAAGGCACAGGCAGATCTGGTGTCTGGTGAGAGCCTGACCTGCTTCCTGGCTCATAAATGGCCTTCTTTTCTTTGTATTCCCTACATGGTGAAAGGGACAAGGGAGTTCCCTGTAGTCTCTTTTGTAAGGGCACTAATTCCATTCATGAGGGCTCCACCCTAATGACCTAATCAGCTCCCAGAAGCTTCACTTCCAAATAGTATAGCATTGGGGATTAGGCTTCAACATAAGAATCTGAGGGAGAAGCAAACATGCAGTCTAGAGCACTACACTACCAGTCATTCCCCTGGGCCATTTTAACATGAACCTTTGCTAAAGGAAGACTAGTCCATTTATTATCCTAACAAATCATTTTCCCCCATTAGCTTTGGTTCTTCACCAGATAAACACAGATTTTGTGTAGTCTAATGCTTATACAACTTGGGAGATCTTTAAAAAGGAAGGAAGAAGGAAAGGAGGGAGGGCAGGAGAAAAATTATGAATACAACATAGAGTGCAGGTTTTGGAGGGAACTTACACCCCTTACACTTCATTTGCTTCCCAGGAAATCTGCCCCTGTCCTTTGAACTTTTTAATCACCTATATCCTTTCCGTTTTCTCTGCTTATTAAATATAACCTACTCTCTGCTTAAATAGTATCTTCTCTTGGAAGACAGGCAATTGTTTCAAGCTCACTACAGTGTTTTTCTTCTCTGAATCCTTCTAGCACTTATTACTGCACTCCTACTTTAGTCTGCTTTACACACTGATTTATATAGTTATTTAAGCTGACCTGCATATATAATTTTTACAAAATGTCTAATTTCATTACCAATTCCCTGGGTACTAGTTCTGTTCCACTCTTGTCCCCAACCCAACATAGTGTTTCGTGTACATAGGTGCTCAGTGTCTGTTGGTTGATTCATATCAAAGATATTTCCCAAGATCCTTTTTTTCTAGTGAAAAGACAGCACCAATTTTATTGTTTTTATTTAAATGTATAAAAATTTATTTTATTTAAATTAATAATTAAATTTATTTACATTAATATAAATGTTATTACTGATTTTATTTAAATATAAATTGCTCTGATTATAATTTCAAAGGCACTAAACCCACCCAATTAAAATTAAATTGAGCTCCTCTTATTTACATGTTATGTAAAATGTGTTAAACGAAATTGGTATGTCTAATAGGTTTCTTCCAAAAGTGAATGCTCATGAGAATTATGAGGCATCCACCTTTCATTTTGGTTACATTTCAATTCATTTATATGAGAATATTTTTGTTAAATTTTTTACTAAGCAATCAGCTCAATGCATTTTATAGTTTCCTTTTCAAAAGAAGTCAAACTCTAAAATAGAGTGTTATCCATATGAAAGAGGGTGTATTTCTAAATGAAATGTCATTAAAAGCGACAGGAAGGAAAGCATTTATGCACCATGTCTTAAGCCATCCTTCCTTCATTTGTACTGCTGTTGAAGTATATTTCTTAAGCCCTTGATGTGACTATATCAGCAAAATATAATAAATTAACATGAATAATCCTCGACTTTTATTATACTGTCTCTTTTCACATGAAAAGCATATAAGTAGGCATGAAATACCATGAATTTTCTACCCCTAACTTCATTATATAAAGAGCTGTCGTAGGCATATGAAGTGCTTTTAATCTGAACGAACTTCATTAGCTTTGGATTTAGTTGTGCATTCAGGGTACGAGTTGAAAGGGCCACCTGTTTGCTCGAGCTTTCTCGGAGTTTGCCTCAGCAGCACGGAAGGGATATGGTGAGATGAGACGGAGGTGACTTGAGAAATAATTATAAGAAAAAGTGCCTTTGAACACTCACAGAGATCTGTTTTAACACACAGTGCATTTCAGCTAGAACCAATCAGGAACTGTCTTCTGGGAGCTTCTAGTCAGGCTGTCAGGGAGTCTTACCTGTGGACCGCGAGGAGCCCAAGGCCAGGCTCGATGCGGAGGGGCACGTGGGGTGCAGGAGGGGGAGAAAGTGGTCCCAACCAGAACAGCTCTATCAAGGGCTTACTCTTGCCCTACAGGTGTTATTCCAACGGCTGTACACACCTTATTAGTTGGCCTTGTGACAACCCTGTGAAGTAAATGCATGGTTATTTTCCTCATTGTACAGATGTCCTAGGAGGGCCGGAGAGGTGAAATCACTGGCCCATGGCTACACAGTTTGGTACAAGCAGAGTTGAGACTTGAAGCCAGATGGTCTGGCTCCACAGACCCTTTAAGGTACTCTGGTGTGCAAAGTGCACAAAATAAATAAATGATAACAAAGGCAAGACTCCATGTTTAAGGAGTTTACATTCTGTCGAGGGATGGCTGTTATCTAAAAGCAGAATAATGCTTTACTACTAATGTACTACTTAAGAATTGCTTCTAAGCAAAATAAAGGGAAATTATAAGGCATAAAAAGATTTTAAGAAAGGATAAAAGATCTTGTCCATATGGAAGGCAACAACTCTGTTAACCCACACATGGCCCTAAGATCTTCCTTAAAATTAGAGTAATGCTGGGCCAAGTACAGGCGTGTAGGGGTGGGGGTGGGTTTGTGTGTGTGTGTGCGTGTGTGTGTGTCAATTCCTGTCCTCCAGGAACTCCTAATTAGATTGTGAGTCACTTATGTAAATAAATAATCACAGATCAAAAGAAGTACTGGGACAAGGGAATTGAAGCACAGACCACAGATCAGGAAGAGTTTTTACTAATGCTCACATTTAGGAAGGACTTCCTGGAGGAGGTGACAATGTTAGACATGGAGGTTGCAGTATTTCAGTATATAATGATGGGAGGAGGAAGAGGAATGCCCAATAGAAGTGAGAGCAGAAGCAAAGTCAAAGAGATGGAGAGCCCAGGATATATGTAGTGAACTCAGAACAGGCCAGGATAGATGACTTGAAGGGCGCTGTGGTGGGTGTGGGAATTAAAAACCCTGCAGCTGGGTAGAGCCAAGCTGTGGAGGTGTTGTAAAAATGCCCTGGCAGTGCATTGGGTCTTTAATTGGAAACTGTGGGATTCACCTGTGGTGTTCCTCTGGGGGAGCTGCTTACTCAGAGAGGTGCTGTTGGAAGCTTCCTCTTACAGAGGACCAGGAAAAGAGGGAAGGCTACAGACAAGGGGAACCTGCTCACACATTAACATCTTGGTTTACCCGAGATGAAGCAATGGCCTGAACTTAAGAAATGATGGTGTAAATATAAAATATGGAATAAAAAGTAAACTAGCACAGTAGATCTTTTTCACTTTAAGCACACAGGAAATAAACCCAGAGAATGTCACCTTCTGTATTGGTCCAGTTGAACAAGAGGAAATGTTCTCTAATTATACTTAACTGACAGTTGGTTCACTTTACACAGTGCAGCATTGGGTGTCCATCCTACTAAAAACTCACCAACTAATGGAAGAAGTTATAAGTGAAGAAGTTACATCGTTGCTTTTGAAATTCTATGTCAAAGAGCAGAGCAGAATCAGACACACTTTGGCATGTCAGTCTGCAACGTTGGTATTTCTAAGGCATTTAGATATTTCTGTTCTTTTCAGAAAATGTGATGCCCTTTAAATAAAATAATGACCTTATTGGCCCACTACTATTAGGAAAAGTACAAACTTCAACAGCTTTTGTGATGATTAACTGAGTTATATATAGTGAATGTAGCAGGGTCTGGCATATTGTAAGTTCTAGAAAAGTATAAGATATTCTTATCACTATCATTTTCATTCTTAGTAGCAAGGTTAGTGTTTCTGGGCTAGTATGTTTCGCATGATGTAACACGGTTCCTATGATCAACCCCGGATGTTTGCTAAGTGGCTGTTCAGGGTCGTGGATGCAGCGGTGATTGTTTATCAGGGGAGATAAATGGAATCTGCTGAGATACTGTAGCATCTACCAACAGTGAGTTAGCCACCATCGCAGTACAGAAATCCACAAGCTTGTTTAGCAAGTTTACTTTCACAGGTAAACATTTGCAAATATGAATATGACTTTCATTAGAAAAAACAATAGGATGAGGGCACTCAGCCCTGTGATCCACAGTAAAACCAAATCCCACTGCCTTCAAGCCAATGGGTGTTACTCTTGCCAAAGAACCGGAGGATCATGTCCTTAATTAGCTAATTATTTAGAAATTAGAAAGGAATCACTTAACAAGGAACACACACCCCATGATGCAAATGACATGAGTGGTGAGTAAATTTACTTTTGAGAATTAGTAAAGAGTGTCAATGAACTACATATGGTACTCACGTGTAATTAAAAACAAATTACAGTGTAGAGAGACATAAAACATGCTAGTAAATTAATCTTCTCAATTAAACCAAAAAAACTCCCAAAATTTTTGATAGAAAACATCTGTATTTTCTGCATGAAATATGGAAATGATTTCCCTCTGACTCAATGTTTGTTTAAAAGAATCAACAAGATTGCAGCCATATATGAGGAATATTTCACTGACACTATGTGAGCAGTAAGATGTCAGAGAACAACAGAAAACAAACTCCTTATTTGTTTTGGCAATTTTTCCCTCTGTTAATTAAACATGGTAAAAGCAATCTATCATGAATAGTGTTCCTGCCTTTTTTTTGCACTGTCTGTACAATAATAAACACGACGTTCCAGATATGTAACAAAAACAGAATCACTTAAATTTATGAAGTACTCTCCCAAGTTTCCTTGCAAAACATCAAAAATCCTAAACCTGGTGGGCTCTGTCCTCATCTTAAAATGATCATAGTTTATACTCTGCAAAGCTCATGGTGAACCTCAGTTAACAATGAAATACCACAAACCTGACTGTTAAAAAACAAGTAGGAATATAACTGAGTAACAAGGACAACACTCTAGGGAAAAATATAAGAGATCCCCAAATCAACTACCTGATACTAAGTGAATCTATCTGAACCTTATTTTAGTAATTTTGACATCTTCACTGTCATGCCGTTACCTGTTTGATCGTTTAGCTAGTCACTTATTTCATGATCTTTACTGCTACTCTCTTCCAGAAGAGTAACTGAGGTAACCTATAGAGATACAGAAAAGAAAAATATAGAAATAAGATTAGGATAGTAGGAAAAATCAGAGTATATGATGTAAGATAAAGCCAAGTGTAAAATTAATTTAGCCCAAATAATCAATATAATTTCTCATGTAATCTATTTGAAATGGGCTACACATTTGCCTCTGAGCTTTCTAGGAATTAACCCAAAGATAGAAACATCGTCAGTTCCTTAATACACCATTCAAGAAATGAAAACAGGCATGTTAGATCATTGAAGACTGGTGAAATTTCTGTCCTGTGTTTTCATGGACAGGAAGAGCCCATGTAGCATAGTGACAGTGAGCCAAGGTACAAAAGTAGCCAATCAGTGCTCGCCATGTGCTACCAACATCCTTATAATAAATCTAAAGGCAGGTTCTCGGTGACTTTCTTAAATGCTTCAGTGTGGCCTACTAGCATAAGCCTAGATACTACTCAAAATAATCCGGTTTACCTTTTTTCTGTGACCTGCATTATTCCAAGAACATCACTTGGATAAAGAAAGGGCAAAAGTACTTTAATTAGCAGTTCTTAAAGTGTGGTCGCCATACCAGCAGCCTCAGCATTACCTCGGAACTTACTAGAAATACAAATTCTTGGGTTCCATGGCCGACTTTCTGAATGAGAAACTCTGGGAGTGAGGCCCAGCAATTAATCAATTAAATTGCACATTGGATAAAGATAACAAGGTGAAGTTTAGAGTTGAAAAATGCAAATAAAGCATATTTATGCAACAAATATACCTTTTAGTGTTTCTGGAGTACGTACCGTAAAACGAATGACTTGGTCAAAGGAAACTGAATGAACAGAGGAAAGAATTCATGAGTTTAGAGGGTGTTTTGGTAAAGAGTTGTTATTTTAGGAAATCTTAAGTACTTAGTAGAGAAGGTGAGGAATGGAGTGATAAAAAGGGTGAGGGGGGACGGATTAGGTTACTCATAACAAAAACATGTGCTCTCGGGGATAATTGGTTCTGCTTTCACATGCGACAAAAATATCCGACACTAAAATACGTGTTTTAAAGATTGCGTCTGCACAACCGTAGCAGAGTTGGTCATGACTGAAACATTGTAGAGAGTGCTTGAGGGGATAGGGTGTGTTGATTTGGGGTTCCGAATGTTCAAAGGGATAAACCAGTCACAAGTTCAGATACCTTGCATTGCTCAAATACATACATAGATATATGTGTGTATATATATGTATCATATATACAAATACATATAGTATATATTTAATTATATATGAATGTATAGAGTTAAAAAATTCAAACATGAGTGCTGTGTACTGAACTGCATACCCCTAACATTTGTATGTTGAAGCCATAGACCCCAAATATAATATTTAGAAATGAGGCCTTTGGGAGGTAACTAGGTTTAGATGAGGTCATGAAGTTAAGCCCCTCATGATAGGATGAGTGCCCTTGTAAGGAAAGACACAGAGATAACAAATATATTTGTTCTTTAAGCCAGGCAGTCTGTTGTATTTTGTTGTGGCAGCCCTAGTTGACTAAGGCAATAAATTTGAGACAACATGTGTTTAGTCCTTTAAACTTCAGAAGAAAATTTTCAGTCCTTTAGAGATTAATGACCTAATCTTCAAATGATTGGTTTCTGTTAATTTCATTAATTACTGGAAGCTCTGTTGCAGACAGTAAGGCGCACTAGATATTCTGCCAGGGCTTCTTCCCATTGTGGAATTACTAGACTTTGCATAAAATATAACATTTAACTCCCAGGTCAGATTTAGCCCTGAGGCCACAGTTGCCAAACCCTACTGTGTAATATTGAAAACCAGTAGTCATACAGTGTATCATTTTTGTAAAACTCAAAAGCAGACAAATCTAAGGAACATGTTTTGTTTTGATAAAACAATTTTTAAGAGAACAGAAAGATAAACACAAAATTCAGTACAGTACTTCTAGGGGAGGAAGAAGCATGGGAACATAGAAGTAGATGAAACAATCTTAGTAATATTCTAGTTCTTAAGTTGGGTGGTAGAATCATGGGGATCATGATTCATTCTATGTTTCATATTTTTTTTCCAGTTTTAAACAATCAAAAATGTCAGTGCCTCCCTAAATGATTTAATTTTATAAAAGTTAATTTGTTTTTAGTTGTTCGGTCACTGGCTCTCCATGACATCATATTCTTCACTGAAAAACCAGTCATGAAGACGTTCAGGGGAAATAAATGAATACATTAATTCAGATAGACTCACATAGGCAGTTACAAATCTCTTTCATATGTATAAATATTGTATATATACATATTGCCATAAAATTTTTCAATTTGAAATACTGGATAAAGTAATCTATTTCCTGAAGTTTAAAACAGTTCATAAGATTATGTTTATGTGATTCAAAGACAAAGACTCAATGGCTATACTGTATAGCAGGAATAGTTATAATGTCTGTCAACCGTATGTATATATTTTCTGAATATACACATTACGCAAAGAAATTATAAAACCTCAAAACTATAGTTCACCTAAAATAAATATGGCATTGTATACAGGGTGTTGGCCTGGTGCTAAGTAATTATGGGAAATAACGTGAATGTGATCCTTAAGTTATACAGGCTTATATCAGGTTTCTGCAAAAAACATAAAATTCCTGTTTCTAAGGGTCTGCAGGGGAAACACAGAATATTAATTTCATGGAGTTCCATTTCAGTATTTCCGTAAGAATTACAAGTCTGGATAAGGCAGTCACTACCTACTAGCACTAATATAGTTGAAAACATTCCATGAATTGAACAAGAATATTTCCATCCAAAAAGTGCCAAATAACAGGTCATCTGAAGTGAATGGAGAAAGGTATAATTATGGGTGCATTTAATACCTGTAATGAATTCAACTTTGAAAGCTTTCCTTTGTTTATATGTCATATACTGGTTATAAATAAAATTTTAAGAAGTGTAGCACAAAGAGAACATTAAAACTTCAAAGATTATATATATATACACATACACATACTGTATTTGTTATATTGTGATGACATACTATATTATTCAGTTATACAAGATCTTGACTGCCAAGCAAAATATATTTGTTCAGTCTGAAACTATAGATTTTTCTTTTCTTTTCTGTTCAAATTATTTAGATTTAAGCTAGCATTTATAACTATCAAAGCCTGATGGATGATCGTACAAAGACTTAGAAAAAATACTCAAGTATTGTAAGTTAAAATATGAGTTTTTGGAGAAAAAAAATTACCACTCTATAATAAATTGAAGTGATAAAAAGATTTCATGGAAAAAATGAAGTAATACTACTTTATGTTATTCGGATAAACTGAACGTATTTCATGAGCAATGTTTTAACTTTTTTAAAAAATTATAAAAATAAACTTTGGAGCAGTGTTGTAGATCCCGAAAGACAAATTTTTTAAAGTTTAGGTGTCAGTGATATTTAAGAGTTAGAATGAATAGCATGGTAGGTGTCTTTCAAGTTATGACAACAATCTCTGTAATACACCCTGAATTTTCAGCCATTTTAATGGGTTTGCTCATTAATGATTATATTGGTCATTGCCAAGAATATTAAAATAAATAGACTTTTTATGTATTTACTCACCACTCATTCAAAAGCAGATCTAGCAATTACATATTAAGTGTTTAGAATGTATTGGTCACAGAAGGTAAAAGATAAATCATGTAATCTTGAGAATCATATCATCTATTGGAAGAATATGTTATTAAAACTTAATTGGCTTTCACTGTATTAAGAAACACAAAACTATGGTTTCTATTATAAATACTTTATATTAAAATATTATTTCACCTTCTTCATAGCAAGATTTCATTTTCCTGACCTTTTCCATCCCAGATCACCAATTCGGTACTTTGTTTATCATACCTTGACCGATTTATACTGTTTTCTTTTCGTGGATATATTTATAGTATAGTTGTCTAACTATTTATGATATCCAATATTTTATTTAGAAAATTGATATGTGCTCAATGAAGAGGAGTTGGTAAACAGCAAAGTACACAGATGACATTAATGTCATCCAGATTTCCGCACAGATAAAACGTTTTGTACTTACTTTTTAATATCTCCTGCTTTGAAATTAACATCATTTCATAGTTATTTCCCCATGTCAGTGAACATTTCTCTAAACGAGACTTGAATGACTGTATGGAATTCCACCTTATAGGATAATTACTTTTAATGAATTGGTTGAGCTTTCATTTAGTTTCCAGTTCTCATTACTAGAAATAGCACTGTGATAAATAAATACCCTTGTAGTAAATCCATGATTATTTCCTTCAGAGAAATTCCAAAAATGAAGTTATAGGTTCTTTAGCTGTATATTTTTAAAACTTATTTTGCTGTTGTTAACTTTCAACGTTAATCATTTCAAACTTACAGAAAAGTTTCAGGGATCATACAAAGAAACTCTGTGTTCTTTACCTAGATTTATCCATTTTGTCCTTTGTCCCATTGCATTGTGCTCTGAATTCCCTCCCTCCCTCTCTCTCTTTACACACACACACATTTGAGAGTAAGTTGATAAAATCTTGCCCCTTTACCCTTAAATACTTCAGCTTGCTTTCCCTAAGAGCAGGAAGGCTCTGCTGCATGACCACAATAAAAATACCAAGTTCAGGGAATTAACACTGGTACACTACTATTATTTATTATACAATCCGTGTTTAAATGTTATCAACTCATTGTCCTCATTGCCATTCTCATTATGGACAGTTTTACAGTTATTGATATTCACAACCAAAAAGACCTACTAATACTGCTTCTACTGAGGAAAATAGCATATAAGAATGTCTTAATAACATAAACATTAATATTCTTGTTCATCTTTCTAACCTGAAAATCACAATATAAATTTTGTTTTTCTTTAAGTTTTTATTTTTTAGACTACAAGTGAAGCTGATTTTTTTACGTGTATGTAACCATTTTTCTCTTTCTTCATTAATTACATGTTCGTATCTTTTGCTTATTCTTCTGTTGGGGACTTTGTCTCATTTGTCTCTGTTACTGATTTATAAATATTGTTTATTCTTTATATAACAGAAATCCTAACCTTTTGCCAGCAAATATTTTTCTCTAAGTCATTTATTGTGCTTGATGAATAGAAACTTTTCATTTTTATGCGGTGATATATAATCAATCTTCTAGTTATTTTTGCCCTTGGAATTGAGCTTGGCAAAACCTTCCCTCCCTAATATTATCTGAATATCATTCCAAATTGTCATCTAGTTATTTTGTAACCTTTTTTACATTTGCATTTAAGCATTAGAAAATATATTTTGGTATCTAATCTATATTTTCATAAATTTTAACCCATTAGTCTGTATTTTCCCACTGATTTGGAATGCCAACTTTATATTATTCTAATTAGATTGTATTAAACACTGACCAACATAAATGTATATCCAAATTCAATATTTTAGAAGAAACAGGATTCATAGATTTCTAAACTAGAAGAAAACTTAGAAATCATAGGATACAACCTGTTAATGGAGATTCATTAATGGAGATAAAAGAAAGTATACATTTATCTGATGACTGAAAACTGATCACTTTTTTTAAAGAAGGTTAAGGTTAGTTTTTGTTTTATTTCATCTTTGCCTTATTATTTTCAAGCTGGGACCTCACACGTAAGAATTTAGAAATACCTATGAACAATTGGAGAATATTTTAAATAATTAAAGCTAAAGCAGTAGAGGCAATTTTTATTTGCTTTTCCTTTTTATATTTCAAATAGGCCATGTAGAAATTAGCTTGTGTACTCATCTAAGTTCATTTTTACTTTCACTTAAAATTTTGATACTAAAGAGGGGAATTTCTCTAGCATCCATTAGCAAGATACCAAATATTTGGACTGCAGCCTACTACCCATGTACCCTTTACATTACCTAAGATAGCATGTTCGTTGCCAAACGTACGTCTTAGAAATTAAATGAATTTTAGTGTAAAGCTATTTAACATAACTAGCAAATTTAGACTTGTTTAAGTGTCAGTAAAATACTAAGTACGATATGCTCTGTGCCAAGTGGTTGAAATTGTTTTTGGAAGGATATGAAATTAATTGTTAAAAAAGAGAATTTAGTGACTTAAAGTACTTCACAATCAATGTTATCATTTAATGCATCTTTTGGCAATTATTAAACCCTAGGGAACAGCCTGAATATCCTTATCAAGTCTGGAAAGACACTAATGGGGAGGAGAATGGACTGACGCTTGCATTTACATGTGGGCATGAGCCCAGAGAAAAGTGAAGGAAAAAAACATAAAAACGCCCTGGGGCTCAGTGCCTGGGGCAGATACATTGTGCAGCCCCCAGAGTCTCCAACAGCACCATTTCCTTCATTAATCCGGTGTTTTATTCTTTTTCTTCCTTTTGTATTTTTGGTACTTTGCAATTTTAAGGATAGCTAGATTTTAAAAAATCCATATGCATTACTTCTTAGGTTATTAACTCAAATCCATGATTAATAAAGTCATATTAATAAGGTCAAAAGTGTGAGGGAAAATTTGGATTAGTTGAATTTGTAAATTATTAATGATAATAACAGAAGAAAATAATTATTAAGCACCTATTGCCAGACACTGTTCTAAACATTTTACAACTTTACTTAGTCTTCCAAATCATCTTATGAGATATTTACTAGTTTTGTCTCCACTTTACAGATGAGGAGACTGAGACAGGATGAAGTTCAATAACTATTTTGGTTTAATTTGATGGAAAACTGTCTGAAATATCTACTATCCTGACTTGGGAAATGCTGCTATTGAATATAATTGTACTTTTTAAATTGTCTCAATATCATAAATGCCTACATTACTTTCTTTAATACAAATGATAATTGTACTAAAGGTATCATCAGGCAAAGGAGATTATTGGCAGGACTAAATTCAGGTATTTGTTATGCTTTGTTTCATTTTTGCTTTGTTTGTAGTTCTGATTTTCTGGTGGATATTTGATTGAAATCTCAGTCTAAAAAATTGATTAAAGGAGAAAAAAATTTAGATGCTTGAATAATCTGAATAGTCATTTGCAAGTTAATCTAGATGAGTCAAACTTTGAAAGAGAGCAGGAAGATGGCCCATCGCCAGGAGGATGGAAGGGAAAAGTAGGAGTCCCAGTGCAACACGAGGGTGTCAGGTCGGGAGGTGAGAACATTTCCCAGTGAAAGGTTGAGACAAAGTGGTTTGTGCCAAAGAACACTTTCCTCTACATTCTATTTCTGCCATTAACCACACTCACACCATCACCTCCTAAGCAGCAATATGAGATGCTTTTCCTTCAGAATCCAAGGATGTCTCCATAAAGCCCTGAAGAAGGGCTTTGGCTGATTGCTTAGCCAAAAATGTATGACTGTAAGAGTTCAAAACAGTCACTGCCACGAGGTCAAATAACCTCAATTATCAGGTTTGCCAGTTGAACATAGTGTTTGATCCAGTGTTTTAATTTATTACTGCATTACACAGGTCATATTAAGTGTTCCAGTGAAAACCATGGCATGGTTATTTCACTAGTACAATCACAAGGTTTGTGCCTTTAAGCAGTGTGTGTACCATGATTAAGCTAAGCAAGAATTGTAGTTTGAGACAAAGAAGGTTTTATACAAGACAAATAGGAAACAGTTGACTGCGGTAAGGTTGAGAGGTCCCCGGAAAGTCTCCTCCTGTCTCCCACTGAAAGCCCGGTAAATCCCCTCTGGTTAAGGCTTCGCCTGTGCATGCTAAGAGGGAAGTAGTATGTTGGGGAAGTAGAAGAGGAGGAAAGAATTAGCATTAGCCGGGTACCTCCTACCAACTAGGCCTAGGAGCTGCGACGCTCTCTATAAATCCTCACGTCAGCCTGCAAAGGAGGTGGTGTTCTCTCTGCTTTGGAGGAGGAGACGGCATTTTGCAGCGACGTTGAATAACTCGTACATTCCCACTGCTGTCAAGTGGTAGAGACAGGATTCAAATTCAGGTCTTGTATTCTGAGTTTATGGACACTTACATTATCTTTAGAGCCGTAGTTTAAATAATTTATCAACTACATTTGCTGCCTGGCAAAATCCAGGAAAAATGGTCATGAACAGGACAGATATTTTGGTCACTATGGGATAAAAAAGGTATGAGAGGAGGTGAGAATGCACTGGCTTTGGTATTAAGTCTTCAGTCTTTCTTAGAAGAAGCTTTTATGACTTTCCCTCCTTAAAAGAAAATATTATATATATTTATGGTATATATGGTTGTATACTATAATATATGGTATATATGCACACTATACAGTGTATATAAATATGTAGTATGTATAGTATGTATATAGTATATATAGTATAGTATGTAGTATATATAGTAACACACACATATACCAGTTACTTTGCTGTACACTTGAAACTAACAATATTGTAAATCAACTACATGTCAATATAAAAATAAATAAAAATATTCTCATTTTATCTGGGATGTCAAGGCATTCCAATTCAACTTTGGTTTATATTAATATGCATATACTATGGGGACACTATAGAAGTGAATAAAACTCCATAGAAATAAATTACTAACGATTTTATACATTATCCTATGTTTCTTTCTCCTTCCCCTTCTTCCTTTTTTTTTTTTTTACAGAAGTACATTTTCTTTCAAATTTGTCTCTGTTATAGGAACAAACTGAATAAAACTGTTGAAATGATTCTAGCCTTGTAATACTAGGAATGATGCCCACCAACATGTTCCATTCTATAAAGTAAGAAGACTGTGTAATATTTTATCCCCTTAATTACAAAGTCCATTTAAACAGAACTCCCTGGGGAAGGGAAAATTTGAATCTTTACAGTGTACAATTATCTTCACCCAGTCAGTGCATAAAATAAACTACACTGCTCCTGGCTCTCAGTTCAAAATTTTTAAAAATGTTGTAAGAGATAAATACAGCATGTGAGCAAACAGTTTGTTGCTGGATTGTTCGAAAATGTATTCACACAAACAGTTGTTGGGATAATTATTAATGCTAAAAATATTTGAAGTTGCAATGACTCTGCATTTGAAGTCTAGTATGTGTCATTTGTTTTATTCATGATAAACAGACCATTTAGTTGGAAAAATCCCATCTGCTTAGATATATCTCTTATTATTTATGAGAACCATGTTTAGGAATGCAGGCGGCACATGTGCATAATTAATCCTGAAGAGAATTAGACATTGTTTGATTCACAGCTGAATGCAATTAGCATTAGGAAGTTTACATATGTTGGCAATAACACAGATTAGCAACTAAAGTGCTTGTTAAAAAATTTAACCTGAGGCTGCTGGAGCAGACCTCTCTTAATGATGCTTTAAATGTTGTTGATGAAGTAATAATCAATTTTGTTTTATAAATAGTAAATCAAGAATTTAGGTCTAATTAGCAGTGCTACAGATCACTTCACTTACATATCAGATGTATGCTATGAACTTTCTCAGAGTGTTGTGTGCAAACAGTTGAGATGGGGGAGCCATGATCCTTTCTGGAAAGAATAAACCATTCTCCATCTAGAGAAAAGTGAGGTGTCCACCTTTTGGAAGGACTTCTATGGAGATGTTTAGCAGGAGAGCTCTGGCTTTGTCTCTCTGCTGCTTTTAATTGCAGGAGAGAGAAACAATGCCCTTTCTTTCACAAGCAAGCAGAGCCATTAGCCAGCTTTACAGACTGTGAAACAGAGTCATCTAATGGGGAGGGAGGAGAGGATGAAAATGACGACAGTGAAGCTGAAAGTAAAATTGAGCTGTAATTGTTTGCATTTCAACTTTGAGAAGTTCACCATTAATTAAACAGTTTCTGCACCACTCACCACCAGACTGGCAAGAAGGAGGCAAGGCTGCCTAGGAGGCAGCCCTGGAACCTTCAGGAAAGCAAGCGAGGCCTCTTAGGAGGGAGGGAGCATCACCCGCACAAAGTCTGCAGAGTCCCCAGAAGGCAGGCAGCCGCCGCCACGTGATGTTTTTCACCTGGCCCTTAGTTACAGTTTTTACTCTTCCTGTTCCACATTAGAAATTAATATTATACATTTTTCAGAATGAATCGGCATACAGACATAATTTATTTAGGAAACATTCACCCTGTTTCAAGGAGTCTGCTTCGTGTTTTTTTTTTTCACATTACAACATCTCTGCAATGTAGGTGCCTCTCACAGTTGTGACCATCCTAGAGTTCATTGGCAACTTTCTTTTTCCCTTAGTACCTAAAATAATGCTAACGGCTAATAGCGTCTTAGATTCAAGTAACTGTGGGACTGAATGTCTGTCCTGTGCTAGGTGCTGTGGTGGGATGAGATGAGATGAATGAGATGTAACATAAGGCAAGAAGGAGTATAATAAAGGGATGTTCAAAGAAGATACTTGAGATGGAACTTGCAGAATGGTAACTTCCTTTACTTAGTGGCTCAGTGAGTATTTGAACATGAAGTCTTGTAACAGGGTCACACACTGACACCCATCGTAACTACAGGGACTCTTTAAGCAATGAATCTAGTGGATTCTAGATGAATCTAGAATGTAAGCTCTGTAGGGGCAGGGAGTTTTTTCTCTTTGTTGACTATAGCATTCCTACCACTGAGAACAGTGCTTGGCATATGGAGTCGCTCAATAATTACTTGTTCAATGAAGAAGAAACCGAGCCAGGAGCTGGCTTTACCCTGTGAGCAAAGATGGTTTTTACTTTTGTGAATGGCTGAAAACCAAAACCAAAGAAAGAATAGTATTTCATGACATACTAAAATTACAGGAAATTCAGCTTCTAGTGCATACAAATAAAGTTTTATTGGCACACATCTTCATTCATTCACATTTCGTCTGTGACAGTTTTCTCACTACAAAGGCAGAGTTGAGTTGTTGTAACAGTGACCTTATGGTCTACAAAGCCTAAAATATCTACTATTAACAGAACAGTAAGATATTGGCATTTACAGAAAAACTTTGCTAGGCTACTGCTGTCAGAGAGAGAAGCTGTCAGGAGATGAAGTCTAGTCCAGTAGTTCTCTGCCCTCACCAGCTCCTGGAATTACCTTCTGCTCCTCATCCCACAGGTTAGGAAGCTTGAGCACCATCACTGATGACATACTTGATGACGGGGAAGCGGAAATCCATTCCGAGCCCCTTCACACACATACTACAGTCGCTCTTTGACCCTCATAAAATTAACTTAATTCTGGCTCTCCAGGTAGAAATTCATAAGCTAAATTGTATGTTTAAAGCTTAATGATAATACCTCCTGGTACGTGATCAAATTTGGTACAACTTAAATCCATTTGGCTTCTCTCCAAGAAGGCCCATTACAGAAAGAAGTACCAGCTGAATTTCATTATCAAAATACTATGTGTTCTGTGGTCCTAAGACGTGATCCTGGAGGTGTTATGCTTTTAATTAAAGATCATCAGTTCTGAATGTCCTCTCTTCATTTATATCTGCTATGTGCTAGATGTTTTCACTTGTCCACTAGGAGTACAATGACCACAAAAGAATCCCAAAGCGTGAACAGACAGGCAAGGAGCCAACACAGTCTGAGGGTATCTGAGATCAGGGCAATATTGCAAGTGAATCAGCAGTTCAAACGTGGTTCCCTGAACCTTGGCCCTTCACTAACAGTACAATAGAAAGCAGCCTTTAGAGGGGAGGAATATAGGCACAGATTGGGAAATCACTCATTCATTGTAATGCTCTGAGCACTCTTCCCCCTCACCTCCCAACAGCACAACCAGCTAAAGACTGGAGCTAATTCTTCTGTATGCAAACAGAGACACAAGCTAGCTCATGATGAAAGGCATGCAAATCTCTAAGCACCATCAACCAGTACCACACACTTATTACCCACCAATATTTCAGTATAAATTAGTAAGATCAGAACTCTCTAAGAACATAGAGCCTAGGAAAGAAACATGCTTACAAAACTTTGTTTTGAAAAGCTAGATCAAAGTTTATAGCATGGGGTGCCATCAACAGGCCAAATCTATAGTCATTTGTTGGGAAGATGTTGAGTAGCCAAGAGGTACCTAGAAAGAGATGCTAAAACTGGAAGAAAGATTGATTGTTACAGAGACTACTGAGTCCCCTGTATACATTTTTTAGTTACATACACACACAGAGTTTTAGCAGGGAATGTGTCAACCTGCTAGATACTTTCCCACGTTGCCTGTAGTTAGGCCCACGTGTCTAGATTCTGAACAATGAAAAGTGAGCAGAGGTAATTGCAATGTCTACGTCATACCCTTTAAAGGCAGCTTTTTACTTTCCACTTTGTCTCTTTTCTCCTTCCTGTGAGCAAGAATGAGGGCCTGGTGCTGGTAATCTTTGTCTGCTAGGGCTGCCATAACAAAATACCATGGGCTGGATGCCTTAAACAACAGAAATACAGTTCTGGAAGCTAGAAGTTAAAGATCAAGGTGTAGTCGGGGTTGGCTTGTGGTGAGGCTTCTCCTCCTGGCTTGTGTACGGCTGCCCTCTCTCTGGGTCCTCACATGGTCCTTCCTCTGTGCAGAGAGAGAGAGAGAGAGAGAGAATGAGATCTCATTTCATTTAACCTTTATTCTCTCCTTATAGGCCCAGTTTCCAAAGACAGTCTCATCAGGGTTTAGAGCTTCAAAATGTGGATTTGGGGAGGGATAAGTCTGTCCATAGCAGCCAGCTTTCATGAAATCCTCTAGGCAATGGTGGACAACACCTGGGTCCTGGCTGACTTCTTAACATGGATGTGTGTAAGCCCTTTGGATGGCCTACCCCTGGCAGGACTGTTCTGTTTCAGCCCCTGGGTTTCTAGATGTGTTTGTTACAGCCACTGTATCCTAACAGAGTGGGAAAGAAGAGAGCCCAAAGGAATTTGTTCTTACGTTACAGCTTTGCTTGGAGAAAAACCAGAACAGGTCATCCATCCTTTTACCTGAATCTCTTTTTGAATGTGCTTTGACTTACTTCATTTAATACGAATCTAATTATATATAAATAGTCAAATGCTTAGCAATCACAGTCTCATCTTTCATATAACAACTCCATATCTAATCTGTTGCAGTGGGATGAGTTTTGGTCCTAATTTGTGTTAGATGTGAGGCTAACAAATGTATAAATTCAGCTATCGGCTTAATTATATTTCTTGCCAAGTTCACGTTGCCAACTTGAAAGACAATGCTCAGTTTTTTAAAGGAGATACACCTATAAAAATAGTTATTTGTGATGAAACTAAAGAACTTCATGAAAACTCCTTCTTTAGAATACTTAGAAAAGAGGGGAATTATTGGGTTTCTTTTTGCAATAATAGAATGTTCTAGAAGTAGATTATGGTGATGGTCGTGCAACTCTGTAAATGTACTAAAAATCTCTGAACTGTACACTTTAAAGGAATGAATTATGTGTATGTATATGGAAAAACTAGTGAAAAACTCTACAGCTTTAGAATTGTGTTTCAGGGAAAATAATGTGTGAAGGGCAGTAAGCCAAGTCGTCCTTTGCTCTGGTATCCAGCTATCCTGGATACCATGTGTTTGGAAGAGGGGATACTGAAGGAGCCCTCTGGTGTAGATGCAAGTGAGACTGAAAGCTAACGTTTCCCTACAGAAGTCACTAGGTTAAACAGGTATCTCAAGAAGGCAAGCGATACATGGTGATGGGGCTCTCTGAACCTACATAATCTATGTGCTTCCCTCAGAGGGTCCCTCACACACACACATGCACATCATTTCCCTAGATTTTTTTTTCAGATTATAAATCCTTCTTTAGTTTTGAATTGAAGTCTAGTTGATTTCCAATGTTATGTTAGTTTCAGGTGTACCTAGGTTTTTTCTTGTATTATTAAAAATAGAGATGAATATTAATGACATACTTTTATCAAACCAGTTGAATAAATCAGTCCCTTTTACAGTTTATTCTGAATTTGATGTATCTGAATAAATGAAGGTCATTATGGTCTTTGTGGAGGGAATCTTAGGGTTCAAAACTGCCGTTTAGTTGTTCGGATTGTTGAGATGAGACTCATGTCTTTTTAACCTAAGTATCTAGTTTGCCTTAACCTGTGCATTCATTCCTTTTTATAGAGTGTTCGTGAAAGTCAGGGTTAGAGCATCTTAAAAAGTTTCATAATTTCCACGTTTCACTTTAAGCTTAATTCCTCCTCTTATGTCTTTAGATCTAGAGAACAGCGGGTCATTATTTTTCTATATTTTTCTTGAACTGTGGATACTGCTAGACCTTTCCCTTGGCTAAGTAATCCTGTTCCTTTGCTTAAACTTTCCTTTATAGCTCCTACTTCTCAACCCTTTAACAACTCTCATTGAGGTCCTCAGTTGATACAAATAGTCATTTTCACTTTTTTTTCCCCATGTGGTTATTTGAAATAGTCTTTCTAAGAAACAATTAACATAGCTTTAAATGGTTTGACACTATGCACATTACAAGGTCTAAAGAAATACACTCCCAAGATTCAAAAAGACTAGTGATTACTTTTGAAAACTTAGGCTAAACTAAGTAGCTCCAGAAAAATGGGATAAAATAAAGCATGGAGATTTTATTTGTCAGAAGAAAAAGATTGGCCATGATAATTACAATTTGGCAAGTCTATTGTGAGGTCCCTGGGGTGGGGAAAAAAAAAAAACCTCTAGCCTATATAGGATAATAGAAGCAGAGCAATAAGCAGCAGGGATATTATAGGGAGAAAAAGTCACTCAAAAAACTGAAGTCCTCTTTTCTTTAACAAAATTACAAAATTAGTAGGTGAAGGGAAAGTATTTAGTTTAATGCACCTGGTCAGTCATAAAGCTTTCAATAAAGTTTTACCTCAAAATGCAATTCCAATTATCTTATGAAAAAAGAGGAATAACTTTTGAGACAACTAAACCTTTTCCCTAGTAAAGTGCCTACCAGAGCTTCTGTAGCCTAACATATAGCAAGGAAATATGAAAAGTGGGCTTGCTGCCGTGTGGAGAGAACAGGGGGATATGCGTGGCACACCCCCAGGCCACTCCCCCTACCGACCTTCCCTTAGAAGACCAGGGCTTTAGTCTCTGGGGGACAAAAAAAGCACCAGAAATGTTAGAGTCCAGGACATGAGGCAGTTTGGAGGGTAGAGATAAGGCAGGGGTGCACACGATGCAAGGTAAGCCACTCCGGCTCCCCCCACCCCCGTGTCCTGCCTGCAGCCAGCCTTCCACCCACATACCCCCTCCCACCCACCCCCAAATGTACAGACCATTCTTCTCTGGAGGAAATAAATTCCCAGAGGGGAAAAATAAGACAAACACTATAGGAGAGGGAAAAAAATAGAACATAAACTTAAGAGATACAAAATACAGAATTAAAAACATATTTTGGGAGCATTTATTTTAATAAATTTATTTTGAAAACTACCTCATACCAAATATAAATGAAAAATAGTTACATAGAAAAAGAAGCAAGGGAATAACAATTCAGTATTAATTCCAGGAAAAAATAAAAAGCTTTATTAGAAAAGAATTATAATCATAATTCATTTTTTGGCCCAGAAGTGAAAAATATATATGTAACAGTAGTTATATAAATACTGACTGTTTCCTTAACCAGAAAATTATAATGTAACTGGGAGAGATCATAAGAGAGAGGTAAATTCTCTACTTCCAAAACAATATACTATTTCTGTAACTATTAAGAAAGGGATATATACTATATTTGGAGATGGGTTTAAATATATGTATTCTGGTATTATGTATCATAGATACATTCTGATACTCATATGTATATGATATATATGTAGAATATGTATAATGTATGTCTGTTTCAGAAGAATTACCTTAAAGGCACTGAAAGCGGTTGTCTTTACAGAGCTGAATAACTAAGGGTCATAGTAAGGACTGTTGGCTTGTGGGTTGTAAGCCTTTTAGCATGACATGCATTTATCATTTTCAGAAAGTTGAACACAATTTAAATCATAAATACTAATAAGAAAAAGTAGGTTGAGAAGACTACTGAGTTCATTCCAATTCAGTCAAGCTAACTGGTTAGGTTAAACAGTTACCTTTACATTTTGACTGGCTGGTGTTTGTTTTGTTTTGTCTTTTAGTCTCTGGAAACCAGCCATTATGTAGAACCCCTTGGACAAATTCAGACTTACCTGCAGTTACAATAGGCACGTAGATTAGGTTAGTTTGTCAAGGGCTCTATATAAATATGATGTCATTTTATTCATTTATATGCACCAAATTTTATATGTTTAACTTGCTTTCCTCAAGTGGTTCTGTCTGGCATATGAAGGCTTACAAATCTCACTTAAAAAAATAAAACCACATCAAATCCCTGAAGGTATGAGAGAGGTATATTGTTCATCTGAAACTTTACATCTTTATATTTTAGGGCTTCATTTCTCTACCCAAGTCTGTCTTCTTCAAATTTTCTTCCTCTTTTTTGATTTCTGTTCCTTTTTACCCACATGGTGACTAAATTTCTCCCAGGCTCTCGCTCTTTAGGACCTCATGGAGCAACTGAGGGCAATTAGGGCTAAAAGATACTAAGCCAAAAGGAACTTCAAGAAATGCTGCAAAGCACCAGTCACCACAAACTCTGAAAGGCACTGTTGACTCTAGACCTCATGAAGATGAACTTCCCAGTCTGAGCTGAATATGGACCAAGACTCTTAGGCATTCAGTACGAGCTTGATGTCTGCAGGAGTTTAAACAGAAAAAAAAAAAAAAAGTAAACAGTCACTCAGCTTTGGTCAAAAATGAGAATTTTCGCCAAGAATTGTATGATATAGTACAAAATCTAAGTACACACAGTTGCCTGGTCTAGTCACAAAAACCAACAGAGAGAAACGTCAAACTGGTTATTTGGCAAGTGGCATAAAATCATAACCAAAAAAAAGTTTTGCTCAGTTCTTTTACTTTACAGTTTTGTTGCATTCTCAGTTCAAACATTGTAAAAATAAACTGCTTTGCCTCAGCTTTTGGAAATACCTGTTTCCATGTTATTTTTGATGACTTAAAAGGAAGCTTACCATTCTGAATTTCACAGTGACCGACATGTTTGTACCAGGACGGTACTCTTTTATTTCAGGAAGCAGCCAAGAGCAATTAAGGAAGACTATATTCATCCCAGCAGAATACACCCTGTTAAACTAATTGGAACATTACACACTACAATCTCGGCAAAATGTACCAACTATGAAGAGATGTCGCTGTCTTAATAATCCTATGATGGCCATAGAAGGACAAACAGTTGTTGTTGACAAGTGTTTGATCTTCTTAAGTCTGCCGCTGTGACAAACTACAAACTATATTTTATCCTCTACTTCTGTGATCCTTCACCTAGATAAGAACCAACACCTGGCATCTTTTCAAATTTTCTTTTTTTTTTTTCCTTTTACATCAGTGGCAAAAGTTAAAAAGGTAACATGAAAAGAAAGATGAAACAGGAATACCGTTCAAATTGAAGGGCTGTAGTTTCAAGTTTCAATCCTGTATCAAAACATCTCCGCCTTCTCTTCTTTTCCAGTCATCACAAATGATGAGTATAAAGAGATACACAAACATCAGTACAATGCTGTGTGTGTACTGCAATCCAAAAATCACAGCTACAAAATTATACCTGACATATCAAAAACCGACAGTCACATCCTCAAGATTTCCTCTTCTCGTTCCCATGGACCTTCTTGATTAATAAATCTGACACATAAAAAGCATCTATATGACTAAAGTGCCAGTTACTGGAAAGACCGTTTTGATCTATTTCTCAACTTTTAGAAGAAATATTCTCTTTTTCATGAATACAGGATCCACTCACTCACTGCCAGCTTTCAAATGACCACCTCTTGAAGTTTAATTTTAAGTTTTAAATAAATATTGTATGCATGCAGAATAATTACGATGCTCCAGAGAGATACTGTATAATGACATTGATTCTTTTTTATCTGAAAATGCCAAGCCCTTAAGGCAGCAAAGTCTGCGTTTGCCACAGATGTGGGAAGGTTCATTCCCTGTGTTAAATTTCAGAAGGGGCATGTGTGGCACTTTCATTAAAACGCTAGTGGTATTTCCTGAGTAAACTTCAATTTTCATGAGTTTAAAACTTCTTTCCATAAGACTCATTGGGGCTAAGCTACAGAAAGGAACTCACTGGCCTTCAAATGAATGTTTTACATATTTTTTTTTCAGTGAACAAAACGTTTCTTCATTCTGAAAATGAATAAGTCTAATAAAATTTAGTTTGGAAATATACGAAAATCCTCTTTACAGTCATCCATAGTGTTGCATAGTATTTTACAAATGTCACTTGTATATTGCTCTTTGAAACATTTGTTAGGCTCATGTCTATATTTCACATCACAGTCCCCTACCAAACTCCATAGATGATATTGTGTATCTTTTTCACATATTTAGAAACATGATAAAAATAAGGCAAGGATCAGAGATAGACATCAGCATTATGTCTTATCTTCCATATTCTCTTTGGGGATACCTTGAAAAATTGTATTGTATTTAAATATAACCATACTCATGACATAGCAGCTATAGACATATATCAGGAAAGGATCATCCTATATTAAGAACATACCCAGATTCAAGAACCTGTTTAAATAGTTGGTTCATCAAAATATTTTGGTAAAATCGGACCAAAAAAACTTAGTCAAAAATATTGTCAGTATTTTAGCAGTCAAATGTTATTTGACATAATTTTCTCAGATGTTATTTTTGATCAGTAGCTTATCAAGGCAGATGCCTTCCAACACATCAACAAGTCTCAGTGCTCTACTTTCAATACATTTCTTAAATCTGACTCTTGACCATCAACTCCAAGACTACCATCCTGGCTCAGCCTCGACCGTCTGTCACCTGGACGACTATTGTGGCCTCCAGATGGGCTCCCTGCTTCCGCACTTGCTTCTGGTACAACTACAAGCATAGTTCTGCATGGCAGCCAAAGTACATTTTTTAAAAACAGAAACCAGATAGATTCACTCTCTACTCACAGCCCTCCAATGGCTCCAGATTATTCTTAGACTAGAATAAAACCCATATTGCTTTCTGCCCCCTCTAAACCTCTACACCGGCCAACCCAGCATGTTCTCTGACTTTGTATCGCACCATCTCTCTTTCCTTCACTCTGCTCTAGTCAAGGCTGCCTTTTTCCTTCAAAGAGGAAAGCTGTTTGCCTCAAAATCTTTGAACTTGCTGATCCTTCTGACTTGAATATTTCTCAGCCATATTTTTTCATCACTCCCTCCTTCCTTCACCAACGAAGAATTCTTCACTGAACACCCTTTCAGAAGACCGCTCTTCTCACTGTTTCTTTGTCCTGTTTTCTTTTTCTTCATTGTGTTTATTACTCTCCAGAATGAAGTTAAATATTTATCTGTGTATGTATTTGCAGTGAATCTTAACCACTGTGAGCTCCATGAGGCCAGAGACCTCTGTCTTCTTTGCTGTTTTCCCAACACCTAAAATAGTACCTGCTCAATGAAAAGAAAGGAACAGATATGTGAATGAATGCAGAGGAGGTAAATGACTGATCCTTGATTGGATATAGTTTTATTTCCAGACATGTTAGGCTGGTTTGTATACGAACACTTAGTTACAGAATCGTTTATCCGTGCCCATGAGCGCTGGCATACATCATCTCAGACTTTTGATCACCACGTTTGTCATTCTCTGCTCCATCCGTGAAACTTGCCACAGGTGCTTCTTTCAACTTCCTCTATAGGGGCATAATTTATAAGTTCGAAATACTGCAGTCTAACAGATACACATGTATATGAATCAGACATCTCAAAGCATGGACATGATGTAATTAATGCAAAAATTCTTATTCTGCCCTTTTCCTCTGAACACAATTATACATGCAACTGATGCGCAAGCTCTTTTCATGTCTATCTTGGAGGCACACCAATTTCAGAAGTCCAAAAGTGAACTCGTTATTTCTTCCTTTCTTTCCCTGTAGATCTTACTTTAGTAAAAGACACCACGACCTAACAAGTCACCAAGTCAGAAACAAAGGGATCACCGTATAATCCACCTCCATCCCTCTCCCTACCCCCAACCCCAAGTCACTGTTTCTTCTAGAGCATCTGTCATTCTCTTGTGCTCTCCTGCTGCTGTCTTAACTGAGGACCTCATCCTCTAGGCAATTGTAGCTTTCTGTTAACTGTCCCTTCTTCTTGAACTCTGATTCTCTTCCGATACTCACTGATATTTATTGTAAACAGGGCGGTCAATGTCTGTGTTTACCATCTATAAACATGGTGGTCTTTTAAAGGGGTAAAACAGATGGTATTAGTCACCTGGTTTGAACTCTTCAGGCCATTCCCAGGGCCCAGAAGTCCCAATTATTCAGCTTGGCTTTAAAGGCCTCGGTTTTCCTCATCCTCCCACACTGTGCACTTCGAGATGGACAATGCAGGGTCTTCTGTAGACACTCTGTTCTTTCACACCCCGTGACGTGCACATGTTCTGCTTCCTTCCTGGAATAATGACCCACTTTTTACAGCTATAAATTATCACTCATGCTTTAGGGAACCCTTTAAGGATTTTCTCTCTTTGAAGAATATCTCTATGTTTCTCACAATCTCTCTCATCTACCTCCTGTCCCATAGAACCGAGTACTCTTCTTTTGTACCTAACTATTATAATAATAGTTCCTGTTACACTGAATTACAATTACATAATTTCCCTACCTCTCTGAACCGTCTATGAGCAACTTGTAGCTAGGTAGCTTATTTTACCATTATAATGTCTGGTACCAAACATATGTTGAGTAAACATTTGCTGGATTAATGAATAAACGAATGAAAGTATATTCTCTTTTCATGTACTTTAGAGAGTTGGAATTTGGGGCAACTGATTAAAAAATACACACTTTTAAAAGCATTAACAAATCAAATGTATAGAAAATCAAAACTGTTTTCTTTCTTTTTAAGATAAACCCACTATTGTCACTCATATTCAAGCATTCTGCATGTATTTTTTTCTTTGAACATCATTTTCTTTCTAACTTATTCTGTATCCATTTAGTTAATGCTGATTATAATTAATTGTTTTGATCTCCATGTAGATGTCACATGGATTTTTATAGACATTCCATTATAATTAAACATACATTAATGGACATTTACAGCATGACACTGTTTCTTAATAACGCTTAAATCTGTGGTCCACTGCTGGTGAAATGACCCAATAATATATCAGAACAGTAGTTTGTAATTTTGATAGAGAACACACTTGGCTTTTGAGTTTTTAAATCAAGGCCCTTTTCCAGTTGGTTGAGTACCAAATGCATCACACAGACTCTCTATGTATAAGAGTATTATCCATTGTCACGGGCTGATTTAAGTGTAGTGCTAAGGACAGCTGAACTAGATTAAATCCGTAGTTATTACCCAGGCATATATTTTAAAAAATATGTTAAACTGCTGCTGGAAAACTTAAAGTGATAATTAAAAATAAGTTTTAATCCCTGTCAAAGTAATTTCATTTCTAACTTGACCTTTTTTCCTGTCTTTAAAAAAATTCATCTTCTTGCTATCATTAAAAAACCTACTTCTATTTGTTCAAAAATTACTCTTAAGTTCTATCTCAAGATTTTCCATCGATGTCTTCAACTGGCCTAAATTCCTGTAGAGGTGTTTCACATTTCACATTTAGCCACAGAGACTTCACTCGTGTCTGTTTTTTGTTTTGGGGGATCTGCTTAAGGTTTCTATGGGAAAAGGAGAGGGGGAAACCTGCAACTAAATAAAGTTTTCAAACCATTACTCTATATATTCTTAATCATTTCACAAAATTTTGGAGGGGTGTGTTGGATTGTTGTGAATATGCATTTCATATAATAAAGTCATCTTTCATTTGGTAAAGATTTTTGTTATCTTTCATTTCAGACAGTTTAGTAAATATGGTCATCAGTTTTAGAGAATCCGCATAAACACAGGGCTTGTTGGAGTCCAAATGCACTCCCTCCCTTCTTTTGGAAAAAGCAAGTTCTGTAACCTGTTTTCTTTGATTGCTAGATAGATGAGTTTCAATGTAAGGGAGATTCTTGGAGAATAAGAAGAGAGCACAGTTATTGATTACGTCCAACTTCCAATTTCAGGGAAAAAACACAAACCTTATACTTGTCAGTAAAATCTGTTTCTAGAAAAGTAAAACCTCATCTGTGTCACAGGACAAAGACTTTTTATTGTTATTGTTTTGTATATATAATTTTTTATTGAAGTATAGTCAGTTCACAATGTGTCATTTCTGGTGTACAGCATAATGTTTCGGTCATACATGAACATACATATATTCATTTTCTTATTCTTTTTCACCATAAGTTATTGTATGATATCAAATACAGTTCTCTGTCCTATACATTATAAACTTGTTGTTTATCTGTTTTATATAAGTGTCTGTAAAGCTTTAACTCCCAATTTATCCCTTCCCACCCCCTTCTTGCCCTGGTAACCATAAGTTTGTTTTCTATGTCTGTGAGTCTGTTCTGTTTTGTAAGTAAGTTCATTTGTCTTTTTTTTTTTTAGATTCCACACATAAGTGATATCATATGATATTTTTCTTCCTCTTTCTGGCTTACTTCACTAGAATGATAATCTCTATGTCCATCCATGTTGCTGCAAATGGCATTATTTTATTAATTTTTATGGCTGAGTAATATTCCATTGTGTTAATATATCATAGCTTCTTTATCCAGTCATCTGTTGATGGACATTTAGGTTGTTTCCATGTCTTGGCTGTTGTAAATAGTGATGCTGTGAACATTGGGGTGCATGTATATTTCTGAATTAAGGTTACCTCTGGATGTATGCCTAGGAGTGGGATTGCTGGATCATATGGTAACTCTATTTTTAATCCTTTGAGGAAGTTCCGTACTATTTTTCATAATGGTTGCACCAAACTACACTCCCAACAGTGTAGGAGGGTCCCCTTTTCTCCACAGCCTCTCCTGCATTTATTGTTTGTGGACTTCTGAATGATGGCCATTCTGATGTGAGGTGATACATCATTGTAGTTTTGATTTGCATTTCTCTGATAATTAGCAATGTTGAGCATTTCTTTCATGTGCCCGTTGGCCATTTGTATGTCATTGGAGAATTGCTTGTTTAGGTCTTCTGCCCATTTTTGGATTGGGTTTGTTTTTTGTTATTAAGTTGTATGAGCTGTTTTTATATTCTGGAAATTAAGCCTTTGCCAGTTGCATCATTTGCAAATATTTTCTCCCATTCTGTAGGTTGTCTTTTTGTTTTGCTTGTGGTTTCCTTTTGCTTTGCAAAAGCTTATAAGTTTAATTAGGTCCAATTTATTTTGCTTTCCTTTCTATTACCTAGGTGGACTGCCCTAGGAGAACATTGCAGGGATTTATGTCAGATGATGTTTTGCCTATGTTTTCTTCTGAGAGATTTATTGTATCTTGTCTTATGTTGAAATCTTTAAGCCATTCTGAGTTTATTTTTGTGTATGATATGAGGGATTCTTCTAACTTCACTGATTCACATGCAGTTGTCCAGTTTTCCCAACACCATTTGCTGAAGAGATTGTCTTTACTCCATTGTATGTTCTTGTCACTTTTGTCAAAGATTAATTGACCAAAAGTTTGTGGGTTTATTTCTGGGCTCTCTATTCTGTTCCAGTGATCCATATGTCTGTTTTTATGCCAATACCATGCTGTTTTGATTACTGTAGCTCTGTAGTAGTGCAAAGATGTTTGTTTTTGTTTCTTTTACATCATCCCCCCAGGGACTGATTCACATTGACTGATGGGATATTGCTGTGAGAGGAGCAGGGGTACCTTTTGACAGAATCATCCTGGAAATGATATGATCTGTGACACATCCCACCTTCTCTGGTCTAGAATCCTCCCATACTCTATTGACCAGTTAGTTTCAGAGGTCTCCACTGATGATACTGAATCTAAAATTTAGGAAGACTTTTTATATATAAAGTATATATAAATAAAAATATAGTAAATACAAATTATATATATAAAATTTGCCTTTCTACCTATTTATTATATCTCTGTATATTGATTATACAAAGGGAAAACATACTTATTCCACTTTTCAGGGGATCTGTCTGCCTATACCTAGGGGAGTGGTGCATGGTAGAAAGAGTAGGGATTCTGAAGTTAGACATACATATCATTATGTATATATGTCTTCCTCCTGCTGTGTGACTTTGAACAATTCATCTAACTTCCCTGAGTGTTAGTTTCCTCATCCATGAGAAGTGGACAGTAAAGCATTTTTGGGAGCACTAAATTGGTTAATCTGTTTTATGGTTCAAGTATGAGTTAGTTGCTGATTAAGTTGGTGCAGTCATTGTGGTGGTGGTTAGTAGTGGTGATGCCAAATGATAGCAGAGAGAGATTGTCTCCCTGGAGCACAGAGAGAAAACATACAGATGTTCGCATTTGTTAATCCAAGTATTAAGCACATGATTATGTTGGAAGGAGAAGAATCATACAGTTGCAGGATGAGCTTTAGTATCATAATATCCTCCACTATTTCTTTCTGAATGTAGGATGCTCAAATTATAGATTTAGTTCTTTAAAATAGAACCAATAAATGGCTACAAGCAAAAATTTACTAGCTTTTCCCAAAGGAAAAGGCCAACTAAAAAATATCTGACATCCTTGATTCAATATATAGTCTAATTTTCCACGAACTTGGAGAAAAACCTTCAAAAATTTATTTAATTTATCTAAGTCTTGTTGAGACTGAAACGTTGTCAGGGTCTTACTCCCAAGTGCCTAGAGGGACTTTTCTAAAACTGCAAAGATAGGATATTTATATTTATAATAATAAGTGTGAATCTCCAGTATTTTTTTTTATTTTGTGCTCAGTCTCTAGTTGATTTACAGAGCTTAGTTTCTAAAATAAAATTGCCCACAGAAATGCTTACTGATAAGCAAGAGCATTTGAGGATAAATATAGAAATCAGCCATCAACTAGAGGTTGTGCTTAGTTTTTGACCGGTCTTTCCAGTTTCAGTGAATTCTCTCTTCTCAGGTGTACAGGGCCCACATCAAAGTGCCTGTCACAAATACTTTCTCTACTAGCTGTATTCAGTATTCTATTTTCTAACCACCTATGCCATCTCCCTATCTCTATCACAATAATATTCTCCAAAGGCTAATTTTTTCATGGATTGTGTTTGCTACTAAGAATAACTAACTAAAATCTGGGTTAATTTATGTGATCCCCTTCCCAATGAATGCAGTTAATGGTGATGAATCTCCATCCGGAAATGGCCAGTGTTTCCAGTTTTTGTTTCCATTAAAGACTCTTTGGGAAAATAATTTAGAGCAAGCCAAAAACTTGAGAAGTGAAATCTTTAATTATAGCAAAGCCACCATCCAGTAGATTCAGTCAGTTCTTTAAAAGACACAAGTGATGGTTTTTTTCCCCCATGATTCCCAGAGGACACTCTGTTGTAGAAAAATCATAGGGCTATCTATTTCACTTGCCTAATTCTCACCTTAAATACAACCAGTGGTCTGTGAAAGTGTTGGCTGGAAAACGGATGAGCAGACAAATACTGAAGCCATGACAAGGAGACATAAGTTTATATTTGGGGTATGTCTTCAAGGATCATTTAAGTACATGTAATATTTGAAGGCTTTATGAGGGACTAAATGATTTATAACTTGATGCTTTCTCCATATGGACATACAACTTTAAAAACACTCATCCTTAAAAATTGCCACTTATTCTTTGGAGGAGCCCTAGTTATCCCTGTCAAGTCATGAAAAGAATCAAAGCAACTGGGTTACCTGAATAAAGATTACTAACTTTATGTAATGAATTTTTACTACTTATCAAGATGTTTGTCCTTTCACATTTTAGTCCATTAAGAATTTATTGTACCAAATTTCTTCTGGGGGGTGGGGTAGAAATTGAACAGCTGTTTCCTAAGAACCATCTCTTTTTGTTGCATTTCCAAGGAATTGATACCTACTGTTGAAATAGTCTTTCTATAATTCATCAGAGGAGACTGAAAAAGAGGAGATATGGAAGTTGCTTCTAAAAATAGAGTTACAGCTTGTCTGTTGTATTCACTATCACTTTGTAAAGTATAGCTATGTTGAAAATAGAATAAATATTAGAATCAGATAGATCTGGACTTAAATAATATATTTCCTATTCAGTAGCTGTATGACCTTGGAAAAGTTACTTTTAACTTCTGTGCTTCTCAATTTCCAAATTTGTAAAGTGGAAATAGAAATTGCTATTTCTCAGGGGTTCCAAGAGACACTGAATGTGATCGAGTGCCTGGCATGGAGTAAGCAACTAGTAAATGTCAGTTTCTCCCCACTCGCAGCCCCCCAAGTCTAATGCTAATTAATTGACAGCTATGTTTAAATTTGCAAAGGAGTTTAGTGATTTTCAATTATAAGTTGAAATCATGATTCATAAATATTTTACGACCAACTTAAAATCAATCACAATAATCTAACAATTAGATTTCCATGTTGACAAGCTTTTATTTTAGATGTCTTCTAAACTATTACACAGCACACATATGGAAAGATATTGTGAATTTCATATTAGCTCAGTTCTGATGGATTTATGCTGCAACTGCCTTAGTTTCAGCCTTTTCTCTGTATTATTGCGGAAAGCTCCTAGAAGGGTTCCTTGACTATAGTTAGTACCATCATTTTTATCCTGTCCACTGGAATCATCTGTCTTGATTATCCAAAACACGTAATCATCTTTCTACTGTACCCAAAATACTTCTATGGCCTCCTACTAGCAGAAGATTGGAGTCCAGACCCTTTACTTGGCATTCTAAAACATGGTTTTTCAGTGTTTCTTTTCTATCCTGCTCACCCCATACTCACATTCTCCCAGATAGCCACACAAATAACCAAACACCTACACTAACCTAGTGACAGTGCTGCAGACTCAGCATGCTTTGAACTTTATTCTCACCACCATTGTGCACACAGTTCCCTTGGTATGAAAATCCACTTGTGCATTTATTCCCCAGCCCCATTTCTGTCCATGACAAACATACTCAAGGTCATTTAAAGCATACTTCTCAGTGAGGGTCTATGTCCATTGAAGACCAAGTAAGTTCTCAAACAGACCCTTTTGCAGATAACAAATATGAATTTGGGACAAAAGATTTTTTTTGAAAAAACCTGGCTAATTACTTGAAGGCATTGAAGACCAACCAAAAGCAGGAAGTATCTGAAGGGTTGACATGGGAGAAGGGAATAGCACCCAGGGAGCTTTTTTTTTTCTTTAAATGACTTCTAGCCTGAAGATAGGCTCTCATCTGTTCTGACTCTGATAACTGAAACTCTTGATAGAAAGTCCAAAGTTGTTATGGTTTGAAGAGCCAGAATACAGAATTTAAGGCAACCACGGCCACTCAACAGTGAGGAGGAATCCAGGAAAGGAAAAAGCCAGAGAAGGGGAGCCCCAAATTCTCTGCATAGATTCTGCTGAGACCTCTGGCTGAACCCCAAACAGTTTACTCACTGAGCAGAATCAAACAGTCCAAGCTAAGTCTGAAAGAACAGAACTGAAATTAGAGTTGCTGCCCAACAGACTGCTTTTGTAGTTTGAGTGCAATCACGTTAATTGTCTGCAAAAACAAACAAAAATATGTCAGTACTCTTCAGGAGAGTATAATCAAATCCAGAGTCTCCAAATCATAACCTTACAGTATCCAGGATATAATCCCAAAATAGGAAGAACAGGAAAATAGGACCCATTCTCAGAAGAAAAGACATTCCATGAAGACTGAATCTGCGATAACTCACATATAGAATTAGCAGATGAGATTTTAAATCAGTAGTCATACGCAACACTGTTCAATAGCATTGAAAATATGTCTACAATGAGTTACATATACAGAGAAGCTCTCTAGTAGATATAAATTATTTACAAGGAACCAAATAGAAGTACCATATAAAATACATGAAACCATCATGCTTTTCCAGAAAACTTACTTAGATTCCCATCTTTTAGTTAAAAGTAATCCTCTCCTCACTCAAAGATTGATCTTTGTACTTCAATTACTGCAATTTGTGATTTACTTTCAATGATTTATTTATATACATCTCTGTCTCTCTGATTGTAAATTCCTGGCATCATTCATTCAAGACTATCTTCCAGCCATAGAAATCTAGTGTGAACTCTCTGAATTGACAGCATTGTGAAAATTGGCACTGGAGTTAGACTGACTTGTGTTTAAATTATGCCTGTAACAATCTTAACCTAGTTAAGGCTCAGTTTCCATATCTGTAGCACCACCGTAATAAAAGGGACTTGTGAAAATTAGATGAGATAACACATATGGAGCACTTAGCACATCTATGAATTTATTCATCAAAACGTTATTGACCAACCCCTGTGGATCTGGCGTTCTGCTAGGTATTGGAGACAGAGCAGGTGTGAGAACAGGGAAGATCCCTATTCCCTTAAAATTTGTAAGTGGGAGAGGGGAGACATCATGCAAGTAAAGAAATAAACAGAATTACTCTAGACTTCATAAATCCTGGAACAGAAACAGATAAGTATTAACTGGGTGGAAAGAGCAAATTCAGTAACAGTTTGATGAATGGTGCTTATTGTGTGATTCTTATATCTTTTGTTGTTGTTGTTCCCCACAGCACTACACCCATGCTTTGGGGAAAGAATATGCTTGAGGAACATTTGTTAAATTTAATTTCTTGGGGCTTAACTTGAATTAAGTAGGTACATCTTCTAATAATGTGTGAAGGAAAGGGCTGTGGACTACATGGCGTGTCGATAACCAAGCCCCTCACCACTGCCCATCGCCCCAGCCAACAACATATGCCATATACTGCTCTTTACCTTCTGAGGGTCTAGACCACGTTAGAAGGAGGAAGTATTTGTTTCAATGCAATGTAATAAATTCAGTAATTAAATCTAAAAGAACTGAGATGTGGTGCTCAGGGGAATGACACATTTGAATTTGACTAGCCAGACTGTCCTTAGGGGAGGCTTCAGCAGCTCATCTAGGGAGGGAAATTTGTTGTTAAAAGCAAACATTATAATATAATAACTAAACAAGTGGTTTGGCATGTGGCGCATTAATTGTGCTAATTGTAGGTTAAGAAGAGGTAGATCTCACACTGCTAAATGTTGATTACAAGCTGGAAATTACCGCATAGGAATTGCATTTCTGTGCTTTAGCCAAGGAGTTTTGCTTTTGTTTAAATCTGTTTGGGTGCAGGGTGGAGAAGCATTGCTAGAAAAACAATTAAGTTAGTTTGTGACTCTAGACCCCTTAGGGAGAGTTTTAGGAGGGCTGCTGTGATTAAGCCCTTAGGACACAATTTCAAACAAACCTCTCTTCAATTGAGGCCTCTGACACTTATCCCCACTCCATCCCAAAACACACAAACACAAGCATGGACTTTTTTTTTTTTTTTTAATAACCTACCCAAAGCCTGTGCATTGTTGGGAATAAACGTAAGCACACATGAAGAAACATAACAAACAGTACTGGTGTTTGTTTTCTTTTGAAAACTACCCATTTAGAAACACCACTGAATTTCCTCTGCCTTATTTTTGTTAAGGTCAGTATGACTCACTAGGTCTAAAAAGGCTTTTTGTTTGTTTGTTGCCTCGTGTTTGCTGGCTCTTTTAGCAGCTAGATGATATTCAGAAAATTTACAGTAAATCTCTGTGACTAGAGACTGAAACTTTAAAATGAGCTGCAAGTTTCTTCTGAGTTTTGAAGCAGCCCTTTATGCTCTCTGGTTCACATACATTTCTATTGTTCTAAGGGTTAAAAACTGCACTATCACAATGACAAGCCTTATTACTCAGTCAAAGTAAATGGATCACCACATAACCTTTCAGAAATGTTCTTCCTTAAGCTATTAAAACATTCCATGCCCTTAGATGACAACAATTTCTCTGCCTTTTGAAATTTCCTTTCTATCCTGCGGAGTTCATAGAGATATGCTTGGTTAAAATCAACTTATATAAAACTATGCACTGTAAATTCTGACACTTCTGTTTGAATCTCTTTTCAAACACTTGTCTTTGCTCACCATAATAGATGTCAGTTCTTCTGATGTAGTTCAAGCATGAGCTTCATATGAAGACTCAGCTATGTCTATTGCATTTCTGAAGCTACTACTCACTGAAGTTTTGTGCTGTTTGACATCAAAGATAGGCAAGAATCACCTGCTGAGTTCACATGCATGGAGCAAAACATCTTCAAATCACTTTTGCTAGACAAAAGTTTTTTTTTTTTTAATATTAAGCTTTCACTACCATGTGGACTTAAAGGCAAATGCAGTCCTCGTTAAAGTTGCAACATTGTATTATTAAAATATGCATCAGAAACTCTGAATTTAGCTAACTTTTAAACTAAGGGTAATTTGTGTCGTTGCCTCAGATTTGAATTTAGCTGCCAAGAATTCAGCATTATTCAGACATTTAAAATACGACTTTTAATCCATACGCAGTTATTTTTGCTCAAAGGTAAAAGCACTTTAAACATTTTCCAGCCAAAAGAGAATCTTTTAATATTTCTAACCTTAATAGATGTCCTTGACATCAATTTAAGCAGTAATCCTGTTCAAAATAAATACTGTATACAGACTACTTGAAAACTACAGATTTTTATTTTAAAAAACTAATTTCAGAGTTACTAAAATAATACTATATATATTACATATATATAATTTTGGGGAAAAACAATAGCAGCAATATTTTAAAATGTCTACCAAGCAATGTAATTTGGTGACACACTCATTAAATATCAAAATGACAATATGAAAACTGTTGTTAAAGAGATGAGAACATGAAAATTACGATTTTTTTCATGTCTGTGACGTTCTGGATGAAAGTTTTAAAATTTGGATTTCAGGTTACTCAGTAATGAAACTCAGCAGAAAGCTATGTGAATGGTGGTAGAAATGAGGCAAAGACTCAAACTTGCCTGGGAATGGGTCTTTTTGGTAATTTTCTTTTTATATGCTATTTGTTTCAAAGTTGGGCTTTCGTAGGACAGTATTTCAAAGCTTTGGGAGAATATAATATCTATAAATTTATGTTTGCCCTGTTTAGAATATACTTTCAATGCAAATAGTTTTAAAGTGAACAGTTTGCTATTAATTAAAATAAAATGTAATAATATAACTTTGAAATAAGTCACTAGATTGCTTTACTTTGCTCTGGATCAGTATTTTGAAATTCTTGTTTATTTTTGTGTCTTCTGTTTTTTTTATGGGTTTTTAAAATTCAACCCAGATATTCCCTGTGCTGATTATGGTCACGCATATCATTCAGCCCAAAATAGTCTCAGTGTTAAATACAGAACAAGGACAGAAGAGAAATATGTAGAGATTTTTTTTTTCCAATCTGCAAAGAGAATGCAGTGGAGAAAGATAGAGATTAAATGTCATGTCAGTGTAATCCCTTAGCTAACTAGCCAACCAGAGAATGACCACTCAAGTCCAGAGTACCTATGCCTTTCTTTATTGTGGTCACATTTTGAATGATCTTTCTTTGCTATGACAGAGAAAGACTTTGATTAGAGAAATGTTCTCAGTTTTACATTCTGAAAAGGGTATGGTTAGGGGTAGAAGTCAGTTCAGGTTTTAACCAAGGCTGTTACAGAGCAAATACAAGAAAGGAAACACCGGAGATGTTGCTATATGGCACTTAAATTCTGTTTTAATTTTCTAAACACTCATGATCAATAAGTATACTGAAGTTAATTTGTGTTTGTGGCAGACTGCTGCTCACCAGAATCCAAGTTCATTGCTGCTTCCTAGATACACAGCTATACTAGAGTGTCTCTTGCAGTTAAGTATGCTCATAGTATTGAGTTCTAATCAATGGAGTGTGACCAGAAGTAATGTGTGCTACTTTCAGACCCATGCCTGGCCTGTAAAATTCTCCCCTGTGGTTGCTCCCCGTAATCTTCTCTGCTTCCAGCTTGAGAGGCATGTGTGGAAAATTGTAGAGCCTCTGGAAGTCTGGGTCCCTGAAGGACCACATGGAAGAGAACCACCCCTTTGGTGTATTTACTCACCAGAATAGTTATATGAGCCTGAAATAGACTTCTGCTGTTTGCACCAGTGTGCGTTTTGGGTTCTGCTTGTTAGAACAACTGGTCTACCATGGACATACCTGTTGGGGTCTACTAGTGACAAGAGTTAGCCTACCTATAACCTATAGTGCTGAGATTTATTTTTAAATTATCTAACACACTTTCAGTTTTTAATTAATTAAAGTGTGTGTTTTGTACTGGACTGTCCATGGAAGTTTAACTATCTGTCAGGTAAAGAACTCCTCTGAATCAATAATAAAAAGACAGTCAATTGATTTTTTAAATGTACAAAAGGTGTAAGCAGGCACTTTTAAAGAAAAGATATCTAAATGGCAAACAAACTTAATTTCATTAGCTAAGAGGGAAATGCAAATTAAAACCAAAATGAGGTACTACTGCATGACTACCTGGATGGCTAATGTATTTTAAAATGGCAGTGTAAGCACTGGTGTAGATTTGGAACAACCAACAGGAATATACCTTATAATACTTCTTAAGAACATCGTTTGATAGTATTTACTAATGCTGAACATATGTACATTCTATGATTTGGAAATTCTGCTCCCTGATACATACCAAATGAAATGTGTGTCTATGTTCATTAAAGGTATATATGAAAATCATTATAGAAATATTATTTATAATAGCCAGAATCTGGAAGCCACCAACATGTCCATCAATAATAGGATGGATAAATGAATTGTGGTATATTCATACAATGGAATATTATACAGCAATAAAAATACCAATTATTCTCTATGGCTACACAAAATAACATGAATGAATTTCATAAACATAATGTTGAATGAAAGAGGCTAATAATTTGAGGCTATGTATGATTTGGTTCCAATTATATAAAGTTCAGAAACAGGTGAAACTATGATTACACCTTAAAGGGATGAATTTTTGGTGTGTACTTTTTATCTCAATCAAGCTGACTATAAGAAATTAATTGGTATTGATAGAAAGTTGTTCACCTTTAGATGGATGTCTGCCAGGATGCAGCGAAGTGGTGCTTCTAGACTATTAATACTGTTCCATGTCTCCATATGCATGGTGGTTATATGGGTATGTTTCCTTAAAGCTGCCTCAAGGTCTGGGCAAGATGACTAGGTCAGAGAACCTCTGCTACAATCTGGAAGATGTGAAGACCTCCAGGAGGCCTTCTGTGCCTGCCAACTTGGTGTCTTGTATTTCTAAGAGCTGAGCCCACTACAGTACCCTATGCCTAGGCTACCTGGAACACTGCTCTGTTCCTCACAACTTGAAAAAAGCCTCGCCAAAAAAAAATTAATAAAAGTTAGAAAAAATATAAGAAATTGTAGGATAAGAGAATAGTAGTGAAATAACATGGTGTTTTATCAGCAACAACTTAGAAACACGGCTTGAAATATTAAATCATAATTCTGTGGTATTTTGTAGAAGTATAGGTATGAGGCTTTCTGATGATTTGATTTGACCTGATGTAAGGATAATACATGGCAATGATGAGCAATATTTTAATCAACAATAGTGATAATAAGGAAGTAGAAGAGTGTGCTGTGCTCTCCCAATCTCTGGGGCATTAATTATTTACATATGAATGAGCTGACCCATTGGACTTGGTGAAAAATGCAATAAAGGAAAAGAATACAAATAGAGTTTTCAGGGAATTAACTATGTACCAGATTTAAAATACTATCCATCAAAAACACATTTTGGAGGAGTATTTAGTTGTACTCAATTCATGTTGACTCATTCATTCATTCATTCATTGTTTACTGTGTACCAAGTACTATTCTGGCCACCAGAGATAGACAGCAATGAACAAAGCAGAGAAATACATTTCAGTTATGGAAAAAGTTGATGATACCCTTTAAAAGCATCAATTAGTAAAATATACTAATAAGAAAATAAGATTTGTGGAAAAACTAAGAATGTGAAAAGAGGATAAGGAGTTCTAGAGAGCGCGTGTGAGATTGCAGTGTTTGTTACAGTGGTCAGGAAAAGACGTCACCAACCAGATAACATTTGAATAAAGGGCTGAAAGATGTGAGAGAGGAAGCCATCATGTAGAAGCTACTCTCTGTTTCGTGGTAAACACTCATCACACACAAGTCTAGGCACTGGCAATCCACAGAATGGCATGGGCTTTGGGGCAAGTGTCCTGTGTCTAGCTTGATCCTAGTTTATGCTACTCATTTTCCTGTTGCTCCAAATTCTCTATTCTGCTCTGTGCTGTGAGAGCATAGGCACTGAGAACTTCTTTAAGAGACTCCCTTGCCTTGGAGGTCAGTAGATTCATTGGCCCCCTGTCTTCCAGTTCATTTGGGAAGAAGGGTGCTACTGGCCGGAGGCTAATGAAAGAAAGAACAGGGTATGTATTCTTGGTTGCTGGCATTTCTGTACTGAAAGCCTCAACTCCTGCCAGGTGGCCATCTCCTCCATCTCTGGCACTCCCTGCAGCTTCCTGTAAATGACCTGGCCCTTGGCAGCTCAGGACTGCGATGTTAGCTGCTTCCCAGGGCGCTCACCTCAGTGAGCTTCCGCATCTTTTCTTTGTTTCCATAACCCTGCCCGTTCCTTGTAAATGGTCTCTTTCCTCAGCTTTCCACAGTTACCCTCTTTAAGTACATCATCTGTCTCTTGCCAGTTTATTAATCTGACTGATACAAACTCCTCTATTTGTTTTCTTAATTTTTCTGAAACTCAGTTTCCTCAGTGGAAAAAAAAAAAACAAAACATGCCTACTTAATCTCTTAATGTTATCGCAAGGAATCACTGAGATGACATTTAAAAAAAATTTTATTGAAGTATAGTCAGTTTACAATGTTGTATCAATTTCTGGTGTACAGCACATTGCTTCAGTCATGCATGAATATACATATGTTCATTTTCATATTCTGAGATGACATTTTTTAAGTCCTTTAACACACTGGAAAGTAGAATGCAGTTATTCGGTGGTCATGATTACTCATAAAGATGAGTAAGGTGGTCTTAGGGAGACCAGTCTAGGAAGAGATGGATACACTTATAACCGATATACCAAATAAAAACAACATGAGATTGCTGTCAGTTTATACAGATTTTCAGTCATGATGCATAACAGCAATGTACAGAAAAAACTACAGACGGGCTGAGGCTGTCTCTTACCTAGAATCCGTTTTCCACGTGACTGCTAGAGGGATCTAATCTGTACAGCCTCCCATACCTGCAATCTGTTGTGATAAATACAAAATGGCTTAGCATGCAAGGGCTTTTGTGCTCTGATTTTATGTCTTCTGCTTCATCTCTTCCTGGTCCTCTCTCCCTTTTATTTCCTGTTGCGACCTAATAGAGCTGTTGTATCGTGTATCCCCAGCTGTATTGTGCCAAATTCTCACCCATCTCCTTTGCCTGGTATATTGTCTCCTCCGGTCAGATCATTCTCTATCTTTTACTTTTCTCACCGTCTTTTCTAACAAGTCTTCTGCTCTGTACCAGTCAGGCAGGCTTATATGCATTCTCACCACCTCTATTCTCGTGACAGCCTGTAGCATTTCAGCCAGAGCACTCTTCACATAGTATAGAAATGTTATCTTCCATTCTAGACTGTAAGCTCCCAAAGGAAAAGTACTTTCTTTGAGTTCAGAAAGAAAAAAAAAAAAGGTTTACAATCTTTAAGAAACAGGGAAGGGAAGCGAAGAATTTTGATACACGTACATTTTTCTAGATGCAAGACAGTTTATAATTTAACTTAGAGTACTAGGCACAATTGAAGCTTGTCTAAGAAAGCGGAACTTACTAAATATACTTAAGTTTTTTCCTTACAAATTTGCTTGGGAAATGTTGGCATAAAGATAGATATTCTATGTTTAGAAATATGACTACATAGAACTTTCGGGAAACTTTTGAAAGTTTGGTGAACTTGAATTAAATAATCTGTATTCATATTTATGTTAAAATTTTCTTTAGTAAACCAGACACTTCGCAGATTCCTGATGCTTAATAATAATTATTATTATTATATGCATATTTTAATGTGTATTATTTTATTGTATTAATTGTCCCTTTGGCACTGTGTTCTGAAAATCTCTGAGATACGTACAATTTAAACTTCAGTGAACAATAGACTTTTAATATTCCTAATAATGAAAAGAATAATAGAAGCTTGAACTGTTAAGTGGTTATTTTGCTGCAGACAGAGTAAGTAACTCTATTCTCATGTAATATCTGTTACTGTAACACAAATTAGCTCAAGGGTGGATCAATAAACAGGAAAATGATAACTGGTATAAAGAATAAATCCCATTAGTTCATATGTGATTTTTTGGCACATTAATATTTTACACCACAGATAACATTAGTGAAATATAAAGTAAGCTAAGTGGAACTGCCTGCAAAGTGAGTAGTTATTGCTATGTTATTTCTTTAGTTTATTGGAAATTAATACATCCTTTAGGGTGTATTAGTGTCTTATCAGGGCTTTTATTGTGTCTGTCAGCGATCTGGAAACAGAGTTGCCTGGATTTCAAGTGGCTCACTCCTACCCTTCTTTTTCTATAATTTTACTCAATGCAGGGTTTTTCCAGAATGCCTAATTCACTTTTAATCAAAATGCCTAAACTTTGCATCCATTGTTTTATTTTCATATGACAATAAATATAGAGTCTGATCTACAAAAGGGTATATCCACAATAAATATATTAAAAACTTTGTTATATTTTATTTCAAAAAACAGTATTTTTTTTGTTTTAAGTGAATAGCTAATATCCTTTGAAATGATTACCACTAAGTAGTAAATTAAAATATGTTTGGGTATTTTATTTTAGATTTCACAGGAGAGATTTAGGTGAAGTAATTCATTTCTTAATCAGATACCTGAAAAAGGCATAGTATTCTAAATCACTCTAACAGAGGTCATTATTTACAATAAAAATGTAAACAAAACCACACAGATAAAATTTGAATTCATCTCCTTGCTCTTGGTCAATCTTTACATTTTATATACCTGCTTGTTTCCATGCAGTTCAAATTTACTGGGGAATGCAATATTTAACAATAACTTGCTTATGGTATTTTTTTGATGATACGAGAAGGGGAGATAATGCTTTTGTTCCCATGTGGCAAAGAATATGAATGAAATATGAATCGAACCTGTCAAATGCAAGAGAAAGCACAGTGCTGTTCTAGACCTGACTTTATTGGCTCCAAACATGCTAGGTGACCATCTCTGAACCAATCATTGCAGCAAATGGAATACAATATGCAGATTCACTTAACCTAATGAGATCCTCCCCTACCATATAGGCTCCGAACAAAAAAGGTGGTTCTCAAAAGATATGCTCTGTTAAATAGATGCAAATATAATCATCCTCATTTGTAATAAGAGAAACACCAATTAAAACTACAATGAGAGATAATTTCTCACCTCTCAGATTGGCAAAACTCCAAATGTTTGACGGCGAGGCTGTAGGATCAGGAACTCTCATACGTTGCCAGTCAGCATACAAATAGTTACCACTTTGTGGAGTTGGCAGTATCTTAAATAATTTTATGAATCATCAGAACAAAAAACAATATGAAATTAATACAAATGTCCATTAGCAGTTGTCTGGTTAAACAAACTATGATCCATGGACACAATGTAGTATTATGTGACCATTAGAAAGAATGAAAAAGATCTCTGTGTACTGATACGGAGTGACATCTGGTATTATTGTTACTAGGAAAAATCAAAATACAGGGTAATGAATATTTTATAACACTTTTGGGTTAATGGAATATATATATATGTGTGTATTATATATACGTAAGCATTTACTTTGTTTAAAAACAACTGAGTGATAAACCAGAAAGAAAAATGGTCGCTATTGGGGAAGGCAGTCGACAAAGTAGAAAGGATAGCAATGACTGCAGGATTCACTACTTTATTGTTTTATGTTGTTTTGACTTTTAAACCATACACAAACCTAAAAATTGAAAACAAGCTGAGACAAATAAACCTAATTGTATTTAAAACTGGCAACATGACCACAAAGAGAAATGAAAGATTCTTTAAAGTGTCATCTAAACAGAATGCTCTTATGCTATTACTTAATGGGATATATTCTAAAGAGGAAAAGGGATTATAAGAGATCTTCAATTTTATTCGGTAGTGAAAAAGTAGATATGGTTAAAGCAAATATGACAACAAATGTCTACAGTTACTGAACATGGGCTGTGAGTATTCTGGCTATTCATTGTAATATTTCTTTACTTTTTCTGTATATTTGAAATTTTTCACAATAAAATGTTGGAAGGAAATTATGACCATTTACTAGGTTAGGAATTTTTGAGACATTTTGTGGGTTATCATTTTTCTCCAAAGTAGCTATTTTTACAAAGTAGAATAAAACATTCTTGTACCACATGCCTCAAAACCTAGAAAAAAATCTAAATGACTTCTTTGTGTCCTGAAAATATGGAAAACTTTAAAACTACAAAACTATACATAATAGGGTTTAAAAATAAGTTATTATTTAAATATAATAAAGACTTCTCTTCAGTTAAGGACGTAGTAAAAGGAAAAATGAAAGATGATATTTCCAATATCAAAAACAACAAAGTATTAATACCCAGATTATAAGAAATTCCTGACAATCAACAAAGAAGAGAAAAATATTAATAAGAAAATGATAACAGTAACAATTTATAGGAGATGAAATCCTAAAGATGCTCAAGATTACTAGAAATCAAAGAAAGTTAAGTTGAAACCAAGAAATAGCACTTGAGCTCTTCTAGATTCACAAGCACTGAAAGGGATGTGGGGATGTCATCTAATCCACCACTGGTGGGGGTGTCAGCTGGTGTAGACATTCCATAAAGCATACCACAAACAATGACACAGCAATCCCTCTCTAGGTTTTATATCTTAAAAAGATTCTCATGTGGGGAATCTGTGCAAGAATATTCCTCACAGGTGAGGTCATAAATCAGCTATCATGTACCAGTGTGGCAAACTTGTAGTTCAAACATTGAAATATACTCAAATTGTTTGGTGACCCTAGTCAGCAGGTGTTTCTAGGAACCTGCCCCAGTGCTAAGATTGGTGACTGTTCTGATTGGACAGGGACTGTGATGTACTAGTTGTAAATAAATTTTAATACCATGCCTGTTTATAACACTATTAGTGGTGATGGGGAGTTAGATGCAATCTGGGTATGCATCATTGAAAGTGAGGATGGATAATTACGGTAGAGCAGCATGCAAGAGTTAGAGACAATGGATTATGTTCACATTGCAACACAGATATGCAAATACAGCATAGTTTATCCAATTAGTCTCCTGGAGATGGGAATTTATATTGTTTCCAATATTTTGCTATAGAAATAATCTTGTACATATGTCATTGTGATTTCTGGCAGTGTATTTTAAGAGTCAATTTCTAGTAAGGGGATTGCTGAATCAAAGTGTAAATATATGTGTTAGTGTAGATGTGTTAGATACTTCAAAGTCCCTTCCAATAAGGTTGTTCCATTTTGCACTCCCACCAACAATTTTGAGAGGCAAGCCTATACATATTTAGACTTAAGTTCTACCAAACTTTCAAAACATAGATCATTTCAGTCATCTAATAACTCTTCCAGAGTACAGAGACCAAGCCCCAACTCAGTATAAGAAGTAACATATAACCCTCATATTAAAATATAACATGGCCAATGTTAAAAAAATAATGCTTATGTATTAAATTATGGACATCACATAATTTTCTAAAACAAAACACAACAAAAAAGCAAAATAAGTATACAAAACCATGAGCCGTATCAGGGGGAAGAAAAGAACACAATAAAATGGAGAATTAATACATTTATACAGTACAGTATAGGATAATATTCCATGACCTGAATATACCACAATTTATAGGACATGTTGATTACTTAAAACTTTCGACAATTAAAAATATAGCTGCTATAACCACGTGCAGGTTTTTGTGTGGATATGTTTTCAACTCTGGGCAAATACCAAGAAGCACGACTGCTTGATTCTCTGATAAGAGTATGTTTTATTTTGTAAGAAACTGCCAAAAGTCTCCCAAAGTGACTATAAGATTTGCATTCCCACCAGCAGTGAATGAGAGTTTCTGTTGCTCCACAGGTCCAGATTTGGAGCATTCTAACAGGTGTGTAATAGTATCTCATTGTTATTTTAGCTTGCATGTCCCTCAAGACATATGGTGTGAACCATCTTTTCATATGATTATTTGCCATCTCTATGTCTTATTTGGTGAAGTGTCTTTTGAGGTCAATTGCTCATTTTTCAGTTGTGCTGTTTGTTTCCTTATTAAGTTTAAAGAGTTCTTTGTATGTTTTAGGTAACAGTCATTTATCAGATGTGTCTTTTGCAAATATTTACCCCAAGTCTGTGGCTCATCTTCTCAGCCTCTTGACATTAACTTTTGCAGAATAGTAGTTTTTAATTTTAATGAAGTCCAGCTTATCAGTTATTTCTTTCATGGAACATGCCTTTGATATTATATCTAAAAAGTCATCACTGTACTCAAGGTCATCTGTGTTATCTTATGGGAGTTTTATAGTTGTACATTTTACTTTTAGGTCCCTGATCCATTTTGAGTTAATTTTTGTGAACAGTGTAAGGTCTATGTCTAGAGTCATCTTTTTTGTATCTGTGGATGTCCAGTTGTTCCAGAACCATTTGTTGAAAAGACTTTTTTTGCTCCATTGTATTGCCTCTGCTTCTTTGTCAAAGATGAGTTTCTGTATTTATGTGGGTGTATTTCTGGGCTCTCCTTCTGTTCCATTGATTTGTTTATGTTTTCACCAATACCACGCTTTCTTGATTACTGTAGCTTTGTAGTAAGTCTTGAAGTCTGATAATGTCAGTCCTCCAACTTTATTCATCTCCTTTAATACTGTGTTGGCTAGGCTGGGTCTTTAGTAAGTCTATGTATTTCTGTACTGTGAACTAAACAAGTGTTTCTCAGTTTTTTTTTTTTTTTCTCCTCTTTTCAGTAAAACAGGATGGCTAAGTAGCTGGAGTTCCTTAGCTGGGAGTTACCTGTGTCCATTTCCCCTCATGGAAGGCTACAGCTGGCTGGAGTTAAGTGTACTCCTTCCATGAGGTCAGTTAGGCTCCAGTAAACCCCCAACTGATTAGGATTTGGTTAATTGATTTCTCCTGAGGGCAGACCTTGTTAAGAACAGAATGCTATAGCATATTTCAAGATGATTCCTTTTCCTCTTTCCTACTGAAAGCATGAGGGAGTTTTTTCTTAGCTATTTACTATGAAACCTGGCCAAGTTCCTAGATGTGAAACTCACAAAGTATGGGGATCCCCTGCCGACTCTGATGCAGTTTGCTTGGAGCTCTTAACTCAGAGTCGTCTACTGTGAAACTTCAGCAATCCATGTGTCACAGTTCTGGCTTTCCTTTCCCAGGCGCTGGTTTCCGCGGAGGGCTTGGCTGGCGGCTTTCTGCTCTGGTGAGTTGTGATTCCCTGCATTTACCTGTCTGCCTCTCTCATTTCATAGGCAGTGGTTTGCCGTGTGGTCTCACTTCTCTTAGGGCTCTTAGAAGAGAAGAGTTGTTGAGTTTTTGGCTTGTTTGGCATTTTACTTGTTGTTAGGAAGGAGTAAAAGCTTCCAGTTTCCTTACGTGAGGCACTAGAAGCTGGAAGCCATTTTAAGCCAAGTGGTAGTTACACATGAGCTCATGGTAGTATTATTTTATAGATTGTATTTATATGTTTTATGAACTCTGGATATGTATCAGATATTTCACAATGATATTTCATCAATAGTGAATTATTTATTAGGCAAATCTTTATTGGATAAAAATTGCAGTCATCAATATTATTTGCTTTTCTATTTATCTATATATATATTTATTGAAGTATAGTCCGTCTACAATGTTGGGTCATCAATGTATTTTAAATGAATTAAAGTTCACCTCTTCCCACCATCTTACTCATCAACCTTTCAGCCATGTTGTACTTGACTTAACACTGAAAAACAGGCCTCATTATGTGCTTAGATTCCACTTTTCTTAACGCTCTGACTCAGTTCTTCAGTGGTAAAAAGCATGAGTCTAGAAGTCACCTCCTTAACTTAAAATTCTCCTGACTTAAGATTCTGTAAAACGTGGGAAACGGAAGTTGTCTTTTGAATCTGAAAATCAGTCATATGGCAATGATTGATGATGAAAAACATACACAAATCAAATGCTTTCAGAGCAGTTTTCTTTGTGTTAATCCCCCAAGGAATGTGGATGTTTTGAAGAGTGATTTTTCCTCTTCATTCCTCAAATCTTGTTTTTAAAAATGTCTTCCTTAGAAAATCTGGTCCTCTGCTTCCTACCGTGTGTCACAGGTCACAAAGTCCAGTTTAATCTCCCCTAGTTCCCAGAAAAGATCTGTTATTTGTATGGGAATTTGTGTCTCTAAAATACAATTTCTATGAAGTACAAGTTAGGGTTCATCTTGAGAAATTCCATGCTTGTGAAATGAAATGAATTTTATATTTATCTTACTAGCTTGAAGTTTCCAACATTCCTCCATGTTTAGAGCTTTGATTGCTTAATTTCTTTATTAGAAGATATTCTAACAAATTCCTTTTCCAGATCCCTTTGAATAAATAGCCCACGAGTATCCTTCACTTACACATAATTTGGGTTGTGTGCATTGGCACACTTTTCCCCCCGTGAACAAGGTGGCTTACATCGACCACATGAGAGAATTCCTTAAAGTGCAGGCACACTTGGGGTTGTCGGCTTTTTTGCCTTGGGCAATGTCAGTGTCTTTTTTTTTTTTTTTTTCTCCCACTGCAGTCTCATGAAAAGGCTGCTAAAGTCTATTGCTACCTGCTTTAGCAAAGAGACCTTGCTCACAGGTTATGGGGACAGCAGATTCTCTGTGATTCAAGCCTGCAGACATCTTGGTCTTACAAAATCATTCAGATTGTCTCCTGGCCATCTCCTCTTTTCCCTCTGGTGTACAATCTTTAGTCCCTTTGCAATAAGAAGAAACGTTTTGTGAAAATGTGTTTTGGGAAATGTATTCTTACTCTCTTTCAGGGATCCCCAAATGCATTCAGGTTGATGGCAAAATTCTCTGTGAGGAATATAAGTTATTTTCAGTGTCACAGGGCCTCACAGTAATTGGTGCTTCCCATTTCTATCTTGAAATCTCTGTCTCTGGGTAGTGATTTTCTTCATTCTTTCTCATGGTGCCTAGGCTTCTTTAAAAAGGGTCTAGCCTCTGCCTAAATGTTTTTGCTTATAATTATTTTAATGGAGAAGTTTTCAATTAAGGGAATCCATATGGAATTAATTGACTTCTATTTAGAATAAATGATGTATTTGATTCTAAGATACAAAAATGGGCTCTTTGTTTTCCTCCAGCTATGTTCTTTCAAAGAGAGCTCATCTATTCTCATAACTTTAATTACCATCTCTACAAAAGTATGTGTTCTTAGTTATCACCTCTACACAAGTATGTGTCCTTTCTCCTGAACTCTAATACTCTTTCCTACACTTGCTTTCTCTCCTGAGGAACCTCTAGTTCAATTTATTGTTATATTGGACTCCCCTAAGATGATATGCCATTGCCTTAAATATCTGCAAAACCTAACTCATGGTCTCTCCCCTACCCACTTCAAATCATTCTCTACACCACTGTCAGCTGTACCAGTATTTTCCTTATCCCCACAACTGTCCTAAATGATATCATTATGTCTTACCACTTCTTCCATTGAATTGACTCTCTTATCCAGCCCTTTTTTTTCCTCACTCACAGGACTGTAGTTGATGCTTTCTCTATCTCATTTGGACAATCTCCTAGCGTTTCCAGTGGATTCCAATCCCCCATTCCTTCTGGGCTCTGAGCCAGCATAGTCAAAGGTAGAAGAGGCAGGTGACACAGGCAGTTCAGGCAGGCAGAGGCCTGGCATTCAAAGTCAGACTGCAAGAAAAGCACTCCTGAGGAGACTTGAATGATCATGTAACGTGAGGCAGTTTGCAGTATTCCCTAGTTTATATCATCTGGTGGTTATAGCCATTCCTAGCTACAATTTATAGTCAAAATAAAGTTGATTTTTCACGTCAGTCTTATTCCTGTTTGAGAAAAGAGCAGAGTCACAAGAATTGAACCATAGTGTTAGTAGATCTCTATTGCCTACTACATTGTCTAGACATTTTTGCTATCAATTTATGGTTCTGGATAATCTAGCTTACCTAACATGCCCAAACCTTTCTTGAACTTTTCAAAATGTACCTTCCACTAAATTAAGTCTGTCTTCTTAATATTCCATGTGATATTCCAATTTTAATCATTGTACCTATTCATGCTGCTTTTCCCAGAATACCCTGGTATTTTTCTCTATCTAAATATATCCTATTTAATCCTCAGTGCTCAATTCTAGAATTTCTTTTTTTGTCATTTTTTGATTTTTTAATTTACATTACATTTATTTTTTCCCAGTCTTGCTTTTGTATTTATTTTTTAAAATTTTTATTGAAGTATAGTTAGTTTATAATGTATTAATTTCTGGTGTACAGCACAGTGATTCATTACACAAATATATATATATTCCTTTTCATATTCTTTTTTATTATAGGCTATTATAAAATACTGAATATAGTTCCCTGTGCTATACAATAGGACCTTGTTGTTTATCTATTTTGTATATAGTAGGTAGTATCTGCAAATCCTAAACTCCCAATTTATCCCTCCATGCCCCACTTTCTGCCGTGGTTTGAGTTTCTTTTCTAATGAAACTTTAATTATTATGTCCAATATTAATCTTTATATGTCCCACTCTACCAGTCTTCGTCACATATTGAACATTGTTGTCATCCATTCAATCATTCTGTGGATGTTTGCAGAGAATATTGTACAAGATTCTGAGTCTATATGATCAAAGACAAAATTCTGGTTCTAAAGGAGCTAATCATCTCTTTGAGGAGGAGATGTTAAAAAAACATAAGAACGTCAATTCTGCTTCTAGGGGTCATAGAACTATTTATAGAAATATTTGCCCAATAACTAAATAGTAAATAGTGAGCATCATTTTTCCAGGTACACAAGAGGAGTAAAGTATACTCCAGAAAGAGTGAGCTTACTGTTTCAATACGTACTCTGTCTCCCTATCTTCAATTAGTAATTTTTAAAGTGACTAATAGTGAACAGAAAAAACCCCAACAAATAGTAGTTTACAAAAAACACCTGGAATTAAACTACCTAACCTCTCATAGAAAATGACGACCCAGAGAGGGGCTTGTAGGACTACCTTTGATTGAACTTGTCAATAAATAAACTGCTTAGCTAAGTTAGTCAAATTACACACAGACAGGACCAAGAGAAGCCTACTGGTCAGGAAAATTATTAATTACACAAGTAATGAAAGTCTCTAGTTATACATAACAGTAAGAGGAAACTATTTACTGAATTTTAGGGTGTGTTTGGCAATCAATGCAGCCTAGAGAGGATGCTTCCTGTGAGAGAAGCAGGAAGCAGGAGAACTGAACACTCCCCCACAGACTGTCATGGCCGAGGGCGCGTATGGCAGGAGTGTGGGGTTTAGAAGGCAGTGTTTCAATACAGTGACTCCGTGGAACCACTTACCACTTCAGTAAAGTTAGTAGAACCATGGAATATTATCTGCATTAAATTTCTCATAGAAAATGGAGAAGAGGCTAAGCTGCACACTTCCGTGTTTGCTCTGAGGTGAAAACTAGACAACACCCTTAGAGGCAGAAGCATGGATCCAGAGAAAGTCACTGAAGTTATAAATAACTCCAAAAAAATTATTGAGAGGGCTATGCTCTATCATAGCTTTAGGAATGGAAGTTGGGACAAAATTTCCAGATCTCCAGAGGTAAGAAGGCACAGTCAACACCTAGCTTACTTATTATGTATACAGTCGGTTCACAATGTTGTGTCAGTTTCTGGTGTACTGCGTAATGGTTCAGTCATACATGAACATACATATATTCATTTTCATATTCTTTTTCACCATGAAACAACGATGAAAATGAGAAAGTTTTGCTTGGTGTTCTTGTCCATATTTCTGCTTAAAATTCAGCATACTTTGAATTCTACTCTATTTAAGCCAGTGCTTGCTGCTACTTCCTTCATTGCTAAGAGGCCAGCCACTTCAGTGATAAGTTTCAGAAGACTTCAGAATCATTTGAGAATCTTCCAGGAAGTCTGTCTAATATTTCACAGAGCAGGTTTTTGGAAATATGCTATAAAATGTGTTTACACGTTTGGGGGAAATATTTAAAGCTCCCAAATGAAGGGAGAATGAACATTTCCCTTCATTAACTGAGGGCAGGGGAGGGGGTAGCACAGACAGCAATGCCCCACTGGAAAACCTCTGAATAGTGATCTAGATTATAAGCATGGATGTTTTTCAAGCCCATCATCTCCAAATATCTCAAAGATTTCATAAGGCTATTGTGGAGAAAGAAAGAAAGGGAGGAAGGAAGAAGGGAAGAAAAAAGAATGCATACTTAAGTTAAATGAGTTTCTACTAAATAATATACCATGCTTTTTTTAAGGTACTGCAATTTAAAAAATTGCAAACACTGGCATCTCACTATATTATCTCACTTAGATTCTCAAAGATAAATAAAAATATGCTAAAGGCACTCCTGGTGTAGAATGTGGGCTCCAAACTAATAATTCTCCCAAAGCCAATGTGTACTATTGGGAATCTGGAAACCAAAAAAGAGGAGCTTCCACTCACCTTCATGTCTGAGAAATCCATCCTCTGTGGAACCTGAAGAAAAAATTTTTGTGTTGCTGTATTGGATTTTTCTATAACACTATTTGATTTTTAAATATTTAGAAACAATTTGCTTTTAAACTTATTATGTAACTGTTGATTGTTCATTAAAACAATTTTATGCATTCTGTAACATGTGCCAGACTGTGAAAAGAAAATTCTCATTCCTTTTCAACCTATGTCTGGTAGAGATATATAAAACATAAAAGAATAAATATATAAGGCAATGCTATCCTGTGAGCAGTGCTGTAAGGAAGAAATACAGCAGGATGGGTAGACTCTGATTCGTGCAGGTAGACTTACTATAGATAGTGCTCTCAGCAACAGCCTCTCTGAGGGAGTGATATCTCCTTGAGTAGATATCTGATGAAGTGCTGGAGCATTCTATGTGATTATTTGAAGAAAGAACATTCAAAATTGAGGGAAGAGCAAACAACAAGGTCCTACTGTACAGCACAGGGAACTATATTCAATATCCTGTAATAACCTATAATGAAAAAGAATATAATGAAAAAGAAAAAACCTATAATGAAAAAAAGTATGTATAATTGAATCATTATGCTGTATGCCAGAAAGTAATACAACATTGTGAATCAACTATACTTCAGTTAAAAAATAGAAGTTGAGGGAATAGCAAGCACAAAGGCCCTGAGACAGAAGTGACATTGTTCAATGAACAGCAAGGGGCTGCATGATTAGGGCATATAGAAAAAGCAAAGAACGGCGTGGTAGGGAATTAAGCTGAAGACACAGCCATGAAGGTAGAAGTATGTCGGGTCCTCTAAGCAGGACAAAACCCTTTTACTTTATTCAAAGTGTAAGAGAAATAAATTGAAGGGTTGAAAAATGCAGAACATAACATAGTCTGATTTACATTATATTAAGATCACCTTGATAGCAATGTGGAGAAATGACTTTAGAGCAGCAAGAATGGAAACAATGAGAACAGTTAGGGAGCATGGAAATCATACAAATGAAAGATGACAGAGATGATGGCTTGGATGGAGAGAGTAGTTGCAACATTGGTGAGAAACAGTCAGGTCCGGGTACCTATTTGAAAGATGACAGTACCAGCACATTGGTGCTATGATTCATAATAAATTATTGGTGAAAATAACAAATCAAGATTGCCACTTTTGACCAAATAGAGACCAAATTTATCCTCCTGTAACTAGACAATTGGACAAAATGAATGAGACCTTTTTTTTTTTTCCAAACTTTGGGTAACAGGCAACTTATGAATGTGATCCCTGAATGACAAGAAAAAAATTAAGCGAGCCTTCAATCTCACTGGAAGCAGTTTTTAAGCAGCAGCTCAGGGAGAGGAAGCTCAAAGTGTGTCCAGATGTCTCACTGTATTGAGGGATCAGAGGTTGAAGATCAGGGAGGACAAACAGCTGAAATTGGCAGGAGAGACCTCTGTGGAGGAGGGAGATCCACAGAACAAGTGCTCTGAATTCAACAGGGGGACACTCTCTAGTTTTAGGCTTCCAGCTGAAATACAAATGTGTGAAACCACGTTAGTCTGAGGAAAGAACCAATGGAAAGGAGCTTGCAGAAAAAAGTCCAGGGGCTGAAATATGGATGGAAATAGTTCATATTACTACCAGCGTGCTAGGAAAGATACTGTAAAATGTGGAGTATTAGAGGAAGTCCTCAGAAGGATAGGATAGCTCCTTAGTACTGGGGCTGATTTAGCCCAAGACTGCACACCACCCTAGACCTGCCCTAAAGAAACTTAAAAAGCAAACCTTAAAAGCATCCATCTGATTTCAAGGAACTTAATTCCATGCCAGAATAAAATCCAATTTTATGTTAGGAAACGTAACAAGTTAAAATTCACAGTGTCTAACAAAAAAAGATACAAATTACACTAGTTATTCAAAAAAGCATGAAAATACCCAGAGCCAGGTAAAAACTAATCAGTAAAAACTCATGTAGAAATGAGAGAAATAGTAGAAAGTACAAAAAAAGAACATTAAAGGAGCTTTCAACCAGGTAGAAGAAAATATGTGCACATGAAGAGAAAGGAAATATATGAAAAGACAAAAATAGAACATCTTGAGTTTAAAAAAGTGTAGTATTTAAAATGAAACACTCACTAGATGACACCAACAGTAAATGAGAAACTGAAGAAGAGAAAATGAATCAATTTGCAGACATAACAATGTAAACAATCCAAAGTGAAAGACAGACAAATGACTTAAAAAATGGAAAGCGCATCATTGCTAAAAACCAGTTATAGGTGAAAAATCTTAAAAGCAACCAGAGGGTGAAAAAAAGAGACACCTATGCTTAGAGGAAAACAATTAAAATTACAGCAGACTTTTTGCTAGAAATTGTGCAATATAGAAGAAAATTCAGGAACATTTTTAAAGATCTGATGGAAAAACAAACAAAATCTGTCAATCAGGAATTCTTAGGCCAGTAAAAATACCACTCAAAATAAAGGCAAAATAAAATACTTTTTCAGGATAATAAACTGAAAGAATTAATCACACACAGATGTGCATTGTAAGAAAGTTATGGCAATTCTTCAGAGAGGAGGAATATGGTACCAGAAGGAAATTTTAATCTATACAATGGTGAAGAGCAGCAGAAATGGTAAATATATGACTAAATTTTAAAAACCATCTTTTTATTCATAATTTTGTTCAAAGATAATTACTTAAAGCAAAATGATAGCAACGTATGGTGGGTTTATAATGTTTGTTGACAACATGAACAAATATCAAAAGAATAAAACTGCATGAAAGAACCAGAAACAGCAAACTATATTCTGTATGATTCCATTTATATTAAATACCGGAAAATACAAAGTGAGAGTGAAGAAAACAGATTGCTGGTGGCCAGGAGTGGGCATTATTGAATAGGGAACTGGCTGCAAAGGAATGTAAAGGAAATTTAGGATGATAAAAATGTTTTTTCTTATGATTTTAGTGCTGGTCAACCAACACAGGCACTCCTCAAAGATACAGTCCGTGGTATACCAGATTACCACAATAAGATGACTATTGCAGTTTTATAGTACAAAATGCTAACCCTCACTTGAGCCTTCAGCAAGTTGTGGTAGTTAGACCCAAAAATCACCAATCCCAGATGATCATAGCAAATGTAATAATAATGGAAAAGTTTGAACTATTGTGAGAAGTACCAAAATGTGACATAGAGAAATGAAGTGAGAAAACACTGTTGAAAAAAATCATGCCGGTAGACTTACTTGACACAGGGTTGCCACAGACCTTCAATTTGTAAAAACAAACAAACACACACACACACCATTATCTGAGAAGCACAGTAAAAGGAGGTACACCTATAATCACAGATCGAATTTTACACTTAACGTTGATAACTATAATTATATGAATACCTCTGTAAAGCTGATTTTAAAAGGATATTTTAAAAGACAGTCAAAAGAAAATCGTAAGTCAAATAACACTTCTACATTTTAAAAAATACTTGACAACTTTTATTTTGACTGACAATATTTTTTGATTGATGTCTGGTTTTTGGACTGATTTGACTGTTCTTCAGTCAAACTGTTCAAACAGATTTGTGGATGTGGTCATGACCTTTATTCAGAATGATCTTTTCTTAATACATGCCTGGGGTTGGTAAGCTATAAATAGACTAGATGTAAATGAAGAATAAGTTTTTAAAACCTGATAGAGGGCAGTAAAGCTATAACAGAAAGTTGATTTACATCTTTGTTCTTACATCATTTTCTTTCAGTTTCTAAGGATAGTAACAATTTTGATAGAGTCTTTTTTTAACTTTTTTTTATTGATTTATAATCATTTTACAATGTTGTGTCAAATTCCAGTGTAGAGCACAACTTTTCAGTTATGCATGAACATACATATATTCATTGTCACATTTTTTTCTCTGTGAGCTACCATAAGATCTTGTGTATATTTCCCTGTGCTATACAGTATAATCTTGTTTATCTATTCTACAATTTTGAAATCCCGTCTATCCCTTCCCACCCTCCGCTCCCTTGGCAACCACAAGTTTGTATTCTATGTCTATGAGTCTATTTCTGTTTTGTATTTATGCTTTGTGTTTTTGTTTTTGTTTTTGTTTTAGATTCCACATATGAGCGATCTCATATGGTATTTTTCTTTCTCTTTCTGACTTACTTCACTTAGAATGACATTCTCCAGGAGCATCCATGTTGCTGCAAATGGCATTATGTTGTCAGTTTTTATGGTTGAGTAGTATTCCATTGTATAAATATACCACCTCTTCTTTATCCAGTCAACTGTTGATGGACATTTAGGCTGTTTCCATGTCTTAGCTATTGTAAATAGTGCTGCTATGAACATTGGGGTGCAGGTGTCATTTTGAAATAGGGTACCTTCTGGATGTATGCCCAGGAGTGGGATTCCTGGGTCATATGGTAAGTCTATTCCTAGTCTTTTGAGGAATCTCCATACTGTTTTCCACAGTGACTGCACCAAACTGCATTCCCACCAGCAGTGTAGGAGGGTTCCCTTTTCTCCACAGCCTCTCCAGCATTTGTCATTTGTGGACTTTTGAATGATGGCCATTCTGACTGGTGTGAGGTGATACCTGATTGTAGTTTTGATTTGCATTTCTCTGATAATTAGTGATATTGAGCATTTTTTCATGTGCCTATTGATCATTTGTATGTCTTCCTTGGAGAATTACTCGTTTAGGTCTTTTGCCCATTTTTGGATTGGGTTGTTTGCTTGTTTCTTATTAAGTCGTATGAGCTGCTTATATATTCTGGAGATCAAGCCTTTGTTGGTTTCATTTGCAAAAATTTTCTCCCATTTCGTAGGTTGTCTTTTTGTTTTACTTATGGTTTCCTTTGCTGTGCAGAAGCTTGTAAGTTTCATTAGTTCCCATTTGTTTATTCTTGCTTTTATTTCAATTGCTTGACTAGCTGTTCTAGGAGAACATTTTTGAGATGTATGTCAGATAATGTTTGGCCAATAGAGTCTTTAATGCCAGCATATCCTTAAGTCCTTAGAATTCAGATCCCCTCCTTCACTTTACCCACAAAAGTTTTGATTATCTGATTCATTCATGTTTTCTCAGAGTTGTTAGACTGTACATAGTGAATTTAATCCTCACTCATCTAAGAGTATGTATCATGCTTCAAAAAGAACTGATACCATTGTTTGATTCAATAAAAAAGAAATCTAAGTGACTTTTTTATTGGGCAGAGAAAAATACAGATATTTTCAGAATTATGCTTATTCCTACCTAAGATGTAAAAAGAAACTTATGGGGTTTCAGATGGAGAACGTGAAGTAAAACAGAAAACTGCCTAAGTGATTATCCTTTTAATTACATCTAGCTGCATTTCTAAACATATTTACAAAATAGTTCCTTATTGTACTCAATTGAAAAAATATCCTCTTTCATTTTTTTCAAAATTGTTCATTAATTCAGATAGAAAGTCTACATTAAGATAACCACATGAAAACTTATGAAAAGAATCTAGTATTAATGAAAATTCCAAAAATTGAAAAATCTAAATTATGTAGTGCTTACTGTACAATCTAATTTTACTATTTATTTCTCAGAGAAAACAGATGGAAAAATATCTAAAACTTAAGAAAAAAATTTATTGGTGTACAGTCAGTTACACTGTTTCAATTTCTCGTGTATAGCACAATGCCCCAGTCATGCATACACATACATATATTCATTTTCGTAGTCTTTTTTATTAAAGGTTATTACAAGATATTGAATATAGTTCCCTGTGCTATACAGAAGAAACTATTTTTTTTAACCTGTTTTTATATATAATGGTTGACATTTGCAAATCTCAAAACTCCCAAATTTATCCCTTCTGACTCCTTTTTCCCGGTAACCATAACATTGTTTACTATGTCTGTGAGTCTGTTTCTGTTTTGTAGATGAGTTGATGGTGTCCTTTTCTTTCTTTTTTTTTTTTTTTAGATTCCATGTCTGAATGATACGGTATTTTTCTTTCTCTTTCTGGCTTACTTCCCTTAGAATGATGATATCTAGATCCATCCATGTTGCTGCAAATGGCATTTTCTTTTTCATGGCTGAGCAGTATTCCATTGTGTGTATATACCACAACTTCTTTATCCAGTCATCTGTCAATAGACATTTAGGTTGCTTTCATGCCTTAGCTATTGTAAATAGTGCTATTATGAACACTGGGGTGCATGTATCTTTTCAAATTAGAGTTCCCTCTGGAAATATGCCCAGAAGTGGGGTTGCTGGATTATATAAGTCTATTTTTAGTTTTCTGAGGAATCTCCATACTGTTTTCCATAATGGCTACACCAGACTAGGAGAACATTGCAAGGATTTATGTCAGAGAATGTTTTGCCTATGCTTTCTTCTAGGAGATTTATCGTGTCTTGTCTTATATTTAAGTCTTTAAGCCATTTTCAGTTTATTTTTGTGTATGATGTGAGGGCATGTTCTAACTTCATTGATTTCCATGCTGTAACCCAGTTTTCCCAACACCATTTGCTGAAGAGACTGTCTGTACTCCATAGGTCTGTGGGTTTATTTCTGGGCTCTCTCTTCTGTTCCATTGATTCATATGTCTGTTTTCATGTCAATATCATGCTATTTTGATTACTGTAGCTCTGAATTACTGTCTGAAGTCTGGCAGGGTTATTTCTCCAGCTTCATTCTTTTTCTTCAGTATTGCTTTGGCAATTCTGGATCTTTTGTGATTCCATATAAATTTTAGGATCATTTGTTCTAGTTCTGTGAAAAATGTCCTGGGCAATTTGTAAATTTAAACAATTATATACATTTTAATGCCAAGCTGTTACTTACATATATGCAAAAGTTTTTAGTAGTATTCTCATAATAGCAGAAATTTAAATACATAACAGCTAAATTTGCCCTAGGGTAGAATAAAAAATAGTTTGCTTTCTAAAAAATATGTCATCATATATTATTAGTTGTGAATGTCATTTGTTATGTTATTTGACAATTTTGGATTCTTATGTATCTTGTCATTTAATTGTATATACATTTCTTTTAACAGAAAGCCTCAATAACAATATAATATTGTAGTGGGATGTAATGTAATATCCCAGAATCATTTCATAACTAACATGTAATTGATTTTTTTGAGTACTGACTTAATAACCAAGGATTCTCAAGCAGAAATGACACTATTTTGAATTAGCCTAGATTAGACATTGATAATTATTAGCCTTGCTGTAGGACAGTTCAATAGCAAGTTTAGCCAAAAGCAATTACTTAACTTGATTCCACAGTTAGCAGATGCATTTTTATAGAAAATACTGTATTTTTCAAATAATAGTAAGAAAATGTAAGTGTCCAGTGACACCCCTTAACACCTCCAGGGAAGGAGTTCCACCACGTGGAGTAGAGCAAATAGTATAACAATGTCTGCTACCAGGAGCAGAAGTCCCAGCATGGTTTCCAGGTGTTAGGGTCACCAAGAAAGACTTGACTTACACAGGCATTGGAAGGAACAATGCTTTATTCACACAGAGAAAAGACAAGAACAGAGCAGCTTCAGTATTGAACGTGGTCCCACATGGCCAGTGGGTCTTGCCCTGAAGCCACAAAAGCAAGGAGATGGTCTGCTCATAGGCTTTTGCCCTATAGGCAAAGGACCCCATTCCCTCTCCATAGGGAACAGATATAGCAGTGGGGTTGACCAGTTGTCATATGACACACAGGCTTCACAGAACAGAGAAGTATACATCAAAGTTAGGAACAGAGTGAGATACTCCCAAACAAAGAGATAGGCCCATCACAGGCTGTAAGGGCTCTTTAGCTCTTTGTCAGGAAATATTCTGGGTCCAGGGCACATTTTTATGTGATGGCAGAAGTTGAAAGACTGCATTCTTGTGATGGACTTTCCCAACACTAAGTTTGTCGAAACAGTAAAATAGAGGTTAGCAGACTATTGTCCTCAGGCCCTGAGCCACAGCCAGCTTTTGTAAATAAAAATTTATTGGAACACAGCCATACCCATTTGTTTCCATATTATCTATGCTGCTTTCATGGTGCAGTGTGGACTTAACGAAGTTACAACAGAGACCTCGTGCCCAGCACTGCAGCAGAGACCACCTGGCCCTATACAGAAAAGGTTTGCTGACCCCTGCAGTAGAACATTATCAACTACATGAGAATGTGATTCATGCACATGATTTTGCTGGTTAGAGATCAAAGCAACTGAATGTATTTTTGCCAACAAATATTCTTTTGTTGTAATGCATATTGCAAGAATGCAAACCAGATATATATGAAAAAGAACTGGAATTTCTGAATCCTAGGAAATAACTGAAGTAATTGCAGAATGTGCTTCATGGAGCTCTTAAAAAATCTAGCAGAAAAATCTCTTTCATCTGAATGAAGGAGACTGGGCTAGTTGGCACCTGAAAGGCCCTTCTAGTCTTGAGTCAGTGATTCTCAGCATGGATGAGGAATTTTGCTTTTAGTCCAGTAAAATCTGTTTCTGCTAACCCCCGAAAATGCTTCTAAATGTACAACGACTGACATTCTTAAAAGTAAACACGGTGTCTTTTCTTCTGGAAGAAGCTATTGTTCAAATAATGACACTTCCTCTGACATTGACAGTGGCGAGTGGAGTAGAATGTCAGACTAAGATGAGAGACTATGTTCTAGTAAGAAATTGGATCAGGGATCCCCTGACACCACATCAGCATTTAACAGGCCAGACTCACCTGCCATTCCAGTGCTCGCTGAAGGACAGGCATAGAATCAATGAAACGATCACTAAACAAGGATTCAAATTTCTTTTTTCTTTTTGTATTTTAACACCAATAGTCAAAATGCTGGTTCTTCCAGAATGGCAGCTCACAAACAAAAGAAAAAAAATCCCAAGGCTCAAGAAAAGGAAGAAATGTATACAGTATCTTGAAACTAGAAAAAATGTTCTTCCTCAAATTCTTCCAGGATCACAGTCTACTTTTTCCCCTCATTTTTTATTCCTTTGGTGACATTCAAGTCCTAGAAAATGTTTTTGAAAGCAATTATATTTCTAAAGCAAGTTTTCCCAAACTCCCACAGCGTAACTTTTCAGCTTAAAATATCATGTTTTAAAAGGTGTTGGCACTCAGTTTTACCTAACAAATAGCTGGATCTTGGAAAAGAAAAGAAAAAAAAAATCTGAAAATTTAAAAAGGAAAACAATCTCTGTGTGTATGTGTGTGTAGGAGGCTTATTATTTTGCTTTAAATCATTGGATTATTTGAACAAATTTTTACAAATTTACATGGAATACATATTTCATTTTTCACATCAAATAATTAAAGGGCACTAAGCTAAACTTATTCTTTTGAAACTATTCATTTATTTGACCATGAAGCTGATGCATGTCAGTAATGTGTACATTAGTTTCTGCTTTTCTAATTGTTAAATGCAGCCTTACTCTCACATTCATCTGCTTGTCCAAATATATATAAATGGCACTTATAAGAATGGGAAATTCCTAAGAAAAAAATAAAATTTTGAAGTAAAACTGTAAATTTTTTCTCAATGTATCTTTCACCTCTAGCTTTGATGTATCTGGAACCAGGTGATCTCCTGCCATAAATAACTAAAAAATAAATAATGAACAGCTATTATCAGAAATTGGACAGTAGAATGTGAAAGACTATTAACTATGAAAGAAGGAAACAAATGAGATGATGTCTGTGAATACCTTGACTTTCTACCTGAGACATTTTCTAGATCTGGATGTAGAGAGAGAAATCCCAAACAGAGCATGATATTCTTGCTGAGCTGAAGAGACAAAGTATTTGAATTTGTACTGTTTGAAGTGATTAGAGTTTGTTGAGCAGAATTATCAAAGAACAGAAAACAGAAAAAAGACCCCAGAAATCTGTGGTGGGATCTGTTTGAGTCTTCATCTGAATACTGAGATACTTGTGTGTCCATAGAGTGCACAAGACCAGATGGGGAAGAACAGCTGGCTGCCACGAGCTAAAAGCCAAAAAATTTCTAGGATACACCAGACTGGGAACTATTCAGGTTTTTACCAGGCAATATGAAGATGTTCTTGAATACCCATGACATTTAATAAAATTTCCATAGACAATACTTTAGTAATAAACAAACCATATGTTGATGAACGTTTAGCTTGCTTCCATGTCTTGGCTATTGTGAAGTGCTGCTATGAACATTGAGATGCATGTATCTTTTTGAATTAGTTTCCTCTGGTATATGCCCAGGAGTGGGGTTGCTGGCTCATAGGGTAATTCTCATTTCAGCTTTTTTTTTTTGAGGAATCTCCATATTGTTTTCCATAATGGCTGCACCAGACTACATTCTCCCAACAGTGTAGGAGGGTTCCTTTTAAAGAAGTTGTGGTACAGACAGACAGACACACACACACACATATACATACACACGACATGGAATACTAATCAGCCATAAAAGGAATAAAATAATGCCATTTGCAGCAACATGGATGGATGTAGAGATCCTTATACTAAGTGAAGAAAGCCAGAAAGAGAAAGAAAAATTCCATATGACATCACTTATATGTGGAATCTAAAAAAAGGACACACAAATAAACTTATTTACAAAACAGAGACAGAGTCACAGACAGAAAACAAGCTTACGGTTACCGGGGGAAAGGAGGTATGGAGGGATAAATTGGGAGTTCATGATTTGCAGGTAATAATTACTATATATAAAATAGATAAATAGAAAGGTTTTACTGTATTGCACAGAGAACTATATTCAGTACCTTATAATAGCCTATAGTGAAAAAGAATATGAAAAGGAGTATATATACATATATATGTGTATAACTGAATCACTTTGCTGTACACCAGAAATTAACACAACATTGTAAATCAACTATACCTCAATAAAAACAAAAACAAAAGTGAAATTTTTAAAAAACCATAGAGAAAAGACCCATTTTACAAAGCTAAAACACAAGAAGTTACCAAGCTGATCTGCAAGTAGTTTAACTGCCTGCCAAAAAAATTCAGCTCTTTAGAGGAAGTCAACAAAATTCAGATACTCAGTATAGCATCCACAATGTATAATATTTAATCCAAAACTACTTAATAAAAAAACAAGAAAAAAATGCAGTGTAAAGATAACCTTTTCAACAGAGGATGCTGGAACAACTGAACATCCACATGCAGAAAAAATAAATCTAGAGACAGACCTTACACTCTTTACAAAAATTAACTAAAATGGATCACAGACCTAAAAATGTAAAATGCAAAAGTCTAAAACTCTTAGAAGCTAACATAAGAGAAAACCTTGGGTGTGGCAATGAATCCTAGATATAGCACCAAAGGGATGTTCTGTGAAAGAAATAATTGATAAGCAGGACTTCATTAAAATTAAAAATTTATACTCTGAATGACAATGAAAGAGAATGAGAAGACAAGCTACAGACTGGGAGAAAATACTTGCAAAAGACCATCTCCTAAAGAACTGCTCTCCAAAATATACCAAAAACTCTTAAAACTCAACAGTAAGAAAACAACCTCATTAAAAATGAGACAGAGACCTCAACAGAAACCTCACCAAATAAGATCGATATTCAGAAGGCAAGTAATCCCACAGAAGATGTTCTACATTACACGTCATCAGGGAAATGCAATTAAAATGAGATACTACTACATACCCATTAAAATGGCCAAAGCCTGAAACACTGGCAACACAAATGCTGCCAAGGGTGTGGAACAGCAGGAACTCTCATTTTTGGTGGGAATGCAAATGGTACAGTTACTTTGGAAGACATCTGGTAGTTTGTTACAAACTGAACATATTCTTACCTCATGATCTTTCAATCATGCTCCTTGATGTTTCCTTAAAGTCTTTGAAAATTATGTCCACAGAAAAATCTACACATGGATGTTTATAGTAGCTTTATTCTTAATTGTCAAAACTTGGAAGCAAACAAGATGTCCTTCAGTAGGTGATGGATAAACTGTGGCATTTCCAGATAATGAGATGTTACTCAGTGGTAAAAAGAAATTCACTATCAAGCCATAAAAAGACACGGAGTATCCTTAAATGCATACTACTAATTGTGAGAGACCAATCTGAGAAGGCTACTTTCTATATGATTCCAACTATGTGATATTCTGGAAATGGCAAAACTATGCAGACAGAAAAAGATCAGTGTTTGGCAGAACTTGGGGAGAAGGAGGGACGAGTAGGTTGAACACAGGATTTTTGTAGTAGTGAAACAACTCTGTTTAATGCTAGGTAGATACATATCATTATATATTTATCTACACCCAAAGAATGCACAGCACCAGGAATGAACCCTTTGTAAACTATGTACTTCGAGTAATAATGATTTTTCAGTGTAGGCTCATCAATTGCCACAAATGTATTGCTCTGTTGGGAGATGTTGATAACAGGAGAGACTATGCATGAGTGGACACAGGGTGTAAATGGTAAATCTCTATCTCCCCCATCAATGTTGCCATGAACCTAAAACTGCTCAAAAAAATAGTCTGTTAAACTTCTGCAACAAAAACAGAAAGATCAAGAAATGTCCAAATTTGATGAAAACTAAAAACTGAGAGACCCCCAAATCTCACCGATTCCCAAAATGGAAAGATACAAAGAAAACCATAGCAAGGTATACCTGAACCACGTTGCTGAAAACTAATGATATGGACAAAAGTATTTTAAACACCAAAGGGAAAAACATAATACTTGCAGAGGAACAAAGAAAAGACTAAGAGCTGGTTCTCATCAGAAGCAATGCAAGACAAAGCACAATGAGATGACATTTTTAATATGCTGAAAACAACAACAAAACCCCGTGAATCTTAACTTCTATATGCAATGAGATTTTCATCAAAAATGAAAGGGAAATGAAGACATTTTCTTACAAAGTAAACATATTACCAGCAAAGCTGTGCTGCAAGACATACTAAAAGGAAGTTATTCAGGCTAAAGGAAAATTCTACCAAATAGAAACTCTAGTGTACTCTATTGGAAAAGAAATACAAAAATTTAAAAGATATGTGAGTAAATTACATACATATTTTATCACTTTTAAGTTTCTTTATAGAATAATTCACAATTTCAAAAAATCAACAAAGTATTCAGAAGTTACAATACATATGTAGATAGAAAAATTATGATAATAAAAGTGTAAATGACAGGAGAAGAGTAAATTGAGGTATACTGCCCTCAGACTCTTAGGCCACATATGGACGGTATAATATTTCTTGGAAGCAGACTGTGATAAGTTAAAGATTAATACTAATATTATAGAGCAACTACAACAATGATAACAAAAATAAAGGAATAAAACCAATAAGCCAGTTGAGATGGAATACTAAAATATACTCAATCTAAACGAGAACAGAAAAAGAGGGAAATGGAACAGAAAATAGATGAGAGAATAGGTGAGACCAATAGAAAACTAATAGCCAAATGAGAAAGTTAAATGCCACTAAAAAGGAAATTAGATGAACTGTGTATGTGTGTGTGTGTATATATTATTATATATGTGTATATATATAGTGTCAATACTTCCATCAAAGAGAAGAAATTGTCAAACCAGGTAAAGCAAGAAGGAACAATATGTTGTAATTCGAAAATATACATCAAATATAAAGAGACAGATAATTTAAAAGTAAAAGGATAGAAAGATATACCATGCCAATACTGCATGGAAATACTGGAGTGGCTATTTTGGTATTAGCCAGATTAGACTTCAGGGCAAGGAATATTATCAAAATAAAAAGAGACCTTGCACATGATTAAAGTGTCAATTCACTGAGAAGGCATAATAATACAAAATAAACATATACCTCACAATCAAGCTTCAAAATCCAAAGGCCAAAGCTAACCAAACTGAAAGGAGACACCAACAAACCCACAATTATATTGGCATCTTCAGTGCTATTTGTTCATTAAGTAAATAAATAATAGAACAAATAGAAAATCAGTAAGAATATAGGAGATTTGATGAATGCTATCAATCAAATTAAGCTAATTGGCATTTATACATTTTTATAGAAAACTCCACTGAGTACTTGCAAAATAGATACTATTTTCAAGTATATATATTTCATTCACCAAGCTACACCAAATACTAGTGGTTTTATAAGATGACTGAATTATATAGAGGGTATTCTCTGACCAAAGTGGAATTAAAATTAGAAACCAGTAACAAAAGATGTCTAGACAATGCTTTAAAATTTGGAAATATAAACAGCATGCTTTTAAATGCTTGTATATGAAGAGAGATCTCAAAGTCTTAGCGTCTACTGTAAAAGAATAAGAAAGAAAGGTGCAAATTAAAACCAAAATGGTAAAAGGAAGAAAATAATACAGATAAGAGCACAGGTCAATGAAAAAAAACAATTAAAAACCAGAAAAGAAATAATGCAATCCAAAACTTGTTCCTTTAAAAAATTAATATTTCTAACAACTAGATACAATGATTAATACAAAAATAAATAACTACACACAGATTAACAATATCAAACATAATTACAGAGTCCTCAGACATTTAGAGAACAAAAAGGGAATATTGCCAACAACTTGTAAGAATTGAATTAATCATTTGAAAGACACAAAATATCAAAACTGAAATGAAAACACACTGCTTCAGAAAATCAAAATTGACTTACATCTGTTAAAGAAGTTGAAGTTGAAATGAAAAGCCTTCCTAAATGTAAGTTCTGGACGTACATGGTTTTCACTGGTGATATTTTATTAAAAAAAAAATTAATGCAAATTTCTATAAATTATTTCAGAAAAGAGAGAGGAAATACTTTCTGTTTTTTTGAGGGCAGTATTACTCTGATATCAAAATGATACAAAGAAATGACAGGAAAAAACAATCACAGAGCAATAATAATTATGAACAGAGACACATAAGTCTTCAACAAATTCTCAAGAAAATCATATCTGTATTGTATACAAAAGACAATACATAATGACCAAATGGAATACCAGAAATTCATGATAGGCTTAGCATTCGAAAGTTAAACGTTTATTTTCCATACTTAAAAAAAAAAAGGAATCCATGTGATCTCACAAAATCTAGAATAAAAATGACAAAATGCAACACTCTTTATAATAAAACTGTCAGCAAACCAGGGATAAACAAACATTCTTAAATTTTGAAGAACAGCTTAAAAAAAAGACTACAGCTTACATTAGAATTAATTGTGATAAAGTAAACTCTTTCTCTTAAGTATTTGAGCAAGGTAAGGATGGCTATTTCCAGTACTTCCATTCAATAGTGTATTGCACATCCTAGCCAGTGAAATAAGGAAAATAAATAAAAGAAGTATAGATTGAAAAGAAACACTAAAATATTTTTTACTCACAGAAGACAGGATCATACATGTCAAAAATCTACGCAATAGCTACCAGACCTAATAAGGGAGTTTGGTAAAGTGACATGACAATATACATAATATACAATAAATCAGTAGGTCAGTATACATAAATCAATTGCATTTCTACATTCAAGCCTTGAATGATTAAAAAGAATGAAAATAGAAGCATAAAAAGTAAGATTAGTTCCTAAGAATACATTTTTTTAAATATGTGCAAGTCAATTTTCCCCCAATCACCAGTAAGTTTCATGCAATCTCAATAAAATATCCAAGGAGGCTTTTTGTGCACATTAACAATACAGTTCTAAAGTTTATATGGAAGTTCATACATGCTTCCAGTTATAAAATAAATGAGTTGTGGGGATGTAATGTATAGCATGGTGACTAGAGTTAATAAACAATTTCTGTTACTATGTACAGTGATGTTAACTAGACTTATTGTGGTGATCATTTTGTAGTATACACAAATATTGAATCACTATGCTGTACATCTGAAACTAATATGTTCTATGTCAGTTACATCTCAAAAAATCCCTCTCACCAAATTTTAAAAGTAAAACTCTAGAAAAATTTTTTTAAGTTTATATGGAAATGCGAAGGATATAGAATACCCAAAATAATTTTGAAAAAGGAAAAGCAAAAATTGACATACAAAAATTGGAAAGCTGAGATTAAAATGTCTGGTGATGCCTGGAGTTGGCAAGGATATGGAACAATGGGAGCTCTCCTACATCACTGAAGAGAATGTAAGATGATGCTTTACAGAACTGTTTAGTAGTTTCTTGTAAAGTTGAACATAAGCTTGTCATATGACTCAGCAATTCCACTCCAAGTTATACTAGAGAAACGAAGACATATTTCCACACAAAAACTTGTACACCCATGTTTATAGAACCTTTATTCTTAGCCAGAATGTAGGAATACGTCAAGTTCTAAGAGGTGAATGGAAAAACATGATGGATATTCATTCAATGAAATCCTACTCAGCCAAAAATATTCATGAATCTAAAAAATAAGTGGAACTAATAAATCCAGACAAAGGATCTATGGTGGATAAAGATATTTATATGAAATTCTATAAGAAATAGATCTAAACTACAGTGAAAAAATAATTGATCTGTGATTGCCTGCAGTCAGGAATGGTGGACAAGAATTCACTTCAGTGGTACACAAGGGAATTTTTTTTAGAGATTGAACTGTTCTGAATCTAAGGAGGTACATCTGTCTAAACTCATTGAATTAAATATTGATTGTACAATTTGTTGTAAGCAAATTATATCTGAAAATTTTAATTGAAAGAGTAAAAAGAAGAAAGAGTAAAAAGAAGAAAGAATGAGAGAGACTGCAAATTGGAAATACTCTTAACGCTGCCCCTCATTCACCTCAGCCCTAGATTCTACTGAATTGTGCCCAGAAGAGCTGGGTTTTAATTTAGATTCTACAATTAATTAGCTTTGTGACCTCAGGTAAGTCACTCCTTATCTTAGCTTCTTCCTTTGCCAATGAGAGAACTGGACTAGACAGTCTCAAAGGTCCATCAATTTCTGAAAATTTGGAGTGAAAAAAATATAATTGAAACCTTAATAGGGTTATTAAAATATTCTCTTTAGTTCATTTTACATTTAGTTTAATAAAAAATAAACAACTTGCATTAATAAAATGCATTAAAATGCAATTATATGATTGATAGTTTAATATTGGAAGATATTTTCCCAACACTGGATACTATTACCTGCAAGGACAGAATGAAACTTAGAAGATGACCAGGTATGACTTCAGGCTCTAGAGGCCTGATCAAGGGAAATAGATACTCCCCTCTTTCTTTAGGGTTATTCACTAGGAACCTCAGAGATGAATATACTTTCTTATTCTGATTTTTAGTCATCAACTCTAATAATTATCAGGCAAAAATGTTATTAAATTATCCAATTCTTCTAAGGATGCAGAAAACATTTGTTACAAAGCAAAAAGATTCCTGGGTTTGGTTTTGCATTTAAAATATGATCTATAAATTTGATTACATATTCAATTCATCCCTGACTTTCCACCTATCATAATAAAAGCTACTTTATTTTTATTGAGATATAATTATATATTAGTTTCAGATATACAATGTAATGATTTAATTTTTTTATATATTATGAAATGATCACTAAGATAAGTCTAGTTAGCATCCATCACTATACACAGTTACAGAATTTTCTTTTTCTTGTGATAAGAGCTTTAAAGATCTACTCTTTTAGCAACTTCAGTAACAGGTATACCTTCAAGATATTTTGGTTTCAGTTCCAGATGACTCTAATAAAGCAAATATTGCCATAAAGCTAGTCACACAAATATTTGACTTCTCAATGCACATAAAAGTTATGTTTATATTGTACTGTAATTTATTAAGTGTGCAGTAGCATTATGCCTAAAATAAGCAATGGACTTATGTTAATTTAAAAATATTGCTCAGAAATTCTAACCACCATCTGAGCTTTCAGTGAGTTGTAATCTTTTTGCTGGTAGAAGATCTTGCCTCAGTGTGGATGGCTGCTGACTGATGAGGTTGAGGTGGCTGTAGCAATTTCTTAAAAAAAGACAGAAATGAGTTTGCTGCATCGATTAATTCTTTCTTTACAAATAGTATCTCTGTAGCATGCAATGCTGTTTGATAGCATTTTATCCACAGTAGAACTTCTTTCAGAATTAGAGTCATCTCTCTCAAACACTGCTGCTGCTTTATCAACTCTAGTTTGAGTAATACTCTAAATTGTTTGTTGTCATTTCAATAATCTCCACAGAATCTTCACTGGAAGTTGATTCCATCTCAAGAAACTGCTTTTTTTTCATTATCCATAAGAAGCAACTCCTCATCTGTTCAAGTTTTATGATGAAATTATAGCAATTTAATCAAATCTCAACTTCGCTTCAAATTCTAGTTCTCTTGCAATTTGCATCACACCTGCAGTTACTTCTTCCAGTGAAGTCTTGAACTCTTCAAAGTCAACCATGAGAATTGGAGTCAACTTTTTTTCCAAATTTCTGTTAATGTTGATATTTTGACCTCTTCTCCTGAATCATGAATTTTCTTAATGGCATCTAGAGTGATGAATCCTTTCTAGAAGGCTTTCAATTGACTTTGCCCAGACCCCTCAGAGGAATCACTATCTGTAGTGTCTATAGCCTTACAAAATGTGTTTCTTAAATAATAAGACTTGAAAATCAAATGGCTCCTTGAGCCATGGGCTACAGAATGGATGTTATGTTAGCAGGCATGAAAACAACATCAAACACATTGTCCATCTCTATCAACAATCTTAGGTGACCAGATGCATTGTCAATGAGCAGTTATATTTTGAAAGGATTTTTTTTTTCTGAGCAGTAGGTGTCAACAGTGGGCTTAAAATATTCAGTTAACCATGTTGTCAACAAATGTGCTGTCATCGAGGCTTTTTTGTTCCATTTATAGAGCAGAGGCAGTGTAGATTTAGCATAATCCTTAGGGCCCTAGGATTTTCAGAGTGGTAAATAGGCATTGGCTTCAACTTCAGGTCAGCAGTTGCATTAGCCCCTAACAGGAAAGTCACCTTGCCCTTGAAGCTTTTAAGCCGGGCACTGTCTTTTCCCCTCTAGCTATGAAAGTCCTAGATGGTATCTACTTCCAGTAGAAGGCTGTTTTGTCTACATTGAAAATGTATTGTTTAGTGTGGCCACCTTCATGGATAATTTTAGCGAAGTCTCCTGGATAACTTCCTGCAGCTTCCACATCAGCCTTTGCTGCTTCACTTTGTACTTTTATCTTATGGAGGTGGCTTCTTTCCTTAAACTTCATGAACCACCCTCCACTAGCTTCAGACTTTTCTTCTGCAGCTTCCTCACCTCTTTCTGCCTTCATAGAATTCAAGAGAGTTAGGGCCTTGCTCTAGATTAGGCTTTGATTTTGAGGGAATGTTGTGGCTGGTTTGATCTATCCAGACCATTACAGCTTCTCCATATCAGCAACAAGGCTGTTTCACTTTCTTATCATCTGTGTGTTCACTGAAGTAGCACTTCTAATTTCCTTCAGGAACTTTTTCTTAGCTAAACTGTTGGGCACTAGAGGCCTGGCTTTTGGCCTGTCTCAGTTTTTGACATGCCTTCCTCACTAAGCTTAATCATTTCCAGCTTTTGATTTAAAGAAAGAGAAGTGTGACTCTTCCTTTGGCTTGAACACTTAGACGCCATTGTAAGATTGTAATTTGGCCTAAGTTCAACATTTTTGATTCTTGGAGAGTAGGGGGCCCCAAGCAAGTGAGAGAGACAGGATAATGGCCAGTCAGTGGAGCAGTAAGAACATCACAACATTTATCAGTTAACTTTGCCATCTCACAAGAGTTCAGTACCTTTTGACCCCTTCATCCATTTCACCCACCTCCTACCTCCTGCCTCTGGCAACCACCAATCTGGTCTCTGTATCTATAAGCTCAGTTTTTAGGGGTTTTTTTGTTTGTTTGTTTTAGATTCTGCATTTAAGTGAAATCATATGGCATTTTTCTTTCTCTGTGTGACTTATTCCACTTAGCATAGTAACCTATATAGGTCCATCCATGTTGTCGCAAATGGCAAGATTTCATTCTTTTTTCAGGCTGAAGAATATTCCAGTGTGTGTGTGTGTGTGTGTGTGTGTGTGTGTATGGATGGGCACGTAGGTTTTTTTTCACATACTGACTGTTGTAAATAATGCTGCAATGAACATGGGAATGCATATATCTTTTCAAGTCCGTGTTTTGGGCTTTCTTTTTTTTTCGGGTATATACCCAGAAGTGAGATTGTTGTATCATATGAGAGATCTACTTTTAATTTTTTGAGGAAACTCCATACTGTTTTCCATAGTAGCCTCACCAATTTTCATTTCTACCAACAGTGCACAATGTTTCCCTTTTCTCCTTGCCAACTTTTGTTATTTCTTCCTTTTGATAATAGTCATTATAGTATTTGCATTTCCCTGATGATTAGTGATGTTGAGGATATTTTCTTGTATGCATTGGCCATCTGCATATCTTCTTTGGAAAAATGTGTATTTGGATCCTCTGCCCATTTTTAATTGGAATTTTTATTTTTTACTATTGAGTTGGGTGAATTCTGTATATGCTTTGGATATTAACCTCTTACAGATATATGTTTTGTAACTATTTTCTTCCATTTGTTAGGTTACCTTTATATTCTGTTGATGGTTTCCTTTGCTGTGCAGTTTTTACATTTGATGTAGTCCCACTTGTTTATTTTTGCTTTTACTGCCTTTGCTTTTGGTATCAAATTCAAAAAAATCATCACCAAAACTGATTTCAAGGAGTTTACCTTTGTTTTCCGCTTGAAGTTTAATGGTTTCAGGTTTTAATCCAAGTCTGTAATCTATTTTGAGTTAATTTTTATGTATGGAGTAAAATAGTGGTCCAATTTCATTCTTTTGCAGATGGGTATCCAGTTTTCCCCAGGTTGTTTATTGAAGAGACTGCCCTTTCTGCACTGTATATTCTTGGGTCCTTTGTTGTAAACTAATTGACCATAAATGTGTGGGTTAATTTCAGGCTCTTGATTCTGTTCCATTGATCTATGTTTTTGTTTTTCATGACAATTCTACACTGTTATGAATACTGTAGCTTTGTAGTATATTTTGAAACCAGGCACCATGATGCCTCCAGCTTTGTTCTTCTTTCTCAACATTTCTTTGACTATCCAGGGTCTTTTGTAGTTTCATACATATTTTAGGATTGTTTATTTCTGTGAATAATGCTATTAGCATTTTGATGGGAATTACATTGAATCTGCAGATTACTTTGGGTACCGTGGACATTTTAACTGTATCAATTCCTCCAATCCATGAGCATGGACTATCTTTCCACTTATTTGTGTCATCTTCAATTTCTTTCATCAGTGTCTTATAGTTTTCAGTGAACATCTCCATGGTTAAATTTATTCCTAGATAGTGTATTCTTTTTTCATGCAATTTTAAATAGGATTATATTTATTTCTCTTTCTGATAATTTGTTATTAGTGTATAGAAGTACAACAGATTTTTATATATTGATTTTATATCCCACAACTTTACTAAATTTGTTTATTTTAACAGTTTTCTGGTAGAGTCTTTAAGGTGTTCTATATAATATTATGTCATCTGAAAATAGGGATGATTTTACTTCTTCCTTTCTAATTTGGATGCCTCTTATTTCTTTTCCTTGAGTAATTGCTCTGGCCAGGAATTCCAGTATTATATTGAATAAATGTAACAATTGTGGGCATCCTTGTCTTGTTGTTGATCTAAAAGAAAATGCTTTCAGCTTTTCACTGTTGAACATGATGTTAGCTGTGGGTTTGTCATGTATGGCCGTTATTATATTGAGATATGTTTCCTTTATGCCCCCTTTTTTGAGAGTTTTTAAACTGTGTAGTGAATTTTCTTTGTGATTTTATGTATAAATATACACTAGAATATGAAGACTGTATTATCCTTTGCTAATTTAATCATGTATATGACTCCAATCTGTGTTTTAAGAAATTGAAATCCTTCAACTTCTTCTTCTTCAAAAAAAAAAAAAAACCCTTAATATGCACCTAAATACCAAATAAAGTTTTAAACCAGTTTTACCCTCCTGATACTACTTTGCAGTCTGAGACACTTTTAATCTGTAAAGAACCAGACACACTCCCTGGTAGTGTCAGTGTTTAAGAAGTACTTGGAACAGGGCCAGGACCTAAGTGAGATGAGTGAGGCACTTGCCTTGGGTGCAAAAGTAAAAAGGGTGCCAAACACTCATAATCAAGATAAAAAACATTTAAAGCAATATTTTAAAAATCAAATTTAATATAAAAAATCCAAGATAAACACAATAGCAAAATTTTAAATAAAGACAGGATTGATAAAGGTACTAAATTGACCTGCATGTTTGAATTCATTCTTACTTAACAAAATTGTGTTGTAAATAAGCTTCTATATATAACCTTAGTCTTACAGGTATATTTCAGATAGTTCTTTGGGAGAGTGGACTAGTAAAAAGAAAGTAATAATTTTGTCTGTGTCAGGAAGAAATAAAGTTTAGATCCCAAACTTAGAAAAACAGATTTCTGTCTTTTATGTAAGTACAATATTATATCATTTGGGACTTTTCCCAACTGTGTTGATAAGGACCATATTTGTAAATCACAAAGAAATCCTCTAGAGTTCCTTATTTCAAAAGGTATCTGAATTGCATTAGCTTTCATTTACTGTGTTATGTAACGACACATTACATAACATAAAGTGTTAAAAATGATACATTCATCCTTTTATTTTTACTAATTTGTGGTCTGACCAGTTCAGAGAAACCTCTTATAATACGTCAGCATTCTGCCTTAACATGACCCTAACCCTAACCGCTGAATCACATTAAGGCAGAAAAATCTGTCAGGGAACTGTGCATGAGCAAAAACAGTGAGTTAAGTAAGTGGAAGGAAAATATTTTCAAACAGTTTACTTTGAGAAACCTACAATTATATTTCTTATAGTATACTAGATTATCTAAAGCTTGTGTATTTAGATGGCAGCCATTAAAATCATTTTTCTGTATTTCAGTGTAAATGCTCTAATGCTACACATTACTAATAAAAGAGAATATAAGAAGCCTCTTTAAAATAAAACTACATAAAAACTCAGAGGCAATGAATGTTATTTTATACCAGTAACAAAAGTAAATCAGTCAATGTGATTTGGGTATTATTCAGCTTGTGAATTTGGGTATTATTCAACTCATGCACATTAACTATCTCAATTTTCATGTCTCTGTGTTAAAAATAATTAATATATACAATGCACTCAGTATATTTTAAGAAGCACCTTGGTTCTGAGGACAGTAACTATAAAATAATGCCTAAGGCATTAAGTTACTGAAATTCTGACATTATGTCTAAGGCTAAGGGCATAATATCAAAATAGAGGTAGCTTATAAGAGCAATATTTTTTCATATTTTACATGAAAATTTGGCTTTTAGTATGTGTGGGACTGGTAAAGTTTTAATGTGAGCTCTGCAATGGAAAGCATCACCTCTATTTTTATATCACAACATTTTTACACGAAGTGACCTGTTACTAATACAATATGTTTTATATGCAAAACCACCAGTAAGCAGTAAAAGTTCTGTTCCTCTATATATGCTCCCCCTGTATATGCATAAGCATAGCCTAGGTTGTGTGTTTTTTCACCCAATGTCTCTCCATAGTGTACATCTACTTACAGCTATAATCTATCTGGATACAGCTATATGAAAACGACAAGAATAACTAGTACAGTTTTATAAATTATATGCTTTTCAGAGCCTAGGGCTAAAATCTTTCTGTCAGGGAGACTGGGTCATGAAGTTTCCATTTGCCTGCAGACATTTGTGCATAAGCAGGACAGTGGATATCAATTCACATTCTCCCCTGTCCGGCATGCATTTCTGGCCAAAGAGGGGTATCAGTATAAGAGGGGACGTCCATATCTGCCCAGCCAGAACCCTGGGTCACTGCCTGAGTTGGGATGTAGCTCATTTTACATCTTTCTTTTCTTTTTTCAATTGAGATATAGTTGATATACAATACTATATTAGGTTCAGGTGTACCGCATAGTGATTCAACATTTTTACAGTTTATTCTCCATTTAAAGTTATTTGAAAACATTAGCTTTACAAGATATCTTTGTAGCCTTTTTATTTTATATATAGTAGTCTGTACCATGTAATCCCCTACCCCGTCTAATACCTCCTCTCTTCCCTCTCCTAGCTGGTAAATACTAATTTGCTCTCTATATCTTTAAGTCTCTGTTTTATTATATTCATTTTTTTTTATTTTTTAGATTCCACATATAAGTGATAACATACTGTATTTGTCTTTGTCTGACTTATTTCACTAAACATAATATCCTCCAGGTCCATTCAGTTTGTTGCAAATGGCAAAATGTTGTTCTTTTTATGGCTGAGTAGTATTCCATTATATATATATTTATCACACCTTTTTATCCATTCATCTGCTAATAAACACTTTGGTTGCTTCCATATCTTAGCATTTTCCTTTTTTTAATTTTTTTTGTTTTCCTGGAGTGAATAATTGCTTTTTTAATATTTAAATTTGCTTAGTAGTTCCTGGATCTTCCTTAGAGTTCAAATAATGCTATAAAATACCTCTCAGTACTATGTTATGCTTGGTCAAATTTTTTTTCGTATAATTTGTCACATTTCCTGAAGCCCCCAACCCTCTAGCCCTATGTAAACTGTTGTCTAGAATGCACAGCTGTCATCCTTAAATGTCTTTTACTGTCATCTTGGAAGCCCCCTTCACTTCTCTCCTGTAGCAGTTGCCCTGTTTCTGAAATTCTATATTCATTTCTAATTCGGATTACTCCTTCCTTTTGTATACATTCTCTAGTAGGTTCCTGAGAAAAGGATCATGACAAGTGCATTTTTGTTCTGAGATTTGCATGTTTGAATTGCCTTTTTTCAATCATCACATTTATTTGACAGTTTATCTGGGTATGGAATTACAGATTGAAAGTAATTGTCACATAAAATTTAGAAGACATAGTTCCATGGCTTTCTAGCTTCCAAAGGTGCTGTTAAGAAGTCTTATTCTCATTATCTTTGACTTAAACATAGGAAATTAAGTTTTTATTCTACTTATGCCTTGAAACTAAATCCTGACTCTGCCATTTTGGTATCTGTGTGATCTTAGCTGAGTTATTTAATTCCTCTTTGCCTCAATTTTTGCATCCATAAATTGGGAGTAATAATATACCTATCTTGTAGAATTGTTCTCTGGATCAAATCAGTTGATATATGTAAAGCACTTATAATAGAGCCTGACAAATAGCAAATACTGTATAAGTATTTGCTGTCATCTTCATTATCACCATTATTCCAATGGGAATCAATTTAGGAATTTTAAGCAGGAAAATGCCATGAAGAAAGTGGGTAAGACATAAATTAGAGAAACAGATTGGGGGTGACCACTTCTAAATGAACCTGCTTCATGTGAATGTTGTGAATCAGAAGTGAAGATGAAGTTTGGGTGGTATAGAGGCAGTAAAAAAAAAAAGTTAAAAAAATCATTTCCTATTCTCTCAAATGAAAACTCTTACCCACCCAATAGACAAACTAAGCACATTTTCTTGGCTCCAGAAAAGCTAGGGCGCAGCAGTTTAAACAAACAGAAATGCTTCATTATATGATTCTTTCAGAAAAAGCATTACAAGTCAGTATGTCAGAAATTGAAATTTAGTCCAATTTTCTTACATGCATTTAACAGTGTAACTTTCTTTTAAAAATTACACATGAAAAAGTGGGAACAGAAGTCTCCGTAGTGGTTTCTACTGCTCTGGCCGCTGAATGTTTTCATTTCATTACGTGGCCCCTCAAGAACAGAAAGAGACTCCATTACACATTTACTCATTTAAAGCACATCACACCCATGGCTGTGCACGTAATCTTCACGAATCAGGGGGAGGAAAAATATCAGCTGAGAAGTCTAATCAGTGATTGTCCACCTATCATTCACTTTCCTCTCCTCTTTCATTAATAACTCACTTTTACCATATAGGCAGTTGTGGTCACGTCAAGATTGAATCGCGTTATCTCTGACAGGACAATTAAGCTTTCATCAAACAGTCATTTTGGAGAGGAGAACCTATTTAAAGAAATTAATAAATAAATATCATAGCCAGAGAACCTAGGCAAAGACTTTGAATTTGGCTATCCCTACAAAAAACTTTTCTTTAATTTTCTGTTACCACAATGTTCCCAAATGTGACTCATAGCAATTTGCCCCCTCTGTTCTTCCTTCATTCACAAAATGTACATGTGCCTGCTTCTGTGACTGAAACTGAGCCAGGCTTACACTTCCATTATATTTCTATGCCATCCAATTGAAATGATTTTTATGGTGCAGAGTCCAGTAATGAAGCCTGGGACATCTGGTGGTGTAGTAGGTGTCAATAGAATAATCATTTGCTCCTGTGGCTAATTCTTGCCATGTCCTCTCACAGAAAGTGGGGGCAAAAAGAAGGTGATACTTAATTCACAGCAAGAAGAAAGGCCATTTAATTGGATGAGCCAGCATCTCTCTTTCATTTGTATCTTATTTCCACCTCTTAACGACCCTGCACCCCCACCCCCCACACACATCAGAAGTGACAGGGTTTGGCATTTATGGTGAAAACAGGAGCTAATTTTTAAATGAACCTGTTGGTTTGACTGAAGAGGACCAGGATACACACGGCTGGTCCTTGGGGATAAAGCATCAAGAGGCTAAAGCAAAGACATGCAGCTCCCTGGACCACCTCACCCTTGTGTGGTCCCTTCACCAGTTGCTAACCACTGCTTCCATCTGGACAAGGGAGGGTTAGGTGATGCAGCACTTTTTGCAAGTGTAAGTGTTCAGATCATCCCTCTGAAAGGTCAGGGCTAGATAACAGGTACTCCCTGACTTTCCCCTTCAGTCAAATTCAAATTTTACTTGGCTCGGAGTCTGCAAGTTATAACTCTAGTCTTTCTATTTACATAGCATTACTATAAATAATGAAAATCAGCATGCAATACTCCCAAGTGAATCATCTTTTTAAATCAATGATAATTGAAAATAGATCTTATTTCTCACTCAAATGGTTGCTCTAGTCTAGTACCTTAGTATATTACTAGCAGTATTTGAGCCAGAAAGTGGGAAAATGGCTTTGGGTTCCATTCCTTCTCCAGGTAGCAAAGATGACAACCAAATTGAGCATTTGCTGAAAGGCACTATTCTAAGCACTCACATACTTTAACTATGTAATGTGTACAAAACCTCCATAAGCTACGTTTCCTTATTACTCCTATCTTCTGGAGAAAGTGATGGGGACACAGAGCAGTTAAACAATTCACCCAAGTTTAAACAATTACTAAATGGCAGAATTCAGGATTCAACCTTGACACGCTGATGCCATTGCTTCCATACACATATGCTGGGGTAAGTTTTAAAATATATTTATGTTAAGGGGAAGGGTATAGCTCAAGTTGTAGAGTGCATGCTTAGCATGCATGAGGTCCTGGATTCGATCCCCAGTACCTCTGCCAAGGAAAAAAAAAAACACTAATAATAAATAAATAGACCTAATGACCTCCCCCCCAAAATAAATAAAATAAAATAAAATGTATTTGTGGGATGGACAATAAGCAACCAGAAGAGATGCTGGACTTAGTTCAGGAGCAGAGCCCAAGAGGCCCCTGCTGCACAGGTAGTGAAGTTCTGGAGTAACGGGAGAGGCGTGGTGGACCTGGGGTGGGACAAGATCAGTGGGAGAGAACAGAGACACTTTGGAGGGCCTGCAGCAGCAGCTACCTACCAACCCATACCATACAGAAGTTTTTCAGTGCTTTAACATCAGATACAGGCCTGGTAGTGACACACACAGAATATCAGCCCTGTGAAATTTGGGGGCCCCAAGTTAATTTACCAACACAAATTCTAATAAGAATCTAGCAACAGATGGCAGCAGAAGCCCCATTCAGGCAAGTTCTTTTTGTGTCACTGCCCGTATCTCTTCAGCCTGAAGCACGTTGGAATATGTTCGTTTGTAACATTAAAGTCATTGTCATCTTAAGTTGACTGAATGGATGAAACACAAGAAGAGAATATGTCAGGCTCTGGGTTAGTCCTAATATTTAAAAAAAAAAATGCAGGGCTGGAGAATGTTGTAAGTGAACCCAATTGGAAAATTCCAGGATCTCCTCAAAATATCTGAACTTTGATAAAAATCACAAAAGAATCAAAGGCTTGCTCAGATATGACTCATAGGAGCACAAAAGGTATTTAGCTTTATAAGAAAGTTTCCTGTTTGAAGAATATTCTCTTCCTCCTGCCGATAAATGGAGAAGGAGGTACATTCCTTTACTGAGAGCAGAATGTGCCCCTCAAAATAGCAAACCAGGTTTTATGTATGTCACTTTTCACATTAGCTAAGATTTTGTCAATTATTTGATGGGTTTTAGCTTAGGATACATGCGAAGCTGTTAATTTCTCTGGTGAAGCCAGCGATGGGGGAAATGTATACTGAGGGAAGGAAAAGAGAAACTGGAAAATTGAGCTAACTTAATAGAAATCTAACATTTGCTGTTGCATTGAATAATCACTTTTTTTCCAGATCCCTTTGAAGATGAAAGATTTGTATTAAAATTTTTTTATTACCAAGCTATCATGGGAAAAAATCTGTAATGTCTGTGCATTTCCTGTTTTAAAATATACAAGTGATCTGTTGCCTGTCTTTATTACAGTGTTTTTTTTTCCCCGAAGAGCCTTCATCTGGAGAGTATATGACATAAACTTAAACAACGGAGAATATTTTAAGATGAGCAATGCAAAAAAAAAAAAGCCTTGTGCTTGGCTTTCAAATGTTAGATATTACGGCAGTTTGTCCTCTTGCAAAGAGAAAGGCAGTGTTGTGTTGTGAATAGCTGTGGGGACTTGGCTAGGTGACTCACTCAAAGCCTTTGTTATTATATGACTCGGATTTAGTAATCCTCACCCAATTAGCTTCCCGAGGGGGTCTTCATTTTGTTAAAATGTTTGAGAACTGCTTCAGAGATTCTAATACGTCCAAATGAGCATTAAAAAGGAGAGACAGGGACAAGTGTCTCTTGAGAAAGGTGCGCCCTTCCTATAAACTCTGGATTTCATTATGGGCGCCTGGCAGCACTAGAATCTGGCGTAGCACATGATGACCAGATCTATTTTATATTCAGGGAAGTCAAATGAGTTCTCTAAGTGGCACGAAGCTAAGTATACCCACATAGTTTCTGAGCATCTCAGTTCTTCAGCGCACATTAAGCCTTTCCAGATTTATCCTCAGAGGCTGGCTGTTTGCCAGAATGCAGACTCTTGTTCTGTGGTGCAGTGGGCTGAGTATTCCCAGGTGCCGGCATAGTTTTATGCCAAGTCCTTATTTACAGTTTTTTCTTAGGATTGCTTTGAAGTGTGAACAATCAAGTTGCAGCATGCTGCCACATACTTTCCACACAAGCCCTTTATTTCACTTCCTATTACAACTCTGAAACCTACTCGAAACAGAAGTATTTATCTGTAACAACTTTTTAAAATTTTTTATGGAAGTGTAGTGTATTTACAGTGTTAGTTTCAGGTGTACAGCAAAGCAATTCAGTTATATGTATACACACTTTTTTTTTTCAGATTCTGTTGCATTATATGTTATGGCAAGAAACTGAATATAATTTCCTGTGCTATGCAGTAGGTCTTTGTTATCATTTTTTTTAGTAGTGTGTATCTGCTAAACCCAAACTCCTAATTTATCCTTCCCTCACCCTTTCCCCTTTGGTAACCATAATTTGTTTTCTATGTTCATGAGTTATCTGTAACTATGAAAATGTATTTGGAAAGACTAATTCCTTTACAAATACTTCAGAAACCATTTTATTCTCTTTTTGAGTCAGATCAGAATAGAAATCACCAATATTATTCTTCCTATACTGCTTCTTTGAGAAAAGAGTAGTAGTTTAGCACACTGTGTAACTTATTAAAATTTACAAAACATCCCACAGCTCCACTCATACAAGATGAGACTTGAGTACTTATATATAATCTGCATCGTGCATTATTTGGAATTCCTGACAAAGTTTCTAACACGGATAGGATGACTAATTTTTCGCATTACCTTTGGGAAAAGGGAATCTGTCACAGCGTGGCTATCAACCATGCCTAAACATCCGTAATACTTCTGTCATTTTCAGAAATTCCAAAACTAAATGCAAGTATTCTGGATTTCTAAGTTCTGTATTTCCTTAGGATAAAAAGCTCTGACTAGAATTGTATGGAGGGAGGCTGCTGGGTAGGCTGCTGCCCCAGTGTGCTTTCCAAACACTTTTGCAGTGCGCAGGGAACAGCACTTACGAAGCTAGAGTTCAGACAGACCACAGGCCTTGGCGAAAAGTGACAAATGTTTACTTCAAATTCAGAATGAACTTGGCATTCCCACTTAAAAGATGCTTTGCACAGCACGTATTTTCTCCGCCTAACCTTGCTTCTTATACTTGTTTACCAAAATCACGCTGAAGGCTGTGAAAATAGTGTTGAAATATAGGACTGGTGTAGTAAGTGGGGGAGGTCGGAGTGTCCCTGGGAGCTGGGTAATCACATGAGAAGGCTGTATCTCTGTTCTGCTCTCCCAATTTGCAGCTCTAACAAACATTGATTGATGGTGTCAAGAGGGCCTGGTCTGGATGACTTCTGGTCCTTTCGGAACTTTTAATCTTTATTTTTTCTATGTCACCATTTCAAATGATTTTTTTTTTTCAGCGTTAGCCCCAGATAAATGATTCCTGGGAGGACTGTGGTGGTGATTATCAGCCCGCTTACACTTGCGGTTGATGGCACATTAAGCAATGATGCTGATAATGTGTGGCGATCAGTACCTATAGCATTTGCAGCCTGACCCCAAGATGAGGTTAATGCAGAAGACAAATAGGAGGGAAACACATGCTCCAGTTTTTCATCGGGCTGTTCATAAATAACAGATAAACATACTCCTGTTCACACCACTCCAGAGCAGAGGGAAATGATGCAAACTTCAAGCCATCAATGACTAAAAATTGCTGGTGTCAGAGCAATGTTTACAGCAGACTGACCTGTTTGCAGACCATTCTTAATAGCAGGGGAAGAGTTTGGGGTTTGGGCTTGGTGTGCACAAGTGATTTCCAATGACATTTCAGCTGTAAAAATTCAGTCTGCCAGCATCTCTCCCCCACATCCCTGGCCCCCATCCATCCACAGGCACACATGCCCCATCAACTCCCACTGACAATTCTTCATTACCATGAAAAAGCTCAGGCAGTCTTGGGGTATTTTGCAAAGCATTATTCCTTTTATACTCAGGCCCTCACTGATACCTCTACAAATGATTTTTGGAATTTTACTCTCCAGTAAGAAGCAGAGTTTGAGTTTTTAAAGTTGTAGAGACAGTGGCTTCCAAGTTCATCTCTTTGACTTCTCTGGCTGTTGGCACTTACTAGCGGGTCCCCATTGCGGGAGCTGAAACACTAAGTGACCTTTTTGGGTGAACAGTCACAAAGCCTGCACAGGCACATTTAATAGGAAGAAATGTGGGCTCTGTTAGGTGGTGTGAGAAGATTGTCAGGAGTATGTACCTTTTTATTTCCTTAACCCAAACACAGCCTTTGTAGATTTTTTTTTGAATGTTCAAGTTACACCTTCCCCTTCAAATGATAAAAGAATTCAGTGTGAAATTTGCTTTATAAATTTCTATGAAAGCTCTGTCGTTCTCATATAATACTTCAGGAGTATATACAGGGAACACATTCAACTCATTCCCTTGATGCCTTAATGATCAGATGAGGGAGGGAAATGCTGTGTGAGTTGCATTCTTATTTCTTAACGCAGTTTTCTCCTCTGTATCATCTGATCTTGTTTTATATCGACACCATACCCTTCAGTAAAAATAAAAAGCATGGAGTTCTTTTTTTTTTTTATTGCAGGAGGTAGTACCATAACTCCCGGAAAAATTCTTTCCCAGAGAAATTTGCCACTAGAAAACCAGGGATCTTATAAAATAATACTACACTGTGAAGTTCAAGGGGCACATAGGGATGGTGTTTTTACGTTCAACATTTGAGCTTATTTGGGTTTGGGGTGAGCACTTTGCTGGTAATGTGTGTTTACTTCCAAGATATAAGATGCCAGTTCAGAACCCTATGGCATATAAAGAAAATGATACTGTGACAGTGTTAGCATTTCCATTATAAGCCCTTTTGTTCTTTGGAGGATGCGTCAATATCTAGTAAAAACTGGAGTTATCCAAAAGTTAGCACCTAGCCTAGCAACTACATTTATTGAAAATAAATTTTGCAGAAGAGTCCTCTTGACTATTTTTAAATGATAGTGTTTTACCCACACAAGAAAGTACATTTTTGCTTCTTTTCTTTTCTTTCTTTTTTTTTTTTTAATTTCTGACCTCATATGACATCAAGTACAGCTTCATTTTCAACCATTAGCCAATGATGTTGACTAGTGCCTTGAGGCATTCCAGGGATAAAAATAAAATGACCAAGTTATTTTGTTTGGAAAAGTAGCTTCTTCTCATGAGCTGCATTTTTTTTTTCTCAGTAAGTATTTCACAACACTTATCCCTTAGCACATATGGAAGGCAGGTGAATCTAAACCAAGTGGATGTCCTGGAGCTCAGATTCCATCATGCACAACCAGAGTCTACTCATCTGCAGTATCTGGAATACAGAGATAATGCATGACGGGGCCCTTAGTATCAGGAGTTATTACTAGACATTTCTTTATTTCAAAAAAGCACATTTTAAATTATTGTGTATTGTCAATACTGCACTTCAGAGAAAGTGCTAAAATGCTTCTGTTTTGCTGGCGGGGGTGTATTTATCAGTTTCCATTCTATTAAGCCATGTTTCCAAGTCATCAGACTAGTCCATCCACCTGGCAGAAAAGTGCGTCATCCTTGCCTCTCTGGATTTAGTTAACCTAGGAGGATGGTGAGCACACACACACACAAAGAAAAGAACCAGGATCAAAGCTCCAGTGATAACCAAGTATGCCTCTTACAAGCATCAAAGAAAAGTTGCACCAGACAAAATTAAGCAGGCGAGGAAAGACTATTCAAGGTTATTGTAATAGGCGTTGAGGCTACTGCAATAAGGGAGAGAGGCTGAGCTCAACGACATTGGAACAAAAGGCGGGAGGATTTTTAAGCACTGAGGTGACTTAGTGGAAAGTACTGGAGGACACTGGGGGGAGTTGGGCAGTGTGATTAGGCCATCTGTATTTGCTAATTGGCACTTAGGAAGTTAGGATCCTAGCCTCCCACAGAGACTGGGAGATAGGGGCCTGATCTTTCTTGATGATTGCATTTGAAAGGGATGGCTCTCAGGTCCTTGAGAAAGACATTTCTGGGTTGTAAAACTGGCAAGAGGCTGGGGAAAGAGTTACATCTCCAAGAGGCAGAGAAAGTATTTGTAATTCCAAGTTTTCTAAAATAAATGTTCTGAAAGAAGGAAGAAAAAAGCCTGTCTGAAGTTTAGTTAAACTGAGGAGACCCTTAAGGCCATCTTGGTGAAAAGCCATACTGATCTTGAAGGTAGGAAAGGTCTAGGATCTAGAAACAAATCTTAAAAGATTTGTACTCCAAGTTTGCACGTATTTGGGCTCTTCGGTCCCCCACACCCGCAGGTTTGCTCTTATTCTCTCGCAGGCTTGTGTTACGAGGGTAGGGGTTAGGGAAAGCACGGTGAGTCCCTGAGTGTTTTGTCTGCTCTACCACTTGTTTATTTCAACTGACAATTTCTGCTTCTTTGCCAGTGGTCTCACCCAGATGGTACTAACCTCACCTGTGCCAGGAAGGTAGAGATAATGATTATAGCCTTCTTAATTATTCTCCTCCTGAAATAATCAAGTTCTTTTGGCTTGTATCATCTCCCAGGGACCTGACACAAAATCCCTAGGGCCTGGGCCAACACTATTTGGAAGTCAGCACGCTTAACACTATATGTCTCTCATCAGGAGTCACTTGGAACTAACATCCCTGGAAATCCATTAGCAGCCTTTCCCTCCAGCACCTCCACATCTGCTGTCTCCATTTCCTTTTTTTCAACACGCTATTCAACTACAAAGTCTTATTTCCATCTTTTGGCTCTACTGACATCTTTGTAAAAAGGCACTAATGACCTTCAGCAACTACATAGCTAGAGATTTTTTTGTTTTGCTATGCTTGTCCCCCTCAGTCTTTGGATGGAATTCACCACCTGTTTCACACCCAGCTCTTCTTTGAAGCTTTCTCAGTCCTCAGAGCCTCTGACAATGCACTTTTCTGGTTCTCTTCTTACTTCTTTATCGTTTCCTTGTCTATATCTCTGGTGGGCCCCACTTCTGTTTGTGCCCCAGTGGTGAGAACACTCCAGGGATCTCTCACATTCCACTTGTCTTGATCCAGTACTTCTTGTTAGGTCAGTTCATCCACTTCCTCAGTTCCAGCTGCAACCTTAGTACTGATGACTGTCACCACTGCCTTTATGATGTGATTGAAATGACTTACAGTTTTTAGTTTCTCTTTTTCCCACTAAGCCTCAGGCTAAAAATCCAACTGTCTCTTAGACAAAGAGAACTGAAGGTTCTGTAACATCTCAAACTGAACATGTTCAAAGTGCAGTGACATCGTCCCAACCTCTGCACGCCTGTCTCTCACCTGAGTCCGCCCCAGTCTGGACCTCACTTGGTACTCAGTTACAGTGCTGGAGCTTCAGCTGTGCGCCAGCTTTCACCCTGGCTGGGCCACTCCAGCCCTGCCTGATGGTGCTCCTCAAATCCCCAGATGCTGCTTCCGGGCTCCACATGTACCCCCTCCTGTTAAAATTGTCCACTTTATCCCTGGTTCAGATTAAATGTGACCTCCTCCTGTGAATGGTCTCCCCCATTTCTTGGATTGTAATTAATTTCTCTTCATCACAACACTGTTTCTATTCTTTATACCATTTTTTATACTATTTTTTATACTATTTTTTATACCATTCACTGAATTCTGCTTTGTATTACAGCTCTTTGCATGCATGGCTTTCTCTTTCACTAAACGGAAAATTCTTTGATGGCAGTTGTGGTATCCCAGTTCCCTTCTTATCTCCAGAATTGTCTTTTACAGAGTAGGTCTTCAGGGCGTACGTGTTAAGTGAAGTATTTCGTCTTCCTTATGCAATCTCAACCCGTTCTGGGGTCCTTATGGAGTCCTAAATGAGTAGTCCATAGACAGCAGAGAACTGAAACCTTAACTGATCTACCGGATAAACTGGTGACGTGGGGGTTGGGAAAGTAGTAATTAAGTATTAGTGCATTTCCTGATACTTTGGACCTCTTGCATTCTGTGGACAATAGGTTACTATTTTAGTTTTAGGTTAGTATTTTATGTTTCATGTTTTGAACAGTGAGAGAGAGGAGACTGGAAGGGCTCTATGCAGTCTTAGTGACAGGAAAAGGCCCAGCCATCCTGGGATTAGTCTTCAAAGCCCATTTATACATGCAGTCAATGTAATTGCAAAATGTCTATGTAAAAGCTTGAACCAGTTAGCTCTAAGTAGACATAACTATTGGGATCTGCCCTCTGTTTTCATGTAGAAATATGTGGCAGAGGAAGAAACTTGCAAAAGATTGTCATAGAAATTTCTTCTTACAAATATAAGCAAACTTGAGCAAGGTTCAAGGCACTTTGGACGGCGTATTCCAGCCTTGCTGGATCACACAGAGATGGTATCATCACCTGTTGAAGGAATGGGCTGAATGATCATGGAATGCTGAAGACCAAAGTGGCTGCCAAGGGCTCCCCTGCTGTCCCTGCGGGAAACTTGCCTCTTACATAGTGTACTGAAAGAGCCACAGATGTCTCCCCTCTTTCACAAAAATGTAGCTACAACTACTAGGCAGTCTTCGCAGCTGATAATTATAATTCCTGTCCAAGAAGTTCAACACTAAACCATGGAACACTTTTCCTAGAGAAGAAGGATTTAGTGAATAGTTTAGCACCCACAGTGAACCAGATACTTTATCTACGTTTGCGTTTCTTTTCAAAATAGCCCAGCAAAGTAAGCATAATCATCTCCCATTTTAATTTTGAAGAAACAAAGGCTCACAGAGTGAATTATCCAAAGATCAGCTTAAATTCAGCCTGTGCTCTCTGAGTCATATTTTGCTGTTTCTCTGTCATAATTAAAATGCACCAGGGTACTAATGGCTTGTGTTCAAACTAGGACTTGAACCTATGCCACTTAAAGCCTTCTAATTCTTACAGTTTTAAAATAGAGATGTATTTTTTAAGTTTTGAAGAAAAAAAAATAATGCCCTGGGAATTGTCAGGAATGGGATAACAGCCTTGCTCTCCTTTCTTGAACTTTCAGTGTAAGATACAAATGTTGGTTAGGATGGATTCAGACTGGTCCAACCAGTGAGGGCCAGGAAACCATGGCCAGGTTATTTACTTTGCTTAACATCATTATTTCTGTATGGAGAAATGGAAATGTCAGTGCTGTGGTTAGTCCGACCATGCCTGCTCTACCTCTAATTGACATTAGGAGTAGTAATAAATGTTGTCCCTGTTTTCTGGGACAGTCCCTGAACTATCAAAAGCCAAGTCTAACTGACTTTAGGAATCTTACCCAAGAAAGGGTTTAGGAATAGTGCACTGTTTCTTTCCCCAGTCCCCTGCCCTGATGCCAGCTGTTTGTGAAACTCTTAGACTGCAGTGTGTCTAATGTAGCACCACCACGTACGACCGGTTTTCCCAGCAGCCCCTTCTCCCTCAGACTGCAGGTCCTTGCGTCTCCCGCCTCTGCACTGCACCATTACTGTAGTTCTTGCCAGTCTTTCCCTGGAGCTTAGTCTCCTTTACGAGATCTGTGATCACCTCAGTGATCTGATTCAGGACCCATATTCTCACCTGGAAATTAAAGTTGGCAACCTTCAGAGTCATTTTTGTGCAGGTAAACTAATTTGACCTACCATACCTACCACAATATTTCATGCTTGAAACATAGAAATTGGTCCACACTACATATGAATTTTGCCCCCCAAGCGTTGTGAACTTGTGACACTGGAAGGGAAGAAACTGGTCTCTCCAACCCAAGTCCTATGATACTGATTTTCTGCCTCCTACAAGTTTTTTACCTCTAACAAGTTTTCTGGTATTCTCCCTCTCCATCTTTTATATACTAGAGCATAAATTATCTTGGCGATACTAATGTGTGTGAGTGTGTGTATATGTGTGTGTGTGTGTATATATATATATATATAAAATATGATCAGTGATTTTCATTTATTTTATAATATGTTTTAATTCTGTCTTAGGATTTGTTTCATTTCTCAGTTTTTATGAACCTGTATAAAAAAACAGTTTTTTAAAAAGACCTCAGATTTTTCAATGACATGACCCATTATCCCCTGGACAAGAATTTGAAAACAAAAAGGTGAATTAGGATCAGTATTCCAAACTCCCTAGCCCCTCTCCACTTTTTTTTTTTTTTGCTTGGCTAATTAATTTTTATAAAAAGTTTTACCATAACATGTTACTTTTGGATTAAAAGGATTAGTCCTCTAGCACTTTAAGAATAATAAACTTTGGTTCAGGAAAGCAAAAAGTATAGGAAAGAAACAATGATCAGGACAAATGCACTGATTAATAATGCTTTTAAATTAGGATGGGAAGGAGTTCTCAGCATCATTTAACTGAAATAAAAGTAAAATGTTGGAAGTCTTTGAAACAATGATAACAATTAAACTGGATTTCTAACTAAATTTGAGAGAGAGGCAATACAAAGAAGAAGTAGGTGCCTGGGAGAGAAGGGTTCTTGAAGCAGCCCGGGATCACATGGACTTGATTACAATCCAAACTTGTCAAAACCTATAGGACCTCAAGGTTTAGAAAATACTTTTCACAGTGCCTGGAACATATTAGACAAACAGTCAACCTTGTCCAATCCCTCCTTTCTCCCTTATACTTCCTGCCGTGGGATGTGTGTGTTTGTGTGTGTGGAGGGGGGAGCGGGCATTCCTCAGGACTCCAGTATGAGGAGAGCCTCCTTTTAATTTCTTGCTTTTGTTTTATTTTGTTTTGCCTTAAAAGTCCAATTTCCATATTAATATTGGGCAGTCTCCACTAGTGGTAAAACTCTCCTTCCAGGAATAAGCAGACATTATGAGAAAGCTGATACTATAAAACACAGATCAACAATCACAGAAACAAAAAGCACCTCAGAAATGAGATAAGTTTTAAGGAAATGTTATAAATAGAAAGATATGACTTCATTAAAGGGTGCTGAAAGTATTCATTTTTCAGAAATTTAGCTCTCCATAATTCTTTTATTTCTTTCACAAATTGGATAATTAATGTGAGTTAGTCAAAATCCTCTATGGTTACAATCTCTGTGATTCTTTAATATTATAACTCTGTGGGCTCATTTCTCATTTTCCTCCATACCTCATTTAAGGCTTGAAGTCAGTGGGAATTACCCCAGGCAAGATGAATTAAAGACTATCTGCCTAATCACTTAAGGCAGACTGTCAATTTTTAGAAATTATTAAGTACATCTACACAGTCATATGAAAATGTGGGTTTTCATAAAAACCCACATTTCTATATTTCGAATATAGATGGGAAAATTCTCTTTTTTAAAACTTAAAGCCTCAAAGGATCATAGAATTTTGAAATGTTAAGAGTCTTACAGATTATTTATTTATTACTCATTTATTCAAAAAAATTTGTCTTTTGAGAATTTTATGGGCCACAAATGTAACTTCTTTGTCAAGTTATTTAATCTTTCTGGGCCCCAGTTTCTTGGTTGGTCGAGTAAGAAAGGTGAACAGGCTGGAGTCTATGCACCTCTCAGCTGCAGCATCCCACAGTTCTGGGCTGGTAACTTGTCAGAAGTTACCTAGCTAATTAGCGGCACAATCAAGATTACATTCCAAAAGCTTGACTTCCCTGGTTACTCCTTTCGTGTCCTTTGCACTGTAATACATTAAGTTCCTAGATTTAAAAAAATAATAATTTTTAAATCCTGAAAATGCTTCCCCATGTCTATAAAAGGTCACTTCTAGCTCGGCAGTGCATCTTTACATATGAGTTCTGTTAATGAAGTAGCAAAATACTATATCTTATGTCTAAAAATTCAAACTCTAAACCAATAGCAGGTTTATCTATGTATGATCCATATTTTCTTTCCTTATGTTTTTACAAACAACATACTGTTTGGATATCACTCATATATCTCAGCCCTTTCAGTATAAACCTAGTTGCAGTTGAGGCTGATCACTGTCCCTGGGTGATTCAGGACCCAGGTCTAGTGAATCTCTGTGAATCAACATATCAAAACCCCGCCCATATTTCTGTGAAGGTGACACTTGTTAATGAACATGAGAAGCAACCTTGAAAGAGAAAGCCCTCTGCCTTGCAGCCGGAGCCGTGCACCATCTGACTGGCCTTGGAGTGGTGGGTCCCATTTTTTCTGAGTGTGTAGAGAAGATCAACAGTTCTTGTAGCACCAGCCTGCCAGGCGCTTCAGGGGATGTAGCACCATCCCCTTCTCTGCCATGTGAGTTGCCTGAATGAGGCACTTTATTGACATCAACAACAACGGGTCAGCAGCTTATGAAGACAGAGGCGGCAACCAAACTCATCACACACTAAGGATGATTCCTCTACCATCATCATCCTATCCCACACTCGGACACTCAGACTCAGGACAGCCTTACACATGAGGAGTGTGGTGAAGTAGTAAGAATTTGGCTTCTGAAGGTAAACTGCCTTTGGCTGAAATTCTGAACTCTCACTAGTTGAGTGACTTTGAAAGCAATGCTCATCATTTTCCCCCCAAATTTATTGAGATAAAATCAATATATGACATTTTTTAACTTTAAAGTCAGTGTGTTGACTTGATACTCATGGATTGAAATATGATCACCACCATAGTGTTAGCTAACACCTCCATCATGCCACATAACTGCCATTTTTTTTTGTGGTGGGAACTTTTAAGATCTACTTTCTTAGCAACTCCCATAATCTTTTAGGACATTCAATTCTGCATATCTAAAATTGTGATATTAGAATCTACCCCCATAGGGCCATTATGGAGATTGAAGGGTTTAGTTTTCATTCTAAGCAGGCCTTACTAGCTTTTATTGTTAATGTTTTCTCTGTTGAGTATTTTTCTGTTGTTCCAGTTACCAAGTCCAGAAATCATGCTGTTATTCTGAAACTCTCTCACATCTAAAACTTAACATGTCTTCACACAGTTCCACGTCAGTAATACCTTGTTAATGAAACACTGTCTTTAGCTGTCATATGCAGTTCTTACTGTCTTTACACCCTGGGAGAATTTATTATATACTATGAATTGCTCATTTTTTTCTTTTCTTTCCTGTTTTTTTAATTTGTTTCCTTTGAGATCCTTTCTTTTCTTTGCATTGTTTATAGCACTTAGTATTAATATTGCATGTTATGTAATAATACATAATCAGTATTGATTAACCAAACTACTACCTCTTTATTTATTCAACACAATATTATTAGTACCTATTGCATGATAGGCATCAGGTAAAAGAATTGCAATACAGCATGGCAAAAGCTGTAATGAAATTATACACAAAGAATAATATTGGCATAAAGAAGGTAGTAACAGCTCTGCTTAGGAGAGCCAAAAAAGAAAGCATTACAGAGTATATTCTTCTATGGGCTATTGAAGGATGATTAGGAGTTTTCCAGATTCATGAAGAGTCATGAGTTATAGGACAAACAAAGTAAAAAATAGGCTTATTGGCTCACAGCTATGAACTAGGATTGCCAGAGCTTAGAGTAACACCAGGTAATGGAAGAAATGATAATAATAGTTCACATTAATTAAGCACTTCCTAAATTTCTTAATCTCTAAGCACTCTGGGTGAATTATTTCTCCTTCTCACAATGGCCCTTAAGAGTATATAATATTAGTCAAACTATACAGATGAAGGAAGCGAAGCTCAACAGAGCAGTAGGGCTGACGGATGCAGAGGCAGAGCTGCAATTGCAGTCTGTCCCCACGGCTGCACTTGTCCTGTTACCCCACCCACCTTCGTGTCTCGGGCACCTTAGGAGCCATGCGTGTGTGTGAATTTAACCTTGCAGCAGTGGGAAACTATTGAAAAGTTTTAACTCGGGAAATAATATGACTAGATTACTATGTGAGGATAATCTGTGTACTTGTCCATTTTCTCTTCCTGATAGGTTCAACTGTTATTTCAAAGCTGGATTTAGTTCTTCCTTAATTACATAAACTTAATGACTCCTAATTCAGTATCATGAATTCATTTCATTGACTGACTTTTTTTGTTTTTTTGAGTGTCTCCTTTTGATGATGCTCTGCTCAGAGCTGGTGTTTCATGAAAGAGATTTAAGAGTAGGCACACACTAATAGAAGAACCAATGGTGAAGGAAACGGAGAAGAATGAGATATAGGGGAAAGGAAGAGGGAGAGAGAGAGAGAATATGAATAAGAATAATCAGTGGAGCAAGGTTTTAGACAAATCTCAGCATGCCAATAATGGTTATTATGAGAAAGTAGAAAATTATCCTATGCTTCACATAGGCAAATTAACTTTAGAGTCTATATTTCAGTTTAGATGCTTAAATGTTTATTTAGTGCTTTCAATGTTCTGGCTACTTAACTAGGACCTAGGGATAAAAAACTAAGACCTGATCATTGCTTCCAGTAGCTTCCAGCCTTCTACAATAAAATCCCAGGGAAATAATGGGGGACATCTGCATTCTAATTCCTATTTTTTTTTAATTTTTCTTACTGAGTTATAGTCAGTTTAAAATGTTGTGGCAATTCTGGTGTATAGCACAATTTTTCAGTCATACATGAATATACATATATTAATTTTTATGTTCTTTTTCACTGTGAGCTACTGCAAGATCTTGTATATATTTCCCTTTGCTGTACAGTATAAACTTGTTTATCTATTCTGTGTATACCTGTCAGTATCTACAAATCTCAAACTCCCAGTCTGTCCCTTCCCACCTCCCTCCCCCCTGGCAACCACAAGTTTGTATTCTATGTCTGTGAGTCTGTTTCTGTTTTTATATTTAAGTTTATTTGTCTTCTTTTTTTTTTTCAGATTTCACATATAAGTGCTACATATGGTATTTTTCTTTCTCTTTCTGGCTTACTTCACTTAGAATGACATTCTTCAGGGACATCCATGTTGCTGCAAATGGCATTATGTTGTCATTTTTATGGCTGAGTAGTATTCTATTGTATAAATATACTACAACTTCTTTATCCAGTCATCTGTCAATGAACATTCAGGTTGTTTCCATCTCTTGGCTATTGTAAATAGTGCTGCTATGAACACTGGGGTGTAGGTGTCTTTTTGAATTATGGTTCCTCCTGGATATATTCCCAGGAGTGGTATTGCTGGGTCATATTGCATTCTAATTTCATTTTGTTACCCCTTCTGTATCAGCCTAGGAAGAACTAAACTCAATATTATTGCTTCTCTTTTTTCATAAGGGTATCAAGAATTGTAATCTATATTATAAAGATACATGATTATTTTATCGTTATACAGCCTTTACTACAAAACCATTGATTAATATTCTTCAAAAATGCTATGCAAAACATCAAGCTAGAAAGGTTTTTTTCTTCAAAATTACCTATGATTCTACAGTAAAATTTCAGAATGTTTCAGCATCAAAAACCTTTAATAAATTGGTACTTACCAGTACAGAGTAGATTCTCTGGGATATATACAGAGGGTCATTGACTAGATCAGACAAATCATGTTCTGCCTAAATTTGAAGCTGTAAAGGCATAGAACAGCCTTCTTATTTCCAGACTAACTTGAATATATGTTTTAGACATGTATGCTTGTGTTTATGTGTCTGAGTTATTCATTCATTCAATAAGGAAACAAGGAGCCTTACACTTCCAGATACTGTATATCAAAAGTCAAGGCTAAATAACAAATAAGTAAACTGGGAAAACATCAGATGAAAAATCTTACTGAGTAATTACATAGAAAAATTCTTAGAGCAATAGTCTCTTAAGAATTGTTTGTTGAGTGAATGAATGTTACCTGCTAATATAATGGGGTGTTCACTTAATATTTTTAAAGTAGTGTAATCAGGAAAGTACTTGGCATCTTACAGCCACATGTAGAATAATTTGTAAGGCTAATCTGGAAATTTTTACATCTTTAACCATTGAACATAATTTGAGTTTAATTTTCAGCATTGCAATATATATTAGAATGTGTATTTTATTTGTTGTCTTAACCTGCAAGAATCAGCTTCCCTAAACCTCTCATGCCTTCATATACGTCCTATTCACCAATATTAGATCCTCATACTAAAATGCAGAAAATAAATACTGTATTTGCAGTCTCCAAAATGTCTGTCTTGGATTCAGATCACACAGTAAAAGCCATAGTATGTGTGGCTACACAGTGATCATTTCTCTCTCCAATTGTAGCTAGTCTCTCTTTTACTTTCCTTCACTTTTTGGGTCACAGTTATATCTTCCATGATCCAGCAGAGGGTGCTTCCTTTTTAGGGTTGAATTAGAAGTGAATATCATCAGCACAAAGTTAAAATCTTTCCTGTTTTTGCTTCCTGTGTTCAGTTAAGTCACATTCCCTTGCATTTTTCTGCATTTCCAGTCGTATCCCCCAAATAATCGCCTTCCATTAAGTACCTCAAGTTTTAACCAAAATATATATAACAACACACATCTGTATCTACACGCGCAGGTTGGGTGTGCTTGCTCCCTTGTTTTTCTTCTTCATAGAAGTTATGATCCTAATCAGAAGTTTCAGGTATATTCAAACTAGGGTAGTTTCTGTTTAAGACTGTATTTTCCACTCTGGGAGGTATTGCTGGCATCCACAAAAAAAAGCTGTTTTCTTTGTTTTAAGGGAAAAAAGATGTCTTTCCAGAATATTCCATAAAAAAAGTATGGTTTTAGAGCAGTCCCAGAATCATTGGCCATTCTAGGAGAAGATGGAAAGGTAACCTCTTCTGAACAGCAAAACTGCCAGTTTTCAAGGAATAATCTACATCCAGGTGCATGACCCTTTATTTCCTTGTTACTTCGGAGCAGTTCCTGAAATTGTCATCTTAGGAGGATGCTGATGGATATTTTTTTTTAATCTTTCAACAAGTCACTTAGCTCTGAAGTATCTGGCCTTGCCTTGGAGGTTCCTCTGAGGAACACGAGGCTCTTAGGATGGCTTTGTACCACATCTCAGAAGAGAGAGCTACAAGCACCAAAAGGAGAAAGCCGAGGGTCCCAGCTATCACACTAGTTTCCAGGGATTTTTTCCCTTTCCACTCTTTTACACATGATAGTGCAGTCAATTTAAAATAAATGGGAGATTCTAGTTCCCTGAGTGTTTTCTAATCAAACAAATTTTGCTTTTGAATCCTTTCTTCCATCCCTGACATTTACCGTTAGAAGTGGTCCACCCAGTTAGACAATAGGCTTTTCTGGAAATACGACTCAGTAAGAAATCTGTATCTGTGAGTGCTGAAATGGTCCACGCTGGAAACAAAACACAATGCTGAGAAAATGAATGGGTTTTGGTGGGCCAGTGTTTTATATCTGTGTACAAGAAAACTGAGTACAGCTCTAACTTTAAATCCCATTAGAAAATGCTGTGATTAACGGCAGGATTTCACCAATTGTTCAGATAACAGATAGACATGCCACGATGAAATATTTCCCCTTTTTATTTACAAACAAAGAGGATTTTTATGTGGGCAGAAATTAAAACATTACTGAAGCATTGGTTTCCAAAGCGTAAATGCTTTCACATGAACACAGATCCTTTATTAGGTAGAGTCAACATCTTTAGTTATTTTTGCAGGCTTTGGATACATAATCCATAATATTTTGTGCTTTCTCTTCAAGGAGTTTGGTTTCTTCTGAAAGAATTATGTACCTACAACATAATGAGGTAATTAACTGGAGAACAAAAGGTTTTTCTTCTGTTTCAGACAAAACTTGCTGCTAACACACAAGCAACGCATGCATTCTTTGGGGGACCATCTGCCTTGTCCTCCACGGTGACTGTGTTGTCAGAAGTCTTACTCATTTTGTGTAATACCAAAAAGACCTGACAAAACAGTAAAAGGACAGTTGAGGTAAAACGCCCCACATATTTTATGTTGCTTTTGTAAATTATTTTGGGAGATTTACCAGTGTAATAACTGATAGATCATAATGTTTCTCCAAATGAAAATCACTTTAATTTTGATTGACAGCTATGTCACCTGACAAACCACAAGTCATATTATAGTCAAATACTTTAAAAATCATATTCATATGGTTCCACAAATATTCAATTAAAATGTATTTGAAAAGTCTTTAGCCACAAAAACAAAATGAAACAACATTTTCTAGAGTGTAGCCCACTCAATCCTTGGTTCAGAGAATTAAGTTAAAACAAACTCCACTATCTAAATTGATCTTTTCCCTGCACAGCCTCTTTCCATTTGAAACCTTGTGTTGTGTAAGACATATCACAAGAAGCAAGAGGAATCAAATAAATTGTAAAGAATCCAAGGAAAATTTCCAGAGATTACAGACTGCTGGTTTGCAAGGTGGATTTATCTTTGCGGTGTTTAATTAGCCCTTTTTATGTTAAGTAATGTACTGTAATTTTTGTATTGGTTGCTGTGATAGACTCAATAATGGCCCCCAAATAGGTCCCTGGCACCTGTGAATGCTCCCGTCTAGAGCAAAAGGGATTTTGTAGATATGATTAAATGAAGGATCTTGTGATGGGGAGATTATCCTGGATTATCCTTGTGAGCTCAGTGTAATCACAAGTGTCCTTCTAAGAGGGACACTGAAGGAGTCAGAGCCAGTCAGAAGGAGATGGGATGAGAGAAGCACAGGGACAGAGATTTGAAGATGCTATGCTGCTGGCTTTGGAGATGCAAACCCAGGACCATGATTCAAAGGATGTAGGTGTCCTCTGGAATCTGGAAAAGCCAAGGAAATGGATTCTATCCTGGAGCTTCCAGAAAGAACACTACCCTGCTGATCCAGTTTAGACTTCTGACCTCTAGCACAGTAAGAGAATAAATTTGTGTTGTCACTAAGTTTGTGATCATTTGTCACAGCAGCAATAAAAAGCTAGTACAGTGTCTACAGTTAATGAGATTTCGTATAAAAATTAAGGTTTATTTTTAAAATTTTTTCTCCTTTTAAAAACTGGAAAATCTGGCAAGAGTTGGAGTGTCACCTCTTCCTGGTAGCAATGACTGGTTGTTCCCTTTAGATGTCTTGCATTCTCCAGTTTACCCGGGGTTCCATGAGGCCCTCATTTTTTTTCTGTTAAACTTGGCCTCTCTGGTAGACGTTTGAGTTTGTGACCTCTGTTGCACAGGATCCTAAAGCTTGCATTTTACTTCATATACATTTCAAACTCCTTTGTTGTGACGAATTATATCCACTTATTATGGTTTTTAATGGCATTCGACTAAAACTACTGATCCTGAGAAATTTCTTTCCCATGTGCTCAGTCATCTCCCACCATCCACCCACTTTTGTCTTTCCTTGAAACCTTCAACCTGGAGGGTGCCCGCTCGTGGCGGGCCTCAACTCCAGCATTTGCAGTGTAGGCAGTGTGCTGGATGAACTGGATTCTGGAGCCTGTGTTGTTCAGCCTGTGTTGTTCTTTTTCATTGTCAACTATCTCATCTACTACTCTTACAGGAAACCTCAGGCATATTGAGCATTCTCGGATGTTACCAAATAGTTTTGTATCCCAGATAGTAAAAAGTTTAGTCACAGTTCAGTTTAACATTGCTCTGCTTTAGGCTGCACTGGGGAGGAAGTGTGTGTGTGTGAGAGAGAGACAGACAGACAGGCAGCCAGCCAGCCAGCTAGCCAGCCAGTGCTCCCTCAGGAACCTCCAAGGGAGAATCCATTTCCTAGCCTTTTCCAGCTTCTAGAGCCGCGTTCTTTTCTTTCTTGGGCTCATGGCCCCTTCCCCTGTTTTCAAAGCCAGCAGCAAGCATCTTACCTCAGTCCTCACACTGCCTTCCTCTGTAGCAGTACCTCCCTCTGTCTGCCTCTTATAAGGACACTTGTGATGACATCATTGGGTCCATGTGGATAATCCAGGTTGCTCTCCCCATCTCAAGATCCTTAACTGGATCACATCTGCAAAATCCCTTTGCCACGCATGGTAACATTCACAGGTGCCAGAGATTAGGACATGGACTTCCTTGAGGGCCATTATTCAGCAAACCACATCAAGACTAAAGAGTTCAAGCCAAAAGGGGATTTTACGCTAATTGACCTCCTAACTGCCAAATTTCATGGTCCTTATCCTACTAACATTCTCTGCTGCATTTAAGATGGACAACCACTTCCTTCTTTGAAAAAATTTCCTCCCACTGATTTTGAATGCTCTTTTCTCATAACTGTCCTCCTTTCCTACCTTTTCTTCTGGAGATTTTATTATCTTTTACCATAGTTGATTGACTTTGCATTCAGCCCACCACTATTTCTCTACTCCCACAGCCATTCTCGTAAATCCTGATGATTCCCAAATCTACGTCACAAACTCTGATCTCTTTTTCATCAATATTTGCAACCACATTTGGGGAGTATATTCTTTTCACTCACGACTTCCCAAAGTGAACCAATTCAGTTGTTCTGCAGATCCGTTTGTCTTCCCATATTTCTTATCATTTTTCTCCATTTTATTCTCATCGCCACTATTCCCATGTGGGTTCTAGTGTCCTTTGCCTGGCAAAATGCAGTATCCCCTTCATTAGTAGCCAGACTATCAGGCTTTCCTTCCATTCTTCACATTATTGCTAGATTCTCATTCTGAAACTCAAAGTGATCATATCATTCCCATATGTGAAAAAGAAAACAGATAAGCACTCCCACCCCAGGAGAATTTTAGAATTTTCACACTTACATAGAATGTTACTTCTACCCTGGCCCTACTCTATCTAGCTCTTCATGCTCTTTCTTCACCATTTTTGTTCAGCTGCCGGCTACACTACATGCATGTTTCTAGGACTATGTCTTGCGTTTCTCCACTGGGATTTGCTCTCCTCCTTTTTCTTTTTAATCTTTGCCTAAATACCACTGTACTTAAATAAAGTTCCCCTCATTCCCTCGGCACAATTTTTGTCACTTCCTCTGAATTTTTTTCCCATAGTACTTTTTACATCTTCATAATAGTAAAGAGTACTGTTTTTATACATCTCTTCCTACCAAGAGTGCATTGTTAGCTGAGTTTCTTGAGGACACAGATAAAGCTTCATTCGTTTTGGTAGCCCTTGCATCAGTCTAAGGCTTGCCTCCTAAACTCAGTGTCTGAGAGTTAAGTCTATGGAGCAAATACTCAAGTTTTACTATTGGCTTATACTCTCTGTGCCTCAGTTTCTTCATTTATAAAATGGGGAGGTCTGTAATAGCATAGTACATACCTGAATTAATCTTTGTTTTATTTATTTATTTATTTATTTATTTATTTATTTATTTATTTATTTATTTTTATTGAAGCATAGCTGGTTTACAATGCTGTGTTAGTTTCTGGTGTACAGCACAGTGATTCAGTTATATGTGTATCTATTTTTTTCCATTATAGGTTATTACAAGCTGAATTAATCTTTTTGAAGCATTTACAGTAGTGCCTGCCACATAGAAAGGGCTATCATGTATTAAATAAAAGTAAATAAATATTTGGTGAGTTACAGTGGAGTATTATGATATGTACCAGACGAGATTTTTAAAAATTAAAAATAAAAATATTCAGTAGCATCAAAAATAAAATAATGAAAGCATGCATGAGAAAAGATAAAATTTTTTATTCAGAAAAAGTAAGCTAGTACAAGATGTTTTTGTCACGAGATCAGAAGAATAGAAATATGAGGACATTTCTCATCTTGTTCCCCTGATGCCAGCTCTGAGCACACGGTTATCTCCAAAAAAATAAAAAAATAAAATAACTTCTTTGGTTGAATTAAGTCCATGGGACCACAAAGCAAAATGAGAAATTATCCTTTTAATTAGCTTCAGTAAGGTTCAATTAAATTATTTTCTGAGAATTAATAATAGTGGAAGAATTTTCTAGGTCTTCCTTTTAAAAGTTACATTTAAGTCTCTTTAAAAATCAAAACCATTACCATGAAAATTTCTTGACCAGAAATTCTCTAGATAACCGCAATTAAAAAAAAATAGAATTAAGAAGTCTAATATTGGCGTGATGTTTCTAAATTACTAGGATCATCATATAATTTGCCCAGCAGTGGTTCTTTGAGCAAGTCCCTCTTAGAGCCAGAATTTAAGCAGGAAATTGAATCTGCAAAAGGAAGAATCAATGAAGCATTGCCTTGCAATACTTACAGATGGATGGATAAATGCTCAAGGATAAGGAATCATTGAATTTGGGAGATCAGGGGTAGGAGAGAAGACACTGGAATGAGAATCAAGAATGGGTTCTTATCTGGCTTTTTCTGTACTTGATGTGTGGCCCAAGGCATATAACCTAAACTTCCCTGGAGCCGAGCTTCTTTGTCTGAGGTTGGACTAAATAATTTATAATATCTTTTTTAGCTTTAACCATCTTGGCTTCTATGTATAATAAATAGTATGCACAGCTATAGTAGTTTAGTGATATTCTACGTAGTTTTAAAAACAAATGTAACAGATGATATTTTGAAACTTGTTAATGAATCTCTTTTCTCTTTCCAAGTAAATGCTTGCCCTTTTTGGTCTAAAGTATCCAATTCCTTAGTGGGATATTAGGATTTGTATGAAAATAGTATTTCACTTTTGACATTCAAAATGAGATTTTTTTTTTTTCAGCAAAGCAATGTACCAGCAAGCCAGGGTATTATCTTAAGAGGATTTACTAAATGATATCAGCTATGATTTAACATGATAAGGGCTCAGCCTGTAGCTTTGACCATATCTGGTTCTCTCATAATAGAGAAAACATGCCCCTCCTGACCAGGACATCCGGCTCTGGAGCTTGCTGTTCTGTGATATAAGGGAGATGGGACACAGAAGTTTGAAGTAAAACTCAGCCCTTTAGGCAGCCAGGAAGTGGAAGTTTCATGGTCATCTGTTCTCACTCATCTTCACCAGGATCTGGTGGTTCTTATTGCTGAACTCAACCTATGTCAGCCATCACTGGCCGTAAATTCCCCAAATGGGACTCATCCTTTGCCCAGGCAGACTGTCCCATGGTGCTTGTCTAGAAGGTCTCTTTTACAGCTATCTGCTGCCGCCTCTTCTGGCAGTCTCCCTGGCCAGCTAAAGTCAGCTTTCTCGCAGGGCACGCTGGAACTTCTGTAGATCCTTTCTATACCAAAGAAAGCCAACAACAGTGAGGCAGTGTTTCCTCACATTCCTGTTCTCTCACTGCCCAGTGATGCTATGCTGTTCCACCTCATCCCATCTGAGACACCCACCCATCTGGCCCATCCACCTGCAAGGTAGACCCACCAACTCCCAACAGGAAGAAAAGAAAAAGACCCTTTGCTCTCAACTGGCCTATGCAAACTTCCTCACCTCTCCAAGATTTCATGCCAGAAAAGGGAGGTCAGAACACAGGCAGCTTACCACTTGCCTCCCTTTTCTCCTGCCCTCAATCTTAAGTAGAGCTGTCCCTCACATCTACTGTAAGAGGATTTTCTGTTCTTTTTTCTCTAGTGAGAATTTTAACTCAGTAAGATCCTTCTTCTTCCTGACTCTGGGATCATAGATAAGCTTTAATAATGCACTGGATGTAGAAGGAAAAACTAGCTTGCTAACAAGGAAGTATAGAATTATTTTTTAAATACTGCATACATTACACAAACTAGTGACCTTGACTTCAATTCATCATAAAATGTTAGTATACGATATAAAATATGTGTTTCAAAAACACTTCAAAATAAATTAGGGGAATGAAATAATCATAGTGTATTTTGATTTCTAAAATATATCATCATGTCTCCCAATATACTTCTGCTTCTCAAAAGGCAGAGCTCATGGACTAGGTGTTTGAATGTTTAATTAAACTCAGTTTTTTGAATTATCATATTCAAAGAGTACTCCAAAATCATTTTGTAGATTTGGAGAGAACTTGCTAGTGGTGAACCACAGATCATTTTTCATGTATAGTCACTACATCGGTGTGTAACACCGAAGTTCTATTACTAATAATGGTAGCTACCACTTATTCAGCCCTTACCATGGACCAGACACAATGGAAGACATTCCATGTATCTTTTATTTCATTGGGTAGCTAGCTCTTGGATAACAAGAAATTCAAAACTAATTTCAAAGATTGGAAAAACAAGCAGAAACTAATAAGATGTACTAATTAGTGATGAGAGCAGTCAGTCAGTAAGACACATACCAATATAGTAAAAAATAATCTTAAAAAGAATGAAGCATTTATTCTAAAAATATTTATAGTTTGCTAGGAAAACTAATAATTATATCGGTAATTGCAAAGAATTATAGAAAGTAAAAAATGCTTAAAAAGGAGGGTGGATTTTCTGAACCCTCACCCCATGTTTTCTCCATCTGCTTATTCTCTTACTGGTTCTCCTGAGAGAAGGGAGGGAGCTGTTAATCTGCTTGGTCTGAGTGCACTGTTGGAGATGTCCTGGAGAGGCACGGCCCTCTTTCTGGATCACCAGAACTCTCTCTGATTAGCTTATGCTTATTTTCACTCTCACTCTTTCTCTCTAGATGCTCTGAACTGAATGTGTACCCCCAAATTCATATATTGAAGCCCAGATCCCCAGTGTGATAGTATGAGAAGGTGGGGCCTTTGAGAGGCAATTTAAATCATGAGGGTAGAGCCCTGAGGAATGGAATTAGTGCCTTAGAGGAAGAGACATGAAGATAGGGCCTTGAGAGGATCATGTGCAGACAGCAAAATCATCATGAAGTAAGGCATTGCTAATATCAGAGAAAATGTAAGAGCCCTGAGCTACAGTTTAAGAAAAAAACTAAAAAAAAAACTATGGTTAACTGTATACTCTCAACCTGAGATCCAGAAAAATAAATAACCTGGTGTATAAACACATGAGAAGTATAAATCTAGAGGTAAAGTGGAAAATCTGGAAGAAATTGATGATTCCTTAGCAAAATAATGAAAAAAATAAATGTGAATACAGGCAGAGTAGGAGATAAGAAAAAGGACCATAAAAAAAATTGAAAGTGATTTAAAACTTTGATGATTCAAAAAAAACCAGATGCTTCACAATGCCATCTAAGTTGTAAAATACAGATAATGTCAATGTTTTGAGACTATTCAAATACAATATAAATAGAAATTAATGAAATATTATGAAGGTTATTTAACAGAAGCAGTTGCAAGCGTCAATCTACCTGATAAAACAAAACCACTTATTGTAAAATAAAGGACAAGAACAGAATACTTGCCATACATTATTACGTAATGTTTCTTCAGAGAGTATCCTGTCTAGAATATAGGAGAAAAAAAATCGGTATCATTTTAGAAAATTATCTATTTCCACCAATAATATTACTGAATATCTAAGAATACCCAAAAGATTCCATTAAGAACTACTTGAATTTTGAGGAAATGTGGTAAGTGGCTGGGTTGAGACAAATTTTTTAAATATTAGAAACTTTTTTTATTCTAACAAAAAAATGGAAATAAAGAAGGAAAATATTCCATTTTCAATAGAAACAATTATAAAATATCTGAGGATAAATTTAACATGAAACTGTGAAATCCTACTTAAGCCTATAAAACAAGGACAGAATAAATGAAAAGATATGCCATGTTGCAACAGCAGGACCTGGGGATATCCAATGATATCTTCAAAAACAAATACCCCATCTTAAGATACGGCATTGACACTCCTTCCCAGCCCAGGAATCACACATGTGAGTAAATAAACTTTTGAGTGACTCTAGTTCCAGCCATCATCTTCTGCAATTTCATGAGACACCTCAAGCCAGAACCTTCTGGTCAAGTCACTCTCAAATTCTTAAACCACAGAAATTGAGAACCAATAACAAAAAGTTGTTATCTTAAGCCAGTACAATTTAGAATGATTTGTTACATAGCAATAGGTAACCAACAGACATGGACTGAAAGATTTACTATAACACAAAATATACAGTATCCCTCAAATTAATGAGCTAAATGCAACTTATGGAAACACTCAATCAACAGTGCTGTTTTTTAATGAAATAAAAATTCCTAGAAAATAATAAATTCATGAGAATAACCAAAAATATTAAAAAATAAAAGTAAAGATGCATTTTTAGTTATTAAAATAACCTGTAAAGATACTGTCATCAGAATAGAAATTGACAGGTTTTTTTTAATTGAAGGATAGTCAGTTACAATGTGTCCATTTCTGGTGTACAGCACAATGTCCCTGTCATGCATATATATACATATATTTGTTTTCATATTTTTTCATTAAAGGTTATTATAAGATATTAAATATAGTTCCCTGTGCTATACAGAAGAAATTTGGTTTTTAAGTGTATTTTTAGTTATAATGGATAACATCTGCAAATCTCAAACCCCCAAATTTATCCCTTCCCACCTCATTTTCCCCAGTAACCGTAAGATTGTTTACTATGTCTGCAAGTCTGTTCTGTTTTGTAAATAAGTTCATTAGTGTCCTCTTTTTTCTTTTTTTAAATTCCACATATGAGTGATATCATATGGTATTTTTCTTTCTCTTTCTGGCTTACTTCACTTAGAATGACAATCTCTAATTCCATCCATGTTGCTGCAGATGGCATTATTTTATTCTTTTTTATGGCTGAGTAGTATTCCATTGTATAAATATACCACAACTTCTTTATTCAGTCCTTCACTGATGGACATTTAGGTTGCTTCCATGACTGGGCTAGAAATTGACAAATATTAAGTGAAGTATATAGAGAGCTAAGACAGACTCACATACATAAAGAATTTAATATGCAACGAATATGATAATCTCATTGAGTGGAGAATAATGATTGACTTTAAAATGTTGCTTATATAAATAGATAACCACTTAGAGGAAAATAAAGCTGTGCTCAACTCAATTCTAGATAAAATAAAGCCTTAAGTGTGAAAATAATAAAACCTCAAAAATACATATTTGGATGAATTTTTAAAATTAAGATAGAATATCTAGAATATATAAAAGAAAAAAATAGATATTAGCTACAGAAAAATTAAAACTATAAAAGGCAAATTGATAATAAATAATCATCATTTCCCAATACCCTAAATATAGTACCACACTAAACAGTAGACCGTCTTAACTACAATAGGCAGTTTAAGAAAAGGCACATTCCTAAGTTTAATAAGCCTTCGTACACTGCATCATTTCCAAACAAAACAGTAAAAGAGAAAAAATGCCCAACTGATAACTAGAAATGCATGATACCTTCAAATCTGGGGGTTTTCTTTGCCTAAAATTGAAAAAATATTACCAAAAAAAAAGAAAATTTTAACAAACAATATATTTTTAAATTAAGGCCCTATCTTTTACCATTTTCCATTCCCGTGACTAAGAAAATAGATTTCAAATGTGACTGGAACTCTTATAAATGCAAATATGATTTATAGGTCTGTCTGAGGCATCAATGTAAATTTGGTCATAGGTGTTTCAGTGATATGCAGAACAAATACACTGGCTTTTAAGCTAGGTTTTCAGTATAATGTAGACTGAGATAAATACATATGAATTAAGATCAAATCACATCAATTAGTACAGTAGACACAGCAGAAATTATGTGAGAATTAGATTAAAATGTCTATTGTACTTTTAAGTGTTTGATAAGCTTTATTTATGATCATTAATTTATTGAATGAAAATACTAAATTCTTTTCCAAATGGTACAAAAATTTAAATTTTACAGTTTTACTTGGGAGTCACTCTCCCACTACTAGCTTCAGCATAGCATGTTATCATAATTTAGGGAAATCAGACTGAAAGTCCAAAGGCATTCAAACTAAATCTACTTTTTACCTTCATGCTTAAATGGAATCTAATTTTCTTATACTCTTATATTCACATATTTTCAACATCCTTAAAAACTTAAATACATCTAAAAATGATGGAAATTTGAAGCATTAACCTACACTTTTATGTTTTCAATCTAATTTGTCACACATGCCTACTTGTTTTTCTCCAGATACTTTTAGTTTTTCTATTGTATTTGCTTACCTATCCTAGATTTTGAAAAGCTTGACAGCTATTAAAAAAAAGAACATCAAGAAGGTTAGTTAGTGCCATTATTAAAATCCAAGAAGTCATTGAAATACAAAGAAAAAAATGGAATTGTTTTATTCCTACTCAGTTTATTGAGAAGCATTAGATTTTGGTTCAGATTTATATTTTAAGCAATATTTTACATATCTATTCCATTTTTGTGTGTATATAATGGTATTTTGGACTACTTGAACTTGTCAACTTTAAAACTGGTTTCTTTAAAAATAACCAAAGAACTAATTCTTTGGCTCTGTTAAATGGGGAATGACATGGTACATTTCTTATAAATGTTAAATGCCACTATTATTTCTCCCCTAGAAAATTAATTTTTATATGCAGCTTCAGTTGATGTCATTTTTTCCCGAAGATAATTTGCCACAAATGTTAATCTTTGGATGACTCGAATGACAAAAGCCTATTTTTTAAAAGTGAAATTTTAAATAATTTAAAAATATACACAAACACACACACATGTCATGTGTGAGTGTATATATGAAATACACACACTTGCATACGTTTCCAGTGTTTGAAATCTTTTAGGATGCTTCCTAATTCTTAAGAGGTTTTTACACCTTGAAAAGTATTTTTATGTTCTATTTTGTTCTCCACTATTATTAGAATTTGATACATGAGCTGCTTAAATATTGCTTTCAACTTTTTAAGAACCTTTAAGTTTCTCCAGACTTGAGTTACCTTATTATACAATTTATTGAAGGCTAATAATTATTAGGACATGTGGTAGGCGGTTATCACAAGTAACATCACACTGCTGGCTCTATGTACAAGCTACAGTAGGGCAAATGGTACAATTAGAGGCACATTCTTTGGTGCATAACAATAGAAGCCTAGTGACACTGCAAGATTAAGAAAAGGCTAAAACATCTTTAAAACTACTCATTACCACCAGTCAAAATGTGCATATTTGACCTTTATGGTAATCAGAAGAATCTCTGCTTATGCAGTAGGCGGCTAAATAATCGTCACTTTCGACACACAGTTTTCCTTGAAGTGACCTAAGGTTAACATGGTTGATCCTGAAGCCGACACAGACATTGAATCAACTCATCAGCGGTCACAGTGAAAGGCCACCATCTTCATCACCTAGGTTACAATGACAGGATAAAAAGAGTGTTGCAGATTTTTCTCTGCAAGAGACAGTAGGACTTAAAATGTTGACTGCTCTGTATGTTTCAAAGGTTACAAAATTACTTGGAAACCTCTCCCCGGAGGTGCAGATTCACTCTGTGGTATAATAATCATGCAAGTTGCATCAAAAATAATTGCTTAGTTTATTACCTTGTTGTCTTATTATATTAAAGCCTCCTGCTAAATTCAGAAATCTCTTACTCTTGATCTCTCATCTTCCCTATAGGTCTACTATTAACCCTACTCATTTTAATTTGAATATATTAACAGTTGCAATGAAGACTCTCAAAGCTAGATTATCTCCAAATAAGATAAAATCTACACAATGGCTAGAGCTAATGTAGCAACTGTAACATCTGAAGAAGGCAAAAAAAAGACCCTTAAACATGTGGAATAAATTAAAATCTTCCCTCAGTGTCCCTCCCTTAAATGCTATACCTGAGGATCTAGAAATCTGTAGCAAAAATGGTTCTAATTCTTGAACAATGGACACTTAAAATCAAATGGAACTAATTTTTGTGTTGCAAAGCTTATCATTCTCCAATTTTCATAGTAAAATATCATATGAAGTAACTACAAGATAATTATGTCATAGATGTTATTTCCCTGGTGGTTTTGGAGGAGAATAATGTTCCTTGTAAAAACAGAATAATTTAATAGTCATCAAAATTGCAGGGGGATAAAAACTTTTTTAAAAGGTAGCCAAAGTAAGATTTTTTTTAAGGCATAAAGCACAAAGTTCCCCAATATTTGTGGAATGGTTGGCACTTAAAGTAGTCATTCATAATTCCTCCTAATGTATACAGTATTAATCCATGTGTACCTAGAAAAGCTAGCTACTTCCTGTACTTCAAAGTCATTGCTTTTGCCAGGAGACCTAGAAAGTGCTTCAGGATTCATTATGACATGTGGAATATGTAAGCAATAAGGCATGACAGGGAGCGTGGTTATCATAAGATAATCACACCCCTGGGTCATTACAAAGCAAGAGGTGCAGTGGCCCACCTCTCATTCCCCCTGGGGTGTGATTACAGCATGATATGCACACTTCATGCCGTTACCTTACTGCTTTCATCAGAAGTCTTTGTTGGGCAGAAGTACTATGTTTTTTCTTTCTTTCTTTTTGCTTGAAGAAGACAAAGTTGGCAGTTTACAGCTTTAAGAGTAGCTTCAGCCAAGTCAGATAGGTGATATGTGATAATCTATTCCTTTAAAATGTCCAGCTGCCAAGGCCAATCAGGATTCATCCCTTTAAGACAGAAACCATTCAATGGTTGTGTGTTCAAATGATTCAACTGTAAGAAAAATGTGTGCCATTATCACAAAAAGTCTAATATCTGGGAACAACTGTTGGAAGAAACAGTTGGTTTCAGAAGTTATTTTTTTCCAAAATGATAGACTCATTAAAGGTTTATGGACCTCATTAAGCAAAATACAACCTGAAGGAGTTGACACGCCAAGATTGTAAGGTATTCATAATTTCTGATTTTCCCCATTTAGTGCCCCACCCAAATTCAGGTGACAACTCAATTTGGGGTGCTAGATTAGACACCAAATCCCATTGCTGTCATTCAAATTATAGCCTAAGGGCCCTATTGTGATCTTGCTAATGTACAGATTCTTGTCATTTATGTCTTCCGTTACTTAACACTAGTTCTTTTTGCTTTATCCAGTATTCTGCCACCTAAAAAACAGACATAACCTCAAGTAATAATCCTCATCTGTAATCCAAGTAATAATTACATTATGGCATATTCTTTGCATGCATTTGGAGTACATCACAAAATTCCTGTGTGAAAGATAATAAGTAGATATTATTATTCTTGTTTTATAGAAGGTAAGATAAATTATAGAGAAGCTAAGTTATGTGATTGATTCGGTTAGCCTCACTGGTATCCTAATTCCAAGGATAAACACATTTAAGAAAAAAAAAATAAGGGCATGTACAGAAAATGATCATGGGCAAATCTCTTAAACTCTTTTAGCTTCAGTTTCCTCCTCTTTGAAATAATAGTGTTAAAGTAGATGGTCTACACAGTGCATTGCACACCTGTCATTCTGAGGATCATTTTTTTCAGAATAGTTTTTACCATCATGGGACAGTTAACATCAGGCAGTTGGCTCCTTCTTCAGAGACTGGAACTTCAGATAGTAAGCAGTTGGATAAACACGAGTCGTGTTGCTAAGGAGAGAAGGAAATAGGTGAGAGCCTAAATCATTGAAAATTATTGAAACTGGCTTTGACATCTGTTACCACTCTATGCATTATGAATTTATCTGATTTGACAGATGAAGTGGTAACTGTTTTCATTTTTACCATTCCATCATTGGAAAAGATGATCTCCTTGGGGAAAAAAAGTGATCTGGTTTAAGACAGATATCTATAGTAACTGCAGTCCCATAGTAGAACCTGGAATAAATTCCTGTGTTGATTTACAGTGGTGAAGTGCCTCAGGATTCCACAATTGGCTGTGGACTGTATGATTCTACACTTTTTCCCAGAGACTACAACAACCATACCTAAAATTTTTATAGACAGAACCACATGAACTTTGATGCTAATCCCAAGCAGCATATACTCTGTACTTAATCATGAAGCGTAAGTCATTAAGAAAACACATATATATTACATAGAACATATTTTCATGTAAACTGTGCTATTAAAATAAAAGTCCTCTAATGAAAATTCACTGAAGCTGTTCTAGTAAAGGAAGTAGTCATTGTAGTGATAATATAAATTGGTTTTATTCTTTTGGAAAGAAATTTGATAATTTATAACAATAATTATAAAAATGTACTTCTGGACTTTTCTTTCCAGCTCTGAGAAAGCAACAGAATTTTCACTTATTTTCTCACCACACACACACTCACACAACACACACTCATACACACACACAAAACTACAACACTGGAAAAATACATGAAACAACTATTTCAGGCAATCAGCAGGCAGCACAGGACCAAGATGCCTGGAAAAGGTATAAATGAGATGAGCTATGCCATTATTCTAGCTTTCTGCCCAGAGGCAGTTTTCAAATTCCATTGTAGGGAAGGGAAAATCGGTCAAAGTCCAGTGGTCCTTCTGAATTGGGATGACAGAGGTGGGATTTTAAGAAGGATAAGGCAGCCAGAAATGATGGAACTAAGTATCATAGAGAACAGAGGGGTGGAGAGAAAGAATTATAGGAATAGGAAAAGGGGTCCCTCTGAGACCTTGTCTGCATACCAATCCATACACACACGGGAGAAATTTTAAAAGGCCAAACAAAAACGAATAAACAAACAAACAAAAATCTGGGGAAAGAACAGTTACTGGGGATCTAGAAGCCAAACAATTCCCAGAGATCACATAAAAGAATTATTTGAGTCCCCTTCCACCAGAGTGCAAGTGTGGGACGTTAAGTAGAGATTCCAGAAGAATATAAACTAATTATAGAGGAAAGATTTCTGTAGAACTGTCTTCAGAAAGCTTCAGACAAGCTTAGAAAGAAATTAATCTGCAAACATGTTATGTCTAGCCAGAATAAAGACCTTACTCTTCAAAGAAATACAATCAAATTAATAATATTCAACATAAAATTTATAATGTCAAGAGTCAAATTAAAAATTACTTTACATGCAACGAAGCAGAAAAATATTGCCCAAATTTGGAGTAAACTCAGTCAAACAGAAACAAACCCAGAAAACACTGAGATAACAGAACTAAAACAATATTGAAAGATCTATGATAAATATACTCAGTATGCCAAAGGATTAAGGCAAATCAGAACAAAATGAGAAGAGAAATGTGAAGCATAAAAAAGAAACAAATGTAAGTTCTATGAATGAAAATTGAAATATCTGAAATGAAAAATTTTCTAGATGCTGTTAAGAGCAGAAAAGACCCTGCAGAAGTAATGACCAATGAACTTGAAGGTATAGGAAGAAAAACTATAAAATAAACCAGAAAGAGCAAATAGACTGAAAAAAAATATGTAAAGGGTTAGTGATCCCTCAGGTAACACCAAGTAGTCTAACATATGTGTACTGGGGGATGGGGGTGGGGTCCCACAAAGAGGAGGGGATACAGAATAAATATTTGAAGGATTAATGGCTGAAAATTTTATAAATTTGATTAAAATAATAAACATATAGATTCAAGAAGCTCAATGAACCCCAAGCAGAGTAAGGACAAAGAAAATTACGTCAAGAATCATCACCATCAAAGTGCTTTTAAAACATAGTAAAAAGAAAATATTTAAATTAGCCAGGTGAAAGGTACATACGTACAGTGGAACACAGAGAAGAATTGCAGCAGACTTCTTGGCAGAAACAATGCAAAACCTATTGCAATGGGATAACATCTTTCAAATGACAATAAAGCTGCCAGCCTAGGAATTTAATTCCACCAAAAATATTTTAAAAGTAAGAGTCAAATGAAGACTTTTTCAGGCAAAGGAAGGCAAGCAACTTCATCACCATCACTTCTGTACTACAAATATATATACAAAAGGAATTTCATCAAGCAGAAAGACAGTTATACCAGAAATGAGTATCTTGTATTTACACAAAAGAATGAAGGGCCCTGGGCATAGTAAGAATGTAGATAAGTATAAATGGGGCTACGTTGTACAGCAGAAACCTCTAGAACTTAATATTTCTTACATAATTGAGACTTTATGCATTTTGACTAGCAGCTCCCCACTTCCCCTTCCCCTCAGTCCCTGGTAACCATCATTCTACTTCCTGATTCTGAGTTGTACAGTTTCAGTTTTCTAATATGAGCGGAATCTCACAATATTTGTCTTTTTGTGATTGACTTAACGTAATGTCCTCATGGACTATTTCATCCATGGGTCACATATGACAGGATTGTAGGAAAACATGCCCGTGTTGTTGAATGTGGCAGGAAATTATAGGAGTTCCTTATATATTTGGGTGTAAATACCTTATCTGATATATAGTTTTCAAATATTTTCTCCAGTTCCATAGGACTTTTTTTTGACTGTTGATTTTTTTCCTTTGCTGTGCAGAAGCTTTTCGGGGTGATACATTCCCACTTACCTATTTTGCTCTTGTTGCCTATGTCATATTTAAGAAATCTGTACCAAGACCAATATCAGGAAGCTTTTCCCCTATATGTTCTTCTAGGAATTTTACATTTGCAATCTCATGTTTAAGTCTCTCTGAATTTTGAGTTGATTTTTTATGTATGCTATAAAATAAGTGTCCAATTTCAATTCTTTGGCATGGGGGTATACAACTTTCTCAACACTATTTCTTGAAGAGACTGTCTTTTCCCCATTGTAATTCTTGTGGAAGATCAGTTGACCATATATTCATGGATTATTTTCTGGGTTCTTTTTTCTTTTCCATTGCTTTATGTGTGAGTTTTTACACCAATATCAAACTATTATAATTACTATATCTTAGTAATATACTTTGAAATTAGGACGTGTGATGCTTCCAGCTTTGTTCTTTTTCAAACTCATTTTGGTATTTAGGGTCTTTTGTGGTTCCACATTAATTTTAGTATTGTTTGTACTATTTCTGTTAAAAATGCCAGTGAGATTTTGATAGGGATTGCATTGAGTCTGAAGATCACTTTGGATAGTATGGGCATTTTAACAATGTTACGTCTTCTAGTTCATAAACACAGGATGTCTTTCCATTTGTTTTTATCTATTCTAATTTCATCAGTGTTTTGTAGTTTCCAGTGTACAAGTTTTCCATCTCCTTAGTTAAGTTTATTTATAAGTATTTTATTCTTTTTGGTGCTACTGTAAATTTGTATTTCTAAATTCCTTTTCAGGTAGTTCATTATTCGTATAGAAACACTTGATTTTTGTATCTTAATTTTTTTTATCCTGCAACTTTACTGAATTTATTTATTAGTTTCAACAGTTTTTGGCAAAGTCTTCTATATACAGGATCTATATACTTTTCTATATACAAGATCATGTGTTCTGTAAACAGGAACAACTTTACTACTTTACAATTTGAGTGCCTTTTTTTTTTTTTCCTTTTTTGCCTAATTGCTCTGGCTAGGACTTCCAGTCATGTGTTGAAAGAAGTAGCAAAGTGAGCATCCTCACCTTGTCCTTTATCTTAGAGGAAAAGCTTTGTTTTTAACCACTGAATATACTAGTTGTGGAGTTTCACAAATGGCATTCATTATTTGAGAAAATTTGCTTCTATTCCTAGTCTATTAAGAGCTTTTACCATAAAAAGTTGTTGGATTTTGTCAAATGCTCTTTCTGCGTCTATTGAGATGATCATGTGGGCTTTTGTTCTTCATTCTGATGTATCACATCAGTTGATTTTCATATGTTGAGCCATATTTGCATCCCAGATAAATCCCACTTGGTCAAGGTAAATATCCTTTTAATATGCTGTTGAATTTGGATTGCCAGCATTTGGGGAGGGTTTTTGCATCTATATGCATCAAAGATAGGGGCCTGTAGTTTTCCCTTCTTGTGGTGTCTTCGTCTGACTGCTACCAGAGTTATGCCGGCCTCGTAAAATAAGCTAAGTGTTTCTTCCTCTATTATTTTTGGAAGAGTTTAAGAACGATTAGCATTAATTCTTTGGTAGAATTCACAAGTGAAACAATCTAGTGCTGGGATATTTTTTTATTGGGAGATTTTTATTATTGGTTCTTTTTTTTTATTGTATGTAAATCTGGTCAGATTTTCTGTTTCTTCAGGATTCAGTCTCAGTATGCTGTATGTTTCTAGGAATTTATCAATTTTTTTCTAGATTATATACAAGAGACAAAGAAGGATGTTATATATAATGATAAAAGGGTGAATTCAACAAGAAGGTATAACAATTGTAAACATAGCATCCGACTTCATAATACCTAAGTATATAAGACGTTGATAGAACTGAAGGGAGAAGCATAGGTAGACCTCCTTTATTGTGCTTCACTTTAATTGCACTTCACAGATACTTCATTTTTTACAAATTGCAGGTTTATGACAAACATGCCAAGTGAGTCTATTGAACAAGGCTGCCATTTTTTCAACATTTGCTCATTTTATGTCTCTGTGTCACATTTTGGTAGTTCTCGTAATATTTCAAACTGTTTCATTACGATTATACAGTTGACCCTTGAACCTCATGGGTTTGAACAGCATGGGTCCACACATACATGGATTTTTTTAATAGTAAATAATATAGTATACATGATTTGCAGTGGGTTGAATCCAAAGATGCAAAACCAGGGATAAGGAGGTTTGCTGGTGATGGTTTTGTTTATTAGTGTTTCTTACTTTGGCATCTGAAAGGTTAAATGTAAGAAATTGCCTGTGTTTTACTGTGTGAATTTAGATAGTCTTATAAACTTGTCTATGTCTAACATCCAACAAGTCATTGAATATGACAGATTTTGTGCTTTCTTGCTCAGAAGTTTTCAGTTCCTAATTGTAAAAGACCCAGTGTAAGTTTAAAAGAAATTAATTTACCATGGCATGATAAGTCAGTAGTAAAGGATTGCTAAGTAATCACTATTATTAAGATACTAACCCTAGGGTTAGGGTTAGGGTTAACGATGATTAATGATGTAATATTACAAGATTTTTAGACCCAATACAAAATTCAACAGTATTTGACGAGTCTAGTTGAGCAGTGATTTATCGCCATGCTTGTGAATAAAAACTGGACTTCTCACTAAACACTTTGCCATCTTAAATTTGTTTTCTGAGTTCTGTGCAAGATAATCCTGGAAGAGAATAAAATGGCAATAGTCTACAATAGCACTATCATACGTGTAGTATGAAATCATAGAGGCCATCACTCTATGCCTTCTAAGTCAAAGACAGATTAATGTTAATGAGCTTAATATTGAGGTCAAATTGCAAACCTGCAATGACTTCCTCAGTATCAACTGATTAAAACAAACATTATGAATATATCAATTAATACGTAAGTAACATTTGCTGTCTTTATCTTCTACCTTTCTTCCTCGAAAATAGCATTTATATATTTGATATTTTATATTATTTAGATATCTGTATGAAAAACATGAACCACTCATTACTCTGGGACCCCTGAAATGCCCTTGGCCATTCTCTGTATTGAATGAAATATTTAAAGCCTAGAAACATCAAATAGATAAGAGTTACACATGAAATTATTTGAACCAAATCTTTCTTGGGAAAAATGCTTGAACTCACTTCCTTGTACTAAAGCAGTTTTCATCCTTTAGCATTTTAATAGTCATAAAGGTACCCATGAAAATATGGCACTTGACAAAGGAGAAAAATGATAGACTGAAAACTGAAGAAAATATTAAGGTTAAGGGTGCCCATAAAAATAGTATGTGAAATTTTAAGTTAGAGATGAATGTCTACCATGATGTGACAAGACTGGAAGATTGACAACATATATCTGGGAGAGATTTTTGTGAATAAAACTTGCACAGTGAGCAGAGTGGGGAATTTTGGCTGACAAAATATTCAGCAGTGCTTGTCCACAGTAGAGGAGACTCTTCATAATCAGGTGTAGAACATGACCCATCCTTTGCATGTGAGTCAACTCTTTTCCCATCCACCCTGAAGCTTGATCAATGGGCTATATGCTGTCCACAGTGGCAGGGATGGAAGCTAGGTATCATACCAACAACATAGTCTTTCCTCACGAAGGCTGATCTAGCATTCCTGGAGTCCCCCAACAACAAAGGCCAGGACCAATTAAGTCCCTGATAGAACAGATTTAACCCATTCTTGGGCATAAGAAGGACAGTTAGGCCTCCCTGTGGGTGGTTGAATTGAACCTCTTCTTTCACGTGGGGGTGACAATTTGCTGTAAGTGTTTTATGTGCATATATATGTTCCCTGATTGCAATTCATCCTTCAACACAGTCTATGACTCCAACTCTCTCTTGACCTCAGTATCATTATTCCTTCTCTTTGTACCTTCAGGCCTAGGAATGGCAATATCTTCTGATGGCAACCTGTCCTTTGGTGTTTTACTATCCTTCATTGGTTCCTTTAACCCTTCACAGAGCTCTGTAACTATTCCTTCATTTACCTCTGTCTGGTTAAAGCCTGTTGAGTATGCTTGCTGTTTCTCACTCAGCCTCTGGCCAGTAATACTTGAGGTCATGAACGCACTTGTTCAGGTGGAGGATGTACCATAGAATGAGAGATAAGCTGATAAAAAAAATTCAGGAAGAAGACACATTCACACCTGGATACAAAACAACAAATCAGTAGAAAGAAAAATGAAGACAGAACAAAATATAACAATATCACAATCAGGATATAGACCTTGACACAGTCAAGATACAGGACAATTCCATCACCAAAAGGACACCGCATGTTGCCCTTTTATAAATACGAACAGTTCCATCCCATCCACATACCCTCCTTAACTTATGGTTATTTATTCTCTGTTTCTAGAAATTTGTCATTTAAATGGAATGATATAGTATATATAACCTTTATATAAGTATGAAAGTTGGCTTTTATCACTCATAATTCTTTTAAGATTTTCCCAAGTCATTGCATGTATAAATAGTTTGTTCCTTTTTTTTTTTTTTTTTTTTTTTTTTCTTTTTTTTGCCGAGTAGTATCCCATGCTATGAATGTACTATAATTTTTTTAAACCATTCACCCTTGAAGGCTATCTGGGTTGATTCCAGTTCGGGGGCTATTACAAATAAACTTTTTATAAACATGGATTTTTGTGAGAACATAACTTTTCATGTTACTGGGATTAATGCCTAGGAGAGTATTTTACAGTCCTGGATCACACGGGAATAGCATTCTTAGTTTTTTAAGAAGCTGCCAAACTGTTTTCAAAATGACAGTGTCATTTTACCTTTCCACCAGGAATGTATAAATGACGAAGCTTCTCTATGGTCTTTGTTAGTATTTTGTGTTGTTACTACTTTGTGTTTTAGCCATTCTGATAAGTGTGTAATGATATCTCACTGTGGTTTTAATTTGAATTTCCTTAACGACTAGTGACAGTGAGTATCTTCTCATGTGCTTGTTTCCTGCTTAATTGAAATGTCTATCAACACTCTTTACCCATTCCAACTGAGTGGTGGTTTTCACCATTGAGTTTAGAGTGTTCTTTATATATTCTAGATATTAGCCCTTAATTAGGATAAGTGGTTGGCAAATATTTTTCTCTGGATCTGTAGTTTGTTTATTCATCCTCTTAAAAGGGTCTTTTACACAACAAAGGCTTTAAATGTTAGTGAAGTCTAATTTATCAAATTTTCCTTTTATGAATTATGCTTTGGCATTAAGTCTAGGAACTCTGCCCAGCTTTAAGCATTAAAGAGTTTTCTCCTATTTTTTCCTAAAATTTTATAATTTTATGTTTTACATTTAAGTCTGTGGTATATACTTTTAGTTAGTATTTGCAAAAGGTGTGAAGTTTAGGTCAAAGTTCTTTTTTTTTTTTTCTAACCTAGGATGTCCATCACTGTTTGTTAAAAGATAGTTCTTCCTACATTGAATTATTTCTGTACTTTTGTCAAAAATCAGTTGGCCAAACTTCTGTGGGTCTATTTCTGAGATGTTTATTCTATCCATTGATCTGTGTCTGTCCCTCTGTCAGTACCACATAGTGTTGATGACTGTAGATACATAAGTCTTAAAACTTGATAAGCTGATTCCACCCAACCTCTTCTTGTTTTAGCTATTCTGGTTTTTTGTTTTCCCATATAAATATTAGAATAATTTTTTCTATATCTACAAAAAGTCTTGCTTGGATTTTGATAGAAATAATGTTAAATATATATATTGGTTTGGGGAGATTTGAAGAAGTGCCATATCTGGCATAAAACAGAGATCATCTTTACTATGTTTAAAAACCTACAATGTATATTACACTCTGAAATATCCTGTGAGGCTGAATAATCATTCACAATGTGCCTTTATTTTTATCATAAGGTAAACTCAAAGTCTAATCAGCAAAATGCCACACCCAAATAAAAAGACACAAAACAAGATAGGGTTAATTAGTAACATGCCAGAATATTTCAGGTGTTCAGAGTAAGTTCCAGACACTTGACACAGAAAATGAATAGTTCTCTGAAGTTCATTCAGCTTACTCTTTGGTTTCACTGCCTCCTCTTCCTTCCATTAACACACAAGATTGTTCTCTGCTTTACGGCATTTGTATTTGTCATTTCCTGAAAAACTCTGCTCCCAGGTTTTGGGTGGCTGCTGCTTCTTGCAGTCATTTCTCAATTCAAATGCCACTTCTTCAGTGAGGGGCTCCCTGATGACCCAATCTAAGCGACCCTACAGGTCACCATACCTGAATCTGTTCTACTTTTCCCACACTTGCTTCTATCTCTTTTTTAATAGTAGCAGTATGCCCACTGTCCCTACAAATTACTCACCAAAACATGGTTCTCTGAGAGCAAGGACTGGGTTGGTCTTGCTCACTGCTGTATCTTCTCTGCCTCGCACAGGGCCTGACACACAGTGCTTGCATCATTCTTCATTGAGTGAATGAATGAGTACTGTCTGTCTAGGCGGAGAAGACAGAGGGCAGTTTGAAGACACTGTGGTTAAATCAAAAGCTGGAAAGCTGAAAAATGCTTTGTGCCACAGTGATCAAAGCAGGATCAGGAGGAAAAGAGATGTTTGTAACAGGAACTTTATGCTTGATTGTGGAGAGCTTTGACCTCTAGATGAGGTGATTTTACTTTTGCCTGGAGGTGATGGGAATGTTCTTAACAAGGATGACGTAATAATGCACTCTTAAGAAAATTAAGAGGAAATAATACAACAAATTGGGGTAAGGGTTGGGGAGCTCAACCCTTGTAAAGCAGGATACCAGTTGGGATTAAAACCTGTGATAATACTGCCCTGAGGTGAGAAGACCCACAAGGCGGTCGAGTCAGTCATCATAGAAGGTAGACTCAGACTATTAAAAACAATAGTACTGGTGAATTCGAGAGAGAAATTGCTAACTGTTCAGTGTCATCTTTCATTTTTGTTTACAAATATATTCCTTCTGTGTCAAGATATTTTTACAGGTAAAACCATTTTACCTGCTTGTTAATGAGCCTGGTTCCTTCCAGTGTGGTTGTATACAAAGTCATTTCATGACTTTTAGTAAAATTGTTTTCGCACTTTAGAGCTGGACAAATGATTTGTTGAATTGATCTAGAAAAAGTTTATTTGAAATAGAAACAAACCACGTGAATTTTATTGACTTCTAAGCACTCCACTGTGTCACATTGAGAATGTTCCGTACATTTAGTCCTTACTCTATTTTAGTACATTATTTGATTTCAAATGGGAAATAATGCTCACTGGCGCTCTTGATCTTCTTCCCCAGGAGGTTTTGCGGTTCATTGTTCATTGTGCTCAGTTTGCGCCCCTGCGGTTGTCTATGGCGGTCTTACAAAGTGGGGTCAGCCTAGGATAGCAACAAAGACATTTTCTTGTGAAGGGCTGCTCCTGGCTTCTCCGTTTTACTCATGTCCCAAACAAAAATTCCAAAACGATTTACTTACTGGCTTCCTGATTTCTAGGCCAGAGTCTTTGTGCTGGGAATAATTGCCACCGTGATGTTCAAGGACTGTCCTGTATTCTTTGCAGTCAGAATACTGGCAGAATACTGCTCTTTGGTACTGACTACCGAGAAGCGGTTGCTGTAGGAAAACCAAACAGCCCTGACGTCTCTACTTACCAGATTTCACTTACAGTTCATTTCAGAGTGTGACAATTAGAAGAAACAAGGAAGGGTTTTTATTGTGTTTTTCCAGACTCATTTCAAGGAATACTACACACAGCCTGCCTACATGGTCGTTTGGTTAAAGAAAATGTTTCCGTTCACATTAGAGCTGCATTGTAATGGAAAATGGCTCCGGGTGCCAAACCCACCAAGAATGTTAACATCACCAAAGAAGACCTCTGGACTTAACTACGGTACATTTTTTCCCTTACTTCCAGTATTTCAGCCACAAGTTATAAAGTGTAGCAGCCTCTGGAAAGAGAGCTGAAGCAGTCAAGATCAATTTATGCCCCCTCTCTGTCGGTAGGCAACAAGATGCTTTCTGAAATGGAAGGTAAATAGTTTCACATGGGAATGAAGCGAGGTAATCCTCTCAGAACCTGCCTCACTGGACTCAGATTCACACCTTTGCACTGAGGTTTGCTCCTTAGAGTATTTGTGATGGTTATTAAAGCTGACTTAGAAGGTTAAAAAGACCAACAGAGACACTGTAGCTTCTCGGGCTGTTTTGACATCTCTTGCTAGAGTTTCCTGTAAGGTGGTATTAGAGATATGATTACCTGTACATATTATTGTTAAATGACAGTACACCTCTCACTCAATTTCACACTGGGCAATATTGAGAACTTCTAACATGCAAGGAAATTACTATGTAAGGACTTGCGTGATACAAACTAATCCAAGAAATGAATGATTCATCTTCAGTATACGTGAAAGGCACCAGATTATTAGTCTAATACATAAATAACACAAATGAATTGTATCTATATGTGGCTTTATCTGGATAGATCAGCCTCTGGGATCACATGTATGAATCCACGGACATAATGTAATTATAAAATATTCATTATGGTTTCATTGTACCAAAGTGTAGAAATTACCTCCATAGTCAAAGTTTAAGGTAAAAGCCCCAGTTCAATAAAAGGGCCTGGGCTCCTCCTCTTAGAGGGATTTACAGTACTCATCAGCAGCATAGTTCACATTAGCATCCAGTGACATTGCTTTGTCTGTATATATTTCCAGCTGTCAACAGAATGTCCTGAGGCTATTGCATCCTGATTCTATAGCTATCTTCTATTCTTTTATAATACACAAGGGTCTAATTTTCCATCAGCAAAGCATGAAATCATGTAAGAATGCCACATAACCAGCATGTGCAAACAAGTAGCACTTTTTCTACGCATAAAAATGCTTCATAAAATAACAGATAAATTAAATCTTCTTGTTCAAGTAGAGAGCTTGGAAACCAAGACCTTTTACACAAAATTAGAATTTGCTCTACAGAGCTGACAGTGTCACGTAATTCACTGAAATTTGTTCACCACCTTACATGTTAATATGTGTGACCGTATCATTTTTCTTTGATTTACAGTGGAACTGTTTTATATCAGGAACGTTCTATGGTTACAGATAACAGGCACGTTAACTTCATTAAGATCAGTATTTAACAATTATCAAATTAACAAAGTGATGACTGGAGGATATGACTTATATCCAACTATATTAGCTTGAACACTCATTCAATGCTGTGCAGGAAAAGGACATAGAAACCAAGTGTTCATCTTTATTTATTCATATTTTGGGTACAGTGGGACAGGCAGTCAAAGTAAACATGAATCCTCAAAAATGACATTATAAAATATACTAAATGATGCATTCAAGATTTCCTTTCCCTCTCTGGAACATATCTAAGTTTGACAAACTGTTTGAAATTATCAATTCAATGATGCCCTTAAAAGGGTTAGCTTTGGCATATATTTAAAATACATTCAAGACATATGTCTCTTCTGCTGCAAGAACTACAGAAAGCTCGGTTTAACATCAGTGATGTGACTGAAACTGCTTAAATTATCATTCTCTATATGCATCTCATATTTCTACAACTTCAGGGTATTTTTAAACACTTTCTACATAATGTACAATTTACTTAGCACGTGGCATTCATATGTCTAGCTGTAAAATAACTTGTTGTAATTTAAGCAAACATGTTTTAAATAAAAGGTAGCTAAGGCTTCTAATCTCTGATGTATTGAGTGCAATGAAAGCTTCCATAAAAATGGATTTCCCAGGCAGCCAAAGACCACAGAGGCTCCCCTTAAGAAATATATTAATCTCTGATTTACCCTCGTGCATTTCAATAAATCTGACTGACCATTGTCACCAATGAGGTGATGTCATTGACACAGTAGACAGAAAACAGAAGGCAGAAAAGAAAATTGCATCTATTTTTTCCCTAGAAAATCCTTTCTGTTTACTTCTGACTTTCAAACTTTAGCAGTCAATATAAGCAATGCTGCAACTTCTTTATAAAAATAGATTTAGTGAGTTATAGTTGACATAAAATACACTGCCTATACCTAAAGGGCACAATTTGGCACGTTTTGGCACGTTTTGGCACATGTGTAGTTTGGCGAAACCATTATCACAATCAAGATGATGAACATATTTGTCGTCCCCTAAAGTTTCCTTGTGCCCCTTTATGGTTTCTCTGCCCCCTCCCCTCCCTGATGGACCCACCGTTTGCTCAGAGGTCTAAGTAGCAAAGTGTTTTCCAAACACGCCTCTTAGACGCCATAAGTAAAATGCTTTGCGCAAACATCTGCTTTCTGTCGCTATATGTTAGTTTGCATTTTCTAGAATTTTACATAAATTTTATATAAATCATACTACATAAATTTTGGTCTGACTTTTCCTTTGCATGATGATTTTGAGATATATTCATGTTGTAGCATATATCACCAATATATTCTTTTTATTGCTGTGTAGTATTCATTTTCTGTGTGTGCCAGACTACAGTTTGTTTAACCACTCACCTGTTGTTAGAAATTTGGGTTGTTTCCAGTCTGGGACTATGATCAAGCTGCCACACACACTCATGTATAAGTCTTTACAGAGACACATGTTTTCATATTCCTTTTGAAAATTGCCTAAATGTGGAATAGCCGGATCATATAGTAGGTGCATGTTTAACTTTTCAAGAAATTGCCGAGCCATCTTCCAAAGTGATTGAAACGTTTTGCATTCTCCTCGAAAGTATGTGAGAAATTCAGTTCCTCTACATCCTCACCAATAATTGGTATGGTCAGGTTTTAAATTTTAGGTATTCTAATTGATTGTATAGTGGTATCCCAGTGTGGTTTTAATTTGCATTTCTTTAATGACTATGTTGAGCATTTTTTTCATCTGCTTGTTTGCTGTTCATATATCTTTGATGAAAACTCTGTTCTAGTCTTTTGCTGTTTTTTAATGGAGTTGTTTGTTTTCTTATTACTTAGTTTGATGAGGTGGTTGTTTTTTTTTTTTAATATATTCTGGATCCAAGTGTTTTTATCAAAGATATGGCTTGTAATTATTTTCTCCCAGTAAAGTGGTAGTAAAGACAACATTAGCCCAAAAGAGTCACTGATGTGACTCAGGAATGCTTTTGATGCTCAGTCCTTGGCAGGAAAGTGAACTCAACTTTCAGTTAAGGAAGACTAATTGAGTCAACAGGCACTTCTGTCACCTACATACCCTGGAAAGAGACCTTGTATGGCAGATAACTATTTCTTCATCTTTAATTTTTCAGTTGGTCAGTAGGTGAATAAGTCATAAGATCCCATCTTTAATTTTCCCACTCAATTTTGTATACCTCTCTGTTGAGAGTTTGCATGTGATTGTAATCACCTGTTTCCATATCTATGTCCCCACAAGACTTCACTAGATTTCTCGGGGAAAGGGCCATGCCTTTTTCGAACATTAAATCTCCATGATCCAACAAATCGTTGGCACTACCATGTACTCAACAAGTTTGTAGTGAAAGAATTAAAAGGCCCTCTTCTGCACTGTCAGTGCACATGGCAAAAATCGATGGACACTTTCAAGTTACAGTTCCTTCCTCTAAGCAAGAGTTAAGTGGCATCAGCCTCAGCCACCGAGTGGTTACCCAAGAGAAAGCAATCGTAAAAAGTCCGGAAGTGTCTCTTGCCATGATCATCACTAAATAAAGAAAATTCACGTCTAACTCTTAAATAATTACTGAAACAGAACACGAAGTGCTACAATTCTTTTGTATTCTGAATACCAGAATTGGGCTGGTCTAGGGAACAAGAAATAATGAGAGTTTTTCCCTGTGGAGAAAAGAGAGCATCTGAAGTTTGTGAAAATCATCTTCCATAATGTCTAGGAATCCTGGCTCTCGTCTTCCCCTACAGCCATATTTTCTCCAAGCCATTGCTTTTAATTTTTTTCTTTTTTCTTCCTTTATTTTCACTATAAGATTTGTCCCATCAAATAGGCACCGAAAAAAGTACCCAGTGGCCTATTCTCTTGACCAAGGCAGGATGGGATGAATTAACTGCTGTGCTCTTTCCCAAATCTGTGGTGTCCATCCTGTGGGCCACAATCCTCTTGGAGTGGAGAAAGCTGTGAAATGATTGCAAGGGATCCACCTAATCAAAGTCTTCCAAGCATTATCCATAGATAACATAATAACATAATTGTATATGTATGTATATATGTATGCACACTTGACCCTTGAACAACATGGGGGTTAGGGCCACCCACCCACTGCTCAGACAAAAATCACCTAGAATTTTGCAGCTGATCCTCTGTGTCCACTGTTCTGCATCTGCGGATTCAACCAGCTGAGGATGGTGTAGTACTGTAGTATTTATTGAAAAAAACCCACTTATAAGTGAATCCACACATCAAACCCATGTTTTTCGAGGACCCATTCTACGAATGTGGATGTGGATGTATATATGTACATATATATATGCATACATGTATATAAATGTTTTATTATATACTAATATTTTTCAAATATATGTAAATGCTGTTATGATAAAAAAAATTAGAAGTATTACTGAATTACAGCACTTTTTGTCACCATGTGGTTTTTTTTAAATGATTCAGGTGGAAGATACAGCTACTACCTAATATAAACCTTGATTTTTTTTCCCTTTAGGGAAAGTACATGTCCTGAAAACAGTTGGTAATCATATATTTAAAAACACGTTTTTAAATCCTTATTATATGTACAGTTGTCTCGAGTTTAGATAATGCCAAATAAATAGCAATGTAGTAAATTCATCTTCGGTTAGAAAATATATATAAATACCAAGCATTGTTAACTTAATCCTACCTAATTTGGCATAAATATTATGAGATACAGATGTTTTTATCTCTAGTGAAAAGAATATGCCATTTAAAGGAATAGATTAGGGGAAAGGGTTTAGGCATTTTAAAGAGCTAATAATTGATTCATCAACTGATGAAATAACCAAAAGATACATCAGTCAAAAATGTTAATTTAGAAAAGATCATAAGCCTCAGACACCAAAACTAAAACCTTGTGTGTTTGCAGTTAAGCTTTCTCATCATTTATTACTGCCCTACTTTTCCTCCATATGGAGAAAAGTGTAAAGGAGAAAATATGCTCAGGAATGACAGCAAAACCATGAATTTTAAAGTTGTCAAGAATTTTAAGTTATTCTAAAAAGGGCAGAACATTTCAAGAACAGGACAAAACTGAAACCCTTGATAATATTCAAGAAAATTTTCTTTATGAACTTTGAGACAATTCCATCAAAAAGTTAGAGGAAGAAAATAAATAATAAACCCAGAGAATAAAAATAAAAGCCTAAACTAGGGTAGAAACTATGCAAGCATCATGAAGAGAGTCAAACCCGGGTAGTGGCTTTCAAAGTTAGGCATCTCAGATACATCGAACCCAAGTTCAGAAGAATATGCTCAAAAGATGCTTATAGTATATGAAGGCAACATTTCAGCAGAATAAGTTGTCTACATCTCACTAGGTTTTTTATGGAATTCTCCTAACCAGCCAAGGTAAATCTAAATTTTTTTTCAAAAAAGATTAATCATATGAAAAAATTCCTTCAACCTGGATAGCAGTAGAAATGGAAGGAGAAGGAGAGAGAGGAAGACAGAAGGGGTTGAAAGTGATAATGAAGCCCAGAGAAAAGGATAAATTCGAATTCGGATTTATTATAAAGGGCTTAAAATAATTGGGTCTCTATGCAATAGCACTTTTCATGAATTCCAACCTTTTCCCACATATCAGAGAAGCACGGAACCAGAGACCGCCTGCTTGTAGCCTAAGGGAGGAGAGAGGTGCTTGGGACACTGCAGAACCACATCCAGATGAGAAGCCAGTAGTGCCAGCAGCTACAGTTCATCATTTCTTTTGGAGAAAGGAGAAAAAAGTGGTCAGTCCATTCTGAATGTCCCTTCCCCTGGCTATCAGCACTGCAATACCTGACAATGTATTCAAGTATTAAAGGTGATGGCAACCACGTGAAAACATCTGGCTTCTGACCATCGGAGAGAAGCTTCCATCCAGAGGACAAGGTGATGGAAGGATCACAGTAAGAAACCCTTCAATCCACATGCACACCAAGTTCTTTCTGTAGCTTAATATATAAAAGTACAACTTCAGTCCTTGAGAAAGGACACACAACCTTGGGAACCCTGAGCAATTGATGTTTACTTCATTCGTTCATCCACAAGTGTTGATGAAGGGACAGTTGGCCCTGAGCAGGCTCTGGGTGCAAAAATGATGAATTGGACATAATCTCTGCCCTGGTGAACTCAGGCCCCTGAAGATAAGTCTCTGCTAGTGAATCCTGTAGTTGAAGAATTAAAATTGCTCTGCATATTCCACTCCTTTCTCTTTCTGCTTTCTCTCTGCATGACAGTCACAGACAGTGGCTTCATCCCCCAGGGACAGGCATTCCATTGCTTTAGATGGAAGAAGAGTGATCTAATGATTGCGTTGAATGAAAACAGTCCAACAGTCCTTATAAACTTGTTTGTGCATGACAGAGACAAATCTTGCTTCTTTTTGTAATTGTTATTTCTGCTTTCACAAAACATCTTGGTCCGTGTAATTGTTACTTTACAGAAGACGTAACTTGAGCTTCAGAACATGAAGTTCCTGTAACATGAAATTGGTTGCTTGAAAGTCTCCTGACACAGTGTTAAATATTGGTTTGTTCTTCTCCCTCCAGATAGGGTGTCAATGGCAAAGGAGAACCAACTGGACTTTCAAAAACTCCCGTATAAGAATTTCTAAAATGACCCTGAGTAACTTCTTTAATTCTAACCTAGACAGGAAATTTCTGGCTAACCTCAACTCCTCACGTTTCAGTTAAGCCTTCTTCCTTCTGACCATATGGCCTTCGAACAGCAAATCATTCTCTGTAATTTATTGTATCCTTAAAAATAATCATATTTATTGTGGCCGCATAAAATCAATATTTACTGTGCCCGCTGCCAAATGCAATGATAATTAGTATCTCTCTCAAGTACTGAATAACGAGATTATCTCAGAATTCAAGTATATATCTTTACCAGATGAGTATTTCAATTTCAGAGAAAAGGGGTTTAGCTTTTTCATATTGCTTAAAAAAAATAGGCACTTCAAATGCCTAGGTAGCTTCTACAGTTTCTAGAAGACATTTTTCAAATTTCTGTGTGTAATGTCAGGATTAGGGAACGGAAATTTAATACTTTGTATTTGTGAATTTGATGTTAACTGTAATGAAAAAAAAGGTCCAGTTTCACTCTGTAGATTCAAAAAGAAAATTGCAAAATGACTTTTATTTTTAAACAACCTGAGAATTTTACAGAAATTATCAAAATAACCAGGGTCTAAAATTAAAAGAATTTATTCCAAAAATAATTTATGTTCCTTAAAACATATACTTTAAAATAATTTGCAGTGGAGGTGATTCTGGTGAGAAAATCATACGTTTACTGTGTGAATTGTTATCTTTGAAAAACAAAAATAGTATTATAATGGAAGTACAGATAATTCCCAGGAAAACTGCGTGCTCATATAGCTAGCTTTTTAAAGCTACCTTCATGATTGCTTGGCAAAGCTGATTGTTATCCTCGTTCCCAAGAAGGAATCTGGCATCTTCTCAACATCACAGCATTTTCGAGGTACAGGGGAAACAGCAGTGTGCCACTTCCAAGGGTCTTTATTAGGCAGAGAATTAAACTGACAATTAACACATCAACAACAGAAGCAGATGCTCATACCAGATTCATTCCAAAGTATTCTGAGTGCCTATAAACTGTAGATTCAGAGCAGATGTATACGTGTCTCCATCAGTTACCATTTGAGAGACATTAGGTGCTTTTTCTCCTAACATTCTAAAAGCTGGTGGCAGGGTTTTTATTATATGCAAATTAGCAGCATTTGATTAGGTCCTCAGGCAGCTTCACCTGGGTGTTCAGAGGAATAGCAATGGGAAGTGAGGAAGAATATTTCATCACTGAAGTGTGTTGTCCCTTGGGGGGACACCACCATTTGATTTTGACATTTATTTGTCCTGTGCTATAAAGGATGGATCTACAATTACTTCTTTTTTTTTTTTTCACTATGTGCAGTGGGCATGGTGTCAGAAAAAATTAAATCAAAGATAGTATGTTTGCACCCAAAACAAACTCTAAAACCAAAATTATTGAACAAATCCCCTATTAAAATCATAGTACGTTAAAAAAAAATACATTTGACTAATGCACAATGTTGTGTGTATCTAGAAAACATTCATGAGAACCCAACCCCAAGAAACTGGAATGCATCCATTGCTGTGCTGTCTTGGCTCTCTGCAGCACAAAGAATATGTGTTCAGTACTTGATTACTAAGTTTTTGTTTGCCCTATTCCATTTTTAGAGTCCCGAAACAAGAGTGTGCCCTGATAGTTAATTTGGTTGCTACAACAATAAGTAAATGTTTTCCAAAAATGATTGGTTGCATTTTAAATTTTTGCAATCTGTTTTAAATTTGAAATCTGTAGCATTTTACTTTTCTCCATCAGAAAATCATTTACAACCATATGAATAGTCACATTCACCTTTTTCACAGTTGGACTTGGGCATGTTAAAAGGAGTTAAAAAATATATTTCAGTTGTCCACTTATCAAAATTATCCTGAGTAAGAAATATAAGAGACAGGATAGCCAATAACAGCAATAATTTTTCTTAAGGGTGGAGTTAGTACTTATTGCCTAATTATCCTTATATGTAGCGATTATAAACAATTCACTAAGGAGCAACAAATTAAAACTTTCCTGGAAATATTCTAAACTTTATTTCTTCCCAAATCCATGGTTCTCTCTACTGTGTCCTTTTAACCAAAGAAAATAGTTGCAAAACACATTCTTCTTTAGATAGCCAAATTAAACTAAAATTACCAAGACCCCAGACATTCTAGAATTGATGCATTTCTGTGGATTTCAGAAAAAAAATCTTTTTCTTTTATATTCTATATTTTTACATTGTTCTTTAATAAACATCATAAATCTAAATATAAATAAGAATTAATTACATATCTGACACTTGACAGCTGGTTATGATGTCAGTAGTGTCCAAACTGTGACCCAGTAGTATGTGCTAATAGTGAAAAATAAGATGAGATAAAATCCTCTCTAATTAAGGCAATCTTAAATCATGAATGATGTAGCTGTTATGAATTATTAAGGATGGTCCTAGTAATTTAACCAAAAATAATCCTCTTACTATATTCCCAAAAGCCAAGTATTCTAATAATTTAAAGCTTTGAAATCTTTTCTGTACTTTAAAAGGAAACAAAATTAAATTACCTTTTTAAAAGGCCAAATGTTGAACCATAAACTTCTTTTTCTATCCCTAAAAGGATCCCTTGTTTAGTTTTAATTAGAAATATTTGTAACAAAATTTAAAATCATGAATTAAAAGGAACATTCTAAGGAATGAATTAAACAAGAAGCCAGGCAAGTCTTTATTCATTAGATATTTTTTCTTCTTCAGAGAGTGTAAGCCACTCCATCATGCATTTTCTAGAATAGTCCTGAAAAGGAAAATCCAAATAAGTAAAAATTAAAGAATAAATGGTCCAGTTCTTTACAAATCAGCTTATAAATGGATTATCAAAGGTTTCTTAGAAAAACTCATGGAGTCAAAATACAACAGTCACACAACTGCTATTCCAGGATGGAATTCCAGTTCTCTTTCTCTCTCTTTCTTTCTACAAAAGCATTATGTTTTTGTTGTTTTTAGAATGAACTTGGTACATCTTTAGAAATTGACTTCCGCTAATGAGGAAAAAGAGTAAAGAGCCAGTTAGATAATGCTACGAAAGATCAAGAGAGATTGTGAATATGACAAAGCTTTATGAACGGGCAAGTACAATACCAGTATAGGATGTTGTTTTGGTTAAAACTTGAGATCTAAAAGGTGTTGAGGAGAGGTTGGAAGTCAAGAGGGAACCCAGACCATGCCACACAAGCTAGTGGAAATGTGTCATTTGAACTTTATCTCCCGATGAGGCTTCAAGTTCCTGGAGCTAAGAATCATCTCACACCCCTACAGGGCTTTAGAGCATACATGGTGGTGATCACCAGTCCAAGATCTGGGGCCACTTGGAGCTAAGAGCATCATGCTTATGAGATACTTGAAACAAGCTTAAAGAAAAAAATCTAACTCCCATTAAACATTGTATTGATGTTCTGACTAGAATCCAGGTAACATCCTGTCCTTGGAAAACTGAAACATACAGTGATGCAGGGAAGCACGTGCCTGCACTGCAGCAAACTAGAGTGATGGGCAGAAAAGAAGGTAATCCTGCACGCACATCTTAAAGAAGACATGGTGGTGGCCTTTTCTTGATGCTGTCTTTCCTCCCTGGGACATGTCACCTTTGATCAGATTCAGCACAGTTGACAGGGAAGGCACTCACTCAATTCTGGCTGAAGAGAATGGATCGAGCACACAAAGACCCTTTATTCCTGACCAGGTGCTATTTAAGTGTTTACTTAAGAGTCAGACAATTTCCTTAAGGAAATCATGCACGTTCCACCCTAATCCTGATTCCAGCCCAGGTGAGGCCCGTTGCTGCAGCCCAGACTTGCAGAGGAAGAAGCCACCACAGCAGCGATCCTCCGTGAACGTCAGTGACACCTGCCCCAGCGGACAGGTACCACTGCAGCAGGCGCAGGAGCATCGGACCAAGAGCAAGTTCCTGGAAGGTCTTTCCTGGGTTAGAGGTCATTCCCAGCTGCTGCAGCTCTAGACTGTCACATAGACAATCTGCACACCCAACCGAAGACTTGAGGAAAGAATCAGAAGCGCAGTGCATTGAAAGCATGTGACCCACTGAGGGTCAAGTAAATGGCCTTACAAAGCTTCAAATGATTTGCCTTTTCAATACAACAAAAACCATATTCTGTTTTTAAGAAAATCATTCTCTTGTGAATTTGCAAATAAGAAATTTACCAATTTCTCAATTTCACCCATTCCATTGGCTAGTTCCACTGTGCCTCGTGCCTCAAGAAAACATAATCTATAAATTATAGCAAAAAATACATTATCCAGGTAACTAAAAGTTTTTGTAATGCTATAATGTTTTCTCTTCATAATAAAAACAAACAAATTTTCAAGGTTTTTTCCTCCATATTTTCCTTGTAACACTATATAATTAAGCATGTATAGAAAAATGAAGAGAATTGGTTAATCGGTTTAAAACATCAAACACGAATGGCTCTTCCTTCTTTGTTAAGTCTTTAATATTAAGAACAGACCAAAGATACCTTACATTGGTTTGCTCCGAAAAGCATTATCATTAAAAGATTGAAGGAGTGTTAGATGTTGCAAATAAAGATTTTGTAAAATAGAAGAGAAAAATTGGGTACAAGTCTATTAAATGCTGAGCTCCGATAATACAGCAGGCATTGTGAAGCATTTAGATTGGTTCCTGTCCTTGTTTCCTTATTAACCGCTTTGGTTTTTTGTTAATAGATCTGACTAGCTCCTGCAGCTTTGAGAAAGAATTTAAAGCCCATAAATTCCACAAATCCTAAGCAAGGAGGGTATATTCGTTCTTCAAAGCATATTGATATATTTTTTAACTGCGGATTTTAGCTTTCATGTGATAAAACTTTTAGTGATTTCCTTCCCATGTCTTGTTAAGGCTTAAGTTTCTCATTTACATATTTGATGTCTCTCAGGAGACAGACAAGCTTCAAGTTAATTATCTATGTAGCTGTAAGAACTCTTGTTTCCTGCTTAAGAACTCTCCAGAAGAAAACTAATAGTTATTAAATGTTACACTGAGTCACCAAAAGTAATCAGGATACACAATGAGAGGCACTAAACAGACACTTACATTTAATAAAAAACCTCAACTTTTTGCGAGATAAATGAAATATAAATCAATTAAATCTCTTACAGTAATTTTCAGGGAAAGCAGCCAGCACAAACCAAACAGCTAAAATCTCTGCTCAAGAGAGTGATTAGGCACTGCTGGAAGCTTGCGGAAATTGCTGTAAAATTCTGGACGTAGACCCATTGAACTCAGATTCGTAACAGAGCTGTAACTAAAGAAATGCCACCTCAAAATAAATTCTAGCATCTTGTCCAGCAAATGTGTATTTCCATGCATGTGACTGTGTGTATTCATATATACACACACATACATATACAAATAGATGAACATGTGCTTTATTTTATATAACAGGAAGATAATATCTGTGGAGAGAACTGATCATCTCTGAACCTGAAAGTCTATTAAGAGCAGTTTCATGGAATGATAACAAGAAAGAGAAGAAAGAAGGGCAGGCAAAGGATAGACTCGAGTTGCAGTTGGGAAATTGGAACCACAGCTATCAGGTGAGTTAATTAATCTGGGTATCGTTCAGTAAATGAAAGTGTGCCATCTATTTCACAAGGGCCCATTGTGTCTTGCATGTGAAACAAATTTACCCTGTTTGATTAAGGATTACTGATTGCCTCCAATTTATTATATGTATCCTATAATTAAGTCACAATGAGTTCGAATGAAATGGGGATGGTCTCCTCCACAAAGAAGACAACAAGCTCATTCTAGGAAGACCTTGGGGGTCATTCAAGAAGCAATTAAATGTTCTCCAGGGTGCATTAAAAGGAAAAGAGCCTGGTGGGCTGAACGGCCTCTCCTTATATTCCAGCCTTCTCAATATTCTCTTACTTTTATGGAGACAAATGAAACCATGTCATAAAATAACTCAAGGCATTATCAGCAAGGAAAACAATGCTGGCTGCTCTCATACTAAGCAAAGAGGCACGAAGACAACAGTGTGTGCTAAACGGACAGTAATGAGGTGCGTGGACCAACTGATGCACTATGTCAGAGTCTATTTAAAGGGGGATCTCCACAAATCAGTGGACTCTGGAATCCTGTATATGATCTTTGAGAATGATTCATTATTTTTTTTTTCCTGTGTGCAAGTAGCAAATACCCAGGATAAAAATCTTTTTGGCAGGTGAAGTGAAATGAAAAGGACCAAGATCAGTATCACAGATATGTTTCTCCATATTTTTATAAATGCTCTTTAGCGTGAACACTAGAAAAGGAAGATTATATGGGACACTTGTTAGAAATGGAGAGAAAGACTTCATTCTAGGTCATGGCATTATTAGATTTGGGGCAGAAGATTTACATCTCAAAGGGGTAGAGGAAAGAATTTATAGGTGCAGATTTTTTAAGTGAATTTTTTAAGTGAAGAGAGGTCGGGAGCCATAATCAGGAAGAAACAAGGAAGAAGTTCAGGCAAGCTTAGATTGTCGTAGCGATTACGGTGTTATGAAATTAAGGTGTCTTTACATGGAACAGAATGCCTCCCTGCTCAAACCATCCCCTTTATAAATGCATCCCTTTGGGAAACCCACGCCCTAAAATATGCTGGCCTGCGAATAGTTAATATGAAAATTTAGATTACTGTAGTAACTAAAATACAATTAGAAGATTCATTTTTACACATTAAATAATGAATGTTTACATATAAATTAAATTGTGAAAATCTTTATCAACTAACATGTGACCCCCAAATTACAAAGATTTCACTGTTTTCAGCAGAGTCTCAGAACAAGCACATGTGTACATGTGATGATGGAAAATAAATTGCATATGGAATCTAACGAACTCAGCCCAAATCTTAGCCATATAAGTCATTTGTTCCGTAGACTTGGGGAGATTATCCTTTCTGAGCTTTGTTTTCCTCACCATTAAAGAAAGACAGAGCCTTCCCTGCTTACCTCACTGTAGATGTTAAAATGCCCAAGATGCAGAGTGTGTGTCATGAAAGGTGGCACCAGAGGGAAAAGTATAAGTCAGATCAGAATGGACCTGAAAGCTGCTTCTAGGAATTTTTTTCCTGAAACCTAAAAGCAATAGGAAACTATTGTAGCATTTTTTAGCAAGAGATAGAGGCATGGTATAATTTTCATTTGCAAAAATCACACTGTTGGCAGTGCGGACAGTGGGTTACCCCAGCGCAGGATGGAAGATGACAGAGCATGTAGGGCCTGGGGGCAGATCTGAGTGTAGTAGGCACTGAAGCTGAGGCAGTTTGCAACTTCTCTGCAATGTGAAGAGTACAATGTTCTAAGACCAGAGCGTTTGCAAAGGGCTGTGAAAGGACAGGACCCTAAAGCTGAAGCTGCGATTAGCCCAGCAATAAATTGAGCTCTGAAATAGCAATATGGACGAGATTGTGGTAAACTGACCCAGAGTACTCCCAGTGGGCCTGAGGACCCTGGACGGAGTCAAGAGATGGAAAGGGGCAGCATCAGTAGGACATGGTGCCCTGGGATGTCAAGGGTAAGAGGACGAGTTAAGGAAGACGCCTGGTTTCTGGATGAGTGGACTCTGACCTGCAGGTGGCAGGATTAGCCTCAGGCAGGAAGGAAACCCCTCTTCTACATCAGGAGGGAGGAAGAAAGCTTGAGTGTGGATATATTGGGGGGGGGGTGGATTTCGTTGGTGAGTCAAAGAATTCCAGCATCCAGTGGTGAATCTGTCAAGAAGGGGATTGCAGTAGAGAAGAGCACTGTGTCAGAAAAGGACGAGCAGGTAGAGATGTCCATGTGCAGAGAAGACAGGGAAGGTGAGGGCTCACAAATGCCTTTTGGAACGAACAACCTCGTCTTTGTCAAAGAGCAGATTCACACTGTGGTAAGAGTGAAAGGGTGAGGATAAAGGCAGTGGATGAGGCATAGAGGGTGTCCAGGCAACTCTTTGGAGAATTCTGCCAGTGAGGAAAAGAAGAGTGATGGAGCTGTCATTAGGATCTTCCCAGCAGGTCATCGATTGATGTGCTGTGGTGAAGAAAGCACACACCTGGATCGATCCAGGGTGGGAATTTCACCAGGTGAATGAGATGGGAGGACTATGGGTTCAGGATTCTGAGAGTATAGACAACAGTGTGGTTAAAAATAATGGACTGTGGCATCCAGTCAGGATAGGGAAGAAAGGAAAGGGATGTGCAGGCTGATGTACAGAAGACAACAGAGAAAAGACGCATCCCAGGCAGTGAAGGTTGGGGAGAGTGTGCTAGTAATTGGATGAAGAATTACAAAGACAGGAAGTTGGATTTATAAGGGGAAGGTTTCAGGATTTTCTTCCAGAGAAGGAACCTTATGGGTGATTCGAATGTTCTGAGTGTGTTCATAGGCTTGGGTACCTGAAATAAACTGGGGGTAAAGGCCACTGGAAGAAAGACAGAGAGAATGAGCTAAAATGCTGGGTTAAAATAGCAGTGTGAACAACAGAATCACTGTGGATGGTGGAAGGAGTTGTATTACAAGGGAAAGTAGTAAAGCAGGTCTGAATGCCTGACTGACTGGTGGTCTGTAAGTTGGTCGAAGGAAATAAAGAGCTTCAAAGGACTGAGGATTATTTGACTGGAAAAAAAAATGATCCAGAAAGGGCAATGGGGAGGGAGGAGGGCGCCTACCCCACCCTGTGGTATGTGGGGGATGAGGGATGAGCAGCCTCTGGAAACCGCAGCTGTAGAGATTTCTAGGTCTCTAGTAAGATCAGGGAGGAAAGGAGCCGTGACGTGAGGGGTTTGAGGATGCAGGTGGCACAGGGGATGTTCAGGGAGACACACGCAGTAGAAGAGGGATCAGGGAAGGTTATGCACAGAGCAATCTGGGATGAAGTTACCAGAGACAGAATGAAGGGTTGCAATCTGAGAGAATCCAGTGACAACAGGAAGAGTGGGTTTAATTTTTCCCAAAGTCTTCTGATAAAACCCTCAGGGTAGGCAAACAGTGGCCTAATCCCAACGGCATTTAGACAGACCGTCTCCAGTGGAAGTTACAGCAAATAGAGAAATGGGTTCCTAGAAAAAGAGGGTAGCAGGGAATCACGGACAGATTTGATGTGTTCTCAGTTTTGCTTGGGAGCAGCCCTGGTTGTCATGCATACACAGCTTTGTTCATTCTTTCTGTGGCTCAAATAATAAACAGAATGCCTCTCTTTGATTGACGTATGTTTTAAAAACTCCAGGCTTGCCTAGGTTAGATCTGAAATCAATGATGAGAAATGTCCACTTACGTGACCTTGTTACACAAACTTTTGTCTTCAACAACATCCTCTGACTGTCAGGAACCTCCAATAAACTCATCCCTTCTAGTCCCCCTGGTCTGCCCTCTGTTTCCAGAGCACATTGTTAACTTTTGTACCTTTCTCTTTGTTCCTTTTCTAGAATATTCTTTATCTTCTCCTTCTTTATCCAAGCCCTACCTTCCATCAGGGTCAGGTTCCAGTGACTAGTCATTCAAAAACCCTTTGGAGATCAGCACTGGGAGATTTTTCGGAACTCCTATAAATGTGATGATTTACACACCTGCAGTGATTTACACAAATATATGCAATAATCCACAGAGATGCTCCCTTTTCTTGTTATTTTATCTTCAATATAAGTGCCCTGCCTTTCCAGACTGTAAGCCTCTCAAAGGGAGGAACCTTACTTGACCTGAGCCCGTTGCATCCTTAGTTCTCAGCATGATGGATGCTCTACCATTACAGAGTTGTGATAAGATAACCAAGCTGTAAGAAAATCCATGCATGTGAGTTTTGTTAAGAATGCCGTAGCTAAAGGAGCGCCTCTGGAAGGAATTTCAGGTTTCATAACAAGCTGGTGAAATATTTATGAACAGAATGGCCTTTCTACACCCCTTAAATAATACAAATTAGTTATAGGGCCAGCCTGGCAGGAGGGAGATTATTAAAAATGTATATTTAAACATAAGAATAGTTATAAGATATTATTTTTTTAAGTCTTGTTAACAGTAACCTTTTTGAGGAAATACCCAGATTAGTAACAGGGGTTTTTATTTTTTAAGTGATGCCATAAATATTTACTAGACGAATGAAATATGAAGAATTGATCCTAATGACCGAATAAAAGTTGCTTTGCATCCCGAGATGTCCTTTGAGCAGCTGTCTCACATCTGAGCACACATCTGTGCTTACAAAAGGGAAAAAAAAAATCAAAGAGCAGACAAGTAAAGAGGCCACCTGCCAGAGCCAGTCCGGACATGGCACTCAGTGCCAAGTGGCTGCCACAGAGCTTCCTTCTCACAGCTGGAAGATAAGGGGTGACGGCACAGCTGGCTGGGGAGGTCACTGTATCAGTACCCCTGTTCCTCTCCCTGAGCTCTGCTCCCTGGACTCCGGCTATATCAGCAACGGCAGGTGCATGAAAGAATCAAGTCCCCAGAAGACAAAGGTCAGATGAGCTGTGAAAGTGCCCCATGCATGTATACGTTCGCTTCAGGGCATAGGCGAATACTCCCAGGAAATGCTCTTTCCAGACCTCACTCCCAAGGTAAGATGTAGGATTTAAAAAAAGAAGAAAGAAAGAAGAATCCAAGAAATTCAGTAGTGGATTAACATCTAAAATTGGGAAATAGGTTGTTTCCTCTGGGGCCATATCCTCTGAGTTTTTTGACACAAATTTCAGGCAATAAAAAAATAAGTGGAGACAAATAGGGCTCCATTTATAAATTAGGTTAATTTAAGAACCCAAAGAAACAACAAATGAACAAAAACTCAAAATGTAGAGCTAAACTACATGCTCCTAGTGTCTGTGAAGCCACAACTTTAATATTGGCAACAACTCTGAAATTGTGGTTGTGCTACTGTTTGAAAGACACAAAATGAAGAGGGCCTGGAAGGAACGGAAAACGTTTGAAAACAATACTGCTGTTCACACAGCAGGCAGTCCCCTTACCCTGCGGCTGTGTAATGGGATTCCTATCATCCAAGCAAACACAAACATGTACCTTAAGAACTTCTCTCTAAGGCTACCTGTTTGATTGCACTAAACACCATCTTCTCTCTCCTGGCTCCTGGCACAAAAGTTAGTTCAAGAATTATGATCTCTTTTCATAATGTTTTCCTTCCTGTATGAAGAGAAAGCAGATCTTTTTTAATGTCTCCCTCACACTGCAGTTTTTTAAAATCTAAATTCACATTGAATATGAAAAGCTGGTTCACTCCAAGGTATGCTTTTTGTCCAAGTGCGGAGCTTGATGTTCAGACTGCTCACTAGGAGGAAAAGTGGTAGCAACTGCTCAGGTTCCATTTTTCACCTGAAAAAATAGTGGAGCAAATGTAAAGATAATAAAAGAAATCATAGGTGAAATCTTTGTGACTTTGGAATCAGAAAGGATTGTTAAAATCAAAATCCAAAATGCTCAGCAAGGTGAAAATAAACTAAAATTTGGGATTTCTTTTCATCAGTTACTTACAGTTTATAGACCAGGAAGGCTGAAGACCTTTTAAAAACAAAAATCAGTTAGAGATGAATATCTTCACTCTAAAGGCAACTCCTACAAAATTGCAAGAAAGAGACAGGAAACTTGATAGAAAAAAAAAATTAAGACAGGACGAGGAATTCACAGATGGGAACATTAATCACTAACAAGTACTTGTAAAGGCTCAACCTGACTAATTACTAGAAAAAAATGCAAATGAAAATGCCACTTCAGATTTATTAGATTTGTAAAAATTAGAGAGTTGAGTGATACCGAGAGTTTGCCAAAATGTGGAAGTGAAACTAGTCTATTCTGAAGAGCAGCACTTGGTGAAAATCTGAGTGGTGTAACCAGTGACCCAGCCATGCCTCTCTGGGGTATTATCGCTGGAGGAGCTCTCACACAATTGCTTAAGGGGACATTTAGAAGAACATGTCACATTAGTGGTGGTGGCAGAGTTGGAATCAAATAACATGTTCATCACTAACGGAATGAAGTAAAACAGGGTGACTGCATAGTGGAGGAAGTGCTGCCTTGTTTAGAAACAATGAACTAGAAATGCAAAGAGCAGGCTTGGATAGATCTTAAAAAGTAGTGTTAAAACAAGAAAAAATAGAAACAGTACAAGATCTAAGTTAACATGCTATGTATGCAAGTTAAAAACAAGTACACAAAATACAGTATATAAAGAGAAAAAGTGAAATCTATGGGCACAAACAAGTGCCTTAAAAACTCCAGAACTGAAATATCATCAATTATATTGAGGTTAAGTCCACATGTAATCTGAAAGCAACATCGTGATTATAATGAATTACATCCCTATTTCACAGCTATATGCGGGAAAGTAAACTGTCAGTTCACAGAGCACATTCTGCCTCAAGGAAGGAGACTTCACTCCGCAGACCAGGATTTCCTGGGTCCCACTCTTCTCAGTTTTGCTGTGGGAAAGCAAAAGCTAGATGTGATCTGAATCAGGGGCAGGATGCTAAGAGTTGGACTGAACCTTTACTGCCACTTCCTCCCCAGATTTATCACTCTGATATTTTTTGAATAAAATTAGTAAAACTGACTACTCATCCTAAATAAACCTGTAATATAAGAGTCACAAGACTTTATTAAAAATATCTCTGCTGTAGAGGAGATTTTCACATCTAATGGCTAATGATATAACAAAATTTATTTAAACGTACTAAACTTGTTAAAAATAAACCAACATAATCTATGTGTGTAAACCAGAGAAAGAGGTTCTGCTCTTGAGAATTTCAAAATGCAATAGGAAAATTAGACACATGAAATCATAAGAGCACACAGAGAGAACGTTTAAGTACAATACAGTCTTGAAGTACATATGATGTTGACTACAATGCAATGAAACTCCTATAAATCCACAAACTACATAGAAATAAAGCTGCTTTTATGATTCTATCCCATACTTGACGTACTTTACATAGTCTAAAAAGATTACTTGAGGTTAAGAAGGAAATCTGAAGCATTAGTTAAGTTCATTCATACAAAGTGAGGTAAAAGTTGCTATACATTTGGAAAATAAGAGGTACAATAAAATTTAATAAGAAATTTCCCTTGAACATTGGTGGGTAAGTAAATTAAATTAAAATTTTAATTATAAGAGAAAGTAGAAGATGTCATTATAGATTCTAAAGAGGATTCAAGATATTTTAAGGTTGATACCATTGCTTCCTAATATTGTCTCATTTCACTACAAAAGGTAAAACTTTCGTTTTATTTAATAAAGATATTTCATTAGCTCTATTCCTGTACTTGCTTGACTTGACTGGGATCATATGGGATTCTCAACCAGCAAAAGGAAGAGAGAATGAAAGTAACAGAGATGAGTTTTTTTCCTGAGGCAATAACTGAGAAAATCCAAGAAAAAAAATGGAGATTGAAAGTGCTTAAGAGGCAATGGAGTGTCGAGTTTTAGAGCAACTTTCTGAGTCAAAGTTACCTGAGTTAAACCCTTGCTGTGCTTAGAGCTCAGGCAAGTTATTTAACCCGAGTGCCCAGTCCTGAAGTGGCTTTTTCTAGAAGGTGGGATGAGGGTAGGAAGAGACTTTCTTCTTTGTCCTTCTCCGTACTGTTATTTTATATTTACGTAGTGTTATTTTGAGCATGGGGGTCATTTCATATACAAAATATACTTTAAAATACATTTTTTACTGTAAGAAGAAACAAAATAATAGACAAACAGCAATTAGATTTAGATAGTAGTCAGAACTTAGTGATATAAAATATTTGATGAGTAGATGGAATTGACTTGAGAAGTGGGCTTTGGAAAACTAGATTGTGATTAATGTAGTTCTTGGTCACAATTTCTGTATAGGGGAGGGAAATGTATGGTTGAGTACTTTGTGCACTGCACAAAGACAGTCAGCCAAGGCAACAGGGGAGCTGGATCCAGCCCAGGTTCTGCTGGGCAAAGTGTACACATTCCCTTTCCCTGATGGAGATCTGTTTTCTAATTCATTCAAAGGTATACAGAATGCAATATATATAGTGCAATATATAGTGTAGCGGTCCTGTTTCCCACCTACATTCTAGAAGAAAGTTTTTTAAATCCCCTTTTTTTCATGAAGAGCCAATAAACACCTACCCCAAAAATATTTGCCCTTGCAGAAGAGAAGGCGTTAAATCTGAGAAAGTGAACAAAGAGACTTGCTTCTTTCTGTCTATAGTTCCTGGGGGTGGAATGACATGGGTTTGCCTGGGCTCACCAATACCTTAGCTCATCACATCTGCACCACCTTCACCTCAGTTTTGCTGTTAACCTCGGTTCGTTGAACTATGCGTATCTTAGAGTCTTACTCTGTGCAGGGATGGCTACCTCCTTTGCCTGTTGGAAGATGTCACTTTGTTAAAGAGCTGCTGTGCTAAAGATTACCCAAGATTACCCTACCTACTCTGGCTACCAGGAGTTTTTCCGGAAAGTTTTATTAGTAAAAAATTTTGTTTGTCAGGTGATTCAAATTGTCAAATGAATATAGAACTTTGGCCCCTTGGTATTCTAAACATTCATTGGACCTTGTTTCTAAGTCAACTCTTAATCCAAGCTCCTTTTGTTTAGAACAATGAGTCCAAGCTCAGCAGTATCTTTTGGATCAATTTCCAATAAATAATAACGTTCCATTATTTCCCATGTAGATGTAACATTGCATAATTTTATGTTACTATACTTATATATCTCTGCCAGTGTGGCATATGTGTAATTATTTTAAATAGAATGTTTAATCAATCCAGGTATGCCATTCTTTCAGAGAGTGTTAAACAATAAATTGGTACTTTTTTTTTCTCTTGAAAGATTCTGTCCACTAAGAACTTACTTGGTTCTAAATAATTCTTCTCAGGTGTGGTCACAGGATAAAACACTCTACAGGAGAAAAAGTAACAGCATAGCACAGTAGTTAAAGGCAGTGGATGCTTTGAACCCAGAGAAACCTGGGTCCATAATACGGATGAAAACTTAATTCACTTAAATAACAAGTAAATTAATTTCTGTAGACCTCAGTTTCCTGTTCTCTAAAATGGAGGGCATAGACCAGAGGGGCTGTCAGACAAATACCTTGAAATAGGCCCGTTGCACAATTTGTAGCTGTTTTGCCACCAAAGGCAAAGACCTGACCAGGGCAAAGGTCAAAGGGTAGCAGCAGAAGTGGGAGCAGTGGTGGAAGCAAACATTGGTTTTAATACTCCTCAGTAATTTGGAGAATAGATCATTTAGTAAATTGATTTTGGCCACATTAGCTTTAGGCAAATTGGTCATTCGGCAAATTGGCTTTCAGCATTGGCTTTCTGTGAATTATTTTATATAAATTGTTTATTTCCTTTCTAAAGTAATGTTTAAAACTAGTGGACATTTCTTCTCACAAGAGGAATAACCAGTGGCCTCATGAAGGTTGAGATTTAATAAAAAATAATATACGTCGATAGTGGTAGCTTTCCATCACTTTGAAGCAAGAAGTAGGTATGTTTCCTTTGGTTATCAGTAACAAGTTTTCAGAAGAAAGTTCTCTCCCCTGTGCCCCAAGGCTTGACCTCAGTAAGAAAGTATACTACCTGGAGACCTCTTTCCACCAGATTAACTGGCAACGTAGCATAAATTTGTGCCAAATAGGTGAACTGGGTCGTAGCATGGTTACTCCCTCTACTTCAGCCACCTTCTTAACTCAGTACCAACTTCTACCATCAAATGAAACATATTACCATCGATAGCAGTTATTAAGATGATCAAAAACAAGTTATTCTCTCCATTTGTCCCCAATCTAAATAGCCAATCTATTGTCTAGTTTCATCTATGCTTTTCCATTGTGTTGCCAAGCTAGCTGTTTTAAGCAATTAATTTCTGAGGTTAAAGTATTAGAGAAAGATGAGGAGAGGGGATTAATCTCCAGCTTAAGAAATACTCAGTTTCCATTCTAGTGAAGTTTTGTTTTGCTTTCTGAAAAGCAGTCTGTGTCATTCTCTGTGCAAATATTCTGTGAACTCCTGGAAAACACATATCTTGGTACCAGGTTTCCTCTGTTTTCTCAACAAAGTGCCGTTACTGGTTGAAACCAAAATATACATATACCGCCACCATCAGGAGATAAGCTTATGATTGAAGAAACATCTGTACAACTTAGCAGAGACAGAAGCAATTTTAGCTAATGTGGAGGTCTTTAAAAATGACTAAGTCCAACAGTAAGACAAATGCACTTTCAGTAAATGAAACCAGAGATACCATTTCCAAAGTAATGGTGCCAAAGCAATGTTGCCATGTTATTAGGAGGAATACACATCCTTCATGTGAGAATATGTTGATGGTAACTGTATTTGCACTTCAGTAAACTCAGGAAGAAGCAGGCTTCAGCCATCATTGACACGAGACATGAGCCCATGACGTAATCAAAACCAGCAGTCCTGTCTTGGGTTAAGTAAATGGATACTGAGGCAAAGAAACTCTTTTTCAGCAAGACTGACAGAGACTAAATATATGCAACCAAGCAGAGAGCTGCAGAAATGAGGGACTATTAGAAACAATGTTAGACCAGGTAGCATTGGGTCTCGGATTCCAGTCCTTAATGAATACTCTTATTTGAAAGAATGACCTACCCCATATTCTTCCCAGTTGCATAAACCAATGGATTTTCTCTTTATCTGGTTGAACTGGGTGTCTGTAAATTGCAGTCAAAAGAGCCCTGGTAAATACATACTGCCTTTATCTAAGGAACTGGAGCCTACCCACACCCCTACAAAGCTGGTAGAAACCTGGTCACAGCAAGACCCCGTCTGGCATGGAGCAGAGAGTGAAGCAGGCACCCTCACCAGAGGGCAGGGCTTCAGAGAAGAGAGAAATTTGGTGCAAACAGTCAGCTTCGGTGGTGTGGAAGGCCCAGGGTTGGCTAGGTAACTTAGCTATAGCTGTATACATATTTTATCAAGATTTTTAAACTGATCAGCCCTTCGTGGAGGACAATAAGGGGTTTTAGTTTTTTTCCTCACTGAGGCTGAATCTGTCCCTTCTCTGCCAGAGAATAGCAAGGAACACAGATACTTCACTGTGGGATAAAGACAAAAGGCTCTCCTCCATGAGTTAAAAATATAAAATAAACACCCTTTTCTGCATATGTGCACCTCTGGTGTGACTGCGGAGGGGAGGGTGGTATTATTCGATGGTTCTCCTGTGGAGGCTGCAAGCAAAGGGCCGGCTTCTTTGGGAAGATGAGGTCACTCTTGAGGCCTGTCGATCGATCACTCACAAAAGAGTGGTTTCCTGTCTTTAGACAAGAGATGTGAAAGAAAGAAAAAGAGACAACTCTATTTCTGCCGCTAAATCTTCCTATTGACTTTGAGACTTCCAGATACTTTTGAAGGTGTTTCCAAGGCACAGCGGTCAGGTAGGGCCTCTGTTATATAAGGACAGGCAGGCAGGTGGGGACCCAGACAAGGGCTATGGTATCCTGGTGGTAGAATACAAGCTGAAATTAAGTTCTGCCCCATTAGCTGAAGAATCTGTCTACTTCTGTAAATTTATTTCCATTTCGTTATCCTTTAATAACGTCCTGTCTGAATGTCTGACTTCAGCTGCACCACAGGTTAGAAAGGTAAGGACTGTGATCAGAACGGAATAGCCAGAAAAGTACTGTACCCACTGCTCAGAACAAAATTAGGATCAGGGTTAGAGTTATAACTATAAGAGGAATAAATATGATAAAATCCCCCAAAAGAAGTCCATAAAATCTACATGCTCCTACTTAACCATGGAATCAGCTTCCTTGTACCACACATGGAAGACCTTGGTCTTCTTTTACATAAAAGAAAAAATTGCCTATGACTTCTAGAGACAGAACACCATGTAAATTCACAATTACAGAGAGTTTTAAAAACAGAAACATTAGGGCACTATAATTCAGTACATTTCTAGTTTATTTGGACGTATATAGTCACGTAATTGGAGAAGCAACTCCACTACTATTTGTTAGTCTATAAAGAACTAAGGAAAATAATGGCTAAAATTTTGTTTAAAACAAGGTAATTATTTTAAATATTGTAAAATAACAAATAAAAAGCTTTTTAATGAGTTCATCATGTTTGGGGTATGTTAAATGTTATTTTTCAATTATACGGTTAGAATAAAAAGTCAAGTTTCAGTGCAGTTATTCCATTATTATAAATGAGAGCTCGAGTTACTGTTGGCTTTGGCCAGGGTCTCTTAAAAAAATAATCTTCTAATGTGTTATAAATTACTATAAATTCTTCTCTATAATTAATATTTGAGGATGCAAAATTGTATGCATTCATTATATTCAACTAAATTACGGCATATTATATATAAATTCCCCTTTCTGCTATTGTTTTTGAAAGAGAAGAAAAAACAGCTAAAGTCTGGCTATACTGGATTTTTAACTCTACCTGCTATGCAGACATGCAGATTTTTTTTTTAATGAAATGAAAACAAAATAGGCATTTTCTGGTCTAATGAGCTATTTCCATCAAAATAAATTCCCCAAATGGAAGTATTACAAGGCTCATGCAAAGCATAACAATAATGCTTTATGCATTTTCAGAGACATGGCAATACCCTAGTAATAGATGAACTTTGAGAGCCAAACCTACAGCTGCAGCATGCTTTCTAACAAGTGTATTCTTCACTTCTAATCTGAGCAGCAGCCAGGAGCCCTCAAAACAAGCAACGTGAATAAAAGCTTGAGGGGAAAGAGAAGTTTGGTGGCAGCGGAGTCCCCCAACTGCTCTAAATAATTTCAGTGGGTCAAGTTTTATTACCTGTGATAGAACATCTCAAATTTAGTTACTCCAGTAAGATAGGAGGATGTACAGGCAGATTTTACGCAGGTTATTCACCAAGTATCCTGCCCCAAATATGGAGTCATGAGGAAGGCAATTGAAGATGGCGCAGAATAAACAAAGTAGAATTCTTCATCTCCTTGATGACTCAGCCCACCTCCTTCCCCCCTTTCCCCCATGTTGTGGCAAAGATCAAATGAAACAACATATTCAAACTTAGTAAACATTACAGAAATAGGGTCAAAACCAGAGCTGGTTAGACATCAGGATGGTGGTGTTGGGAAGAATCACTGGAAGGGACATACAAGAATTTCTGGGTGCTTGTAACATTCTGTTTTTCAATCTTGATGCTGATTACATGCGATTATTTAGTTTGTAAAAATTCAGTGAGGTGTACACAAATATATGCTCATTTCATGTGTATTATTTTTCAGTTGAATTTTTCTTAAAAGCATGGTTAATAGCTTGGGATGTTGTCCTTCAGTTGTGTCAGACTCCAGTGGTCAAGACATGTATACAAATATGCAGGATAGGCTGGCCTCCTTTGCATGAATAAGTGAATGTCCCATCTAAAGGGACAGTTATTCAGCTCCATCCTTTATGGCAGCTGGAACACAGAGATCCTGTGGTCCAGACTTTCAGAAAGGATGCAAATTTAGAATTTGCAGTTGGAAAGTCACTATTTTTAAATATAAGCAACCATTCAAAATGTTTAAAGCTCTGTGAGATCTCAGGGGCAAGAGAGTTCTAGTTGCTCTAGAACTCAGTGTTTTCAGCACCAAGAATCAGTCTTGGGGTGCAAACCATCAAGTGTGGCGGGCATAAAGGGGAGACATAAGCAATCAGTTATACAACCAATGAATTTCCTGGAGAATATTGCCCAATCTCTTTGTCAGTGGCTCTGCCAGTATCATGATGAGTGGAAAACCTTTGTATCTAGGCTTATGGGCTACCACTGGGCAAGATGAGATGACAGGTGACACTAAATGGCACCCCATCCTATCCACAAAAAGGTGGATTTTTAACTTGAGTTTATTTTTTATAAATTTTGTATCATTTGGAAATATCATTCAAACAGTTATTGTACAAAAGGATATTGTCAATTGTGACATCATTGTCTCAACAGTCCCTATCTTCTAATGGGAAATAAGCTTGACCTTTAAAATGACAAGGATGTGATTTATGGGGGAAAAAAGAAAAAGAATAAGAAAAAAAAAGCTGACTCTATACTGTATTCAGGGCTTTGTTATTATTATTATATTATATATTCCACCCTTTCCTGCCCTAGCCCTCCCAGACCCTCTGCTCTCTGTGGGCATTGCTCAAGATGATGGAAATTTCTGTGTTCAGTGCCAATTTTTGGTTAGGTTAGTTTTCCATAAAACCATTGTGGACCAGTCGGTCATTTCAATGTTATATTTGTGTAAGGTGTGAGAGTTTGAACTTTCACAACTATTAAAATAAGGCTTTGAAGATAAGCCTAAATGGAAAAAAAAAAGGAATGCATATAGGCCAAATAAAATAAACCCACTTTGTTGATCCTAATTACTGTCATCTCTGAGAAGATGCAAACATCCCAGGCTCCCTTCTCTAGTTAGGCATTTTCCCCTTCCACATCCCTAAGTAAAGTGGAGAGTGGTTGATAAGAACCTTAGACAGATCATCCATGCTACCTTCTTTCCCCCCCTTTACGATTTGAGTGACCATCTCTAGTTTCACAAATATATACCTACTGTTGAATAAAATCATACTGCATGCTTATGACAATAACAGAGCTGTTTTATATATGACACAAAAATTTTAAATACATTTATTTGAATTTGTATATATGTTGTTTATTGAAGTGTAGTCAGTTTTCAATGCATCAATTATTTCTGGTCTACAACGTAATGTTTCAGTTGTACATATACATACATATATTTGTTTTAATATTTTTCATTATAGGTTACTACAAGATATTGAATATAGTTTCCTGTGCTATATAGAAGAAACTTGTTCTTTATCTATTTTATATATACTAGTTAATATTTGCAAATCTTGAATTCCCAATTTATCCCTTCTCCCACATTCCCCCTGGTAACTGTAAGTTTGCTTTCTATGTCTGTGAGACTGTTTATGTTTTTCAGATAAGTTCATTAGTGTCTTCTGTATTCTTTAGATTCCACATATGAATGATATCATATGGTATTTTTCTTTCTCTTTCTGGCTTACTTCTCTTAGAATGACAGTCTCCAGGTCCATACATGTTGCTTCAAATGGCATTATTTTATTATTTTTTATGGCTGAATAGTATTCCATTGTATAAATATACCACCTCTTCTTTATCCAGTCATCTGTCTATGGACATTTATGTTGTTTCCATGCCTTGGCTGTTGTAAATAGTGCTGCTGTGAACATTGGGGTGCATGTATCTTTTCTAACTAGTTTTCTCCAGATGTACGCCCAGGAGTGGGATGGCTGGATCATATGGTAACACTATTTTTAGTTTCTTGAGAAATCTGCATACTGTTTTCCATAATGGGTGCACCAAACTGCATTCCCACCAACAGTGTAGGAGGGTTCCCTTTTCTCCACACCCTCTCCAGCATTTATTGCTTGTGTTTTTAAACCACAATAATATGTGGCAAAGGGTTAAATTTAGAAATTAGGTGTATTACCACAGATGTTGAGCCATTTTGTTGTGGCCAAAGTGTACTGACAAAATAAAGGAAAGGGAAGCTTCCAGCAGACATAATTTTGCTGTTTCCCAAGGGATGCTGACTTTCCGGTGGTTCTGGTCAACAATGGTTTTTTCCAGTTCACAATCAGAGAACTTCCAGAGGGAAGGGTGAGTGAAGAGTCCCCTCCCATTCTGTAAAATAAGTAAAAAAAAAAAAAAAAGTTCTGTCAGCCAGTGAGCTTGTGCAAAGATTCAGTGGGTGTTTGGCCACGAGAAAGCCAAAGTAGTTAAGCTCATGAAGAAATGTCTACCATGAGATACTGTTTGACAAGAGCAGAAAAGAAAATTAAGGTGAAAAAAAAAAAAGGCCATTAGAAAATGGTGAACCGTGAGTGTGAGCACACAGGCTTTTCCAGTAGAACAGGAAACCCAGGTAATAATAGGAACAGCGAGCCAACATTGAGTTACAGCTGAAGGAAGCCTGTGAGCCTCTGAAACATGCAAAGCAGCCCAGACCCTCCTCTTCTCCAGAGAAGCAGCACAGAACTTAGACATCAGCCTAGACAGCCTGCAGGACTTTAGCAGACGACAAAACACAGGCAGGAGAAGGCTATAGAGGTAGGCTGAGATGCACACTGACCCAAAAGAGTGAAACATAAACCCTCAGGGAAGAAAATACTGATAAAACAATCATTTTAACCTTTTCTAGATACAAACTTCCTATTTCCAAAAGGAATTGGTGCCACTCAAATTCACCACATATAAAACCTTACCGCAACTAGTTGTAATTTGTTTTATTTTTGAAATTGAGCTGTAAAATCTGGTTAAAATATTTTACACATTAGAGTTAGAAGGTAGTAGTGGGTTATTCCTTTCTGTTTAAAGCCTCAGGAATTGTCCGAAGGTGACACCCCTGCAGTGAGCAGGTTCATTGAGTCTTCTCCTGGTTGAGACAGAATAGATGGAGACAGTGTGGTCACAGGCAATGGGTATAAACGATGACATGAAAAAATGTAGCTGAAAATCTTGACTCAGTTAATGACAAGCTGTGTGAAAATGTGTAAGTCACAATTTCTGGGACCTTGTTTTTTCACCATTAAATAAGATAAAACAATGCTATGTGTGCCCCCTATCTCACAGGGGTGTTTTGGAATCAATAAGATAATATACATTAGAAACATAAAATGCTATACAAAGGTTATCAGTACCCACTGATACAGATGTTATATAATAAATGCCTATTTTTCCTGGGTCCCCATCCTGACTTAGTCACTTGCTGTGTGGATTTTAGGGCATATATTGTTACCAGGCTCTATTCTAAGTGACTTACATGTATTAATCCATTTAGGTTCTTTATGACAATCTTCTGAGATGGGTGTCATTACTCTTCACTGGATAGAGAGAGAAAAACAGAGAGAGAGAAAAGTTAGGTGACTTGATCATAGCTAATAGTTAATAAATCAGGAAATAAACTCAGTCTGGCCCTGAATCATCTTAGATAATCACGAATACATTCTGCATATAACATTGTAAATACTCAATGAATGCCTGTATAGCATTGTCATTATTAATTTGCCTATCAGACATAATTCTAGCCAAATGAGGTGTACAACAGGTTTGGTCTGAGGTGAACTGACTTCCATCCTGTTCTGTTCAGTATCATATCAACTATCTGATCTATAAACCTTTATGTTGTTTTCCTAGTATTTTATTATACTCAAACCTTAATGTTGTTTTCCTAGTATTATAATTTTATTGTACTCAGCTTTGATAAGGAAATAGATTTCATTTTGATAACAGGACAGAATCAAGACCTATTTTTGTTTGATATCAGAAAGTAGTGGACAGTAGTAAATCAGGGACTACTCCAGCAGGAGCTGCCTGACTTTTCAGTACTCATCCCACCACTCAGAAGACTGCTCAGTGAAAAAAACCCAGTACCAGACCCTGAGGATCGAAAAATGAGCTAGAGGTGGCTCCTGTCCTGAACACTCACAGGCTAGCTGGATAGGGAGACGTGTAAACAAATAATTATAGCACACTGGGATTCTGACCATAACAGAAACGGGCCATGGGAACACAAAAGGGAAACCAGTATGCACAGCCCAGCGGATGTGGTTAGCAAAGCCTTCACAGAGAAGGCTGCACCTGGCTGGGCTCCAAGAGACAAAGCTTGCCAGATGGTGAGAGATGAGAAGGACGTGTCAGGCCGAGGGAATTGTGTGAACAATAGCACAGGGCATAAAGGTGGATGGTAATTGCGGAAAAGAGTAGATGGTAGGCAAAAATTTTCCATGGAGCTCCTTTTTCGGCATGTCTTGCAAGCTAGTGAGATTTGGGCAGTTTTCACAGATGTGAAGGGAAGTATGACATTGCAGGTGAGACCATTTGAGCCAGTATTCAGTGTTTTTGTTGTTTCTATGCCTGACTATACAGTAGGAGTCGATGTGTTATATGCTTGTGCTTCTCCATCCCAAAAGTGCCCGCGGGGATTCTTCTGATTAGGAAGAGCTGCTGGTATCTTTGGAGCCCCACAGATCTCATGACCTCTTTGAGATTTAAGTCTCTGTGACTGATGGTTTAGCCAACAAGAACCTCCGTCGAATCACGAAAACCTCCCTGACACGACCAGGAGGTACATCCTGTTGAAAAGCAGATATTGCTTTCCATTGGGTTCCTATAGACCCGAGGAGGCCTTGTAACTCTCTGATCTGGCATTAGCTTTCTGGGGTGGGTCAGCTTAGGCTTAGTGGCTAAGAGCATGGGAGGGACCTAACAAGCCTTCTTTGTCAAATAGAAATGGTTTAGCCAAGACCAAGAGCAGAGCAATCTGGTCACAGCATATCAGCTTTATATGAAACAGTGCCAACTCTCCCTCCATTTGGGGGAAAGTTCTTCCCCACTCTGCCACCTAAATCGAAGGTGCTGACTCAGCAGGGCTCTCAGTTAACATAGATTTCCCCTAAATATCTAAGCCTGCTTCACTGATAGTTTGACCAGCCTGACTCTTGGTTTGTCCACTGAGCTGCTGTCACTGTTCAGCTCAGCACCGGTTACTGCAGAACCAAAATAGATTTGGCCATTCTGCTCAGTGGGCACAACACAGAGCTGTTCTCATCGCTGCTCCCCTTGGTGAAGGTGGCTATATTTTTACTGATTCTTGGGCCATTGCCAATATTTGGTCTGCTCCTGGGAAAACTGCAGACTAGCAGATAAAAGATGCTCCTCCCTGAGGTTGTGAACTCTGGAAACAAATCATGGCTTCTGATCAAACCATCAGGGTCACTCATGTAGAAGCCTGCTTACTGTAAGAGCTCGTTCTCTGATGAGACCAACTAAAACCAAACTGCTGATAAAGCCTGAACCACCGAGGTTATCGTGACTGCAGTGGATCCATCATCTTAATGGGAATGGAAACATCCACAGTCACAGAGAAAGCACAAAGTTAGAAGATGCTGTGTTCAGATGCAGGGGCTCCCACAGCATACCAGGCTGCGGCTCCTGCCGAAAGTTAACCTGATTGTCTCACAGTGAGAGAGGACACATCACAAGGGGCATGGCTCCCTCTCACTCCGAGCAGATGGACTCCATCAGAGCTCTGATTTCCCTCTCAGGGCTGTTGGTGGTGCCTCACCACTGCTGCCACTTTGCAGGTGTGGTGCTGATGTGCTTGGCAGATCGCTGGACTCTGGCTCTCCCACTGTGGTCCTTGAAATTATCTGTCATATTTTTGTCTTTTCAAACAGTTTATATTCTGACAACACCTTACCTTTTATTGGAAAAGCTATCCAACAGTGGACTTATGTTCCATGTGACCATGGAATCTGATGTTACTGACCATTGGAAAGACTTCCTCAAATGTCAAGTCAAAAGAATTCCTGGCTCCCTTACCTCCTTCTTGTCCACAGTGTTAGCAAGGCACTTTGGTCTCTGAAGCTGGTTGTCCAAGAAAGGGATCTTTTCCTCTCATCTGCTTCATGAGTAATGAGCAGGTCAAAAAAGCTGGGGGTGTATATGGATTTATTTCAAAAGCATGGCATTCTGCCCTGACCATGCGTGGACATGCTACCTCTTTCTGTTTCTGCGCAGTAAACCCAGACACACTGGTTGCTATAACCTCTGGGCATTAGCCTGGTTAAAAGGGCTTCAAACTTGATTATGGTTCAATCACCTGGATTCTCTGACTGGACTTATGTGAGCATAATTAGAGAGATTGTGAGATTAGAAGCATAATGAATACTTTAAGAATATTGCTGGTCAAGTCCCCTGTAATGACCCATGTGGGCCAAACCTGGGTGGCATAAGATGCCCGTGTAAGTTTTATAAAAATGCACTTGTCCCTCTGCTATTTGATGTTTCCAGATGCACGATTTGAATGCAAGTAGGCGGTAACTGTAGGCCCCCACCTGAGGGCTCTAGAGAATAAGCCATGGGCTGAAATGATAAACAAGCTGTGAGAAATGTCACGTAGCCGGCTGTATAAGAGATGACCTACTTAATGTATCCAGTGTGGATGTCTGGATATCCAGTGACGGGTAAGATCCTCAGAGGAGGACAACCTAAGACAGGCACAGCGGGCTGGATAGGTAACTGGAAAAAACATGGCACTGTAGCTACAGGTATGGGACACACTGATCTGCGGCAGTGGAGAGAGCATGACAACCCTGGCCTTTAGTTGGGGTAAAGGATGAAGAACGAATCCTTTAATGAATCCAAGAATGAATGGGAATCTTAGTGAAGGGGCAGGGACATTAAGGTCTGTGGTTTGTTAGCCACTCTGAAGTTGTCTTCATGAACAAAAACCATGCTGCTGCAAATCTCCCAAACTGTTGCAAGAATCTTATATTTAACTGACCGCTAGGCCTACCATTCCTCCCCAGACTGCTCCTACCATGATTTGATCACTGTTCCCCTTAACCTTATAGGAAAATGAGAGAGAGATGGTATCTTTCTCCAGATCCAAAGGCAGGCATACTTATTGTTTAGCAAAATTAATTTTAATGTCTCCTTCCATAGCAAAAGCTGTCTGGCTTACTGTCCATTATAAAATACTAATTATTCTAAGCTCAGAGTTTTTCTCCTGTTAAGTATGATGGAGGAAGAAATTTTCCTCCCGTCTTCTAGGTCGTTCTGGTTAGTCTAAGAATTAAATTGACCTGAGAGATATTAACAGGAGAAAATCAGAGAAAAGTTTAATCACATGTATGTGTGTATGTATGGGAGCTACCCAGGAAGACTGAGTAACTCACCAAAACAGCCAAAACCCTCACCTTCAACACCATACTCAGCTAAAGACAAAAGAGGATGTCAGGACTTCAAAGAGGAGGAAGGCAATTCACATGGAGATGGAAAGCAAATGTCTGCTAAACAGATGTTGGCTGAGCCCTGTGGAGATAATAGGACACAGAGTAGATGCTGGTCTCTAAGAGTTAACCCCACCACATCTGGCTCACATTCACTGCAAGTACCTCTGGTGATAGCTCTATTCCTGTAATAGGCCCACTACCTAAATTCTTCACGCAGTTAGGGGGAAAGTCAGAGCTTCTTCCTGAGTCTTTTGGGCCTTGTTTTTGGTTCAAAGTAACCCACATGCCAAAGAGACATTTTGAAGTGGCAAGTTTTGCTCCCCTGCAGATACAACCCACTGCATGTGCAGTTGTTACCTGGTCCTATGAATCACTGTGTGGTAACTGGGGTTTGGGGAACCAATGCAAAACACACACACTGTACACACCGATACGCTATTCTGGCTACTGCTCTTGCTGTGAGGAGCAAAGTTTTTTGTATCTGACCCAAGAATCTCTTGCCTTTTGTCAAAACTTATGAAACTATTATAGGTAAACTTATTAGCTTACAAATAGCTTACAGAATTTCAAAGCTCAGCAGTACATAAATCCAGGAGGACTGAAGCATTGCTGTTTAGGAGCAAAGCAGTAAAGCACCAGGCTGGTAACATAGGGCTGGATTGTGAAAAGCCTTATTTATCATGCTATGGTGTTTGGAATTACTCTGTAAGTAGGAGGGGGTCATGGATAATTATTACTAAGTAGAGTGGCAGTTGGGAGGAGAGATTGGGTAGAGGAAGATTGGTGCTTAGAAACTTGTTAGCAGGCATCTGCCAGTCTAGACGAGAGATGACAATGACATTTCCCAGAGTATTAGATATGAGAGTGAAAAGGAGCAAACCATTTCAAGAGCCATTGTAGAAGTGAGCTCGTGGAATTCGACTTCCAACTGACCGTGAGTGATGAAGGAAAGAAGGACTAGTGTAACTGTGGAGCCTTTAGTTGTCTAGATGTACAAACAAGTTGAATTTATAATGCGAGGCAGTGAAAAAATGAAAGTTAAGCCTCTCATGAAAATGATTATTGATAGAAGAATTACTCAAAAGAGTTACCTGAAGTTTTAAAGGCATGAACATTTTGAACCATTGATATTAATGTTCAGCACTGTGTGTTTCCTTTAAGCAGCCATAGACTTACTTGTCAATCATAGGCACTCCATAAGTACTGTCTTAAGTTCAGGGCAGTGGGACAGGGATGGATTGTAGGGCTTGCCAGTCACTGGCCTAAATATAATACCACTTACCAGCCATAATTACTTTGCCCCTCCGAGCCCATCCCATCTTAGGGGTGCTTATTCCTACCTAACAGGGTTATTCAGTGAATCACACAAGACACACGTATAAAGTTCCCAGCACGTTGTAGCATCATGTTAATTACTCTCTATTCACCTTCAGTCCTTACCAAGTGTACCACTGCATCCTTATATCTAAACTGTTCATCCAAGCCCTCCAGTCTTGATACTTCCCTTATTCCCCATTCAGACTGGACAGTCAGCTCTGTCTTCAGGGCCTTCCTCCCACCACCTTTGAGTGTCTTTCTCACGCTATGCTTCCTGGCCTGCCCTACTCTGTTTACCCTAGGACTCCTCTTTACCACACTTTAGGTGAGTGTTTCTGAATCTGACGTCTCTCATTTAGAACCAAGTATAATCACTGGGGGTGAAAAATCAGTAACACTAAGGCTGAGAAATTGGAAATTTTCTATGTAGTACTTTTATTTTCTACTTGATTGGGTAGTGTTAAAATGGAGATAGTGACAAAACCCTGTGGCAAATCTTCCAAAGGGAAGTGATGGTTACAAGACAGAAACTAAATATTAAGCTCCCCGTGTGGCTCCCACAAAGTCCACAATTTAGATCTCAGGTAAGCAGGATCGTTGACAACAAAGTGTGATTCTCTGGGAACCATGTCCCAAGTCACTGTGGTTTAAAGAGTGACAGTCTAGTGTTGTGATTAAAATCAGGGTTTGATTTCGGACAGGCCAGGGTTCCGTTACTAGCTTTGTCATTTACAAGCTGCATATCCTTGGACAAATTACTTAATCTATTTAAACCTCAATTTCCTAATTTAAAAAGAAAAACATGGTAAAGATGCCCATGCCAGGGTCACAGTGAAATTAAATTGAATAAACTATGTGAAGCACAATGTCTAGCAGTCATTAAGTGCTCAGTAAATGTTAGGTATTCTAATATGTTTTCTGTGTAGGTAGAAAGCAGACTGGATTTGAATCCAGACGTTTGACTCAATGTTTATATTTTAAAAGTCCTGTATGAAATGATCTTAACTAAGAAGTGATTTATTTGTATGACTCTTGTAAGCACAGTATGTCATAATAGATGTAAAAATACAACATTAAAAGTACTACAAATGTAACATTATTATTATTATTAAACACCTAAATAAACAAATAACAGATGTGGTTATTAATCTCATACCAAAAGATTCTATTAGTCAAAGCACTTTCAGAACACAGAGTTACAGAAAAAGAAAAAATTTTCTCTGAAAGTGAGAAGCTAGGCATCTTTAAAAAGCTTTCATTCTAATAGCACAACTTAGATGACAAATCGTAAAAAGATTTCATAGCCGTTACATTCTTATAAAAATGTTCTCATTCACAATGTAATCTTTCACAGTATATGTTATTTACCTGATATTTAGGTTTTAATCTGATCTGAGAGTATTAATTTTTAAAATGAATATTATGAGGACCTTAAAAAATAACTGTCAGGCACATAGAAACAACCAAGTGCCTTTAATAAAAGTCACATAAACTTCTCCAGTACAGATTGGCCTAGTATTTTATATACTCTGCAGGGAGTAAATGCTGTATTTTATCATGTAAATTCATTTCTAGCTACTCCTTGTAAATCAGACCGTCTGATACAATATATCCTAACAGTCTGTCCTGTAAATACTTTTTGAGTCATGCTGTGTTACCCTTGCCATCATATTTGTTTACTAAACGCATTCACAAAGCCTACATCGTAAAATAAATATTTATGGGCTCTTATTGCCAAAATTTAACTAGCTGTGGTTAAAACATGCTAGAGGTGTCAGGATATTCCCACATAATCTACGTCCATATAAAGTCATGAAGTCATAGAATCAAATCTTTCACAAGCAAATGTAATTTCCCTCAGCCTCTTTAACACCTGGTTTCTTTCCAGATGATTTTAAAAATGCCTCGCTCATTCCAGTGTGATGGTGAATATACCAGAAGCCACTGGTTTAAGAATGTCCCCATTAGTGGGGACAAGGAACAGTGGGATGCTAGAACAAGCCATTATCACTCGGGTATTTTTGAAAAGTGATACTTTAAAATATTTATTCACTGTGTATGTGGAGGAGAGGCTGAGAATTTCACGAGGGAAAAGGGGAAGGACCATCAAGCTAGACGGTGAGACTAAGATGGAGCTCGGTACCTCCTCTTAGCCCTGGTGAGTCAGCTTGGTTCCAGAGATGGATGTCCCATTCAGCAAAGCCAAAGACCCAAGAAAGCTACACTCACTGCCTAAGAGAATCCGCCATATTTTATTTCACCCTCCAGTGCATAGCAAGTATTTATTTCTGCCTCATAGAGTATTCTCCTTGAGAGCAAATGTGGAGATACCATTTTAACCACCTTGATACGTTTCCATAGATATTTTAGTGCCCTAGTAACGTTTTGACACTCTTTAAAGATTAATTCTCTAGCCAGCTTCCTGACCTATCCATCTTTTATTCCACTTTAGGTACTAAAAATTCTGTGATGAAAACATGGTATCTACTAGTCATCGTGATAAATTGCTAATGATTTCTTCAAGGCAATTATACTATATGGAATTTAGCAGCAGTTTTTGTTTGTTTGTTTTTTATTTTTATTTCAGTAGTTTTTAAGTTCTCATTTCAATAGAGGTTTTTTTTATTTAGTAGTTTTTTTTTTACTTTTACTAAGCCTAGTAGTTATTTTTCCTTTTTCAAAATTTTTTGAGCTATAAGTTAACTTTTTCCTCCTAGTTCTCATCAATCTTATTCTCTACATACTTTCCACCATTTTCCCTTTGACCAAAAGTTTGTGGCTTTATTTCTGCACTCTCTATTCTGTTCCACTGATCCATATGTCTGTCTTTCTACCAGCACCGTGCTGTTTTGATTGCTGTAGCTCTGTAGTATTGTCTGAAGTCTGGGAGGGTTATTCCTCCAGCTCTGTTCTTTTTCTTCATTATGGCTTTGGCAATTCTGGGTCTTTTGTGGTTCCCTATAAATTTTAGAATTATTTGTTCTAGTTCTGTGAAAAATAACCTAGGTAATTTGTGAAGAATGGCATTAAATCTGTAGATTGCTTTGGGTAGTATGGCCATAACAATATTGATTCTTCCAATCCAAGAACATGGGATATCTTTCCATTTTTTGGTCATCTTTAATTTCCTTATTTGGTGTTTTGTAGTTCTACATGTATAAGTCTTTCATGTTCTTGGTCAGATTTATTCCTAAGTATTTTATTTTTTTGGACACAATTTTAAGAGATTGTTTCTTTACTTTCCTTTTCTGATACTTCATTGTTAGTATAAAGAAATGCCACTGATTTCTGTATGTAAATCTTATATCCTTCTACCTTACTGAATTCTTTCATCAGCTCTAGTAGTTTTTGTATGGAGCCTGTAAGGATATTCTATATATAGTATTATATATATAATCTGCATATAGTTATTTTACCTCTTCTCTTCCAATTTGGAACCCTCTTATTTCTTTTTCATGCCTGATTTCTGTGGTTAGGATTTCCAATATTATGTTGAACAGAAGAGGTGAGAGTGAGCATCCTTGTCTTGCTCCAGATTTTAGCGGGAAGGCTTTGAGCTTTTCACCGTCGGTTGGAGGTGTGACCGGTGCTGTGGGGATCAGAGCCTGCCCTGATTGTTGTTGAGAGGGGCCTCCTTTTTTGTTCTGTGGTTGTCACAGCCTTGACAGGGGCTGCTGTGCTCCCTTTTTGCTGGAATAGGGGCCTGTTTCTGAGCTGTGGTGTGTGGTGGGCAGAGTTGAAGTGCTTCAGCTGGGAAAAAGAGTTGCTGAGTGTACCTCCCCAGGAGATGTCCACTGGGAGGTGCCCTCTGAGGTGTTGTCTGTCACTTGTTATGTGGGCTTACAAAATATTCTTTGTTGACACTGCCTTTGTCCCCACCTTAGCTGTGGGAGTGTTGGCTACCCGCTCTGGTGTCCCCTAGTTTCTGGGCCCCAGGAACCACCAGTGCAGATCTGCCAATGTCGGGCACTAGGACCTGTCGGAGCGAGCGTGCAGTCACATGCCTGAATCTGTGGTGTGCCACAGGGTCAGCGCACGTCCCAGCCCCACCCCTGTGTGCAGTATGGTACACTGGCCTGCTATGAATACACGTACTCACCCCTGCCATATGCCAGAACGTTGCTCACTGCCTGTTCATCCCAGAGGCGTGGGTCCACGAAGGAAGGGTCCAAAGAGCGCAAATCCACCCTCTCTGCCTGGGTATGTAAATAAATCTCAGCCTCGCCCGTGAAGTTGCAGGGCTGCTGGGTATGAATTCAGCTTTCAGCCCCGCCTCTGCACAGCAGCAATGACTACAACTGAGCCCCACCTCTCTTCTTGGGAGAACACACAAACAATGGAGCCAAGTGGAGAAAGCAGTTATGGCATGGATTCACTGAGCCCATCCCCACCGCAAACACCAGCAGTGGTGCTTTTTTATGGGGATCCCAGGCTGTTCTGTTCTGTACACACTCCCAGTCAGAGTTCATACCACCCTCCAGTCCCCTGATCTCCAGCAGCCAGTCCCGGCTTGTCCCTGCTGGCTCGCATATAGGCCTGGGGATCGCAGGGACCCTCCGTGTCAGTTTCCCTAAGTTCTGTCTACCAAGCAGCTGCCACTTTCTCCTCTGAGCCTTGGAAGCTCCACTTCTGTCCCCGCTGACCTCCCAGCTGGAAAGGGAGCATCCCAGCATGAGGGTGCCTTTCTTCCTATACTGCTCCCTCCCTGCAGGACTGGTCCTGCACTGGTTTTTTCTTCTTTCTTTTTTTCTCCTACTGAATTTTGTGAGAATCCTCCTGTTTTCTTAAGCCAGAGGCGCTCTGCCAGGGTTTAGTGGATTAGTGGGAGAGGGTGAGCTGTGAGTCTCTCTACTTGCCATCTTGGCCAGTCACTAGTAATGAAATTTAATAATAAAAACTTTAGAATTCCAACAAACAAAAGCCCAGGACCAGGTAGTTCCACAGGTTAATTCTATCAAACATTTAGGGGAGAGTTAACACCTACTGTTTTTAAACTATTCCAAAAGATTGCAGAGAAAAGAACTCTTCTGAACTCATTCTATGAACCCAACATCACCCTTGTAGCAGAATAAACAAACAAACAGATAGAAAGAAAGGAAAGAAAGGAAGAAAGGAAGAAAGAAAGAAAGGAAGGAAGAAAGAAAGAAAGGAAGAAAGAAAGAAAATTACAGGCCTGTATCACTGATAAACATAGATGCACATATAAGTGAAATCATACATTATTTGTCTGTCTTTATGTGATTTATTTCACTTAGCATAATACCTCTCAAGATTTGTCCATGTTGTTGCAAACAACAGTATTTTATTCTTTTTATGGCTGAATAATATTCCATTATATAGATACAAATGTAGAAATATAGATAGATACCATGTTTTCTTTTTCCATTCATCCATCAGTGAATGCTTTGGTTGTTTCCAGACCTTAGTTATTGTCAACAATGCTGCAAAAAAGCATGGGGTGCATGTATTTTTTGAGTTAGTAGGGGGTTTTTGTTGTTGTTGTTTTCTTTTAATAAAAACCCAGAAGTGGAGTTGCTGGATCATATGGTAGTTCTACTTTTAATTTTTTGAGAAACCTCAATGCTGTTTTCCATAGTGCTACCAATGTACATTCCCTCCAATAGCGCACAATTTATATTCTCTTTTCTCTACAACCTTACCATCACTTCTTATTTCTTGTCTTTTTGATAATGGCCATTCTAACAGGAGTGAAGTGGCATCTCATTGTAATCTTTATTTGCATTTCCCTAATGATTAGGGATATTGAGCACATTTCTTGTACCTATTGATCATCTGTATGTCTTGTTTGGAAAAATTTATTTTCAGATCCTCTACCCATTCTTAAATTGGATTGTTTGTTTCTTTTCTATCAAGTTGTAAGAGCTCTTTACATACTTTAGATGTTAACTCCTTATCAGATACATGATTTGCATATATTTTCTCCTGTTCCATAAGTTGCCTCTTCATTTTGTTCATGGTTTTCTTTGCTGTGAGATTTTTTTGTTTATGCAGTCTCATTTATTTTTGCTTTTGATGCCTTTGCTTTTGGTGTCAAATCCAAAAAAAACTACTGCCAAGACTAATGTTAAGGAGTTTACTGCCTATATTTCCTAATTCATTTCTACAGTTTTAGTATTTCTGTCATTGTAAATATATTACCTACTATGTGTCAAGCACACTACTACGTTCTAAGTATGAAAGGTGACCAAATTACATGGGTACTTACCTTCACTAAAATTATGGTGCATTCTGAAAACAGACAATAAGCATATTCATATTTTAATAAAAATGTAATTACAAACTGTTAACTGCTATGAAGGAAAGAGCATCTGAAGAAATAACAAGGATGAATGATGTAAATATTTATATTAGTAAAAATGTGGGACAATTCAAATGTCCAGAAAGGGATATTAATTAGGAAAAAACTAAATATAGCATAAATGATACATGGGTAATTTGCATAATACTATAGAGAATTACTTTCAACAGTAGGCAACCAGATGATTAATAAGCTGAAATGATATTTATTAAATGCTTATTAGGTTCCAATTTGCATACCTTATGTAAGTTGATTTTCATAACAACCCCAGTAAGGCAAGTATTATTTCTCCCATTTTACAGATTTGGTAGTAATTAAATATCTTTGTTTTTCTAAATGTGTACACACACACACACACACACACACACATACACACACACACATAACCAAACAACCAGAGTCAGCATGTTTCACTAAAAGTGTATCTATTTATTCAGAAAAAAATATTAATTTAATATCTACTATGTGCCATGTACTATTCCAGACATTTGGGACATGTCAGTGAATAAAACAAATATCCTTGTCCCCATGGATTTACATTCTTATAAATATAAATAGACAATAAGCAAAGGTAATAAAAATTATGTAGCATGGTAACATTACAGAAGGAGAAAAGTATGGTTTGTTAGGACAAAAAAAATTGGGACAGATTAAGGAGATGAGGTTGCAGTCAGTGGGAGGTGTTTGCAATTTTGTATGTAGGAGAAGGGTAGGCCCCTTGAGGTGTCACTTAACTGAGGTGACATGGAAGTCATGTCTGGAATGGAGAACTCTAGGCAGAGAGAGCAGCAAGTGCAAAGGCCTCAGTGTGTGAGCTTGAGTAGTGTGTGCTGTGAAAGAGCAGGGACCACTTGGCTGCAAACAGGTGAGCAGGGCCGGAAGCAGAAGTACATTCTGTAGGAAAAAATTCTATATGTTCTGATAGCATATCTTTCTGTTTAAATAATATTTAGTTCTTATAATATAATGTAAGTTCATTACAGAAAACTGTGACTTTATATGCTCCATGAAGATTTTCTATGCATATGTGTAGTATTTTTCAACCAAAAACGTAGACATTTTCCCAGAGAAGACATACAGATGGCCAACATGCATATGAAAAGCTGCTTAACATTACTAATCATCAGAGAAATGCAAATCAAAACCACAGTGAGTTACCACCTCACACCAGTCAGAATGACCATCATCAAAAAGCCTACAAATAATAAATGCTGGAGAGGGTGTGGAGAAAAGGGAACACTCCTACACTGTTGATGAGAATGTAAATTGGTACAGCCACTAAGGAAAACAGTATGAATGTTCCTTAAAAAACTAAAAATAGAGCTACCATAAGATCTAGCAACCCCACTCCAGGGTATATGTCCAGAAAAAAACAAAAACTCTAATTCAGAAAGGTGCATGCACCCCAGCATTCAGAGCAACACTATTTAAAATTGCTAAGACATGGAAACAACCCAGGTGCCCATCAACAGGTGATTGGCTTAAGATGTGAGATGTAGATAGATAGATAGATAGATAGATAGATAGATAGATAGATAGATAGAAAGAAAGAAAGAAAGAAAGAAAGAAAGAAAGAAAGAAAGAAAGAAAGAAAGAAAAGAAAAGAAAAGAAAGAAGGAATATACAAAATGGAATATTACTCAGCCACAAAAAGAATGAAATATTGCCATTTGCAGCATTATAGATGGACCTGGGGAATACTATTCGTAGTGAAAAATGTCAAAGACAAGTGCTATCCAATGTCACTTATATGTGGAATCTAAAAACAATATGAATGAATTCATATAGAAAAGAGAAACAGTCACAGACATAGAAAACAAACTTATGGTTACCAAAGCAGGGTTGGGGGGTACAAATTAGGGGTATGGGATTAACATACACAAACTACTATACATAAAATAGGTAAGCAACAGGGATTTACTGTATAGCCCGGGGAATCATATCTAATATCTTGTAATAACCTATAATGGAATTTAGTCTGCAAAGAAAAAAACAGAAAACTGAATCACTGTGCTGTACACCTGAAACTAATGAAATATAAGTCAACTACACTTCAATTTAAATAAAAGAATGAACAACCAAAGGAATAATACCCTATATAATATTTTTTAAATAACCCTAATTTATTTATGCAGTCCACCAAACTGGATCCATTTAGATTTTCCCAATTGTTGCCCTACGTCACGGCCAGCTCAGGCTGCTGTAACAAGATACTGTAGCCTTGGTGGCTTCAACAACAGCAGTTGATTGATCTCAGCTCTAGAGGCTGGAGTCCAAGATCAGGTTGCCAGCATGGTTGGATTTTGGTGAGCGCTCTCTTCCTGGCTCGCAGATGGCTACCTTCTCCCTGTGTTCTCACATGACGGAGAGAGAGCGCCTACAGGCGTGCGCTCTGGCGTCTCTTCTCGTAAGGGCACTAATTGCATTGTGAAAGCCCCACCCTTATGACCTCATCTAAACCTAATCACCTCCCCAAGGCCCCATGTCCAAGTGTCCTCACTTTAGGGGTTAGTACCTCAATGTATGAATCTTAAAAGGACATAATTCAGTCTGTAACATCCTATTACTGAGCATTGAGAGTTAGCTGATTTTTTTAATGCTATGAATAACCCAGAGAAAAACGTTGGAAATTAATTAGAAATTAAAGTGGAAAGTGAAAAAAAAATCATAAATGATTATAGAACTGCTATCTATTGGGGGGGGCACCAAAATCACCGACCCTTGAAAAAACAGATATTGCGGATATTAATTTTTTATAATAATATCCTATCAAATTTTATAGCCAACCAAATTGCATTAGATTACATTTGTCTTGAAGACACTGCTTTTTACAAAATTATTTTCTGCCAATCATGTGTAAATTTTTTTTAATATTAATAATATAACCTATATAGATCAATGCTAAGTGAAATGGGGAATTGAAATATATTTCCAGGAAGTTGTGGCTTTGATAGCCTAAATTATTTCTCTGGCTCCAATGAGGTATATGAGGCATGTATAATCCATTAAATTTAAAAATGACCACACTGAGCCCATATTACATACTTACTAAACACTTGTTGATTTGTTGTTTGGCATAGGCAAAAAGACATGGAATTAAATGACACTGTTCTTGCCAACCATTGACAAAAGTGCCGATACTTCTTGCAAAGAAAATTGGCACTGTAGTCAGCAAAGGACAGAGTGCAACAGCCCTGACTCACACAAAGTCAACAGACTCGAGAAGTTCTAAGTTTTCTCATTCTGGTCAGACTTATCAATAGGAGGCTGACGGTATTACTGCTGTTTACATATTGGTACCACACTGGCATGGATTTGCATAATGTATTGAGGCTCTATGCTCCAGAGAGTTGCATTGTAACATATTGGTGCTTAATGAACTCTGAAAAAATTGATTTTCCACAGAGTAAATTAAGGAATGCATTATAGCTGTTAAAGCAATCTTAAGGGAAATCCGAAGCTTCCACTGTAGCACCATGCTTAGTAAGTAATAAATTACATGTTATACTTATTTGCCTTAATTCATGCTAATTTTGTCCAATTAATGTATCACAGTAATTCAGAAGCCTGTCACAGGAGAGCTAATTATTTATTGGATTTTTGTGTTCAGCTCCCTAGGAGTCTACTAGCAAACAAACTTGCGACTGTCTTTCTCTTAGGTCCACAATGACATTCTTATGTCTTACTGTGGGGAAGTGAGATTCTTCCTTCTGTCTCAAGTCTTAAAAATGAATTATGAGGTATCTGAGTCAGATTCTTATTTTTTGATTGGTGAAATCATTTGACACCCTGGCACTCTGTTGGGACCAGACCTCTATCTTCCCTATCAAAGTATTTCTTCTTATGAGTCTGTATATTTCAGAGCACTCACTGAGGAAAAAGACATTTTCACTTGCCCATATTAAAAAAGTTCTACTTATTATAGATGTGTCTGTCTATACACCCAAAGTGAATTGGGAAAGTCAGGCAGTTATCTGAACAACTTTCCCAGAAATTCCCCTTTTTTTTTGCCTCAAATCTCTGTATATTTTAGAGCATCCCAGTTGAAATTCTGGATTCTTATATTCTCACTCTGCAGAATCTTCGTTCTAAACCTTAAAAGGCTACAAGCAATGTTCTAAGAGTATTGTTTGGGGGGTGGAAGTTGAAACTAACTCACATAGCAATCGATATCTGCTTTGCAAAACAAGATTTTTATTTTACTGTGGTGCGCTGTTAGTTCACAGCCCCCCATATGAATTATTTATGAGATTAATTTGTGCAATTCATACCTATAAGTAACGTGGCAGTTGCTAAATAATTTGCACACCATGATAAGATGCAGACATCAGAGTCAAAGAAGCAGTGCTTCACCAGCTGTGAAATGTTCCCTGTTTTCTGGAGCTTTGACAGACCCACGCGTTTGCAGGCAGTCATTTGTAGAGGGTGAGAACGTTTGATCTCCTATTTTGCTCCCTCCTGTAAGTATCAGGAGAGCACTTGTCTGTTGATTACCATCTTCCAGCCAAATGAAAAAAAAAAGTGATATCCCTTTATACACATAATGTAGCATAATGTTTACCAGCAAGTTCCATCACAGCAAGGGAGACACACTTGCCACAGACACTTTAAAAAAAAGTTTACCTCTACAACCCACTTTAATTTGATAAGGAAAAATGATGACATCTTTTTGTTCAGTTGGTTTTTGCTAAGGTGTTTGCCTGTAACCAGTTGAGTATCTGAGAATTAGCAGACTTCTCCAAACCGAGAACAGTTTTACACCTTCCTATATGATTACTTCAAAAGAAACTGCCTCCTACCATATAATGTTATTTTCCCTTCCTCTTAGTTTTTTTAATAACCCATTCAAAACTGGAAATAATTTTTGTTTGCTCTTCTTTGCATATTAGCATTAACATTTCATCACTTTTTCTTTCTTTAAACTGTAATCTAGGCGGTTAAACTTAATGTATCACTTCCTGGTTCCTTTCCTTATAGGACAGTTGTTCTACCACTGACATTACTTCTTGGAAAAAGAATTTGCAACTGCAGCTTCAGCCTTTGTAAATTTTGACCAAGTTGAATAGAATAGAATAGAATAGTATAGAATAGAATAGAAAAGAAAAGAAAAGAAATACCTGGTTTATTACTGAACAGAAATCCTCCAAGGAAAATGCAGACGTGAGAAGTCTTGTGTTGGTTATTTCATATGCATTTCTGTTCCTTCTTAGGTTTAAACTCTCCCAGCAAACACCACCCCAGTGCCCAGTATTGAGGACTTATTTATTAAGTGTCTTTGTTTTTTGATGAAAGATTGAAACTTCTGTCTTCCCGCCTGTCTTTGTATGTACTTGCTTTCCATCAATTAGAACTGTGACACTAAAATTCTGAGTCCTGACCAAATGCTAATGAGATGGTTGAAATTCAGCCCCATCAGCTCTGTGCGTTTTCGATTAGTTCGGATTAGGTTAGTTTCAGGACATTAGTGAACGAGGCTGAGCCAGGCCAAGGGTCTGTGCGTACTCCTCCTTGGGTAGCAAAGCCTGGCACCCAGGAGCTTCTCACTGCAGGTCTCTAGAACTCAGATGACAGTGTTTCTCCTGTGTTCACAGGTTCCATGGCTTAGTGTTTTGACCTGGCCCTACTTGACGTGGCTTGGTTAGGAGACAGTCAGGATGAGGACTGTCTGAGGTCGGGGTGCAGTACATGGTGGGGGCCATGGGCTCAGCTAGAACTGTGTCAGACTCTCTTTGGTCACAGATTCTCCCTGCGCCTGAACTTCTTTACCTTTAACACGCAGTGAGTCAGAGCGAATCATCGCTAAATTTCCAGGTGTGATGTTTTGTTTTCCTCTGAGTTCAGTCTAAAAGCAAAAGTGATGACAGGCCTTAATGGGCAAGAGCAGAACTCCTGTCCTGCAGAATCAAGACCAGGCCCAAGAAAGGAGGGCAAAAACCCGAGGGCTTCTCTCTCCCTGAACTCTCTTAAATATGGAAAGAAAGAATGTTGTCAGTTTTCTTTGGCAAATATAACTACACTTTGTTCTTCCTCTGATCAGGCTGCTCAAGGTGCTGACTTACCTGTTCCATTTTTAGTAGCATTTTGAGTTTTAGAGCTCAAAGACTTTTGTACCCCAGAGTTTAAGATGATGGTGACATAATGCCCATTGTCCACTCCTCTAGTCAGTGAGTCATCATTCCCAGAGCCCTGCACCTTTAAGAGGCTGACCAATGTGAGTCACCTCCAAGTTCAGCATCCAGGTTCATCCTAAGAGGAATCCTGGACAGTGGTTCTGGTGCTGAAAACTTCGCGCTCTCTCTCTTCTGTATTATGATTCACACACACTCCATCAAGGCAAACCAATTAGGGGTCACAGAGAAGTCAGATTCTGCTAACTTCCTTTGTGAGTGAAAAAATAAACAACATACTATGGAAACTTTAAAAATAATACATCTATTTTAAGCAGGACCATTTTCTTACCGTTTTGTAATGGCAGCCTAAGCTTTTCACACTGTAATATGTTGTCAGTATGTTTTCATGTCATTAAATCTGCTGTGACAACATTTTAAGGATATTTAAATATTTTCAGTCTTGCCCTATTGTAAACAATACTCTAATTATTATTTCTAAAAGTTGACTGTGTTAAGAATTTAAGGCTCTGTGGAAATGTCTTGGCCCTACCCAGTCTCTGAGCCTAAGCTGGCATCTCTAATATATAAAAGTGCCCCAAGGTGATTCTGGTGGAGATCTTAGGATTGGGGTGGAGAATTTGTGAGGTAGGAAAAGCAGAGACTACAAAAGACTTTATTCCTAATTTTGACTTTAGGTTTAGATTCTTTGAATGATCAGGGACACATAATACTTTTTAAAATAAAAAAGATTTTAATCTTTTTCACTCAGAAATTAAATTAAATCTCTTCTCTGTATGAGAATCCTAACATTTCTCTCTCAGTATTCTTCATATGAACCACTTAAATACCAGGTTCAGGATGAAGGAGATGCTTTTCTAAGACCATCTATTTGTTGTCTACTTTGCCCTTTCTTAGAAGAATCTTAGAGGCATCTACTGCTGGGGGTGGGGGTAGGGGTGGTTAGAATAAATAAGAATTAGGTGTGGTCTTCCCTTCAGCCTTTTATGACTAAGAAATGAATGACTAACACAACTTATTTCCTACGGTATAAAATACATCTATCTTCCTATGGTATAAAATACAGATACAAACCACTGACACTTTGTCTGGATATTAATATTGGTCCATTCTCCTAGGATAGGGCAGCAGAATCCCGTGTGGCTCCTTTTTATAGTATGAAAAAAAAAAACTTAAGCAAATTTAAGAAACACTAGTTAGTCTGGCAAAAATCCATTCCTTTATGCTTGAATTAAAATATTTATTGAGGAATATTAAGAATCACATACTCTTCTATGTGCTGAAACTACTGTAGTAAATGGGTCAGCCAAGGTCCACACTCTCATGGAAGTTGCAGTTTGGTGTGGGGAAGGGGACAAAAGGAAGGAAGTGAAGGAGGGTTGGAGGGAAGAAGGAAATGGCAGCTAGTGGTGGTCAGTCCTGTAAGGATATTACAGAGGGTCCCAGATGGCTTCTGTAGATTGTATAGTCTAGCTTCTTTGGTTGAAGTGAAATTTTAGGTAAAATGTGAATGGCAGGTAAGAATGCCGGTCATTTACGGGATACCAGGTACTAAGAACATTCTAGATAAAAGGAAAACCTAGAGTAAAGGGTTCTAAGTTGAAAACAACAAAAATTAAGAAGAATATTCTATACAAAATATCATAACTATACCAGTGTTTCTTACAAATTAATAGATCATAATTACTAACAACTCCTTAACAGCCCATGTAAGTACCATGCCCCCTAACAGCAAATCACAAGTGACAGCTGATGTCTCCCTAATCATTGGGGTCCAGTCCCAACAACTCCTCATTGGTCCTGACTTGTTGATGCTCACTCTCCTGTCCCAGGATCCAGACTCTTGACTCTGCCCCAGCTTGCACTTGCCCTTATCTTGCCTCTAGTCTTTCTAACTCCCTTCTGGTCAGTGTATGGGTCTTGATTTCCCTTCTTAGATTTTAGCTTTGCTCATTATCCAAGGCTGGTTTGGCAAATCCTCTGCTCAGGTAGACTCTTTGCTTTTGCCTCAGCCCTAAATGTGATTCTCTTACCCTTCATGGGAGACTCTAAAGTAGTCCACCCACTCCACTACCCCATCCTCACCCTCCTCCTGCAGCAAAGAGATTCAAATAAATATATATTAAAATTGAATGAGATTCTAAAGTGAATACTGGGCTGCCCCAAATACAACTGAAGCATGCATGTGTACAGAAATCCAGCAAGAATTTCTCTGTAGAAAAGTCCCCATTCAGTGAATGGCAGGATAGAAGGGTAAGAATGCACACCCTGCATGGTGTTTCATCAGTCACTTGGGTTTATTTGCCGTGAATGTTTATGAAGCGTATTCTGATAGTTTTAAGTGTCAAGAATGGCTGATAAATTGAGACAGCTTTTCTTGTTTCTGTTCTTAGGCAATGCCTATTTTCTTAGACGCAAAATGGCAGTGAAAAAAAAAATCCTCACTCCCAGGTCTAGGGGAGTGTTAGGCTGTGCAGATCTAGAGTGTACCTTCCGGAGTTCCAGTGACTGCTGAGCCAGATGTCCCTGGGCATTAGGCCTGGCTTCTCTGCCACAGGTGAAGCAAAAGTAGCCCCTCACATCAGCCACACTAGTGACGTACGATAAACGCCATTCTAATGATGCACACGACCCACATCAGAACCCATAATTTTAGCATGTAAGGGTTCGGCCTGTAGGAGCTTGCTGGATGGTTCTGTGACCATGTGTGTTCATTTAATGAAGTCCGTGGAGTATGCCAACGTCAGGACTAACTCTAAAATCCAAACCTTTCTTTTTTAAATGCAGTTGTCAACATGGCAGAAATTGTCACTTTTTACACACAAGTGCTGTTTATCTAAATTGTTTCCTCCTGGTGCGGGGAATGAGCACTGGATTTGGAGTGCTTACTGTATTTGATAATGACTTCCAAATTTTTCTTTCTCCTGCACAGATCTTGCTCCTTATCTAGGTAGAGCCTCATATGTTAGTCTATTTACATTTGAGCATTCCTTTAGGTACCTCACACCTAGCTTGTCTCTAAGAGAAGCCAACATTTCTCACTGCTGGACACACATACTCACGCAGATGTCTCCTAAAAAGACTCTTTGCTTTATTGCAGTTACTGAACACATCTCAGCCTTTACACTTGCTGTTTTTCCTGCCTGTAATGCTCTCCTCCCAGATGTCATCTACAAAGCTCAGTCTCTCGCCTTTTTTATTTTTTTAACCTCTTTTAAGTAAGATCCTCCCTGACCGTCTATTTAAAAATGTAATCTACTAGCAACATTGCCTAGTCCCCTCCCCTCCTTTATGTTTTTTCGATATCCCTAAAACTATCTGACATACTACACATTTTTCCCTATCATTTATTTTTGTCAAACAACTTCCCTTCAGGGATGGAGTATTTGTTTGTTTGTTTTATTCGCTGCTCCAGCCCCAGGACCTAGGACAGAGTGTCTGGAATCCAGTAGTCAATGTTTGTTGAATGAATGAGTGAATCCCCATTCTCTTAATCTTCCAAGCTGAAACCCTTGATTCAATTTTGACTCTTCTTCTTCACAATCTGAAATGACTGGTCACCAGGTCCTAACTGAAAGTAATTGAGAAACTATTCTCAAATATCACCATTACCTTGCCTTTGTTTAATCACTACTTTTTCTTTGTTTGATCACTGCCTTAATCATTATGCCTTCCTTCAACTATTGGAATAATCTCCTACTTTTCACACACCTCCCTCAATCCTTGGTCAATCCTATACACACTTGCCAGATCTAACTTCCTAAAATTAAAGCTAAAGTTGTCACTATTTAGAATTTATTTTTTCTTAGTGAACGCAGTAAGTTTATTTAATACTTTCATTGACAAAATATGTCTAAAAGTGCCAACATTTTTTTAATTTTATTTTTTATTGACGTGTTGATTTACATTAGTTTCAGGTATACAGTAAAGCAATTCAGTTATACATATACAAACTTTTTTTTTCAGATTATTTTCCATTATATGCTATTACAAGAAATTGAATACAGTTTCCTGTGCTATTTAGTGGGTCTTTGTTGCTTATGTATTTTATATGTTAATGTATATCCATTAATCCCAAACTCCTAATTTATCCTTCCCTCACCCTTTCCCCTTTGTTAACCATAGCTTGTTTTCCATGTCCATGAGTCTGTTTTTGGTTTGTAAATAGAATTTGAATCATTTTTTTAAGATCCCACATATAAGTGATATCATATGGTATTTGTATTTCTCTGTATGACTTACTTCACTTCATATGATAATCTCTAGGTCGATCCATGTTGCTGCAAATGGCATTTCATTCTTTTTTGTGGCTGAGTAATATTCCTCTGTGTGTGTGTGTGTGTGTGTGTGTGTGTGTCTGTGTGTGTCTGTGTGTGTCTGTGTGTGTGTGTGTACACATACACTACATCTTCTTTATCTAGTCATCTGTTGATGGACATTTAGGTCCATAACCTTGGCTGTTGTAAATAGTGCTGCTATGAGCATTGGGGTGCATGTGTCTTTTTGAATTGTAATTTTCTCAAGATATATGCCCAGAAGTGGGATTGTTTGATCATATGGAAATTCTAGTTTTAGTTTTATACATCCAGATTTTAGACTCTGTTGATTCACCATTCCCTAAGGGGTAGCCCTACCACATTGTCTGTCAGACTTCCATTCTTCCTTTCAGACCCAGTGTCATCTCAGAAAATCCCTAGCTTCTCCATGGGAGTTACATCATCGGGGCTGCTGGTGCTTCAGTCATATCTCTATTGTAGCAGATTAATTCTTTCCTCACAGGGCTTTTATGAAGACCTTATTAGGTATTGGATGCTTGCTAAAGAGGAAAAAGGTGAAAGAGAAAGGCTTACGATCTAATGAAGTAGACAAATGATCCCAAAAACCCAAAATGCCAGCATAATATTCAAGCGAAAAACTAACATGTTTTTCCCAAAGTATGTTCTGTGAGCTCTACCAGGTCTGATGTAGAGATAGCACAGCTGGTGCTCCTAATGCAGCAGCATAAATAGGACTGCTGATGCATGAAAATTTCATGAGGAGCTAGGGCAAATGGGGAACAAATACCTGTCTTTTTTATATTATAAACTGTTAAAATGGTACTAGATGTATCATCCAGCTTTTGGTAATGATATAGTAGGTCTGTTGGACTAATCCTGTCACAGATAACAATATAAAACTGCAAAAAAATATTAAAAAGAAAAAAATCCATTTGAAGACATTGGAGAACATCCAAAGTTAGATAAAAGCTAGACGATAACCCTTGAAAGCCCAGGTAAGATTGAATTTAACTGCACCAGCTAAAATTTACAAGTTCATGGCTTTTTCCTGAGAGCACTCACCAACACACTCTTCTTGGGGACAGCAGAAAGCTTCAGTAATCCTCAGTTTTACTTGCTTGAGGTTGGGTTGTAGAATGCAGAGTTTGGGATTGATAGAGAAGCTGGAAAGTTGAAAAGGGGGAAATCCTATGGATAAGAGAGAGAGAGGAGATCTTTGCCTGATTTCTAGACTATACATTTGTTGAAGAGACTCCAGGTTACATAATGGAAAGTAATACCTGGAACTGAAAGACCTGAGCACTGTTTCAGCTGCTACCTGCTGAAGCAGTGACAGAGTATGAAGTGTGACTCCAAATTAGTTGCCAGCTGGAACAAAATAAACTTCAGAGAAATACAAGAGTCAAAAATTTCTTTTCTATAACATGTTATATAAATGTTATATAATATGGTTATATGTTATGTTACTTATATAGTATGATAACATATAAATTGATTGTGCCCATTGATGAATGCACAGTCAAAACACTGATAGACCTATAAAAAATAGGGAAAGAGGTGATTTATACTCAAGAATAAAAGCGGTAAATAGAAATTGAACCCAAGATGACCCAAATTTGGAATTAGCAGGCAAACAACTACTATAAATGTGTTCAGGACGTAAACAAAATTATAGCTATAATAATGACCTGATGGAGAATCTCAGCAGAGAAAAGAGAACCTTTATAAAGAAGAACCCAAGTTGAAACTGAAATTTTAGAACTGAAAAAGTATGATAACTGAAATAAATATATACTAAATTGACTTACCAGGTTAGTGATGGAAGATGAAAGAGTCAGTAAACTGAAAGATAGATTAATAGAAATTATACAATCTGAAGAATACAGAGAAAAAAAATTAAAGTAAAATGACTGAGAATTAGTGAATTGTGGGATAAAATCAGCCAGTCTATTATATCTGTTATTGGAGTCCCAGAAGGGAGGAGAGATAGACCAAAGTAGAAAAAACTGTTTGAAGAAATAATGACCAAAAATTTCTTGAATTTGATGAAAACCATTAATTTACAGATTGAAGAATTTCAGCAGAGCCATGCAGGATATATACCAAGAAAAATCACACAATACAAACAGTCAAACTTCTGAAATCTAGACACACAAGAAGCTCATAATACAGATATCTACTTTCTAATCAGAAAAAGAAAAAAAAAGGAGACCAGAAAGCAATTGAATGACATCTTTAAAGTAATGAAAGGAACATAAAAATCTGTTAACCTAGATTTTTATTTCCAGTGAAAATACCCCTCAAAAATGAAAAGTACATGAAGGTATTTTGAGATCATATTTAAGATAATGGAGAGAATCTGAAACCAGCAGATCTGCGCTATGAGAAATGTTAAAGTTCTTAAGGCAGAAGGGTAGATACCAGTTGTAAGTTCTGATCTTCAGGTAGTAATGAAGACCTCCAGAAATGGCACATATGTGGAAAATTATAAAATATCACATCTATTTTTCTTTTCTCAGTTTAAACATCATGTGACAATTTAAAAGAAATGTAACTTATGTTGTGAGGTTTTTACATCTGCAGGTATATAGGACACTAGCCCAAAGCACAGAAGGTAAATGGGACTTTGCTATTTCAAGTTTCCTATAATTTATGAGAAGTAGTAGAATATTAATCCTAAACAGACCCTGATAAGTTAACGATGCATAATGTAATCCCTAGAGCAACCATTTAAAAATGCATGGAGATATAGCTAAAAGACAGAAGAGGAATTAAAATTGAATCCCCAAAGACTGTCGACTCAAAAGAAGGTAGAAAGGGGCAACAGAGAAACAAAAATCAGAAGAGACAAAGTAAAGAAGGCCAAATGCCAGTGGCTCTTGATGCTTTACAGATTTTGCAGAGTTTTCACTTAAATGATCTTTTCCCCTAGAACTTTTAGAATAGTCAAAGAAAAGAGAGCCAAAGATAAATCTCAGAGACAGAAAATAAGCTGTATTCCTCCCTCTAGCAAATGAGTCTTTGTTAGTGAATCAAGTGTGTGGGTCTGCCTGCTATCTGCTTCCCTTATGACTCTCTAACTCATAAGAAGTCCCTGTGTCTCTCCCACAGACAGACTTCTGGTGAGTTATTTGTCTACAAAACAATCATGGGCTTGTCTTAAAGTATGGATGCAGTATAAAGTCAAATTGTGGCCACTGGCTTTACTAGAACACTAGGACTCATTCTCGACCCATTCCTCACTGCATACATTCAATAAACGATAAATCACCAGGTTTTGTACGTATTTTCCTCCGTGGAGGGTAGTTCTTAAAGACAAGTCCTCCATCCTTAAAAACCACCATATTCGTTTCATCCTTTACCATCTTCTACCAGAACTATTTTAATATCTTTTGACATATTCTTGATTACCAGAAGCACCAAGTTTAACAAATTAGGTGAGAATTTAAGTTTGTGCAATTGACTTGAATAACTGGCAGTTACGAAACATTGAAACCAATACCTATCATTTGACCCAGACATTCCATTTTTAGATATTTACGCAAGAGATATTTAACCAGAATAATTCCTCTTGTAAACAATATAGCTAGCTGCTATATTCATCATAGCTAATAACTGGCAACATCCCCAAATGTCCATCAACAGGTGAACAGATAAACAAAATATATTGCATCCATACAGTGGAATACTGCTCGCAGTTAAAGGGCCTGGATTTTTGATGTATGCAACAACATGGATGTGCCTTGAAAACATTATGCTGAATGAAATAAGCCAGACAGAATACCCATCGTTATGATTGAATTTTAATGAATTACAAAAGCAGATCAGTGGTTGCCTGGAGCCATGGATGGAAAATGGGATAGATTCAAAGGGAGAGGAATCATCTTTTTGTAGTGATAGAAATCTTTTGTGTCTTCATTGTGATCATGATTTCACAAGTACATAAACAATTTTCAAAGCATATTGAATTGAGCAATGTGTTCAGATTAAATGGTTGCAGTCCATTGTACTTAATTATTCCTCAGCAACATTGATTAAAAAAATATTCAGTAGCCATGGGGCTGGGAGGGGTGACTTGTGAGATAAGTAAATTATTATAGTTAATATTTCTCTTTTATGCCAATGGAACTTAATTTCAAAAGGTCATTGTGCTTGCACGTCAAGTAGCAGAGTAGCAATCTGAAGTCTAGTACCCTATCCCAACACCTTGTGAGATCCCCACCCACTCTGATCCTCCCAATGTACCTGGCGGAAGCTGGAGGGAGAGGTCGCTCGTTGCTTGAGTGTGGAAGCTCTAGAATCACACAGTCCTGCCTTTGAGTCTGGGCTTCACCGTTTATAAGCTATGAGATACTAAGCAAATTCTCTCAGCCCCAGCTTCCTTATCTATAAAGTGACAGTAGTAATCATTGTACCCACCTCATGGGGTGTTTATGAACGTTAACGAGACAGGACAGTGTATGAAAGACAGGACAGTGCCTGGCACGTAGTCCAACACATGTCAGCTAGAGTGCTTTATGTTCTTCGTTTGTCAGATCTGTAGAGTAGCACGGCCTGCCTGCAGCGGGTTGACTGGTAGTCTCCAAAAGACGTGCCCGTGTCCTGACCGCTGGAACCTGTGGGTGTTACTTTAATTTGGAAAGGGGTCCTTGCAGATGTAATTAAGCTAAAGATCTTGAGATGAGGAGCCCATCCTGGAATATCCAGGTGAGCCCTAAGTCCGATGACAAGTGTTCTTATGAGAGACACAGAGGAGACAGACAGGAAAGGAAGAAGGCAGTGTGACCAGTCGGACAGACTGGGGGGATGCAGCCGTTAGACAAGGGATGCCAGCAGCCACCATACGCTGGAAGAGCCAGTGAATGGATTCTCCCGCAAGAGCCTCAGAAGTATTATTGCATCTTTGCTGCATTTGAGGGTTCTAGCCTCAAAATTGTGAGAGAATAGATTCCAGTTTTCTTAAGCCTCCAAGTTTGTGGTGACTTGTTACAGCAGCACAAAGAAACTAATGCACTACCTCACAGGATCATTGTGAGGACTGAAGAAGTTAATGTACACTAAGCTCTTGGTGCCTGTACGTATTGCACTGTGTGAAGATCAGTTATGCTGTGGTGGTGGTTCTTAGTAGCCAAATTCTAACGCAGTAATAAATCTGTGGTCACATGGCCTCTGACCTGGAAGACATTGTGAAATTAAATAAGACAGCCCCCATGATTTGTTTTGCTTTCATTTGTCTACAATAATTCCTTTAGGGAATCTGTTGCCTGTTGCTAATTTTAACTGTATTTGTTGTTAAGTGCTCTAGGATTGCAGAACAAAGGGCACTGTAGGGATGTGAGAATGTATTGTTCTCTGTTATATTCCAAAGGGATGTGTTAATGACAACTGTTTTAAGCTAAACTTATAATTTCTTGGGTCTTTTTTTCTTAATTTCCAATGTACCTGTTCTTTTAAAAGAATTGATTTTTTTCCAAATTTGAATCTCATTCAACACAGTAGTATTTTAGATATATTCCATTTAAAGCTTCGCTCATAGATTATATCTTAGTCATAAATTAAAAGCAACACATCGTCCACTTAACATGCTCTCTGTGTAATGACAGAGCCACATGACATTACATTTGTATTTTCCAGGATGCATACAGAGCATGACAATGCTCTGCATTTTTTTTGGTAAATAATTTAGGTTACCCTTATACAAATCATCATTTTACAGTATCAGTTCAGGACTGTGGTTTGCCATTTTAACTAACCAGCCAATTAATTTATTAGAAAGAATAAATTGTTTCACTGACTAAACTGATAGTTCAGCCATAATGGTTGGATGCAGGTGGAGATGCATCTAGAGAAAAGCATCTGCTCCATCCCCCAGTCACAGGCACCCAAGGTTCTACATCCATCCAATAAGCTCAGACCTAGGGAAGAAAGAAAGGAAGGGGGTACACAGAGCAGATCACTGGCCCTCCAAATTCCCAAGAGTCTCGAATTACGGTAAGAGAGAAAATCAATCAGGGTGTTTCTCTATTTCCTCATTAGAAAGGGACCACACAGCATGAGCATCAGTAACAAAACACAACTGTGAAAACAAGATTTTGGCAGGAAAGAGAGGTGTGAGGAGGAAGGTGAGAAGGGCATATTTGGAAGTATTCCACCTCATTTTCCCTGGGAATAGTTGGTGAGCCAACAACATAAATCAAAAAAAAAAATGCTTAAAAACATTCATTGTCTTGGAAGATCATTTATTACACATACATGAGGTCAAGCCTGGTGCTCTATGAAAGAACAAGTGAATGTGTTGTAAGTGTGCTTGAATTATCAAGAAATGAAATGACATGTTTACTTTTTTTCCCCCTAAAAAAGAAAAAAAAAAAACCACTATTGAGTAATATATTTCAAAACCCATTTGAGTAAATAAAATTCCAGAAGGCATTTGTTCTTGCTTGAGTGCTTAAAAACCAAGGACAGGAGAATATCATTTCTGAACATATTATTAAACTTTATTTAGAAAACAAAGCTTGTTTTCTCAAAAACAGCACATTGTTCCATCGGTGTAGAATTTTTCACATATCTATAAAAAGGCAGTGTACTCTAGGTGCCTGCTAAAATAGTTTGAAAATAATTTATTTCTTATCACTATATTCCAGTGATTTGTTTCATAATCATATTTGATACAGAATTCAATGAAAGTAATGGTGGTGAATACCTATGTAACATGGGCAAAATATTACTTCTAAAATGGTAAATGAAAACTTCTAAAATATCAGACTTCAGATGAAAGTCATGTCTATTAGAAAAGGTAAACATTAGCTTTGGAAGAACAAATGGAATGTTTCTTAACAGGTTTGGCAAGATGAGTGGAAAGTATTTCTCATACGCATTTTTTTCTGAACAAGGGATAATTTGTGAAGGGGTAAATTAGTGTAGGAAAAACAAGTTGGGAATAGATTGTAAGCACCAGTTTAATGAGTAAACCATCCACAGATTCCCAGAAACTGTTAGGCATTGAGCGGACTTGTCACTAAATATATGGTAGTGATTACCTTGAAAACCTCATTCAGCTCAGAAACATACAGTTCATTATCCCTAATGTTATTTTTCTGAGTATTTTCACATGTGTACAAAATTTTCCCAGAGCCTGGAGACTGTAATTTTCCTTCTATAAATACATGGATTATCAGCGTGTTTGGTTTTTGCAAACACTAGTGAGCAGCCGTAATTCAGGCAGACACACTTTTATGGTAGAAATTTCCAATAATTGAGCAGAATGAATTGATAAGGAACTTTAACATTTATCATACGCCTGGCATTGGGCTAGAAAGAAATATCACATGGCTACTGTTCTTAAGAAGTTTATTTCATTGAAGTATTTAAAATAACACGTAAGAAATAAGTATATGTCACTTATAAGTGCCATAGGCATTCAAAGAAGGGAAAATAAAGGTGGCTTTTGGAGAAGATGGAGATGATGCTGACAGGCAAGGAGTGTAGGACTTAACTCTGTGATTTGCAAAGAAGGGAGGATATCAGTTTCTTTAAAGTGGAGAGAAAGGGTGTTACTTGTGGAAAAAATGCATCTTCAGTATTGCAACAATTTTATATTTAAAAAAGTCAAACTCAATGATTTTGGCTTGCATAATGCAAATCAAGGAAAAACAAAAACTATGATTCTTAATGGGTTAAGGGAATGAGGGGCATTGCAGAATCTCTGGGGGCAACAGAAATATGGGTTTACCGTGGTTGAGAACATGAGGGGAGGGAGCAGAGTGGATGGAGATGCACTTGGGATGCAGATGAGGTAGGACAGGGAGGAAGAGGGAAAGACCATGGAATGTGTAGAATAGGGGAAGATAAGAGAGTGGAGAGGGGTGCTGATGGTCAGAGTGACCACTGAAGGAGAAAGTGTCAAGCTAACATGATTGGACTTGATTTGATGAACAACAAAGAGCTGTATTTGATTCTTAACCATAGGAGTGTTAAGACAAGTGGAGTTCAGGAAAGCTAGTCTATCTGATATTAAAGCTAGTCTATCTGATATTAAAGCTAGTCTATCTGACATACAGGATGAAAAAGAAAGCTTGAGAGAGAAGAAAATGGAAGAAGATAGATGAGTTGGAAATATATTGAAAAATTTAGCCATGATGAGCCAGGGTATGAGATAAAGTGAGGGTAAATTTTCTTTTGTCTCAAAGAATATAAAAAGATATGACTTCAAGTCTGGAAAATTAAAAGGATTTATTGATACTTACCTGATCATGAAGATGATTTTCCCAGGGTGAAGTTTATCCATTGCATTCCAGATATACTGAACCGTGTGATTTCTCCAAATGTAGGACCCTATTACATAATTTGTGGCAGTGGGCAACTGCATTCTCACTTTTCCGTTAAAGGGGGGAAGAAAAAAGACTTACTGTAATCCTACCCACACTCTGAGCCTTACTTTCCCAGAGTGCATGCAGGCATGTTCTTCTCATGCAGTTAGAATGGCAGATAGTCGGAATGCATGGTCAATAGTTTAGGGTGCAGCCAGTTGCAAGGACTTAGTATATTTCATGCCATGTTGTAATTTCCTCATCTGGGTTGGCATTCTCCTTATTTCACTTTTGTAAAACTAGTACTACATTATAAAAACAAAATTCACTTTCTCTTTCCAGTTATGTGTATCATGGTCAGGTAAACTTGAGAATGGTTAAATAAAGTGTTTTTTCCCACAGGGATATAGAATACACATAAGTAAAAGTCTTTTCATTTCTCATTGGTGTGCCTCCTCCAGCATATGGCCTTCTTTGGCTGGTAGTGAAGTGAGAGGCATACTTTAGAATCTCAAGTCAAATGGTATTGAATTGTCCCTTCCCACTTGTGGGTTCCCACTTTTCCTCTGTAGCTCTGAAAGTTGTCCAAAAATCTGTGTTGGCTGGCATCTGGAGAAGTTACCAATTGTGCATCCAAAATTGTCTACTAAAAGAGGGCATAAAAAGAAGCAAGAGTTTTGCATGCCTGACCAGCTCACTGATTGAGTAGCTATACACTGAGGAGTTAGCATGAGAGAATTAGTGCAAGAGCTTTAAAATGTATGGTTTCCATCTCACTGTTTCCCATAGTATTCTTAAAGTCAGCTCTGCTGTTCCAAGTTATTTTTACCTTGGCACTGTGAGGTATGATTTGAAGTGCCTGTAATGTGATTGTTTCTACAGTTCTGTGACATTTATTTTCTTACAAACACACACACACACGGGCCACCCCAAGGACTCTGTACTGTCACTGTCATTTTTAGTGGTGTCAAAAAAGCCACTGCCGGTTTTGACAAATAAGCCAAGTCTGCAGATATAATCACCACTACTGTCCAAGTCACCAGAGAACGTGGTGGTGTTTGCAAGCACTAGTAGTAAATTATTTAGTACTCAGTGTGCCTTCGTATTTCACATGCCACAACCAGGATGAAGTGACTTAACTCCACTGAATGAAGTGATTAACAAGAAAACACACACACACAAAGTTTCCAGTGGCCAATGATTTCATTAGATTTAAATAGATTTTCGGCTGGAATGTGATATTTTGAAGAGAGCAATGAAACACAGGAGAAAACAGCAGATTAAGAAGAAGAAGGAACAAAGAAGAGGCTGGGGGTGAGGTGGCAATATCCTGCTGATGTCTTTGACAATTTAGTTTCTGTACCCCTCAAGTTAAGAAAAAAACAGGAAAAGGAAAAAAGTCAACCCTGCAAAGACTACTTTTTGTGTAACAATGCTTACAATAAATTGCTCGAGTTAACAACCTGTGACAACTGACAGTTTACGTGTAATTCATAGGATTGAGAGTAGAGTGGAGATTGCTTAAATTAAACATTTTTTTTCCCCAAGGAATTGAGTAAAATAACATAAGGAATAATGATCAAGGCTCAACAGCAGCAAGAGAGGAGGATTGTGATCCTCTGGGCAAAGAAGCCAATACTAGTATTTGGGAAGAGACCAGAAAAAAAGGTAAATAAAGGCCAGGGAATGGCACAACCTTTCTGCAGATCAAGTCCTCATCAAGGTGCTAAGGGCAGGCTTATGAGGCTCTTTGTTCATTCACCTGGGAATCTGCTCAAAAGCATGGAAAAGTTGCACCACCTTCATTTCCTTCATCACCACCCAAAAGACAGCTGTGACTAAAAGGTGGAGGGAAGGGGTGGAGGAGAAGAGGGAGGAGGTGGATAACGGGTCAGAGAGGAAGAGGAAGGGAAAATGTCTGAGAACCAGACAACAGCTCCCTCCTGTCCAGCCCCAGCCTGTTCTGGGGGAAAGAGAGGAGAACGGCTTGGTGTCGGATGTGAGATTTAAGTTTTCAACTTAAAGGACTAATTCTTGAACACCGGAAATAAACTGTTGTAGTAGCCAAAAATTGCAGAAAAGTTATGCAATCTGGTTAAAATGCTGTTTAGGAAAGATAAAAAGGAGGGGATTCAATATAGTACAGATGATTATTTAACAAGATGTAATTTTTTCATGTTTTTCAAGGTTCCTCACTAAAGCAGTGCTATGGACTGAAAGTGTCTCCCTAAATTAATAAATTGAAATCCTAATCCCCAAGGTGCTGATATTAGGAGATGGGACCTTTGGGAAGTGATTAGGTCATGAAGATGGAGCCCTCCTGAAAGGAATTAGTGTCTTTCTAAAAGATTCCTAAGAGTTCTCATTTTCCTCTTCCATCATGTGAGGATGCAGGGAGAAGATAGTTCTCTCTGAACCAGGAGGTGGGCCCTCATAAGCCCCCAAATCTGCCCATAAATTCTTGTTTATTAGCCACCCAATCTATGGTATTTTTTGTTACAGCAATCTGAATGAACTAAAAGAAACTATATCTTTGCTAGTGAAAAGTTGTTTTCTTACATCTTTTTGGAGGGGGAGGAGAATAATTAGGTTTATTGTTTATTTTGATGGAGATACTGGAAATTGAACCCAGGACCTCGTGCATGCTAAGCGTGCATTCTACCACTGAGCTATACCCTCCTCCTTCTTACATCTTCCTTGTCAATTAGCAACATGATACTCTGCCTTTGGTGCCTATTTGATCCTGATGCTTCACATACGTAAAACTTAACCCCATTCCTGAAACCTGCTCTCCATGTCTACATTCAGTACAAAGCCATCCTTGACTAGAATTTTTTAACATTTTTAATGAGATATATAATTCACATATCCAAAAAGTCACCTAAAAAAGTAGTAGTCAATGGTTCTTGGTAAAACAGAGTTGTGCATGATTTTATATCAGCGCAAACTATTTTATAATATTTTCATCACCGCCCAAGAAATGCTACACTTCTTATTCATAATTTCTCATCTCCATCACTCCCCCACCCAACCAACCCTAAGCAACCACTAATCTACCACTAATCTACTTTCTATCTCCATGCATTTCCCTGTTTTGGACATTTTACATAAATGGAATCATGCAATATATGGGCCCCTCTGAATGACTTTTTCATTTATCTCAATGTTTAAAGGTCCATTCAGGTTGTAGCAAGAATGAGTGAGTACTTAATTCCTTTTTATTGTCAGATGCATTGATTGTAAGGATTTTGTTTAACTATTCATCAATTAATGGACATTTGGAATGTTTCCACTTTTGGTTATTATGAATAATGCTGCTATGAATATTTATGTATAAATTTTTATGTTAACATATGTTTTTGTTTCTCTCAGTTATATACCTAGTAGTAGAAATTTTGAGTCATATGGTAACTCTATGTTTAACCTTTCGAGGAAATACCAGACTGTTTTCCAAAGTGACTACACCATCTTACATTTTTTCTATCAATGTGTAAGTTCCAATTTTTCCAATTCTTACGAACACTTACTATCACTTTTTTTCATTATATTCGTTCTAGTTCATGTGAGTGGTATCTTGTGGTTTTGATTTCCATCTCCCTAACGGCTAATTATGTGAGCAACTTTTCATGTGCCTATTAGCCATTAGTATCTCTTTATTGTAGAAATGTCTATTTAGCTCCTTTCCCCATATGTTAATTGAATTATGTCTTTTATTACCAAATTGTAATTACTCCCTATGTATTCTAGATGCAAGTTCCTTATTTGATATACAAAGTTTTTTCCCATTCTGTAGGTTGTCTTTGCACTTTTTTGATAGTGTCCTTTAAACTACAAAGTTTTTCAACTTTTGTTTATTTATCTATTTTTGTTGTTGTTACTTATTCTTTTATGATCATATCTAAGAGATAATTGCCTAATCTAAGGTCATAAAATTTATACCCATGTTTTCTTCTAAGAGTTGAAAGTTTTAGCTTTTATATTTAGGTCTTTGATCCATGTTGAGCTAATGCTTATATATGGTGTAATGCACGGGTCCACCTTTATTCTTTTCCCTGTAGACATCCAGTCGTTCCAGCACCATTTGTTGAAAAGACTGTTCTTTCCCCAGTCAGTTGTCTTGGCATAGACTGATTTTAATTTGAGTTTTCTATTGAATTTTTTTCTATATTGTGCTTTTGGCCTTAGCTCCAAGTTCTTGGAACCTACTTTATTTCTTACTATGAGATTTGGACTTTAACTTTTTTGGATAAATTGTTATTTTCCCTGATGTCTTGAAAACCATGGCTACTGGCTGGCAGTGGTTTCTCCTCCCCAGCTCCTCTAGCATCACCCACAGACACCATTACAATGCTGCTATGATTCAACCTCTGAGTTACAGTTGGGCTCACTCCTGGTTTAGCCCACACAGTTAATGATTAACAATCCAATTTCTTCAAAAGTTACCTCCATAAAAGTTATTCTCATATGTACCTCTCTAACTTCAGCCGTTCTCTAAACCTAAATTTTTAATTCTCTGAATGGCACGGGTGTCTCATTACTACCACAAACTCAAATATACAAAACATTGTGTTATCTAGAAAACTTGTTTCAACTCCAGGGTTCTATTTTCCAATTAAAGGATTCATCAGAGTCCAAATCAACAGGCTTGAAATCTCAAAGTCATCTCTCTGACACTTTGCTATCTTGGCTCCTGATGTAGCTACTTTTTGTTTGACCGGTGAACAAATCAGAATTACTTTCCCTGGGATTCAAATCTTAAGCAAAGACTGTTTGTTTGCTAGGGCTGCTGTAACAAAGTACCATGAACTGGGTGGCTTAAACAACAGAAATTGATTGTCTCAGAGTTCTGAAGGCTGTAAATCCAAGATCAATGTAATGGCAGGGTTAGCTCCTTCTGAGGGCTGTGAGGGAGAAATTTGTTCCATGTCTCTTTCTTAGCTTCTCGTGGTTTGCTATCAATCTTTGGTATTCTTTGGCTTCTACTGCATCACCCTGATTTTGGCTTTTATCTTCACATAACATTCTGTGTGAAGAGGTGTGTATGTGTGCACCCAAATTTTCCATTTATGTAAGAACAGTTACATTGGATTAGGGGTCCACCCTACTCCAGTATGACTTCATCTTAACTAATTGTACCTGCATTGAGCCTGTTTCCAAATAAGGTCCCATTTTGAGGTTCCGGCGGTTAGAGCTTCAACAACTATGAACTTTGTAGGGGGCACAATTCAATAGGATAACAAAGATGAAGAAAATAAAAGGAAATTAGAGAATCCTAGATAAATAATCTCTACTTCTCTGCTGTCAAAAACTTCAGAGCTGATCTAATTACTATACTTTCCAAACTTTGTTATTTTCATAGGTCAGGGTTTCCGGGGAAATACTCTTAAGATCTGCATATGGAAAGTTTAGTAAGGATTAAGGGTGCAAAGATTTTCCATCTGTAGGTTTTAAAGAACTCACAGACTCTGCAGACAGAGTATACTTATGTAAAACTTTAATTTAAAGACAAAAGACACAGTGCTGTAAGACAGAGTACAGGCAAGCATTGGGGTGCAAAAGACGTCCACAGGCTAGCTCCCAAGGGTCCTTATACACACAAGCACTGAGCTTTGTATCTGAGTTGAAAAAGATCTGAGAAATCTTATCTTTAGGAGATCTCAAAGCAGAAGTTCCCAGTAGGGATTTTATGCAGTTAAAACCTTCTAGTCATGCAGTTAAACCAAGCTGTTTAACCAGTTAAAACATTTAGAAACCATTAGGGGGAAAGAAAACTGACCCTGTGTTGTCAGGGAAGTTTCATCCTACCATGAGTGAATCTATATTTATCTCTGTATTCCAAACTGTGTCTACCATAGTCTTGTGAACAACGAAAGCTTTTTGTAAAATTTGTCACTCTTTGAGCAGAATGATGGTCCTCTCAAGGCTGCACAGGCCATGAATGGTGTGAGTGAAGAATTAGCGTACCAATAACAGCAGAAGCTGGGAAACTCAGTGCTCCAAGCCTCAGGCAAGTGACTTGTCAGAGGGGACTGGCCTCAGCCTTGGTTGGTGCTTAAATATAAAGTCCCAGTACAAAAGCAAAAGACTATTGAGTTGAAGGCAAGATGTCAAGCTCTCAGGCTGAGGTTCCCAGCAAGATTTTGGCACTGAACTTAAAGGGTAATGGACCAAATTTGAGAGTAAAGATCAAGGCAAAAACTCAGTAATAGTGGATTAAGTTGGCACAATGGAGTTGAAAGGGTGGAGACTTGGAAACAACATAAATATCTAGTCACAGGACTGAAGGAACAAGGTCAGTGAAGGACTTTTAACAGCACATGATAGGTCCAATGCAACGTGATGCAAAATTGTATGATACAAAATTGTAGCTACAGTTCTATCTCAGGTTTGCCCAGGACAGTCCTGGTTTGCCATGGTTTTGCTCATCATCTCAGAGTCCCATTCCATTTAGAATTGTCCTAGACAAAATGTCCAAGTTGAAATGACACAGTATGTAGTCCCATGACTGGGAGAAAGGGAAAGCCAATTATTAAGGAGCCTTAATTTTTAAAACTGCTTCAGCCAGGATTGGCTTAGAAACAGGAAGGGAGATGTGAAAAGCTGAGGGACAGCCAGCAAAGATGCATAGGTTATGACTGAGTGAGGAAAAAAGTGATCAAGGACCACTTACCTGGAGCAGAAAAACAAATGCTTTCTGTTTTCCACATATAGTTCTCTTTTGTTTTTAAAACACACACACACACACACACACACACTGTTTGGCAGGTGACTAACGTTTCCCAAATGAATCAGTGATTTGGATTGGATTAATTTAATCAAAACAACTGCTATCGTGATACAAAAAAAAAAGTTGACTATCTAGTTACTTTAATGAGAATGATTGCATGACTGCGGTGCAAAGAAAGCATGCAATTGCATACAGCTAAATTTCTGCCAAAACAAAGTGATATAAACCCAGTAAAATTACGCATTTTCTAATTTGTTTTAATTCAAGTGAGTTCTATAGCTTAAATTTGACATTCCCACTCCTGGGAAGCCAAATTCTTCAGAGATGGAATGTCTTAACTCCTTAGGCCAAGGTAGAGCCTTTAATTGAAAAATAATTTTACTCTTTCTTTCTGGTTTTAAGGGGTAAAAAAAAAAATTAAAATTGCTGTATTTTTTTTTCTCTTCTAGTCCTAAGAGAGGTTTCCCCATTCATGACATAATTGAAAGTTTTCAAACCTAACACACCTTTAAAACAGGAATAAATGAAGACTAAGTAGTATCCATCTCTATGCTTTTTGGAGAACAGGTTGCAGGAAGCTCTCAGAGGGCTCAAAGTAGGACAGTGTGGTAAGAAATGAGGCTAGAAATAACGGCAGGGTACTGGTGGGGAAAAAGGATTAGCAAATAATTACCTAAGAAAACATTTACCAAAAGTTGAAACCTTATAACCGGAGTGGTCGCCCAGCATTGTTAGAATTTATCTCAGTTGATATATAAACAAATTACTAAAAAGAAAGAAATTTTTTAGTATATCAATTCCTGTATTTAATGTACTTCAAGGCAGTACAGTGTAGTGGTTAAGGGTACTACAAGCTTGAAAATTACTCTACCTGGTCCCAGCTTTTAGCTCTGTTTCCTAAAAGATACATAACCCTGGATACATCATAGACCCTTTGCTTCTCCAATTCATCACCAGTGAAACACGGCTGGCCATAATAGTATGTCACAGAGTGATGAGAATGTGTCCAATTAATATAGGCTCCGAGAGTGCCTACAATTATTTCCTCTAATCCATTTTTTTATGCTGCTGGCCAAAGTCAGAAAGAATTTTAATAAATCCTTATCTGGGAATTGGATAGTTAAGGTTTTCCCACTGACTAGGATGGTTTTACTGACTCAAGTTTCTCTACAGTCACCTCTGGAGCTCCTTTTCAACTTGCTCGGGTCCAAATGTTGACTTTTGCACACGCGATGATATTTATCCATACAATGTGGACAACAAACTTGCTTTTTAGAAGCCTGGTGCTTCTGTTCTGTTTCTAATGTGGTTGTAGAATCCAAAGCATACTCTTCATCCTGAGGCATCATCACATACTGCACAGCAAAAATTGTAATAAAGAAACTAATCAAGGCCACCGGTGAAGCATATTGAGGATAAAGGGACAGAAGGATGGGTGCAGTCACTGCTTTAGTACCTGAGTCTTAGAATCACCTGTAGCCCTTTTGCACTTTTGCTAAGTATAAATATAAGGAAGCTTCCATTAGTAGTGTTTGGAATATTGAAATCCATTGAATAACAGAACCATCTTGAGAGGGAGTTGGAGGTCTTGTTGAAGGAAACTTCCCACTTAGCCTCCTGATGTGAAGGTGTACATTAGGGTATAAATTCTAATATTTCTCCAGAAGGACATAATTACTTCACCAAAGGAAAGGACTTTTAGTAGCTTCCTTAACTGCTTTAAACTTGATTTCTTCGTGAGAATAAAATGAGCATAAATTTGCCCATATTTAGTAGCTGTGATGAGGATTACGTAAAGTAAGGCACCTGTAGTATGTACAGCACAGTGCCTGACATATGGTGAGTACTCAGTGAATGATGTACATCAACTCAGAAATCATTGGGCCTATTAGGATTTCAGAATGTATTTAACATTATGTACAAATTCTTAAAATTTCTAGCCCTCAATTAAAAGAGTTAGAAAAATAAGTTGTATAGATTAGCTGCTGGTTAAACATTGGTGTATTTGTTCTGGGGAGTTGAAATATTCCTTATTCCTTTCCAAGTTTTTTTTTCTTTTTAATCACCTTTCAAGTTCTATTCTTGTTTAGCAAAATTCAAAGCTGAAAAATGAAAACAGACCCTAATGAAGCTATGATGTCATTTCAGAAAATATTTTTTAAAATTTCTGTGAAATTTAATAGAATGTTCCATTTCCTTCTGATTTGAATAACATTCTTTTGACATAATTTAAGACATATAATTATAAATATTATATATAGTCAATAAAAATGTCAGTAAGAAAGAAAAGGAAGAAAATGAAAATCACTTGCAGTAATTATCTGCTTCAGCTAGAACAGAGAAGCTGGTACTGAAGTTTTTCTCACACACACACACACACACAAAAACAACTAGAAAACTGGACAAAACACATGAAGCAACTCCTTTAAGCATCAGACAGTAGGCAGCACAAGAACACGATCTCTGAAAGAACGGAAATTCACAAGTTGAATCACAGCTCTCTGCCTGGGGATAATTTCCTAATTTCCCAGCATAGGGAGCTGGAGTTCAAGCAGGGCATTCTGGTCTTCTTGAGATGAGGTGGCAGAAATATGAGTTTGAAACAGCTAACATGACTGGAATAAATACAGTATATATTATAATAGAATATATTATGCTAATAGTATTATAATCACATTACATAAATGAATATATGATATATATCATTAGAATAATATATATTGGTATTATATATAGTGATGTTCTTTGACACGCAGTGGTCCATGATAGTCATGTCTTAATTTTGAATTATATTCTTAATAAGATACGTAACTCTTTTTCTCATTTAGCATATTATACATTCAGTATGATATCAACACATGTTCTGTTTTTGTTACAATTGCCTGACATAATTTGACTGTGTTTGTTTGAATTTTTTTGTGTCTATTTTAGAATGTCTCAAGAACAATCTGTAGTGGAATTTAGTTTTTAAAATCAAATCTTAGAATCGATTTGATTAGTCAAGACCAATTTTATTTGTAATTTAAAGGGATATTACCTTGACATAGGTTAATCTTTTATATTCTTAATTTGTAAATCTACTTATTTCTCATTCTCTCTCTTATATGAGAGGAGTATTTTATATATATATATATATATAATAATCTTTTTCTCTTTCTTTTTTTTTAAATTTTCTCCAATGCTTTAGAAAATGTGTTTGGTTTTTAGTCCTTCTAAAAGACATTGAAGTTCTCAAGAGCATTTTAAAGCTTATTTATTTAATTGTCGTTATCAAAAATATGTTTGAGTCTTCTTTAATTAGGAAAATTTTACTCTTTTCCTTGTAATTCTCCACACATACACACTACTCAACTTCTGACAATGTTACTGATGCAGGAGAAATGGATGTGGAGCATGAGGAGGGCTTCATGTCCCAGGCTTTGGTTGAGCCCCTGGGATGTGCCCCACCATGCGTGGGTCCTTGGCTTCATGCAGGAAAGAATTCAATAGTGACCCACAGTTGAGTAAAGGTAGATTTATTTAGAGAGATACATTGAAAGGCAAGAGAAAGGCCACGAGGTGTGGGGGTTGGGTGCTAAAATTAGAGTAAAAGGTACACGCTCCACAGACAGATCATGACTGTCTCCAAAGAGAGGGTAGAGAGAGAGGCAGCGGCCACAAGGCACCGTGTTGCTAATTTTTATGGACTCAGTGGCTTCATATGCTAATAAGTGGAAGAACCAGTCTAACTAGCCTGGGGAAGGGGCTGGGATTCCCAGGATGTTGGCCATTTCCCACTCTTTGACCTCTTGTGGCTAGCCTTGGGACTGCCATGGCGCCTATGGGCATGTTATTTACCATGATAATATATTACAATGGGCGTATAATGAAGCTCAAATTCTGCTAGAAGTTAAATCTCCCACCATCATGAGCCTCAAGGCCTACTGGGGGTTGAATCTTCCACCATTTTGATGTTAATTGCTTTGTCATTCATTGAATGGCTGTGCCCAGCCTGCTTCCTGTCTCATTACTGGTATTATGGTACTGATTATAGATATTATATATTTTTAATAATATAAATTTTCATTTAAGAATAATTACTTTATTACATTTGTTTTAAACTCAGATTCATATAATCTAATCATTTCAACCTTTAATTGCTACTAACACTTATTACTCTCTCCAAATTCCAGACAATACCTTTGCTGTGTCCTTTGGTGAAAAACATTTCTCCATTTGAAGCTAAGATCTCTAATCAACAGAACTCAGAACTGGAGGAAAGGAAGCAAAAATTCTGCCAGTGTGTTGTTAGGTTTAACAATGGGAAGCTCTACTTTGACTTCCATCTCTGGATTCCTAGGTTCACATATTATGGCTTCCTAGAGAAACGAAGTCTTTATATTGGTCTTTACTTCTGAGTATATACTACATCATGTAAGATCAGTCTCCCGAAATGTCAGGTTGCTATCACTCTTCTAGTGCCATAACTTGATCATTGGGAGACCATTCCATTATACTATCCAACAAGATGCCTTTGGATTATGGGGCTTATGATAATGCTGGTGCATTCCATATACACTAGTCATTGCCACATTTATTTGGCTATGAAATGAGTTCCTTGGCCAGGAGCAATGTTGCTTATGCCATGGCAACGAATAAGGGATTCATAAGCCCATGGATAATGGGGCTTATTAAAAGCCTTGTGGGCAAGGAAAAAAAATCCATAACCAAAATAAGTGTGCATTCTAATGAGGACAGATCTCTGTCCCAGCCAAGACAGAAGGAGTACAATCAACCTGCAACCAGGTGTCTGGCTCATCTCCACTGCCAGGATCGGTACTGGTTTCTGAGAAGCTCAACTCCAGGCCAAAATCTTACATGTGATCTTTTAGGCCCAACCATAAGCAATTAAACAGGCTCTGTCTGACAGAACGTCTTGGGAAGTGTGACTTCCCCACATTAGACGTGGTGCACAGCCAGTGCATTATGGCTTTCTGGAGGGATTTGCTGGCCTCCAGACCCCCCAAGACCAGACACGCTCATATATCTATCTGCATTCCTAGCCCAGGGACCACAATTAGGGGGTCTCCTTATTGGCGTGGGGAGGGTGGCGGGGGTGGTATATCTTGGCTGAGACACTTTTTTTTTTTCACTCTGACTCAGTACTTCTCCACTCATAGCCATCCCCCTTCCCTCCTTCCCAGCTACCTGGGTCCACAAAGTGGCAGAACCTTTCGTTCAGCATTCCTCAGCAGTGAGACTATTCACCCTACCTGTGCCACATGTCATCTGACCCTAGTGCAATTTGGGGCAAGCTTAAAGGAAGATGCATAACATATACCTGTGGCACTGTTGCTGAGAGACCCTGTCTACTCTTGCATTTAGGAATTCTGGTGCTATGAACATAGTTAGCTCTGGAAACTGGGTGAATGCTGTGACTCCTTTTGTGGTGACTTAAATCAGATTTTTGACTACCAGGTCTGAAGTGTATTCTTCTATAGATAGAAATCAAATAGTATTCTAGTAAAGTATCCATCTATTTTAGAAATACTGTGATCAGTTAGCTGCCATCCACAATCTCTGAAGGCCAAAATGTTTTGTTTACTACTTATTACCTGCTGCCAATTATAGTAAATATTCCCCATTACCATCTAGTAGTTAGGTGCTGCCACCTGGACTCTACTCCACTGAGGTCCCATCACCCCCCTTAAAATTACAGAAACTTTCAAGGATACTAATATAATGCCCACCAGTATCTTTCTTAATTCTTTAGTAAAGGGAGTATCCTCTTTGCCTCTTTAGGGCATGTGGTGAAGAGAAGTAGACAAGTCATACAGGATAAATTTATTCTAATATTCCTATGTCCCTAAGCATTTTAATTTCTTCTTTCACATTGTGCCAAGGAAGTTTATCTCAATCTCATTAAATGTAGGTCAGTACTGAATCCAAGTCTTGGTTATCTAAACAGGTAAACTGTTGAAGTCATCTTCAGCAGCATAAGCTAACCCATTAAATTCAGAATCCCAGTAAATGCAATAAATTTGGTCCATTCCATCATTTTATTCCTTCCTCCACTTGGTCAAAGACCCTTAGAATCCATTCCCAAACGTATTCCCTAGGTGTTACTGCTGATACACACACACATGATATACACACAAAATATTTCAATCTTTTTCTCCCAGGCTAACCTTTGCATTTTCCCCCTGGAGTATACCACAGTATGACTCTAGAAGCAACAGCAAAGAAAGTTGGAATGGGTCTTGAGAAAAATCAGGATTCCCCTCGCAAAGTAACTGCCCTAAATGAACTTATTACTGGGTCTTCAAGCAACAAAAGGCGGGTACAATATGGAGCACAGATAGTTTCTACTGGTAAGGGAGACCCAGAGAGCCTTAGGTTGTTCAAGAATCTCACTTTCCTCTGAGTCCACCACTGAGTCCTCAGCTTTCCTTGATATTCCAATATCAGGGTTTTATATATTGCCAATCATTGCCCAAACTTTTGAGTGAAAAGCTTAGCAAGTCTGAATTCATCCTATATTGTAATTATGCAACATGCCCAAATAAACCTTAGGTATAATTTTCAATGAGGATCCTGTAGCTATAAAAGTAAAGCTTCTTTCAGGGCCATCACAGAATCTCTGCAGTTCCCTTTGCATAGCTGGAACTAGGAGTTTAAAGCTCTGAGATTGTCATTCTTTCTTCAACTCCTTTATCCTATAGCCATATTATTTCCATAATAGTCAAGTTCAGCAGCCACTTGGTTTCCCAGAATATGTTGTCAGCAAGCAATCTATTACCACCAGTGACAGGTGATAATTTGATAATTATGATGCCATGGTATTACCCATGTCCAGTTGGAAGGAGCTCAGTGCTGAATTCAAGATCAAGGATACAACAAATCAATCCCATTCTAATGAGATAGCAAATACTATGTTAGTCAGACTCCAGTCAGGAATGTAGAAATCACACTAGTTATTTTAAATGAAAGAATGTAATATAGGAAAAGTAGTGAAGCAGGCATTGGAGGACTAAAAAGGCAAACAACACTGAGGCAACAAGAATTAGTAATGGCAGGAAACAGCAACCAACTGTAAGCCAGAAGAAGAAAAGAAAAATGTTGAAAACATCTGAACCTGCTGAGCTAGGACCCTGGCCTCTGAGAAGATGGCACTCCCCACAGCTGCCCATGCTCCATTTGCTCAGAGATGGGATTCAGACCTCTGAGGAGGGTCCCTCTGCAGCTGGGCTGGCAATGTATATTGTATTGCCACCTGGTAAAGAAGAAGTGTAGTTTGCAGAGCCCCAGCATTAGAATTATAAAGCCAGTTATACAAAGCTGGGCTTAGAGCTGAGAGACAAGGTGAATGATTGGCACACAGTGTCCTCATAATTCTTAAGCTCTTTATTTTGATTCATCTCTTGGTCAATTGGAAGGAATCTACATGTCATTTCAACATCATATGTTTTGCATATTTTTGTGCATTTGAATTCCAAGAATATTATTCTCTTGCCTTTGCTAACAAATTACAACTTTAGCATTTATAAAAATCTTGGGTTATGATTGTTTTCTACTGAAAGTTCCTTAGTTGTGACTCCACAACATTTAAGAATTTAATGTTGTTGTAGAGGAGAGGTTGAATGCTAAATTGTTTTGTTTCCTTGTATGTAATCCATTTCCCTCTTGAATAGTAATTGAATTGCTTTCATTCTTAATATTCAAAACATTAACTAGGATATGCCTGGAGGGGAGTCTCTGCATTCTTTTGCTTTGGAATGCAGTGACCCTCTTTCAATCTGTATCACCGTTTCTCTGGCTTGGATATTTGTTCTCTTATTTTATCAATTACTGCATCATTTTTGTTTAGTCTAGTTTCTTCTTCAGACATAGCAATTACTGTATGTTTTCTTTCCAGTCTTTCTCTTAGATATCCATCATTTTATTTCTTATTATCTACTGTACTTTTTCCTTTTTCTGATGTCTAGGAGAGTTGTTAAAATATGTCCTTTATATCATTGATTCAATTTTCTGCAGTGTCACTTCTGCTCAGGGCTGCTATTTTAATTTCCTGGCAACCCCTTCTTGTCACAATTTGTTGTCTTCCCCTCTTATCCTGTTGCCTTTTAATAGTATTCAGTTTTCTTTCTATGACTCACAACTCCTGTTTCATAAATGCCTTGCCTCCTGGCATTCTGTTGCAGATACCATGTCTTTTTGCTGAAATTTTCTTCTTGCCATTTCTTGGAGAATTTTCAGAGGTATTTTTCTGTTTCTAAGTCTTATAAATACCATTCTCATTATCTTGTTCCCAGTTCAATCCCCTGGTGGTGGGATTTCTTTCTTCTCTTTTAAGACCTCTTCCCAGATAGTGTACTATATTCAAATTCCATATCTCCCATTAGAAGATGTAACCAATGGGTTGCTTTGAATCGTCTTGTTTTCTTCTGCGACAAATATCCTTCTCTATGCTACATCTCAGGGGCAAATTTATTTTCTCACCTCCCAGTCTGTTTCTCAGTTTTGAAAAAAGGTTTCTACTAGTTGTCTTCTAAAATGAAATATTCTAGTGTTCCTACTTCCTGGTATCTGTCATTCTGAACATAAAGGGAACAAGAAAACTTAGACTTTCCAGCCAGACTGTTCTTCTATCAATGTTATTCATGTATCCTCTTCTATTTTTTCAGTTTTACTCATGACAGTTACTCCACGGTACTGCTACTCTTGTAGATTCTAGTATTAGGGCACCCATCAGACTTTATTTTCAATGTTACTGTTTTTTGGCAAATGAGCACAGGTTTTTTAAGTGAGATTTTTTAGTGGGAGTCCAGTAGAAAATTGGTATCAGTAGCTGATAGCTAGATGTGAGAATAACTTTTGAGATATGCATGAATACTTAAGGGGAAAGTAAACTTTCTCTATCTACTTTGACACGTACCTTATAATTTTATCAGTAAGTCAATTTGTAAAATTACTCTAGCTGATTTATTTTTAATAACAGGTAAACTATAATTTATTAGTTGACATTGTTTAATTCCTTGTTCAAAGTTAAAAAGGATTCATTCTGTGCTTGAATGTCTAGTATTTAACATTTCACATTTTCTGCTTATGTTTTTGTTTGAAGGAGTTAGCTGATTTTGACAAAATACAGAAAGCTAATAAGAGGTATCAAGATAAATTATAAAATTACTTTGTGATTCTGGCTCCTTTCTTTAAAAAATGAATGAGAAATTTTCATGTTAACATATTACCTGTGATTGTACCAATCATGATTTAGAATTCAAAGAACTAGATAAACTGAAATATGTCCTATGTAAAAGTATTTAATATATAATGATATTAAGTTACTACCATTTGGAAGAATACCAGTGAAGAAAAATAATTATGCAGTTTTCTCTCTTTAATGATTGTGTATCATTGTCCACCAAGAGAGGCAGTTGTACTGATCCATCAAGAGAGGACAATGGTTCTTTTTTTTTGAGTACTGGTAGAAAGTGAATTTTGCAAATTGAGTTTTATCCTATGATCATATTGGTAATCATTTTAAGCATGTGTTTATAGTCTAACAAAAGTTATAGATTTCTTTGTTCAACATTCCAGTGTAGCAGAATAAACCTAGATACATGCACTCTGCTTTCAGCATATAAATGCACCCAGTTCTTCTCTGGACTTAAGACAGGAGAAGCCCGTTAGCTGCTTAGAAAAGTTTGTCTCCTGTAGAAAAATATGAAATAAACATAAACTTTTTCCTGAAACAACTTTAACCTTGCTTTTGTTTATGTAGTTAGGGGAGAAAGAGGAAAGACTATAAAGGAAGGAAGAAGAGTAGAGATAAATCATGGCCAAAAGGGGAAAATGAACAGGGAAAGGCAAGATAATTAAGAAAGGAACACTAAATTCATCTGTCAGGTGCTGGAAATCAGTATTTAAAATTTAAAGCACTGGGTCTATCCATGTTGCTGCAAATGGCATTATTTTATTATTTTAAAAAAAACTTTTATGGCTGAGCAGAGATTGTAATTCTAAACGAAGTAAACTAGAAAGAGAAAGAAAAATACCGTATGATATCACTTATATGTGGAATCTTAAAAACAAGAAAAAGAAAGAAAGAAAAAAAGACAAATGAAGTTATTTACAAAACAGAAACAGACTCACAAAGAAAACAAACTAATGGTTACCAGTGGGGGAAGGAGGTGGGAAAGGATAAACTGGGAGTTCAACATTTGCAGATACTAATTAATACATATAAAATAGATAAACAACAGGTTCATACTATATAGCACAGGGAACTATATTCAATATCTTATAGTAACTTATGGTAAAAGAGAATATGAAAACGAATATATGTATGTTCATGTATTACTGAAGCATTGTGCTATACACCAGAAATTGACACATTGTAAACTGTCTATACTTCAATAAATATATATATATATAAATTTAAAGCACCTAAACCAGAGCATCATTACCTACCTCAGAGAAGCCCTTTATTGCATTGTTATGAATTTTAAAAATTCAAAATATTCAAAATGCATTTCCCCCAAATAGCCAGTGATTCACACTTTAATGCTCATCCAGTGAAGTAGCATATATATCCCACATTCCTGGACTATTGCATTTTTCTTTATACACAAAGACATTTTTTACCAAAGATGTTTTCTACCTATGCAATTTAATACCATGTTCTACTGTGTGAAAACAGAATATATGGAGAAGGTATTCTGTACATTTCCTCTCAGAATCTAACTGTAAGATGTGACCTTTACTGAAAGCTGGCATTATGTACAGATATTCTGATATCTCAACTGCATGATAATATTTCTTAACAAATTGAAAGCAGTGACCTGTCTCTAATATATACACACAAATATGTGTGAGTGTATATAAAATACAGAGTAAAATCTTCAAACTAAGGGGATGAGGTGGAAGAAGTGTCACCAAATCAAATGAGAGTAGCTGCATTGAAAAGTAATGCAAGGAGTGAAGCAAGAAACCATTTTTATTCCGTAATGAAGACTTTTAATAGATAAGAGAAAAATAACGAATCACTCCATTGCTTAAATGTGGGGTTTTCCTTGAAAAATGTGCTTTAGCTGCACTTCACTTCACATCCCTGAGTAGTCATATGTTCCTTCACGTAGCAATATTTGCCTTCTAACATCAGCTTTTAGGAAATCTACCAGGACAACTCACATGAAAAATGTGAGCTGCTACAAAGCAGCTATAAGGAAAAACAAAAACAAAAACAAATGACTTGTTTCACTTGTTTAAAAAAAAAGAACTAACAGGTTTTTCCAATTTTTAATATTTCTGGTAGTAGAAAGAGGTTTTCAGTTACTCGGCAGATACACCTTATCTCATATTGCAATTCTCTCGGGTGATGCATACTTAGTTTGTGTCCTTTCACAGTGCAGTTCACCTGGAGACAAAAGCAAGAAGAATTTGTTTCGCTTGAGCTGTTCCCTTTTAACATATGCTTTCCAGCTGACTAAAGTTATCTTCAAAATTGCAACAGTCAAAAGGGCACCAGCCATAACCATCACAATGGTTATGGATTTTTTTTTTTTTTAGCGTTTCATGCTTAATAAAGGGAAGAGAAACTTGTTATAATTTGTTCATTAGTGTTCTAGCGTTCATCATTTACCACGTACATCTATAGTCCTCCAGTTACCTACAAATTAGCTGTATTAAAAGATACCTGATTTTAAAATACCATGCTCAGAAAAATACCTCCTATGAAATATGACCACTGGAGAAAAAAAGAATTCTTCTGTTGCCATTTTAAATAAGAATATCTCATTGGCCTTGCTGTTAAAAGAACAATAGAAGACTAATTAGCTCAACTATGTATTAGTCCCAGCGCGGGAACCCCAAAGCCCACAGTAATTTTGACACAGATGTATGCCACATGACACCTTTATTATATGCTAATGATATTTGACCAGGAAACACAATCAAAACTTCTCAAAAAATCAATTAGAACAATTTCATTATGATAAAAAAAGAAAAGCTTTATGTTCACTATAAGTTCTTCTAACAATTTTGCTAATTTAATTATGTTCTGTGCATCTGTTTAATAGATCAATTTAACGTATTTTCATCTGAAATAATTATTTTAACATTTCTAAATGACCACTTATACTATTTCAAAGGATATAGAACTGTATATAGTTAGCTAACGAAAATTCAGGGTTTTATTAGCCTTTTTCCTGTGATTGCTACTCTGCTGAATAAAGGTACATCATGACTTCCCAAGATTTTCATCAGGAGGTAGAATTTTATTTAATGTGATAGGCAGAAGGAGTGGTGGTGGTGGTGGTGGTGGTGGTTTCAGCCACCGTCAGGAATATAGCCAGAAAATTTTAAAACATGCATCTTGGTTCACAAGTCTTGAAAGTTAATTAACAAACTCTATGATCCTCTGTATGTCCTGTTCTGCTAAAGTTCTGAGATGTCAAAAGCTATTTCTACTCTGTTTACCACTGTAAGTTCAGCATCCAGCCTTTAGTCAATATTTACTGCCTATATTTATTATTGAATAAAGGAAGAAATAAACACTAACTTTTGGATAATGAGGCGCTATGAAGCAGGCATCCATTTTAAGAAATTTTCCTTGTGCGTACTGTACCTTAGTATCTTGCACACTTAGACATCAAGTAAAAATTATGTGATAATGATGATAAAAATTATGATAATAATGATTATTGTTCTCAGCCTTGGCTTGACTTCAGAACCACCTGGGGGTTTTAAAAAATACTGTTGCCTGGTTTTCACAGCAGTTCTCTGTTAATTGGTCTGGGGTGTGGCCTGAGCACTGGGATTTTTAAAATCTCTCCAAGTAGTTCTAATGCACAGCTAAGATTGAGAACTGCTGTTATATTTGATGATATGATGATATGAGGATGACTGTGAGGAAGATGAGAAATTTCAGGGCATCTACTTTATAATTTTAATTTATGAAAATGCATTGGTGGGTTTTTTTAATGAATAGCCAATTTTATGTAATATAACAAATCCATTCCATTTCTGCTTAACACACCAGTGCACACACACAGAGAAATACAACCTTAAACACTTTCCTTTGCTCTTTTCCTTATAGTCCAAACAGAAAAATGTATGACAACTAAGACTTATCAGAAGCACTAAATTTGACCTGCTCCTTGAGTAGTAACAACAGAATTAAGCATAAAGTTAAGAAGTTTGGCGGGGGTGGGGGAAGAAAGTGGAAGGAGAAGCTACTGATTCTAAAGCCGCAAATGACCTGTTCTCACAATAGTGAAAGTCAGAAGCTGTACACCCTCAACTGCCCACTCACTGCTTTTCCTGCTCAGCAGTCTGCTTGCCAGCTTGACCCTGCCCACTCTTGGTTTTAAAGGAAAATTACTTAACCCTTATCTGTTCATCCAAAGACCCTGAAACCAATCTTATCATCAATCAAGAAGTGTTTAAGAAGCCTGAACTTCTAATTCAGAAGTTCAGCCCCATGCTAGTCCAAAGTGACTTTGGCCACTGGATGCAGGAAATGGATTTCTGTCTTGTCCCTACATGTGTAAATTGCTGCTTTGAAACATTTTTAAAATTAATTTTAAAATTATTTAAAATTATTTTTATTGAGATATAATTAACCTATGGCATTATGTAAGATTAAGGTATACAATGCATTCATTTGATATATTTATATATTGTGATATGATTACCACTATGATCTCATTTATATCTGGAATCTAAAATAGCTTTGAAATACTTTCACCTGACTCATGCACTCATCTTGTGAGCAGGGTTCTTGCTTGATTTCTCTTCTCAGGAACCAGAATAATGCTCTTTCTGCTCTCCAGAAGCTCTTTAATTTTTTCAGAAAAAAAGTATAGCTTTGGGGCCAAGATTACCAGGGAGCAGAGTTGATAGCCACCTACAAAGTATAATTTATGGATCTACAAATAGCCCCCCATGAAACACATCCCAAAATATCCACTAAAGTATCTCTGCTAGAGATGGGTTTACTTCTGTTCAATTTGACAAATTCGCTGAGTATTCTAGGGCTATTATTATGGAAGCTGTATTTTCCAAACTAACAATTGGGATCCACATTGAGAGTATGTAGCAATAGGAGAGGATATTTGATACCAAGCTCACTAAATCCAAAGTTAACCACAACAATTTTTCCTAATGTACTCTTTTGGTCATAAAATAGGTCATTGTTCTTAATGTGGGAATTTTCACTGCATCTCAGAACAGGGGAAAACGATTTAAGTCCTAGTGCCAGAACTGTTTAGAAAAGAATGAAAACAAAAAACTATGGAAACTGTTCAAGAAAAACCTGTAATCTTTTCATTTATTGACTTGTGGAAATGGGAAAATTATTCTTTTCTCTACAAAATTTTCTTATTTGGAAATTGAGAAGAGTAATTTCTATTTCACAGTTTTGCCCTGAGAATTAGATTAGATAATGCAACCCAGGATGGTACCCAGAGAAGCAGGTACTAAAATGCAGTTCCAGTGGCAGTAGTTAATAGTATTGCTAAGAATTGAAATTACCTTCCCTGCTTCTTTCAAAGTGCATAAAAACTTATTTTGCTCCCTTCTCTTATAAGGAACCTTATTTGTGAACCCTGAAATTGTCCATCAGTAGTTAAGTGTTGGTGGAAATGTACATTCCCTTGCAGCTTATCCACCTACAAGATGATGCCTCAGCTAGAAATGAAACAAGAAACATTACTTTCTAGGAAAGAAACAAGAGCTAACAAGGAGACATTTGCACCTAATTTTCAAGCTAATTTTTTAAGCTAATTTTTAAAATACTTCTATTCCACAGCAATATTGTTTCTGTTCCAACAGCTCTTCGTACGCAACTATCAGCCAGGTTAAGAATTGAGTGCATAGTTATTGTGATGTGATTTTTTGACAAGTGCAATCAGCTATTGTTAGCAAGTGAAAGTTGAAAAGACGGGATTGGTCAAACAAAAGCACTTTAGGCTGGGAATGCAATTGAGAAAAGGCAACAGTCAAAACATTGCCAAAGTGCTTCATGATATTAGAATGTTGTCTGGATTCGGTCAGAGGAAATGTTGAAGTGGTGTCATGGTTTACAGCTCAGCTTCAGGTCTAGAATTTGAGAATCTAAGGCTTACCAGAAATCCACAAGCATTGTCATAATAAAGTAATGGCTATTAAATGTTGTTGAATGTTTATCATTTAGAAAAGGAAATATAGCAAAGGTGCATAGCAGTTTTGCTTAAAATCACCTGTCATCAAGAATAAATGAGTTATATACATATTTATTTGGAGTATAGGAAAATTACTAACATATAATCATGGTGTTTAAAGAAATTAACAAATCCAACAGCTGGAGAGCTCCATTAAAAGAAGGCTAGAGACAGTTTATCAAGTAGCTATGGTCCTTTGATTATAGAAGAGACCGCTTTCTGGGTTTGTGCTAAGAGGAAAGGGAACAGAAGGCGTTAGGAGATGTTTCCTTTATTTAATTCTATTAGGTTGGTATAATTATGACTTTCAGAAAAATTAGGTTAAAAAATCAGAAAAGCTGCCTCTAAGAGTGTTTTCTATATGCTGCTCTGAAGCATTGGAACTAGCCAACATCATTCATTCACTAATTCATCCAAAACATGTACATCAAGTGCCTGCTAGTTAAGACATCCATGAGTGGGAAGTCAGAGATCAAGTTGATGACTATCTGCTAAAGGTAGCTTGTAAAGGCTAGAATCAATCCTCCTCCCCAGTTTCCCCAATATTTGACATTGGCTTCCACCCAATAGGGAAACAGGATCTACCAACTGGACACCAACGCAGCCTGAAACATAGAGGGTCCTCGTTCTCATGGAGCTCAGAACTGGAATCCAGAAGAGGAAGCCACACATACTTTAGACAGGTAGGTCTTAAACAAAACAATACAGCTCCAAAAGGGCTGAGACAGACTTGTTCAAGACTGTATATCACTCCATCTTTCTTACGGGAAGATGAGGGATTAAGTGTGTTCTTTCTAATACTGCCTCCATCTGGCCAGTGGAGAGGAAGTCCCTTGCTTTCCAGGAAGAAATGGAAGTTGGCTTATAAGCATTTCTTAATAATATTTTTGTTGAGTTTAAAAGATAAATAGGAGTGTATCAAGAATATGACAAGGAGATTAGTAAATATTCTAAATTGGTAAATTTTAAGGAAACCAAGGCTGCAAACATTGGAAATTGCAGCATCATAGGGATTTAATTGGCTTATTGTTGACCAAATGATAGGTAGTTGTAAATCCCAGGTTGAGATACTCTCTTCTGGGTGATGAGAAGGCTTTGAGGAATTTGAAGCAAGTTTAAAGTAAGAATTAAAGTTGGAGAGAAAAGAGGATAGATACCAGTGACAAGGTTTCTGGCTAGGGTGTGACTGAGCAGTTGAGGCTATTGCCCTAGACCAGAAATACATCCTGAGAAAGTTTTAATTCTAAGATAAAATATTCAGTTTAAGTTTAGAGCTTTCTACTCAACTCTAGAAGAAATCAGAGTTCAATTATGCTGTAACTTATAAACATTAAGAATGAGTGAGACTGCTAATTTACCTTGGCTTATTAATCTCATTGAAGAGAATTTTATTGAAACAGGCAGTATGAGGGGTGCCTATTCTTAACTTCAACAAAAGATGTTCACTGTAACATCTGGCCTTTTTGTCCAATGGATTCATCGTTGCTACTCTTAGTTCTTGGGTCTCCAGGTCCATGTAAATAACCAATGGCTATTGAGCCAAGTAGTCATAGGAGTGAAGACAAGTCCAGTTCACCCCCTTTCTAACAGGATATTACTTTACCCAAGTGAGTCCTGCTTTATGAAGTTTCCAGGACCAAATGCTGGTCTAGTAGAATTCAAAGTTTGTTTATAGCAGAGCTAAGTAAATTTTACCAGAGCAGTCAAGTGTGGGAATCATTTTTCGTGTTGCAGGCTAAAGACTAGAGCCTTCTAGAAAAGGCTGGCATACTCCTTCACTGCTCCCTGGCTTATGGCTGCTTGCCTCAATTGCCTTACATTGTGTCCTCTTTCAACCTACCGCACCCCACAATCCAGTGTCCTACTCCTTTCTCTTCCACTACTACAATTCTGCCCTAATTATAATTTGAAAATTAAGGAACCCAACCTTTTTCTGGAAGCTCTAAGAGGTTCTCTTGGAATTGAGAAGTCATTATTACACACTAGGAGAGCAGGGACTGATTCAAGTTCACTTTACCAATTAAACTTCTTTCTACTCACTTAGGAAGCAAGCAGGGTCAACACTCAAAAGTTGTGCAAGACGTACAGGCTGCACTCTGGGCAATCACCCAGCTGAAAGAGCAGGTAGAGGCTAAACTGCAGTCTGCACCTGCCTCCTCCAGGTGCCTTATAACTGGGACCTGTCCGCCAAAGGCAGTGCCTCTTCCTTATTTGCTCAAAGGTACCATCTAGCCCAGAGGTGGCCTTAAAGCAAATCTCACCAAGGTGAGCCTCAGTTTACTGTAGAGGGTATGACTCATTCCAGATCCTAATTTACAATAAAACAATTACATTGACTGTAAATTGCTTTCATTTAGTGTTCTGGGATGTACAACTTCAGTTTCTGTTAGATCTGACAATTTGGGGAGTAAGGAGGAGCAATTTGCTATTTCCTGCTATAGATTAAAATATAGTGTTGCTAAAGGATTTCACAATCTAGCAGATCAGAAAGCATATACAGATCTTCCTCAACTTACGATGGAGTTATGTCACTATAAACTCAGTGAAGATTGAAAATATCATTAAGTCAAAAATGCGTTTAACACACCTAACCTACCAAACATCATGGCTCAGCCTAGCCTACTTTATGATCAGAAGACTTCCATTAGCCTACAGTTGGGCAAAGTCATCTCACACAAAGCCAATTTTATAACAAAGTGTTGAATATCTTACATAATTTATTGACTACTGCACTGAAGGTGCAGCGTGAAGAATGGTTTACCCCTGTGATCCTCCAGCTGACTGGGGGCTGCAGCTCCCTGCTGCCCAGCATCGAGAGAATATTGCACCATGTATCACTAGTCCAGGAAAAGATCCAGTTTCAAAGTGTGGTTTCTACTGAATGTGTATCATTTTAACACCACCATAAAGTCAAAAAAGAAAAAATCAAAAGTTAAACCTTCGTAAATTGGGGACCATCTGAACATAAATAACTAATCAAGACAATAAAATAGAAGAAGCACAAAGTCTTTGGTAAGTTTAGGGTGAGGGATTTCTTGTGACAAAGGGAACTGAGGTCTTCTAGGAGACTGTAACAAAACAGGCCATTGAGAGGTAGACAGAATTTTGACAGCTAATGGGAAAGCAATTTGTGCAGAAGAAATTCAGTCCAAAGGCAAGATGGTAGAAAAATATGGGAGTATGAAGAAATTATAGTGCTTTTTAGGGCGAGTGCGAATATTGCTAGGAGAATTAGAAAAAGCAGTGATAAATAATACAGTTAAAGTATAATCAGAAGGGAAGGACCAGGGATTTCACACTATCCAGTCCTGTGATTTTAAACCCCGAGCCCAGAACTGCCTGGAGGACCATCTTGGCTTCTGCTTCCCATGGAGCTCCACATTTTCTGTTATGCATACTTGTGTCACAGAAGAAAGAGAAAAAGAAAAAAGAAATCTGCAAGCAAATCTGGCTTCATTTTTCAGATGGGATACTGGGGCCAAGAACAATAGCAGAGGCCCAGTCGGCATCACAAAACTAGTTAACAGCAGCCCAGGACTAGAACCTGAGGCTTTGTTTAGCTTTTCCCACCTCCCGGCTTCTTGTACCAGAATGCTAATATCCTCCGCTACTTAGGGCAGTTCACTAGAAATTAGGTTGAGCTACAGAGTTAATATGGCACATTTCTGGGAATATGGATTTAATTCAAATGACGAGTAAGTAAAAGCATTTTTTGTATTAAAACAAAATGCACACATTTAAAGAGAAAAGAATATTAAGTATCTCAGACCCCTGGGATAGATCATGACTTTCACTGGCAATAGAGGTACTTGGATGGAACATTTTAAAAAGCCTTTTGGTGTAATGAGGCTGGAAAAGGAGGTTGTTGCCAACTTTTGGAAGTCCTTAAACATCAGTCCAGCCAGGGATTGGATTCAATTCATAGGCAATGCATAACTATTAAACTTTTAAAACTGTGGAATGCAATTATTGGACTGAGCATGTTTTAATTGCCTCACTGTAAAGTTCCCATTGCTCATGACTTTTCCCTAAGATATGAGCTTTCTCTTTGTTGTTGCTGTAGTTGACTTGGAGCCAAATTGTCAGTTTAGTTGGCTGAATTTGGATTTTCCCTTTTTAACAATTAATTTGCATTCTGTTTTTGTTTTTTGCTAATTTATAGATTACTTGACCTTCTTTTGGATTTGATTTGAGGCTTGAGAGTGGTTTGAGAGCAGCACAGTGTCTCTAGAGATTTCTCCCTGCCGCATGTGAGAAAACAAAAACAAAAACAAAAAAAGATGGCCAAGTGAGACACTCCTGTTGGACAGACCTTGTTAAGAGTCTAGGTCTGGTATTAGAGGGGTTTACAGAGTTAAGAGCTCCTGAGGGTGGTGATCCGGACTGGCCCCAGAAGGTCTGATGATGGTATCCTGTGGCTGCTGGTACACTGTCCAGCTCAGTGTATATGCTTTGGAATTGAAATTTAGAGATCTTTTAGTCTCTGCCTTTGTGTCTGGGGAACCTTCCCAATCAACAATCTGTTCTTTCAAAAGCTGGACCAAAAATTACAAAATATAGTCTCAGTTTTTCTTTTATAAGTTGAATAAGGTAAAAATGCACAATGGCTCCAAGAAGGTAAGCAGAATTCAAAGCTTCCCCTATTACAGTGCCGTAGTCCTTTAGCTTCCTGGATGATCTATCTTGTTATGGTCTCTGAGGAAACAAGGATCTGATCCAAAAAAAAAAAAATCTAATTGGAATTAAAATCAATTCTTTATATTTAATTTTTTTACATTATTTTAGTATGTTGCTGTGATTATAGTAGCTTGAACTTCCAATAGGAGTAAATATATATGTTTAGGTTGAGGTTTTCTTTGAAAATAATATTACATGATTGAAATAAAATATAAATGCAACTTACACAGAATCAGTCTCTGAAATTGTTACTGTCTAAAAAGTTTAAAATTTGTGGAAGTCCATACAAATGCCATCCAAGGGTAGTAATTACAGTGTCAAAAATCCAAGAATCCTTTCACACTTGTGAATTGTTTCTTAAAAGATAGAATTCCATCAGTCTCCTGTAAGATGCTCTTTTGCATTACTTAGGGTAACTTTCAACCAATGCATGTTTTTTTAACTTTATCTAAAAAAAATTCTGAATTCTTGTTTCTCTTACTTTTCAAATGGCATACAATTTGTGTTGCTTTCTTGTTAATGCTGTTGTTTTAAAATGAGGCTCAGAGACTCCTGATCTCAGCAACTATATTGGTGGATATACTTTTGCTTTGGGGCAAGTACAAGTTAGTATTTATAACTCTTGGAATGCAGAAGCAGAACGTGAAGAGAATCATTGCTATTCCCAAGCTTTAAGTATTGGGGCTAAACAGCTGATGTGAGCAACTGATCAGGGGACTGGCAACATTATTAAAATATCATGTTAATGCCAATATCACCCTGATTTTCAAAAATCCAGGGAAAGGAAAACTACTATTAGTTAACATTTCAATAAAATATGGCTGAGAAGTAAATGCCTTGTATCAAGAGATGTCAATGGGCTAGCTCTGAGAAAAGCAGTTGAAGCAGAGGCAAAGCAGTAAAATAAAAATACATCCCAATGATGACACTTAAAATCTGAACATCAATCAAGGTAATTGTGAAATGACATAAAATTAAATAATTTGAGAAGTTCAGATGAGAACGAAGTTAAGTGAGATGCCTGCTTGTATTGGCACTTCTGGTCTCAGAGTTTTATTGCTCTCAACCTGCAACATTCAAGACACTGAAGGGTTCCAAAGTTACTTTGGTCTATTTCATAAAATTACTATTATGTAGGGTACATCTCATGATTTGTTTTCTCTTATGGAGTGTGTTCTGATTCATTTTTTTATTAAGACTTTAAGATAACAAAGATTTCCCATATACCCTTTGCCTCCACACTTACATAGCCTCCTCCTTTATCAAAATCCCTTACCAGAATGGTACATTTTTCACAAGTGATGGACTTAAGATTGGCATATCATAATCACCCGAAGTCCCTAGTTTACGTTACAATTCACTCTTGGTGTCGTACATTCCACAGGTTTGGACAGATGTATAATGGCATGTGTCCATCTTTATGATTCATACAGAGTATTTTCACTGCCTTAAAAATCCTCTGTGCTCTGCCTGTTTGTCTGCCCGCCCTCCGCTCCTCCCGGCCAACCATGGGCAACCATGGATCGTTTTACTGTCTCCTTAGTTAATGCCTTGTTCAGAATGTCATATAATTGGAATCATTCAGTATGTGGCCTTTTCAGATTGGCTTCTTTCACTTAGTAAAATACATTTAAGATTCTCGTATGTCTGTTCATGGCTTGTTATCTCATTACTGTTTAGTGCAAAATACTATTCCATTGTCTGGATGTACTCCAGTTTATTTACCCATTCACCTGCTGAAGGACATCTTTATTGCTTCCAAGTTTTGGTTTCTCTAGAGTTTGAAATATACATCAATTAATCCAAATCCGCATTCAGATAACATTATAACCTCATTACAGATAGTGAAAAACAAAATAATCCTAATTTCTCCTTTCCACCCCTTGCACCATTGCTGTCATACATTTTACTTATTTACATGCGTATATAAATCTACATATGTGCATGTAAGATATGTATAGATAGTACATATACAAGCGTACATCATCAAATAGGTGGTTGGTATTCTTTTGAGCAAACTATTATCTGTTAGATCAGTTATGACTGAAAAAAACATTTAATTTTACCCTAACTTACTCCTTTTTTCGGGTGCTCTTCCTTCCTTTATATAGATCCGAGTTTCTGACCTATATTATTTTCCTTTTCTCTAAAGCACTTTTAACACTCTTGCAGTGTAGGTCTGCTGGCAACAGATTTTTTCAATTTTTGTTTGAGAAAGTCTTTATTTCTCTTTCACTTTTGAAGAATAAGTTTGTAGGGTACTGAATTCTAGGTTGTTGCCCATTTTCTCTTGAAATATTTCACTCCATTCTCTTCTTGCTTGCATGGTTTCTGAGAAGTAGGATATAACACTTATTTTTGTTTCTCTGTAGGTAAGGTGTTTGTTCCCTTTGGCTTCTTTCAGAATTTTTTTTTAATCTTTCATTTTTCTGTAGTTTAAAATTATATGCATAGTTGTGTTTTGTTTTGTTCGGTGTTTTGGTTTTTTTGCATTTAATCCTCCTCGGTGTTATCTGAATTTCCTGGAACTGTGATTCAATGTCTGACATTATTTGGGAAAATTCTCCATCATTATTGTTTCAAATATTTCTTCCATTTCTTTCTCTTTCTTCTCCTCCTGTTATTCCTTTTATGTGTAACTGACACCTTTTGTAGTTGTCCCACAGTTCTCAGGCATTCTGTTCTTTTTTTTTTTTTCCAGTCTTTGTGCTCTTTGCTTTTTGTTTTTTTCAGGATTCTGTTGATGGATCCTCAAGCTCAGAGAGTCTTTCCTCAGCATTGTTCAATCTAACTAATGAGTCCTTATTTCTGTTACAGTACTTTTGATCTCAGAATTTCTTTTTGAATCTTCCTTGAAAGTTCTGTCTCTCTGCTGGTATTGCCTATCAGTTCCTGCATGCTATTTTATCTGTCAGAGTCCTTGGCATATTAGTTATAGTTGTTTCAGATTCCCTGTCTGACAGTCCCTGTATTCCTGCCATGTCTGGTTCTGATGCTTGCTTTCTCTTCACACTGTTTTTGTTTTGTTTTGTTTTGTTTTGTTTTGTTGGCTTTTTTGTTATGCCTTGCAGTTTTTTTCTTGATAGCCAGACATTAGGTACTCAGTAGAAGGAACAGCTATAAATAGGCCTTTACTAACGTGGTATAGAGGGAGGGAGAAGTGTTCCCTAGTCCTGTGGTTGGGTCTTTTAGTGAACTGTGCGTGTGGACTGCGAACCTCACAAGTGTTTCTCGGTTTTCCTCTCCCTCCTTGAGTGGGATCACATGGCTTGTATTGGCTGAAGTTGATTAAGTCCCTTCTCCCACGTGGAAGGCTAACGCTGGCTTGAATTAGGTATTTCCCTCCCCCTAGGTCTGGTAGGCTCTGATAACCCCAGCAGATTACGCTCCAGTTAATTGGTTTCCCCTGAGGGCAGGATTTATTAAGGGAAACGGAGCACTCCAACGCATTTCAAAATGGTTCCCTTTCCTTTCTCCTTGCTGGAAGCAGGAGACCGTTTCTCTCCAGTATTTACTGTGAAACCGGGCCAAGCTCCTGGAGGTAAATCTCGTAAAATTGTACCTCCCCCCCACCCCCCATAACTGGGTCCCCTTGGAGTTTTAGCTCCCAGAGTTGTCCACACTGAGCCTTCAGCGATTTGTCAATTTCATTTCAGGTTTTCCTGCCCTCGTCCTGGTTCCTGTGGTGATGTCCGCGCTTGAGTCTCTGCTCCGGTGAGTCCTTTACTCCATGTGTTCGCCTGTCACTCTGATCTTGGAAGCAGCCATTTGCCATGTGTCCTCTCCTCTCTTAAGAACCCGAGAAGAGCTGTTGTCTCTTCAATCAGTTGAGCTTTTCACTTGGTGACTTCCAAGTGTCTTACAAGAAAAAATGGAAATCAGTATGTTATTTTTTAAGTAAAAAACTATTGAAGTTTAAAATGCAATAAGTGAGTAACATAACTGACACCATTGTGTAAGGAGATACTATTTTTTAATCTATAGAATAATTTTCCTTAAAAATGGTTAAAATCATATTATTTCCTTATAAAACATCTACATTGAGGCTTTTTTAGTTTCCTACCTGTTGTATCTTATATCTAAGGCTTTAATATCTTAATCAAGAATACTACTTTATATTTGAGTCAGTGATAAAAATTCTTTCAGACAGTAATTTCATCTGCCTGACACCAAATTCTCATTCTATTTATAAATTCATTCAAGACTACTCTTCTAATCTCACATCACTTCTTATGACCTGACATTTCTTTATTTTTAGCCTAGTCTTTGAAAAAAATAACAGATGATGTGTTTCTAACATAAACACAGGGTTTTCTTTTTTCTCTTTTTTTCTTTTTAATTGAGACCAACCCAGAATGAGAATGTTCTTGGCAAGTAAACTGTGCTTTGCAGAATGCCTGAAATTCCCTGTCATTGGTCTGCCTATGTCAAGTTCTTAAGCATTCCTCAAACCGTTTCAGTCTACTCCATACCCATGACCATGTGGAGAAGAGCTGTTAGACACAGAATGTAAGCTGCCATCTGTATATGACACATAAATCATGGTAGAAAAGGTCGTTCACTGTGGAGCAAACTGGTTGAGTCTGAATCCTATCTCCATTACTCAAGGTCACACTCAGCTAAGTGTACTTAACTTCTCTGCATCAGTTTCTCATCTCTATAATGAGGATAATACCTGCTTTATAAGGTTGTTGTGAGGATTAAATGAATTAAGAAACAGGTATCACCTGGTACATAGTAAGCATGATGTGTTAATTTTTATCTTTTTCATGGTAACAACTATCAAAATACAACTTACTCCTGCAAAATTGAAGAACATACATGAAACACATGATTATTAGAAATGTCATGTATTAATTAGAAAATTATTTTAGAGACTCAAAACACAGACTTTGTAACTGTAGAATGTAATTTAGTTGGCTAACCATGCAGTTTGGATTGCCCAGGGCAGTCTCAATTTGTGTTTGTTATCTTGGCATACGTTTTTTAAATTAAGGTATAATTGGCATATAGCATTGTGTAAGTTCAAAGTATATAACATGTTGATTGGTTGCATCGTATATCACAATATGATTACCACCATAGTATTAGCAAACATCTCTATCACATCACAGAATTATCTTTTCTTTTTGTGAGAACAACTAAGATCTAGTCTCTTAGCAACTTTGAAGTTTATAATACAGTATTGTTGACTCTAATCACTATGCTGTGTGTGTCCTGAATTTATCTACTAGTTCCAAGTTTATCCCCTTAAACAATTTCTCCTCAGTTCCCTCACTCCTCAGCCCCTGATAACCACTATTTCTACTCCATGTTTTGATGAATTTGACACTTTTTAGATTCCACATATAAGTGATACCATACAGTATTTGTCTTTCTCTGGCTTACCTCAGCATAATGCCCTCAAGATCCATTAATGTTGTAACAAATGGCAGGATTTCCTTCTTTCTTGTGGCTTATTAATATTCCTTTATATATATGCTGCATCTTTTTAATTAATTTATCTGTTGGTGGAAACATAAGTGTTTCAGTATCTTAGTTATTGTGAATAATAGCCAAGTGACTATATAGAGAATATGCTGCAATAAAGAGGAAAGGGCAAATATCTTTTTGATACTGTTTTCTTTTCCTTTGGATATGTATACCAAGAAGAGGAGCTGTTGGAACATAAAGTAGTTCTGTTTTTAATTTTTTGATGACCATCTACATTGTTTTCCTATAGTAACTACAACAATTTACATTCCCATCAAGAGTGTATAAGTTTCCTTTTCCCCTCATCCTCAAAAACATTTATCTCTTGTCTTCCAGGTGATAGCCATTCTAACAGGTGTGAGGCGATACCTCATTGTGGTTTTGATTTGCATCTTTTGATGATTAGTGATGTTGAACATCTTTTCATGTACCTGTTGGCTCTTGGATGTCTTCTTTGGAAAAATATCTATTCAGTTCCTTTGTGTCCTTGTATAATTTAAATAGCTTCCCTTTCAGTCTCAGAAGTAAGTCAATTTGGATGGTGGATATTATGAATACTCTAATAATTAGGGGACAGAACTTGTTACTTGAAAGGACATGGTTAAAGTTAGAACTTTATCCTATTTTTTAAAGTGGTGTTACCTGATAAGTTGAAATAAAATGTTTCTTTTTGGCTTGAAAGCCTGTTGGCAATTAGTAAATAATTCATTAGTTGATTTAAAAAATTTAATGTAGTGCCTATTTTGAGTCTAAAGCTTTGGACAAGACAGAAAAGCTCTCTGCCCAAGGAGCTTATCTTTTTGTGGAGAACATAGATAATTAACAATTAAACAAGCATGTATCTAAACTAATGACATGTAGTTAGGCATAAATAAATACTTTAAAATTCTTTTTAAAATAAGAAAGATAAGATTCATACTGAAAAATGCTTAGGAGAAACAAAATTATAAGAGAGTATCTGGATGTTATGCAATGAGTAGGACTGTCCAAAGATGGCCTGGGTGTTGATTCTGGATTGCTGAATGTGGACGAGATAGCTGTGACCAGCCCCACACCCACCCCGGCCCTTCTTCCAAGGGTGGGTCTGCCCCTGAGCTCAACTTCACAAGCCATCTTCTCCACCTGGGCCCCAGGGTCTCCATGTGCTGTGACCTGAAGTTCATAGACAATTCCCATTTTTATAACATTGGCCCCTCAAATCCAGACTCTCTTGTTTCTAAAGAACAACAGTCTGATGTCCTTCATTAATAAGGTTTCTCTAATGCCTGGCTTGTTAAAAGTGAGGGAGATGAAGGGGCAAGGCTTCTCCACCATAATATAGACCCATGTTACAGATTCAGCATACTTTTTGGCCCGGCATCTCTTTCTCTTGGTGATAGAATCAAGTGTGTCTTTACCTTCTTTCTTGATGTTGCTGATCTTGAAGCTTTTGTAGTTAACTTGAAAAGTAATGAGAGATAATTGAAGAGTTCAAAGCCAGGGAATAACATGAACTGATTTAAGAAGACTGTTCTGGTAACTGTGTAGATAATGGTTCAAAGAGGAACAAAAACGAATGCAGAAAGATCAGAAAGTTACTGCCATTGTCTAACAGTCATGGTGTAGCTTAGGAAAGGATAATGGTGGCAGAAATGGAACAATTTGACAAATATTTGGCAAGACTGGTGGATGGATTACATGTGAGAGGGAAAAAAAGGGAAAGGATCAAAATAACTTTGGGGTGTTTTTTTGGTTGGTTTGGGGTTTTTTCTTTGATGGTGGTTTGGAAGCTTAGTTCCCTTCCAGGGAGATGTCAGGGGTCTGTAGGTCTGGGAGGAGACTACTGACCAGAGTGGCCACTGTACCTTACTCTAGGTCACCACTCCACAGTAGTAATTATCCCATAAAAACACACATGGAACACTTTCTGTGTACTATTGGCATCAAGGAAATTGATTCATTACAGAGAATTTGAATATAGGTAGTGGGAATATTCAAACCTTGTCTTTCAGATCAGGGTCACATAGTGCCTACCTGGTCACCAGGATTCACTTTTCTACAGGGACTGAGAGAGGACTTCCAAAGAAGGGATGTGGGTCTTGGTCAAGGTTTCTATTTATTTCAATATTTCTTTTGTTCTTACTTAATTATTTTTAGTTTTTTTAGTTAAATTTCCACAACATTCCACATCTTTTGATAGTTAAGTTCTTAGCTATTTAACTTACAACCTTCTCTTCATAGATAATCTAAAGTGACTCAGCTGTGGAGAAAGATTGGGCTCTGAATGTGAGAGACATTTGGGTTTCACCTTTTTGAATGTTTACCTTATTTAAAGCAAATAAATACAGATTGATCCTTGAACAATGCAAGGGTTAGGGGCACTGACCATCTGGACAGTTGAAAGAACACTTATAACTTTACAGCTGGCCCTCTGTCTCTGTAGTTTTGCATCTGAAGATTCAAACAACTGTGGATGGTGTAGTACTGTAGTATGTATTTATTGGAAAAAAATCCATGTGTGAGTGGCCAGGCACAGTTCAAACCCATGTTATTCAAAGGTCAACTGTATTTATAAGATTTCCTAAGTATAATTTAACATGACAATTATTCAGATTTAAGATCATATTGTTAAAAATATAATACTAGTGTTGCAGGAAAATGGGGTGCAAGGGGATGATCATGTCCCAGATCTTGGATGAGACCCTGAGTTGCACCCTGCCAAGTGAGGGTCCTTGGCTTCACACAGGGAAGAATTCAAGAGTGAGCCATACTAAAGTGAAAACAAGTTTATTTGGAGAGATACACATTCCATAGACAGAACGTGGTCCTTCTCAGAAGGGAAAGTGGTCCCAGGGAATGGGGTCTTCTCAGAAAGTGCGAGCAGCCCCAAGGTGCAGGGGTAGTTAGTTTTTATGGGCTAGATAACTTCATATGCTAACACGGGGAAGGATTTTTGCAACTGTTTTAGGGAAGAGGGGGCAATTCCCAGGAATTGAGCTACCACTCACTTTTTGGCCTTTTATGGTCGGCCTCGGAACTTTCATGGCACCTATGGGTGTGCCATTTAGCATGCTAATGTATTACAGTGAGTGTATAATGAGGCTCAAGGTCTACTGGGAATCGAATCTTCTGTCGTCTTGGACCTAGATGGTTCCAACCAGTTTATGCTGTTTGCTCAACGTCTGTATTATTCTTTTAATGGCTGTGCCCTGCCTCTTTCCCTCCTGCCTCATTAGTAAGCAAAATAATTTTGCAACTTTAAAATATGATGCAATATCGACAAAACACGTTGAAGTACCCAAAGAAGAAACAGGAAGTTAACATGATTAATGAAACTCTATAGATAATTTTTCAACAAGTGTCTCTCTACCCTGCACTGAATTTGGTATTATTAAATATGACATTTCACCAGTCATTTTCTAAGCTTCTTCAGGGATAAGAAAAAAATACAGCAATTTTTCTCTTTAGGAGTAAAGAATCAATGTTGTGTTGTTATGGCAACTGAAGTTGCAAAACATTTAAGAGTAGGGTGTTTCTTCCAAAGTTTATTGATAATCAAGCATGAACAATGTCATTTGTTTAAAATGCACTCATTGTTACGTGACTATAATTGTCCCCAGAATGTTCCAAATGATTTCTAGAAGAATTATTTCCTCAAAGCTTTTTTAAAAAAATTAACAGGCCAGCTACTTATTACTTTATTAAGAAATTATTTCTAGCATTGCACTGTATCTAGTATATTTAAATTTATTTCCCAGTAAGTTATGCATATCTAGAAACTTACATTGACAAAAAGTATGCCTCACTTAAAGCTAGGCAGGAGTCAATATAAATTATTTATCAGCTGTACTTAAACCTATTTATTCAGTGGTATTTTAGTGGAGGGGAGAGAGAACACTATTTTAGTTGATTCTTACTCTTTTTCTGACTACTTAAAATCACAAGTATATAATTTTAATGTATAAAATGTAATGTTTATGTAACACACTATATATAGTGTGCTTTAATATTTGTCAGTAAGTTATTCCATACTACTTCTAAAAGTAATATTCTAGTCATAATCCTTATTTTTGTATTATTTCTTTAATATACGTGAAACTTCTACCAAATACTACCAAATAGTCAATATCACTACATAGAAACGTGAAAGAAATATTTACACTGATCACTGATTTTAGTGGCAGAACACAACTGAAATATCCCAAAGACTAATATAATAAATAGTTCTCAGCTATGTTCAAGGATCTTTCCTAAGCACAAATTTCAGGTCCACATTCCTGTGTATTCTGATTCAACAGGCTTGAGGTAGGTCTCTGATACCTATATTTTTCAAGCTAAAGAAGTCACTGTGGGTGGCATCATCACTCTTGAAGCTCCTTGGACTAATGCATAAGAAAGGAAGCATCTTTTAAAATATTGTGAACATTGCTGAACATTCAGAACATGCAGTACATTCTAAATACTGTACTAAACCTTTATTATTTATGAACTCTAACAATTCCTCAAAATAAACCTGAGAAGGATTCTCTCGGACAGTGTTCACCATTCAGTAGGATTTGTCAGTAAGTTTTGCCTGAAAGAAAGCTCTGGGATCAGAGGAGCAAACCAGTGATGTGGCACATGAGGCCTGCAGCATTGCTGTTTCGTCTTGCACAGCGTACTTGTTTGTCTTACCTGAGCTAAGTGTTTCTAAACTGTGTAAGTTTAACTTTAACCATTTAGTTTCTAGCTTCTCTTGGAGAAGCAGAAGTTCTGGAGGCACCGGGCCTGCTTTCCCACAGAGGCTAGACTCTGCTGTCCTTTCAGATGTAGCTGGGCTCTGCAGGTTACCTCAACCCAACCCCTCAGACTTTGTGATGGAGGAGAACCTGCATGCATCCTTTCCTGTTAGAGCTGGCTTCACGTGCATGTGGCCTATGCAGTTGCTCTGGGCTTTGCAATTTAGGTAGCCCACTAGCCCTTGCTCAATTCTGTGACCTGCTCTGTGGGTGTGAGGTCTGCCCACCAGTACCAGCCATTTCTTTCTCTACCAACAAACTCCTCTACCACTTTTAGGATTCAGCTCAAATATTTTCCTCCAGGAAGCCTTATTTGAACTATCAGACTCATTTGAGTGCCCTTTTTCTGGCCCTCCAAAGCACCTATTTATTTCTAAAATGTAATACAACAGTATATTGAAAATATTTGTGTATTTCTCCCACTGAAACCGAAGAAGGGGCTGGGGATGTTGGATGTGTGAACTATGTGTAGGCAGAGGACAGGTTGATAAGGGTGGTATGGAAGCCCCGTAAGGGCAGTGACAGTGTCGTTCATTCAGTCGGGCATATATGCACCAAGATTTATTGAGTTCTCGCTCTGAGCTGTGTCATATCTGTGCTATTTTGATGAATATCACAGCGGTGATAGCAGCAAAGTCTTTGCCCTCAGGGAACTTGTATGTTAGTGCCCAAAACATGATAGGTATTAATAATTACTAAATTGAACTAGTGAAATCAAAAATACCATTTCTGAAGGATTCTAATGCTAAATCTGTTTTGTTGTCCCTCCTGCAATGAGGATAAAGTGATCAGTTTGCTTGAGGCTCAGGGTAGGAAACCATATCAGCTGATAATTTCCTAACTAAAGATGAAAGGTCGACGCAAAATATTTGCCAGCAGATGGGATATGAAACTGTCATAACCAAAGAGTTGGTGCCTGAGGCATGAGAGTAGATAGAGTGGAGAAGGAGAAAAGAGCAGTGAGTCCATGGCTGCACCTCACTTACCTGAATTCCCTCAGTATCCCTCAGTAACAACAGCAGCAACAGAAATACACATGAGAAGAAAGCTTAACAGTTAAAGGCAGGAGGAAGGGTGAGTCAAAGGATGAGAGTCCTCTCAGGCTCCCTAGGAAATGCATGTTGAGTTCTTCTCAGTTAAGATCACTATGAAAGTCAGTAGCATTGCTCAGTCAGAAAGAGAAACAGTGTGACATGGAGCTTATTTTTTGTTTTGTTTTGTTTGTAAAGAAATGGGAGGGGGAGAAAGGAATGAGGCAAAAACAAAAAGGGGATAAGCAGATGTTCACCTGGAGCAGTAAACGCTTAAATAGAACCAGTGTTTGTTTTTAGATCTATCCATCCACGTGACATTTACTGAAACACCTTCAGATATAAATTAATACTTTGGGAGTGGTCTTTTTTTTTTTCCAATTCTTCCCAATTTATCAACATGGAACCTGTGGGAGTTACCTGAGGGTGGTCAGAATACTCAACAAAAATGCTTGTTTCAGAGATTTTTCTCCTTGGATTCTGACAGACTAGGGGCACACAATTTGGAGTACTTCATTGATAGGTGAAATACATACATATATATATGTTTTTGTCAGTTGATAGATATGTCAGTTCGTTTTAGAAGGAGATGTTCCACTTATATCTATCTGCTATTTTCAAACTCTGTAGTTAAAAAAGCAGGCCAAAATTTCAAACCTCAAGTTTTACCATGTGTTTTCTTTTTTTTTTTTTAATAATGCATACTCAATAGAAGTATAGAAAGGAGAACAAAACATGGAAAATGAAATGTTTATTAATTCTATTCTCCTTTCATAAAGCCTATTTGCATTTTGGTTTATGATTTTCCAGACTTGAATGACATAAGTTGTAAGACAGTTTTCCTTGACGTAGTCTTCTTTATAAACAATTTAAGATTCATAAAGTTGCATTTCTTTAAATGTAAAATGATTTTACTTAACCAGTCCTCTGCTTTAGAGCATTAGGCTGCTCTAAATTCATCATAAAGGTAACTAACCCTGTGATAAGCATCTTTTCCTCTGTAATCTTTATGTGCACCTCTGAATATTTTGGGGGGATAGTTTCAAAGGACTGTATGCTTCTTTGGGAATTAATCCAGTTTTCTTGGTTGTCCTTTAGAGTTTATACTCCAGTTTATACTCCATGCTGAATGAGAGGGCTTGTATCTGCATATTCAAACCAGCACTCAAGAAGAGCATTCTTTTTCTTTGGCACAAAACATGAAACTTTTTCGTATAAAATGACAAAATAATAACTTTTATAGTTTACATTTATATTTTAGTTATTACTGATTTTACTTACTAATTACTTGTGTTTCTAAAACTTCTATTTTCTATTGTGTTTTTTTATATTATTTTGACTCTTGGTCTAATTAAATTTTTTTACTCAAGTTTATCTTGGCAAAATATATGTTTTCTAGGAAAACAATAATTCTACTGAGATTTTCAAGCTTTTATGTATAATGTTCATAATTTAAAAAAAAATACTTTCTAAGTCTGTGGTTTTATTTCCCATCTCATTTCTGATTTAGTGTCTGTGCCTATTTATTATATATTTAGTGTAGAATGCATTTTGTTTCAAGGGAAACATCTAACTCAATTTGCTTAAGCAAAAGTGGCAGTTCAGTTTCAATTCTAAAAATTCAGATAGATCTCACTTTGGAGCTCAAAATATGTTACCAAAAAAAAGTTTTTGTCCTTTCATATCCACTGCCTCTGTTTTGTGTGGACTCAAATAGGCTCCTTCTCATGTTACATTATGGCAGCCAGCATCTCCCAGGAACAGGTATTTCCAGCTTCAAATAAAGCAGACAGCAGCACGAGCTTTTGCTCCAGCAAATATCCTGAGTGATTCTCTTCGGAATAGCATTGGTCATGCGGCTGCACAACATCCAAGTTACTACTACAGGCAGTGCCTACTGGCTTGGGTCTAAGTCACTGGCTCCTCCTCTGGGGTTGGGTAGTCACTGTTGAATGGGTATGGGAGAAAGTATCTCATTGAGTGAAAATCAAGGCTAATGCCGGGAGGAGATGCTGAGGAGGTAAATTACAAATAGTATAATATTGTCTCTATGTTTTCTTTACTTTTTTTATTGAAGTATTGTTGATACACAATATTGTGTTAGATTCTGGTGTACAGCATCATGAGTTAGTACTTCTTGATAATCTGGATTGATGGTTTGTCCATATTACTGGTTTTTCCAAAGAAGAGGTGCTTGGATTTACTTGAGAAACTTACTATTTTCTAAAACATGAATTTCTACTTTTAAATAATCTTTCTCACCTGCTTTCTTTAGTTTTAATTTGTTAGTATCTGACTTCTTGGCTTGAATGCTGTTAAGTTTCTTATTTACTTATGTATGAATTTCAAGTTAAGATAAAACCAATTGAGCAGAAGCATGAAAATTGATTGAGTAGCTTTGTAGAATGAACGTAGTCCTACATAAATCTGAGCATCTTATTTACTCCAACTCAGCTTCTCTTTGCTGAACAATTTTCAGTTGTTAATGTGCACAACACTGCCAATTGGAGGGGGAAATTTTCATTATATTCAAGCAGATGAGTATCAGTTTTCCTGTGAAAGATGCATAGGAAAGTTACCTCCTAAGGGAGTCATTTTGGGACCACTGTAAAGGTAATATTATTTATAATTACGAATTGAGGGTCTTTTGGCACAGCATGAGATGGGTTACAAAGTGAGACTAATGAGTGTAATAAACATATATAAAGTTTCTTCACTGAAATGAGGACAGACCACAATGAGTCTAATGTAGATTATTTATGTAGACATACATTAAGCTATTTAGTTTCCACTTTATACCACATCTGCCCCTGTGTTTGTGATGGCATTTCCTTAACTCATACATGCTAACCATTCCCTTGCTAGTCCTTAGAAAATAATGAATTGTTTAATATTAAGAGTAACCACCCTTGGCTAGAGGGAGGCACAGTGGAGTGAAGCAGTTCATAATTCTTTGACTGAGGCATTTAATTTAACAATGATGTCCTTTGTGTCCAAGAGAAACTATTTTTTTTTTCATGGAAATAACAGCACAAAAGGTCTTAAGGCTTATGCTTTGTAAATAACTCTGATGTGTTTCTCATTAAATAGTTTTGAGCATTTTCTCTAAATGATACTGCCAAACATCACCAGATCCTGTTGCATTTTTGTACTCCATAAGCCTATATAACCACATTTCAATCTTCTAAATAAAACTAACGTAATCTTACAGCAATGCTGTTTAGATATTATAGTCAAGAAGTAAGCCACCTGGGGTGCAGCGGACATTGCCTGTGAGTAAATGAAGAAGACCCCAGATGGAAAATCTTTCACTTCCCAGTGCAGTCTGACCAGGGCACAGACAAGGTTAATTTAGAGAACAGCCTGATAGTTGACCCTGATGTGGCTTCAACACATTAAACTTGTGTCCAAGTGGCAGGCCGGGGAAGATCTCGCCTCAGCCACCTTAGGAAAGACTCTACAGAAAACAAACAGGGGTGCCATTTATAACTTATACTCCGATACCACTTTCTATAGAGTATAATGGTCGAGCCAGATTTCTCTCCTACCTTCAAGTCCTGCTTCTGCCCTCAGGGGTTCTGTGAGCTTGGGCGGTCGCCTCATCTCTCTGCCTCAGTTTCCACATTAGTAGAATTGGAATAATAATAAACCTTACTTCATAAGCCTGTTAAGAAGATGTGTGAGTTAATGTATCTGAAGCTTTTGTGACAGTGTCCGCCCTAGAGGAAGGGCAACGATTGTTCATTTCTTTTTGAAGTGAGGCTGCCCACACTTGGCCTCTACCTATGTCTAATGTTTTGGGCCTCTGTGCGGTTAATCTATATATAATGCCTGGGTATTTAAAGCAATGGAGCCTGTGAACTTGAAAGGACATCCACACGCTGAATCAGGAAGCAGGCAGGTGCTCAGGCTTCTATGACTCAGGCTGCTCAGACTGCGGAGGGATGGGGCAGAGAGCAGAGCATCAGGGGTTTGGTGCCTGAGTCCCCCACTGGTTCAGATCTTCTCCGCCTTCTCTACCCAGAGAAAGTGATCCATAAAAACCGATAGGCAGGAGCAATGAGAACGTGATAACTCCTGAGGCACTTCCTGCTCCAAGTCAGGAGGCTGCAGTTGCTCTGCGGGACTCTCAGAACAATTACTGTGAAGTACTGTCCTCTCCTGATTTCTCAGAGCTCAGATCCCAGAACTCTGCTGCTTGACCCTCTCAGCGCCAGTCCCTAACCCCGCCACCTGGCTTCAGGGTAGCAGAACCAATCAGCCTACGCTTGCTGTTTCCTTGCCCGTAATGTTTGACAGCGTTTAGGCTGTGTCACCCTCGTAAGGCATGCAGCATAATCCCAGATGTGAAATTCTTCAGGCAAGACCCTGAGAGCAGGGAGGCTGTTAGTCCTCCAAAAACATACAGAGAGAATGCATCAGAGAAGGCACCTGCTCTCTCTGGATATCATTTCTCTGCCAAAAGCAATTGACTGTAAAGAGCCTTTTTAAAATCATAGTTCAGGATTAGCTTTCAGATTAAAAGCAGAGCAGAGGCCAAAGGGTTAAGATCTTAGCACGGTGCCAGACAGGTGACAAGTCTTCTATAAATGCTAGTTGGATGATGATGACCACGAAGATGACCGAAGAGATAGTGGCCATTTACAAGGACATTATAAAATAATAACCAGAGAGAATTTTTCAAGGGCATTGGAGAAATAAAATCTCCTTAAGAATAGCATCAAAAATTTGGTACTTAAAGTGAATGAGACTACTGCAGCAAGATTGTATCACTTTGGATAAAAAGTAAAAATATTCACTGTCTCAGCCTTAACTCAGATTCACAGATGCATCTGTACCTTCAGCCTCAATAATCTGCTTGCTCCTTGACTTGTGGGATTCTTCCAGATGGCAGCCAACTCATGGTTCCAGACTCGCTTGGCTTGGAATCTTGGCTCACACTTTTTGTCTTATTCCATTTGGACTTGCTAACAAGGATCCAGATTGTCTACTTCATGAAAAGTTTATAAAGTACAAGACATCCTAACACTAGAAATTATCCTTAGTATTGCCTCTCCCAGCCCTCAGTGGGTCCTTAGTATTCCCAGCATAAGTGATCCGACCAAGATGGCCCCAGGAAAAGAATGTGGCATCCCAGCACTGTCAGTGTGGACAAACAGCCAAAGATTACCAGAATCTGGACAATTTATAAGGTTGAGAAATGCATTTTTACTCAGAGACTGTGCTCCAGGAACAATGGGCTGTTTTCCTCAATCACAAGTAAAGAATTAGACATTTGTATTACAGCCTTATTGTACAGTGTGGACAATTGTTTGAGTTCAGTCACCCTAAACCATTTTTCTTGTTACTTTTAAAGAGTCCAAAAGAGTAGATTATATCTATTTTATCAAAACATGGGTATGTAAAATGGGGAAACAATAAAGCAGAATCTTTAATGCTGTCAAGCAAGAATTTTCAGTCATATAAGATGCTACATATTAAATACGAAGCCCTTCAGGAATCTATTGTTTCTCTCTGTTGATGTGGTCTATCTTGTTGATTTTTACAAAATTGAGACCAAGATGATCTAAAAGGGTAATAAGACTCATGACTTCTGACTATTTTTGCTATTATGCCCATCCCCACTCCAAGTTTTTTCTCTTCATAATTTATTTCCTTCATAGTGTTTATAGTTATTTAGTTATTTGTAGCTGCTTTGTTTCTTCATGTTGCTCTTTGTGTTTTAAGCTTTGTAAAGTTGATTAGAGCAGAGACTTAGCTTTTCTTGTTCAATGCAAATTTTCAGCTTCAGATACAGAGCTCAGTATGTAATAAGTGCTATGTTGACATTAGTTAAATTAACCTGGTCCAATTCCTTCATGTTGCATTATAGAGGAGGAAATGAGGTTTAGTGGGATTATTTGATGTGTTAGAGATCTTCTGTTCAGTGAAAGTCTAGAATTAAGCACCAGTCTACTGACTCTCTGGAGGTATTTTCCCTTCCACGACAAGTTACTTCTTTTAATAGGTTGTCTTTTTTTTAATGTGGTTCTAGTCCTAAGTGCACATTAGAATCATCAGGGAGGGCTTTCTAAAATTCCAGTGCTTGGACCACACTCCTCAATTAATCAGAACCAGTATGTTTTAAGTTCTCTGGAAAGTTCCAGAAGTGCATTAAGGTTGAGAACCTGTGTGTGTGTGTGTGTGTGTGTGTGTGTGTCTGTGTCTGTGTTCTTGTTCATGACCATTCTGTATGTGTGTGTGTGCATGTACTGGTAAGAAAAGGCAGACCCAGAGTTTAAATTTCATTCAGGAATCAATTGTTTCCTCGTAGTTTATTTTATACCTAATAGTTTGTACCTCTTTTAAGAAGACTGGTCTGGAAGCTGTATAGGATAGTTTGGGGTAGAGATCAAATGACAGAGCAACCTATTACTAACATAGTAAGAATGACCCGGACTCAGAAGGTAACAATCACAGCACAATGGAGGAAATAGGGATGTATGTGGGACACACTGTGGAAATTTATGAGATTTGGCAACTGATTGAATATGAAAGCTACAGGGGAGAGAAATTTCCAAGAGCCTTGACAGTTGTGCCTAACCTGATTCCAGAAATAATTTATTACCCACATGTGGTAAATTAATACTTTGAGTGACAGTGTACCAATTTGCAAATTACTTCTTTCAGGGCATTAATGACTGAAGAGCATAATCACCATGGCATTATTTTTTATTGGCATTAGCATTAATAAATATTTCATGAGCAACCAAAAATTACAGTGCCTATACTTTGAAGAATAGGTATTCTTCCAAAATATGAAATACAAACCTCAGGCTATCTAGTGCCAAAAATTCTGTAAATATTTATAAATAAAATTCATTTGAGTAGAAGATTAATTGAGATGATTGCAATTATGCTTAATGTTAAGTAGTTTTGTTTATGTCATTATAAATTGGAGGGCTTGAAGAATGGAGCAGCATGAATTCCAGCAACAATTTAACTGTAACATTGGGAGAGTTTCAAACTCTCTAGATTTCAGTGGCCTTATCTGTAAACTGAAGAAAATAATATTTTGTCCACCTGACAGCAATAGTTTAAACCAGAATTCTCCCCACTTAATGTTAGGTCTTCAAGGCAAAAAATATATAAATGAAAAGAAAAAAGAGGTCACTAATAAACTCATCGACAGAAACAGACTTGTAGATACAGTAAAGAGTCTTATGGTTACCAGGGGAAAGAGGGTGGGAAGGGATAAATTTGGGAGTTTGAGATCTGCAAATGATAACCACTGCATATAAAAATAGATTAAAAAAAAGCAAATTTCTTCTATATAGCCAGGGAACTATATTCAATATTTTGTAATAACCTTTAATGAAGAATATGAAAAGAATACATATATGTGTGTGAAAAGAATATATATATATATATATATATATATATACACACACACACACATATATATATATGTGCATGCACATGACTGGGACATTATGCTGTACACCAGAAATTGACACATTGTAACTGACTATACTTCAAAAAAAAAAATCACTAGAGGTAAAAAAAAAAAAAAAAAAAAAAGAAGTGATAGAGTGTGGGAACAGCACTGGCTGAGGAATTCAATGTTTTGTAATCTCTTTATTTCAAATGATATGAGAATTAGACAAGTAATCTTTAATTTTCTTCTGTGTTCTAAAGTTCAGAATTCACTATGAGATGGATGTTTTCAGGAGAATGATGTAGCAAGATGCCAAGGAAAAGTAGCATACTGAATTTCTAGAAAGATGAGAAAACAGTGGCCTGGATCTGAGAAGAAAAAGAGGACTCAGAGTTGTCCTTGAGCCTTTCTTCGTCCACAGAGTATGTGAAAGTGCCCCAGGCAGCTGATGGCAATGCAAGGCCTTTCTAAAATATTTTTTTAAAATGTATTTTGATTGATGTGATTTTTGTTGCCATTTTCACATTTTGGGAGACAGGCTTTTTGTTTTTTAGGAAAATCGAAGAGAATTTGCAAGAGAGGTCTTCTGCTCTATACAAATTCCAGGGATGCAATAAAGAAGACACTTTATTTTGTGGCATTTTTGCAGATTCCTTTTCACCAGGCCTGTGTAGGCATGGAAGTAAAATAAATTAATGATTTAGTAGGACTGAGTTGATGAAGTGCAGCAATAAATACTGCCAGGTAGAGGAATAATTCAGGCTTTTATTTTAAGCCACCCAAAAACTGTAACACCAGAGGGAAATAGTCACACCATCGGCAAACCCACAGAAAATGCTTTCACACCATTGGGAACGGCTCTGCCAAATTTCTCAAGAAATTATGAAGTGAACCAGACAAAATAAGCCAAGCCATCAAACATTAACAAGACAGGTGTGAGTGGCTGGTAAGCACCACTTTCCTGACACATGTCATTTAGACATGCAGTCCAGAGGATTATATAAAATGCAAATGCAAATGCAAATGATAAAATCTAGCATTGAGACGACTGCCTCAATAAGGTTACTTTGAGGGAAAAAAACATATTCGTAGGAGCATGGTACTGAATCCTGGTCAAGATGGCAAAGTTACTTAACAAGAAAAATAGAAGTTTTTCAGTTTAGAGGAAAGAAAGAATTCTGCAAGTATTTATTGAGCCCCTACTGTGTGCCAGACTGTGTTCAAGCCCTTCAGATGCCTTGGTGGGGCTTAAATTCTGGAGAAAGAAAAACAGACAACAAACATAGTGAATTAGACGATATGTTAGAAGGGGATATTCGGTAATAAAAAGAAGAAATAAAGTATGGTTCTGAAGTTTGGGTTTTACTTAAAGAGGATATAGACAGAATGGTCAGGATATGGTTCATTGAAATGTAAGCAAAGACTTAAAATCGAGAGCACTAGTCAAGTGATATGGAGAAGGATGCATTTCAGGCAGAAGGAACAGCTAGAGCCACAGTCCTGAGATGTGGGCATGCGTGGCCTGTTGAGGGACAGCAAGGAGTCTACTGGCTGGAAAAGGAGGAATGGGTGGGGGGTTGCAGGCAACCAGTGAGGTCAGAGAGCAAGTGGATGCGAGGAGACCAGGTAATCAAGTTGAGCCTGGGGGACATCTTGGAAAGAACCTTAGCTTTCACTCAGGGTCTTAGGCAGAGGAGTGCCATTATTGGCTCAGAGGAGTTAGAACATCTGTGTTGAGGATAGACTGGGTGTGGGGCGAGGTAACCTCCTCGGAGACTACGGCCGTATAAAACGAAGAACAGCATCACGTCCATGAAGACTTGCTCTGAGCTGATTGCCTAGAAAGGGAAGAGTTGTGTGGTACATTATCTCTACTTGCTTCCCCATTTCCAAGTGTACATAAAACACTGGGCTTTGGAAAGAAGGAAGGGAATTGCCTGAATCTGGAGATTTGACTCCTCTCTATACATCTCCTTCAGAAAGTTCATCCATTTTCTTAATTCAAATTCTTTCTTTCTCCTCTGACTCCAGTGCCATTTTGCTGGTTTTTTTCTTCTAAACTGAGCTCCAATTCCTGGCCTCCCACTCTGCTAGTTTCCACTTGGTCATGTGTTTGTTTCCAAAACTTGTTACCACCCATTGTAATCATCTTAATCATGAGTCTGCAAGTCAGTCATTCTAGGTTAGAATGAGAAGCCTCTCTGATTCATAGCTCTTTATCTCATATATATCTAGGCAATCTTTGAAAGCTGTTAGTGATTCCTTCAGAATATCTCTTGGGTAAATTGTTGCTTCTCTTTCCTGCATTCACAACCTAGAACATAGTACATCTCATCTTTGGATTATTGCAATAGTTTCCTAAGAGTTACCCCATCCATCCTAGTTGATCCTTCCTAACACTCTCCTAAACACTTTTCATCGACATGCAGAATACTTCAGAGGTCTACAATGTATACACCACCATCTAAAGAAAAATCATCAAATGTACAAACATTGTTAGAGCAAAAGATAAAGTCAAAGTCTTTATCAGGACTCCCAAGATGTTCTAGAGTCTTCTAGACTCTAGTCTTGTTCTCTTCTATTGCTTGCGACTATAATAGAACTTTCCAAAATATTGTTCTCAGTGATGCTCTCTACAGTGATGGAGAAGTCCTGTATCTGGACTGTCCACTGTACTAGCAACTAGACACATGTGACTAATGGGCAGGTCAAGTATGGCTAGGGCAGCAAAGGAAATGAATCTTTTTGTTTTTTTATTTTAATTAAGTTATGAGGTAGACACATCATCCACCATTTTATAGATGAAGAAATTGAGGCTTAGTTTAAGTAATTTCCCCATTATTCTGTGACTGGTAATATGACAGCAGGAACTGTCTGTAAGAGCATTGGGTCAGATATGCATAAGGCAGCATGGCAGCATCCTAAAAACTGGATCTGAGTGGAAAATACAAATAATCCAATGTGCAATGGCTGAATAGTAAATATTAATCATTTATTAAAATTAAAAATTGTGCAAAAACTACTCAGAAGACACATTTAATAGAATCTATGCATACTACCTGTATGTATACCTATTTCTATTTATACATAGATGTTAAAATGATTGAATGAGGCAGAGAGGAGTGGGGGATGTGGATAAAAGAAACTGACTGACTGAATGAAAATGAATGATCAATGAATGAATGAGTAATAAATAAATACATTTAAAGAAGGCTCTTGTTTGAGCCAATTCTAATAAGCCAGGAGCTGGAGATATAGAGGTAGAAAGAAGAGGAGAGAGAGATTGACACAGAGAGAGAGGATAAAACAATGTGTCAGCTACAGCAAATGGGTCTTTTTATGGGTAGAGCACTAGCATCAGAATATGTTAATAAGAGAAATTGTAATTGCCCTTGAAAGTTTAAAAATAGAAACCCATCAGAGTGTATGCATTACGGAATGAAAGCGCTAGGAGCCAAAAGTTGAGATTTTAGCAACGTTCCTGTTATTACTCACAAATGCGCCAATGTTTTGCTCGGGAACTGAGAAAACAGTTAATTCTGTCAGTTTATGATTTGCATACTGTTTATTTTCCAGTTGTCTTAGTTGTCCACCACCTGTTTATTTTTAAGCGTCGTTTCTCTTGGCATAAAAATTTTTGAAAGGTTGTTAGCTGTTTAATTTGCTTGATGTATATCTTCCTGAATTCATTCAACAAAATTCTTTCTCTCTGCCACAATGCGCCAGACACTATGCTGAGTTCTTTAACGAATGAGAAATACTTCTGATGACTGAACTATGAAGTACTCCCCCAAATTGATTTTATTTTATTTTTAACTATCCAAGTTTATCATGGTTAGTATTAAATTTAGTCCTAACGTCTAGAACAATCAAATCTATGCTCGCATAAGCAGATTGTTTTAATTATATAACCTCAGCCAGTCATTCCAGAAAATAATATCAAAGAAAGGTTAAACTGAATCCCTGAATAGCAGAAGGTGACTAGAAGGATCCTATGTGCCAGAAATTTGCCCCGTATCAAATTACTTAAGATGTTTGTCAACATTTTGCTTCCCTTTGTGTTCACCTATGTTTCTCACCGAAATGAGTGGCATAAGGAAAATATTTAAAAAGTGATACCTAGTCCACAGAAACCCAACATTCTTTTCCTTTGTTGTTGTTGACTTAGTAAATCTGGTTCTAATACGGAGTGGAATTTCTAAGCATGACCTGGGTCAAGACAGAAAGCAAAATTCAACAGATTTCCCAAGGTATGAAAACTATCAGAAGGAAGTTCTAATATTTCCTTAAACACACACAATGCGAAATGAATCAAGATATGATGTCATGCTTTATTGAAGTATTTATTTTCCTTACAATTTGCACAGTTCTTCAAGGTCAAAATGACACTGGTCTTACTAGAAAATATGGGATTTGAGTTGCATAAATCACTCTCTACTGTTTGGAAAACAAACCGTGAATTTTCGTGAATTGGGGACACAACTCTAAGAACTCGACAGTATCAAAATTCAAAGATAAGTGACAGTATTTCTTTTTTAAACGCTTCATTGGAAAAAGTTTAACTTTTGTGGGTACGTTGGGGGAAAAAATGCAAAGACCAGTACAGACTATCCTTTTTTCTTTTAGAAGTTGTGGAGGCCTTTTTTTTCAGCAGTGTGATTCCCTGACATCCCCCTACTCTGCCATTCTACTCAGTTTCCTCTCACATCTTCTGTACAGCCCCCTCCCACATACACAGGACAGAAGTGGAACAAGTGGAGAAGAAAATGATGAGAGTAATGCCGAGGGAAGACAGCAGTGTGTTTAACATCACAAGATCAGAGGGAGCCCAGAAGCAGAACCTAGAAAAATCCTTTCACAGCATGCAATATAGAACAAAAATCCCCAGAAAACTCAAATACTACTATTATCATGTTTCAAAACAAGAAAGCTAAGAAAGGTGACAAAAGGACCCAAGAAAGGATAGCACATACTTTCAGCCACCTGTGTGTCAGGTGGAAAGTTTTCATCAGAGCCCTTTAATTCTTCTCTTTGATGTATAAGCCCAATCAAGACAATAATACGTCCTTGAACCAAATGAATCTTCTATGATAGACGATCACTCTCAGTGATAAACAAAGCTTTTAAAGACATAAACTAGCTCTGTGCGGTGGCCTTCACTCGCTCCAAGAAAGCTTTTGATTAAAATAAAAATGTATGTAGGAACGAAGTTGAATAAAGGCATACCAGAAGTTTTATTCCATTTGGGAAAAATAAACAGGAAAATGAGACCTCTTCAATACCTCTACAAAAGTAGATGAATTGATCAAACCAAACCATAAGATAAAAGGAGAAAAAACAACTTCCCTTCAACTGCTTCAAGACTTTTACTTTTAGGAGAATAACCATCAAGAGTTGAACTACTCCTAATTAGTTCTTTTCTACTTTGTTATGTGACTTGCTCAACAACAAATATGACTGTCTGCTCAATGGGCTTGGCTAAGAAAGCTGGAAAGCAAACTAAAGTTAAAGGAGGCTGTGACTTTGACCTAATGATGGTCTGTTTTGAGGCAGCCTCCTCCAAGGAGGAGCTGAATGCTGATGCAAACAAGTGAAAGAAACCAAAAGCAAGCAAGAAGTGGAAAGACAATGGGAAACAAAGGAGGAAACTGAGGCTGTATTTCAGCATCAAGAGAAGAAATTCAAATGGTAGGAATTTCTTCTAGCTCATAACTATAGAAAACTACAATAGAAATGGATGTCTTATTGCCCATTAAAAGTGGAAATATGGAGGCGCACTGGATCACACAAGGAAAAGCAATTGTAATTGTAAATGTAATCACCTAAGAGCATTCTGTTGGGTGTTGAGTGTATCATAAAACTTTTGAAGGACAGTGCTCACAAGGTGATTTCATAGGCACCATTGCGGAAAGCACAACTATTTTTCAGACTTGGGAGCTGGTAAGAGAAATTTAAAACTGAGGATACTATTAGTAAAACTCGGCATTTAATTTCTCAAAGAGTGCTAGAGTACTTAAAGATGTCAGAGAAGACTGCCAAGTCATTTATTCCAAGCCCTCTGAAAGCATGTATTTTAAAACATGAATCATTTGGGGGAAGAGAACAGTTGAATGTGGTAAGAGTTTGGTTAGTTACTGTTCTCTCTAGGAGAAGTGAAAACTGTGCATTCCCATTTTTAAGCTACTGAATTTACTCCTCTGCTCAAAATTCTGTTTGCTGCTCATCTCACTCAGAGCCAAAGTATTTACCAATCTCTACATCATCTCCATGAACTTCCTAGTATCTTTTCCTAAGTAGTGTTTCCCTAGCTCACTTTGCCTCAGCCACGCAGGGCTTTCTGCTATTGTTTCTAACATATTAAACACGTATGTGCCCCCAGGGCCTTCACACCTATCTTCTCCTTCTCCTAGATAGTGGCACGATTGATTCCCTGACTTATTCAGACCTCTGAACAAATTTCACTCTATTTGCGAGGTCTTTGACCATTTTATGTCAACTAATAACCATCTGTCCCACTCTGGCTTTACTCCATTTACTCTGCTTTTTTTTTTTTTTTTTTGGCATCTGATACAACATCACCAGGTGATATTTACAGTTGTATTATATTTGTTTATTATTTCTTCTCCCTGGAATTAAATATTTTTGAAAGTAGAGACTTTGTTTTGTTAAAAGTCCCACCACTATTCCTCAGCATTTAGAACTGAACCTAGTACACAGCTCTCAATAAATATTTTTTGAATAATAAGTCAACAATGAAATGTTCATGAGTTCACTTCAAAATAAGAAACGTAAGTAGTAGATATTTATGTTTTGCCATAAAGCTGCCAACCACTGCTTGAGAAAACTTATAACTTATTTTGACATTATGTCTTTAATTTTGTTTGTTAATGTCTTTTGATGGTACTTACTAGCAGGGTTTTGGTTTTTTTTTTAACGTTTTTTCCTTAGCAAAACAAAATTGGTGGAAATCTTGTGTTTGTTCTCACAACGGTGGAAATTTTACTGGTCTAAGAAGTGAAAAGTTTGTAAACTTCTCTATACTCCAAGGCTCTAGAGAGGTTCAGAAAAAAATATACCAAATATCTGTATGGGACTACATTTCAATCAACACCCATCACTTAATTTAAATATTACTGATGTGAAATAACAACATGAGTTTTATGTCTTTTAATTCTGGTGACTTTTCTCAGGAATCAGGTATAAAAAATCTCTCAGTAAATCTTATGTTCTCAAGGGGCATTATTTTTATCTGTTTGTAGAATAAGGAAATAGGCTTGGAATAGATTCTAGGTTTTTTCCTAAGATGGAGTTAGTTAAAGGCTGTATTTTTTATGTTTATCTAAGTTTTCGCCATATGAATAGGTAGATCTGCTGTTTTTAAATATATACATTCATTGTTTTTAATTCACATTGTACTAGATAAGTGACAATCTAAGTAAAAATTACATAATATTAAGAGAAAAAAGCCCTTCAAAATCTGATTGCATCGTCCTTTACTAATTGTGCCTAACAATTTATTGGAACTTTGAAAGCTTTTTTTAAAAAAATTATGCTTCACACCATTTATAAATAACAATAGAAAATTAAAGACTATGTTACTGTATTTTCAGTTACCATATTTCTTAAAAGACAAATTATTTATATATATTTTTCAGATTTCTAAATGATTAAAAGCTTTCGCTGGATTCTAAGCTTTACTCAAATGTTGCTTTTTATATTTTTAATTTATTTTATTTGGGATCCACAGACAGCTATGATTGGCCTGGAAAAAAAATGTTCAATTTTTAATATTTATAGAACTGATAACACTTGAAAATTAAGCACACTGATTCCTCATCTCTCCTGCCTCCACTGTCCCCACCTCCCAGAAAGCTGAGTCTAGATTCTGGGTAATTGTGACTTGGTAGACCTGATACTAATATTTTATATATGGCAAGTATATAAGTGTTTTAAGGTAATCAAATTATTAGGGCATGAAACAAAGTTCTGAGGTTGGAAATACAATCAATAGTTGCTCTTCTAATAGAAGGATTTCATTGACTTAAACCCAGCTCAAAACTAATCCTAAACTTTAGGTGTCAGTTTATAACCTTGTAAAAAGCTTACACCATATGCATTCCCACAATTCTGTGTAAATTACCTTTATTTTAAAACTGGAAGTTTGTACCTTTTGATACCTTTACCCATTTTACCCATGCTCCACCCCCTGCCTGAGGCCATCACCAGTCTGTTCACTGTATCTGTGAGTTCAAGTTTGCTTATTTTGGAGGGTGGGGGTTTGTTTTGTCAGATTCCACATATAAGTGAGCTCATATGGTGTTTGTCTTCCTCTTCCTGGCTTATTTCACCTTGCATAATGTCCTCAAATTTCATCCATGTGGTTGTAAATGGCAGGATTGCCTTTTTTATGGCTAAATAATACTCTGTGTGTATGTGTATGTCATGTATATATATCACATTTTCTTTATGCGTTTATTCATCAGTGAACACCTCGGTTTTTTTCCATATCTTTCCTATTGTAAACAATGCTGCAATGAGCATGAAGGTACAGATACCTTTTCAAGTTAGTATTTTTGTCTTCTTCAGATAAATACTCAGAAATGTGGTTGCTGGATCATCAGTTGTGTTATTAATTTTTGAGGAGTCTCCTCCATAATGTTTTCCATAGGGACCAAACCAATTTACATTCACACCAACAGTGCACAAGAGTTCCCTTTTCTCTGCATCCTCTTCATTGCTTGTTATTTCTTTTTGGTTATAGCTATTCTAACAGATGTGAGGTGATGCCTTACTGAGGTTTTGATTTCCCTGATGATAAGTGATATTGAGCATCTTTTCATGTATCTGTTTGCCATCTGTATGTCTTCTTCAGAAAAATGTCTATTCAGATCCTTTGCCTATTTAATTAAGTTACTGGTGTTTTGTTGAATTTATTTTGGGATTTTGGTTTGGTTTTTTGGTTTTTTTTTGGTTAGTTTTTTTTTTCTATTCAGCTGTATAAATTAGCTTTTATTATGTTACATTTGATTCTAGGCAAGCAGCCAAGGTAGCATTTTAAGTTCATCCCTTGAGGTGCCCCCTTTGCTCAAAATACATAGCAATGTAGAAAACAAAATATAATTTGTAGAAAAAGAAACTGTATGCACACAGACATTTACACACCACATACATAGCCTCCTTTGTGTATCTGAGCTCATAACAAGCTAAATAGCTCTGTGGAATAGACCACAGGAACAGGTACACAGAGGGTAAGTAAAGCTGAGGCCATGGGCTGGCTGGGCTCCACACCAGATCAGGTCAAGAGAGCAGGCAGTTCATTTACTGTGATATAAGGAGTATTACATCAGCCTCAGTTCTTAAAGCAGAGGTTTGGGATATTGTTTCCCATCCTTTGCCCCCTGCTCCCACTGTGCTTTGAGAGGACAATGAAAACAGCTACTTTGCATCGCTAAGGACTGTGATTTAAAAGATGATACAGACTTTGAGAGACAGGAGGGAAGGAACTCAGGTTTGAAGCCAAGCCTAAACCCAAACCAGATATTGGATCACTCAGTTAATCAATCTGAAATATCCCCAGTCAGGAGCTGCTAGTCATCAGCCTAAGACTTGATTCTGACCAGCTGGCCCTAGGGGACCAAATGGAATAACTCAAAAATTCTTAGACAGTAGAGACGGAGACCTGGAATTGAGAGAGAAGATTTTTAAAGGCATTCAAGAGGAAGATTCAGTGTGAGCAATTCAAAACACCTGGGGAGAAAAAATGACCACTAAGAAAGGCAACAAATCAAAATTCAGAAAATGAATTCACATCAAATAAAATAAATGTAATTGAACAACTTGACAATAACTTCAAAAGTTTGGTTCATTCAGTAAATAACCCTGGGGAAATAATTATTTGAGAAATAAAAATCTGTTCTACCTTAACTGTTAATGACTATTAATAGGAAAATGGTTAAATATTGCCCATACTTAGAAAGGGTTTAAGTTTGTTTGTTGGGAGACTGTCCTCCAGGGTACCTCTCACATTTTTGCATGTCTTGCAAGAATGTTTGCATAATGAACAACCTTGGAAGATAGAGATAGAACCTCCCTGTGGATTGTGGTTAGTGACATGATCACAAGACAGTTCAAGATAAAACCTTTTGTTTCATCCTTGACTCTTCCCTTTTCCTCACTTTTATATCCTGTTGCCAAGTCCCATATATTCAATCATCAGTTTTTCTCCCAAATGTCTCAGCCCCCGTTCTTTAACCCCACTGCCATAGATGTGGGTACCTTAAGTACTGGACAATTGATAACCTCTCTATAACAATAGACAAGCATATCGGGCCTCCGTTTCTCCCTTCTCCCTCTCTTATTTCCAGGACCTTCCGTTCTGTTTGCCTAATCGGCTTCTCTAAAGCACAAATCTGAAAAATTTTTCCTGCTCTAAATTATGGCACATAGAATAAGATTTGAATTACTTAGCATGGCATAAAAGCACAGTTTATCCACAGCTTATATTCTCAGTCTCATCCTCCACCGTGTTCCTCCCATGTAAGTCACTTTTCGGCCATGTTGAACACCCTCTGGTCTTAGGACACGCATGCCCTTCACGGCTTCATTTATTTGTAGATGCTGTTCCTTCTGCGTGAACTGTCCTCCCCCCTCTTCTTGTCTGCCTGGGATACTTGAAATCATCTTTCAAGAACTGGCTCAAATGTTATTTCCACTCTTGTTCTCATTCCTCCCAAACCTCGATCTTCTGCAGTCCCCTACAATTTCCACAGTTCCCTAAGTCGTCTCACAATGCATTTTCACAATTTGTTCACGTCTTTATTTCCCTCAGTCTACTGTGTGCTCTGGAAATGCAGGAGCCAGCTCTGATTTAGCTTGTCTTCCCAGTGCTTAGCAGAAAGTGGCCACTTCAAAACGTGTGCCAAACTTAACTGAACGGTGCTGAGAATGGCGAGAGAGAATTAGACATTGAAGAGAAGCACGGGCAAAGAGGATGATGGACTTGGGAGAGGATATTTATAAACAGGCAATTTGGAGGAAGAAGTGAAGAATGATGAATGAAAACGGAGCTTGACTATAAAAGAAAAGCCAGAAGTCATAGGAAGGAAAATGTCTGCAGAAAGGAGAGACGATACAGACAGATGTTCAGGGATATTGCTGTGGTTTAAAAAAATATCCTACCAGTTATTAGCCCTAAATTTCCTAAGTCCTATTATTGTTTGTATGAACTGTTGCACTCTCAGGGTTCATTCAATTTAAGATTTAAATTTATTCTTTAAAAACTTTGTACATCAAGGCAACGTGTACAAAATGATGTTATGTGATTTGAATGATAGTCTCTATTTTGAAAGTATTTTACAAACTGGAATTTCCCTATTGAGAATCTTGATGCTCCAGGATTCTATCTCAGAAAGAATGTTGGGCATCAGTTCGAGTCTCTCGGATTTCACCTGATCTAAAAGCCAGAGATGGAGCCCCCCGTGAGCAGCAGTATGGGGCTCCCAAAAACATCTCTGAGATTTTCACAAAGACAAGACTTGACATGCTTTGTCATACAAGTAAGTTCAGAGGAAACAGATTTGATTTATAGTGTTAATTCCCCTTGCTAGACTCTAGCAGGCAAGTAGAATAGATTTGAAACTTTTTGATTCTTAATATAGAAGATAAGTTGGAGAGATACCAGACCTGTTAGGATGTCCGAACTTTCTGAATTCATATGAAAAAAGATTCCTCATAGTTCTAATAAAAAGAACTTTTCCCTATGAGTTCAGGGTTCTTTTTCTGTCCTGCAGTGGTGTGCTGGTCTGTTGTGTGGAAATACGATGTTCCCTGAATCCTTTTTTTTTTTTTTTTGGATACACTGCCAATGGTCTCTGTTAATGTTTTCTTAGTACAGTCTAGTTGTATTTATCTCTTCTCTTCATATTCCTGCCTTCTGTTTATCTGGGCTCTTCTGCTGTGAGTTTTCCCTTGGAGGAGGAAGCATGTAGGATTCTCATGCCTATATGAAGGTCAGATTTTGCTATAGAAGAATTAGCAAACCTTTAGATCAGTTATTCTGGATATTTTTCCAGGACATAAGTGATTATATCAAACAAAGATTCACACACATATGTTTTTATCAATAGTACATTAAAAGCTTATTTCTGAGATCTTTTTATACTTAAATCTCATCTTTTTATACTAAGCTTATGCAAGTGTGGTAGAAATTTGTATTTGTTGCTGAGTTGGAAGCAATCAGAAGATACAAAAAGCAAACTGAAAAATGATGTATAGATGGTTTCTAGATTAAGTGAATAGTCTTGCTGTGTTGCAAACAAACTTAGAGATTGTATGATCTTTATTTTGCCTTGATGAAGTTCAAGATAGGTTATTAATATTTCTTCAGTAAGATTTTTTAATATATATATATACCAGTTTCTCCCGTTACCTGGTAAGAGTTCCTAGACCATAAACTATCCCTGCGAATTGATTCCACACTCCCTCAAATATGACTTTTCATAAGCCAAGTCCTTTGAAAATACAACATTTCATATATTTCTCAGACTACATGTCAAATCAGTATCATGCAAACATAATACTTTTACTACTTTCTTAGAGCATGGTGCTGAGAGGGAAAAATTTAATATATCTGTGCTACATCTACATTAACGCAATGGTGCAATATTGAAACTGCTTTTATCTGCCACATTTCTCACATGAAAGTGGCAGCTAAATTTACTGGTAGTTAAGCTGTGAACCCTGCACACAGTCTTGCCTGTGTGGATGTGGCCCCTTTGGTATTATTAAGGCAGTCCTCTTTATTCTGTATCTTGGACTTTAAAAGTTGCTATGGATGTAAGAAGCCTATCGTGGGGTCGTGTCTACCCCGTAAAATGTTTCCAAAGTGTGCAGCCAATTCTTAATAGAATTCATAGGCCTTTCAAGAAATCAGAGTGAAATTCGGCCTGGCACCTGTGCAGCGGGCAGTAGAGGGGGCTGTGGGCTCCCTGGGCTCCCGGAGCCCCCGGGCTGTACTTACCCACAGCTCTCAAGTGGTTTTGGAATAAGCTGCCAATTGTTTGCATCTCCTGCTGTCTACCTTGTATAGCTCACATACAAGGAAAGTGTAAATGCCATGATTTACACAAACAATGGCTCAAATTAGGTATTTTGAGGCAAAAACATGGCCTCTATTAGTTAGAGTTTAGTGGAATCTTTCAGAGAAGTTTACCATCAAGCTGAAAAAAGGGCTCCCAGTAAACAACTTCCCGTGGGAATGTGTTTAAATGGCTCAGAGAGGGATTCTGTTTTAAACATCCCTTCACCTTGGTGGGAACTGAGTGTGCTGGAATCCGTGCTGTGATGCTGATCAACCCCTCCTCTCACCCCGACACAGCAGTGTCTTTACTTGAGCTGTCCTGATTAAATGAGTGACGTTCCCTCTTGGCAAATCCCCCGCGGAGTCACCTGGGCTCATGTGTGCCTGGCCCCAGTACCAGGAATGACATGATGCTGAGGGGATTTGAAACCCTACCTCAACAAATTTATTTCTGTTTCTCAACATATATTCAAAGCAATACTTTGGCATCGTAATGTGATTCTTGACAGGGCTAAGGTAAATTCGTCATGCTAAACAGAAATGTTTCTGGCAGATGTCTCCTCTGTTAGAATCAAATTGTGTGTACTGTAATACATGACAACCACAGTGTTACTTCTGGTTCTAAAACTTACAAGTATCATTCTTTATTAATGCCAACTCGGAATGGAATTATGCAGAGTATTATCCCGCCATGTTTTTTTCATTTAGAAAAACTTTTTTGATGACAATCTACCAACTTCCAAATAAGGGGAGTGTTTTAGTGAATAGAGAAGGAGTGTCACTTTTGTGTCACAAATACATGCAGTCATTTGATACTTTTCAAAATCGAACACTTGTTGAAATTTAAGGAAACATAAAAGTAAAATGTCCTCTCTTATTAAATATTAACTTTGTTCCCCGTAGAAATAGTCATTTGTCCCAGGTGGATAGAGGAAATAAAGATGCCAGCAGTATACACTGAAATATTTTTTTAAAAGATACATTTTGAGATAGCTTCTGACTAATTACCTGCATCACCTATATACTTCAGTACAGTTGATCATAGTTCAGGTCAAAGGACCTAAAAAAAAAAAGTTTTGCTCAAAGGAAAATGTAATCCCATTGAATGGCAACCTTTTGACTTCATAATATATGAAAAACCTCAGCACATGACTCCATTTATTCTGACATGATCTCTGAAAACAAAAACACTCAAGGAACCAAAATACACAACACTTTAGAATCTAGCCAATTTAATCTTTGGTTTGGGTTTCCATTGCCTTGTCCTCCGTACTTGCAACAATTAATATTTTCATGAACAGATAAAAGCCCTCAGTTCGTATTTTATGATCTAGTTGCCAGAGGCATGGTGAACTTCCAACGGGCAGCTGCATTGTGGTTCCATTCAAGTGCCAGCCTCTACCACTAGGGACAGAAAAAGAGCCCAAGCAACTTCCTTTTCCCTGGTGACTCCCCTTCTTCCTTATTATCCTTAGTAAGCACCTACAGTTTAAAGACCTCCTTGAAATTTCATTAGCATTTGTAATGTGAATTTAAATACTTACATTTTAACGTAATTATTTTTTAAGAAAACAGGATTTAATTCCGTGATCCTTTCACAGGCTTTTTTGTGAAAAATAAAATAGTTAAAGCAGGTTTGGGTCTTTTTATTAGAACTAAGGAAACATAATGTGTGATGCACAGAACTTAAGACAAATTAGGCAACCTCATGGGGCCAGTAAACACTCTCCCAGACTAACACAAAATTTGGAACAGGCCCAGTTGAAAATTTGAATCAGGTTGTGCAAAAAGACAAAGTCTGGCAAAGATATAACTGGAAGATTTACTCACTAATTTTAGAGCTGCTGGAGGCCAACCAAAGAGATTTGGGTCATACATTACCTAAGACTTATGATGGGAACTGGGCTTACTCACTAAGCCAATTAATGAATGATTCATTTAACCAATCAGTAATCAGTAAGTAGTTAGTGGTCTGTCGATTTAGTTAAAAATGATCAAACCATTGTGTGTATCTAGTGAAAATTTCTCCTCTCTTTCAGTTCTTATGCTCATATTGTCACCCATGACAATATGAGTTATAGTAATACAAATCCCATCCTGCACGTGTTATTCATGATACACATATGCATATATATTCATTCACATATTAATTCAACAAACACCCAGGCACTTTAGAGATCCTTTGTCCATGTCTCCTTGTCCCTGTTTTCACGTCACTGCTTCCCTGCAAGCCCTGGCTTACATCCACTAATATACATCCTTAGCAGACTAGGGAAGTGGGGAATTTTACTCTGGCAGTTTTCTCACTGATTCCCCGACCTGGACACCATGTCTACTACCATTCCCATCATGTAAACCCTAAATGGAATTCTGATGAGGTTTCCTAATATTGGTGAAACTGTTTACAAGCACCTTCAGCTCCATTATCTGTCTCACTTAAGGAAGACGTGACATTTGTGGCCTGAAACATGTATGTACTTTAAAAATTCTATGAACTTGACTTGACTTTTATTTAGCATTCAAACGGTTGGTTTTCTATGCAGACACTGGACACATTTAATATGTTTATTCACTTGGAGTAGTCTTGGAATTCTCTTTCAGAAATGTGTCTAATGCTGTCCCTCCCCACCACCCACCTCTCTCTGTTCCTACAGTCAGGACCTTAGTTCACACCTTAGTTCACCGTCTTTTGTGTAAATGGACCCACAGTCTTTTAACTCCCTACCCAAGTTCATCCTCAGTCCCCTCTAGTCCATCACTTATCTGCTGCCCCAGTAAAATTATATGAAAATACATGTTTGATCTTGCCATTTCCTTGATGAAATTCTTCAAAGGGCTTCACTGTGTCTGCAGGTCAGAGTTCAGAGTTCAGAGCCTTCAGCAAAGCAGTTAAGGTGCTGCCTGTCGGACTGCTGCTTCTCATCATCACCAGCTCTGTCCTCTCCAACCTCACTGCGCACTGAAGGCACACATAACCATTGGCTCTCTCCAAGTCCCAGTTCAAATATTACCTCTTCCAGGAGACCTTCCTGGCTCTCCTAGGGGGCCTCAGCCACCCCACCCCCTCCTCTCCTCTCTTTTAGCAATTAGCCCTGCCCCTATTATGTAGCTGTTTAATTCTATCAAATTAATGTGCACTCTCTGTCTCCCTCTCTTTCTCAACTGAAACTCGTGAATGAACATTGTGCTATCACTACTCCCAGCACTGGGTCTGACACAAACAGGTGATCAGTAAATGTTCCTAGACTAACTGAGTGACTATTGAGACATGAATGAAAACATTGTCAGTTTACCAATTTGCATGTTAAACTGGAGGACTGAGGTTGATACTGGACCTGCTTTAGCTTAGAACTATTTGACTCTGAAGGCGTGTTGATGTCATATTCAGTGGTTTTATTACTATTGGTTACATTCACAGAGTCCCCAAATAAGGCATTTCCGGAGAGATTCGTTGCCCAGCTCAGCTTTCTGTTGGTATCTGCTTATGTTGATAATGATGTTGAGTCATTGCAGGTTGTGGGAAAGAAGGAAAACCTCTAGGGATCCTAAAGTTTCATAAACCCTATAAACTTTGGGTCACTCACTGTGATGATAGCCTCTTTCTTTCCCTTCCCCACCCCCAGCATGTTACAGTGTCGCATGTGAGCATGGAGATGTGTGAGCCTTGAACCTGAAGTTGTTAAGTTTCTGGAGTGTCTACAGTAGTTCTTGCAATATGAGATTTGACTAACTGTCCATGTTAAAGAGATAAACGTCTAAGAGACCACGAGGATTTATATTACTTTGATAAATCTTAGAAACACATGATAGCAATATTGGATTCAGACAACACGTGCATTTGCACACACCCAGACTCACTCTTTCTCACTACCTCATTAGTTAAGGTACTGGCAGGAAACAGATGGCTCACTCAGAGGGCTTAATTGAAGAGCATTTAATAAAAGGGACGGTTTACAGAGGAACAGTCAGTTGAGAGGTAACCAACAAGGGATTTTGAAGTGCCAGGGACTAGCAATGGTGGGAAACATTCCTTCCCCACGCCTGAAGAGGCATGATCAGGGAGCTGTAGCAGTGCAAAGGGGTCACTGCTCAGGATCCCCTTATATGGACAAACGGACTTGTGAAAAATCACTGCCTGGCCTGAAGAGTGCCAGGGAACTGGATGGGAATTAATACCTTGACCTCTCTCTCCTCCCTTCTTCTGATTCTCCATTAGTGCTTGCCATCAACCAAAGCCAACTAGAAACCAAAAGGCAAGGGAGCCTGGCAGAGACAGAGGACAGATCTGGAGAAAGACCAGCAAACAGCCTTATAAAGAATTTCTAGCTCTTGACCCCTTATCCATTTAGAGAAAAAAATCATTGATAAGTAGGTACAGGACGGTGAAATATTGTCAGTTCATTGACTTTTGGGGTCAATATATGTAATGAGATAAGTAGCACATATAAGTAGCTACAGATTAGTAGCTGTTCATTTCAGTCTCCCTTGGAGCCCATGCCAGGACTCCCACTCAAGGTAAAGAAGAGAGACAGGAACAAAGCAGGGAAGAGTTCAAATCCCAGTGCCCTCACTCCAGCTTCAATCAGAGCAGTTCTAATGGAATCTATTAAGTCATAGATAAGATTCCCTAAGAAGTGCACCATTTTCATGGAAAGATCTGGGACTAGGAATCAGGTTTCCCACATTCTATCAGGAAGTGTGTTGCTTTAGGAAGTGAATTGAAGCAACCTGTCCCAGTTTTGTCATCTGTCACATGGAAATAAAATGTATATCCTAGATGAATCATAGGATTGTGAAGATCAAATGAGAAAATGTACGTGTTTGCCTTTTGAAAAGTTAAGCCAGCTCTACAACTGTCAGGCCCTATCACTTTGGGATGCTCTCTTATAAAGCTGGTCCCTGAGTATGTGCTCGCCAATCATCACATCCTCTCTTTCCGGCTATCTTTCCTCCACACATGGAGCACTTCACTCAACTCCAACTTAAACATCACAGACAAAGCAAAGATAAGCAGTAAGAAAATCCAAATGTGTTGGCAATACCACTGCATGTTAAAAAGAAAGAACTCGATTCACATTGAACTCCGTTTTCGTGGTGCATGACTCCCCTTTCCATAGGTCCTATTAACATCAAAGGGAGCTCCGTGCATGTAAATGATTGTATTTATTGGATGCGCCAACTCCTTCTTATCCTCCGGGCACAATTAGAAATATCATAGGAAAATGAATGTCAGAGACTTGGAACCATGTTTGATATTCTATGGGAAATTTCCCATCGTTACAGATGTTAAAAAGCCTGCCCAATGGTCCAGTTACCAATTTGTAGTATTTCTTCTATCATCCCTGGAATTATTTTTTTCTCTGACTTTAGAATATTCTTTTTTACATTAAAGGAAAAAAATATTCTCTTTAGCTCCAGATAAGCTAGTGATAACATCTGGGCTTGTTGTGCAACTTGGTATAGTCATACAAACTTAGATGGTGCAGTCCCTCTCCTGCAGTGAACTGTGGTTGCTTCCCTGAGATGGTATCATTAATACTGAGAGCAATTTTGTTCCTACTTCAGATTCTCTCTAGGAACTGCTACTTGAGGCAGTGTCTAGGAACTAAATTCCTGGATGCCCAATTTAATATTATACCCTCTAAACCATGCTGCAATTTCAGTGTTCGTTGTAAATTCAGGCCATTATCAATATCCTTGTTAGCTAGCTATAAACTCAGGTTTTCTGTAGGTGAAATCCTCACCATCAGGGAAAACAGCAGGTGTATGGAGACCTGTACTTTTCATACCGATTTGTAGTTTGTTCTTTTTAAATTCAGTTGTCTCATGGCTGTTGGTGGAAATGTCTCTAGAACTAATTCGGACAAACCGCTTGACATCCTCACCCCGTCCTATTAGTGAATGTAAGGGCCTTGTGGGTGTTGTGGGCGTGGTTCCTCAGCAGTGCTATGAATATTATACACCCAAGACAGCAGGTTAACTCTTCAACTGTATATATTTTTTTTAAGTGACAAAAAAGGAGAAAGGTGGAGGAAGCCCCTCAAAGGAAATATTTAGAACTCTGATGAAAGAGAAAATGTCCACTATTAAGTGATGAAAACCTTCACTGGAAATGTACCCACATGAGATGGGTGGTGTGAAAGATACAAAGATTTTTTAAAAATAATATTTTGTTAAGCAAGATAATAATAGAAAAATAATTCTAACTAGCCTTCTATGCAAACAAATAAGACCATATGCACAAGTAATTTGGCTCCACTTTGAATTATTTGTAAGAAATAAGTACGCCAAGATAGTCTCATTTTAGTAAATATTTATAGAGCCAAACAATCCAAAGTATATATATATATAGCAATCACATGTCTAGTGAAAATGTGTGTAAGTAGGTTTATTTTGAAAGGAAAAGTCCTACTCCCAGTGTCATAACCAATTAAATTCTCCAGGTAATGACCCCATTTGCATAGTGAGCGGAACCCACAAGTGGGAATTTTAATGGGCACACCACCTGAGTACAGTAATTGAGAGTGACACAACTTGAACTAGTTTTGTGCTTACCCCACTGAAAATTCGACTCATATTATTTTTAATGTCAAGCTACAAGTCAAATTTCAAGATGATGGATTTGTTCTTTTTTGAGCAGTAAGTTTGAATAAAAGAAATGCTTTAATTCGGTTATGCCTTGCATATCTTTGCTTTAACTAATCTGTAGTTCTGATTCTCACCATTGCTTCATTTTCTTTGGTGATTGGAATTTAATTTTATTCATTAATTTGTGAATAATTAGATCAAAAATAATGTCCTCAAGGAGCCAAATTGCTTCAGGATTGCAGTTTAATGGACTTCTACCAGAATATGTATTATAGTTACGCTGGCATAAGAGTTTACAAAAGTGTAATTGTGTAAATATGACCGATTATTCTTTCTGATGATCCAACAAAATCTAATATAATATGTATTCGTGGACGTTTCCCTCCTCTTTCCCCTCAGCATCAATAAAAACGCAGTTCCTGCAGAGATGATCACAGATGCCTTGTCATCTGAAGGTGTTACTTTTAAAAGATATTCTCCTTATCTCTCAGGTACTATTCATGTCCTTGAAAGAACTGTGCATTTGGACTGAGGGATCGTATGACGTCCACGTTAAATTAAATAATAAAGGTGATCTCAAGACTCTGAGAATCAGACACACATGATGAACTGTGCTTTCTAGGTTTTGAGATGACATTTTAAAACTTCTTTTGTTTCACTCGAAGATGGCTTGAGATCCTAACTATTTGTAGGTGTCTGACACCACTCCGCCACATCTGTAATTGGCATAGCATCCAGCCGACAGGCTCTGTACATCTTTACACTGCAACCTACCAAGTTAAGAAATGTATTGGTTCAATATAAAACAGCAGGCTGTTTTTAGACATAGTTACTAGTGCACAAGCTTTAATATGGCTTAGCTTCATCCTATAATGAGATCTTTTGGTTCCCTGCTCAACTGGCTTTGATTCCTTTGCAAAAGGCTATGAACTATGTCAAGTGGATCAAGCTGCCTTTGTACCCCCTCTTTCTTGGCTTTGGAACGTCATTCCTTTGCTTCTGCCCTTTATGCATCAGACAGAACTTAAGAACCTTTTCAGTGTTTCAAGCTAAACTTAGAATTGGTTTGAATTTGCTTTTCACTATTTTCCTAATAATTACATTCTCCACTGAACCTCAAACAAAGACCTGCCTGGAAGCGAGCACTTAATTGCAGAGCTGTATTTTGTCTTTAACACGGGTATCTAGACCCCATGTTGCTCATGTGTCGAGGGATGGTTATCTGAAGTGATTTCTTCATGGTGACCTCACAAATAAATTCAAGATTCTCTTTTAGTGAGTATTGGGGTGAGAGGGCATGAATAATGGACAAGCAAACAGTAGAGCTAGAACTAGTAGCCCCAGTTCAGTTGGAAGGCAGGAAATTACTCATGTTGACATTTGGTGACTTAGCAGCAACGGTCCCTGCCCCAGTGGAAAGCGTCCCAGTGTTGTCCCAGTGTGATGAAGAATAAGGTGGGGCAGATTTCTACTCTCTTTTGTGGGGGTGGGGGTGGGGGAGCGGCACTTGGCTGTGGCTTTGCTTATAATCCTTTTCAGCTCCAGATTGCCTGTGGACTTCATTCAGATTTGATCATTTGGATGCTGTTTTGATTTAGTCCTTTAAAGCTGAGGGTACAGCCATTGTTCACTGGGAATTTTGCACTGTGACAATGCATGGTGGATTTAGTCACCAAAGAGAGTTTTTGCATAAACCATCCTCCACGTTATGGCTAATGTTCTCTCCTTTCCACAGTCCCTTCCATTTTAACCAAAATCTCTAAAAGTAATCTTAAATGAGCAAGCAGATGTTAGTAGGCTCACTATTGGAACTAGCAGTTTTCTCTTGGGAAGCGTCAAACTCCCCCCAGGTGGAAGCTTCCTGAGGGTTCTGTGACTCCCTGGAGAGGCTTACAGATAAGTCAGTGTAAGTTTATTGGTTATAGTGGGGCATGGAGATGAAGGGCAGTAGTACCCAATCCTTGATTTTAAACTACAGCTAGTAAGTGTGGAATAAACCCTATCCAGATATTAACTGCTATTGAAAACAAAAATGGTTTGCTTTCCTACATTAGTATTAAGAGAAGCGAAAAATGGATATTTTGTAGTACTTGATGAAATTTTACCTTGCCTGTCTGATTAGATGAAATAAACCTACAGGCTTATAAATCACAAGTAATTGGAAAGGGCATAAAGGTCTTGAATAATTTGAAAAATAATCTTATTAATAAACTTATGCATTAGGTGGTTGGGTAAATCTAAGAATTAAAACTGGAATTCAAGAAGGCAAGCCACTGAGACTCTGGACTCGAGTCTTATTTCTGTGAGGCAGTGACTGATGTTTATAACGTTAGAGTCTAGGGCACTGATAGAGTTTATATGGATAAAGAATCAAATGTTATTACATAAGGTTGCCTTGGTTACTCCTTGAACTTGGTCCAGAGAAACACTATTTCAGGTGAGAAAACTAGACAGACTCAGCATACTGTAAGAACACACACAAAAAATTATTATATTCCTAAATAAAAATAAGAAGCCGTCTCCAAAATAAAGTGATTTAGCTTAAAATAAACAAATGGTTATCTGGCTTAAAATCTGAGTTAAGAAAATCACTTTTTAGCAACCTACATACAGAGAAGTAGTGAACTTTATTATATTAGACAAATTCATTTTGTTTAAAAAAATGTGGAGAATTTAATTCATCCGGTGTTCTGATCCTAGTACAGTGTTTCTCTCTCAGCATCATGGGGGTTAAATACTAAAACATTTACTATACACTTAAACATTGTGCTGCTAAAAATCCTAGTTGATATTACTTCTGACGATTTACTTTTGGGTGAAATTCATTAAATCTAATTAAGACACAATTCCATAGTTCTTTTGTGTTTAACCTCAGCATACATATATAAATATTGCCTTAGTTTTTGGACTGTGGGAGATAACTCCAAAACAAACAGATAAAAGGAAATACTAAAAAAAAAAAAAAGGTATGAAATGTGGATTTTTACCTATTGTGAATTTTTAAAAGAAAACTGTTTTGAAAAATCGTAAGTTAACTGTGATTTGCAGTATAAAGTGATATGAATCTTTCACAGTTCATTTATGGACATGAGTCATGTGATTTACACAAGGACACTAGGAAATCTTCAGAAGGGGATGTAACAACAAAAAGAAACCTCAGGTTTTAAATTAGAGTTGAATTTGTTTAAATATTCATATATCAGTTAGACAGAAAATATGCTAAAGGACAACAGAGAAGTCATTTTTTATTTCAAAATAATATTCAGGATAATACAGGTCCAGTTTAAAAATATTTAAGATTAAGTTTCCACATTTAAAAGGAGACCAAATCTATAACTACAGCACTTAGTCATGACAGCCAGGAGTCAACAAAACATTTTACACACAGAAATTCTAAAATATATATTGAAACTACTTTCACATTTGCCTACTTTTGTTTTCTTCATTTATTTTTTAAAAATCATACAAGGTGCTTTATGGAATGACTGCAGAGTAGACAATAGTGGGAAAGTACACTGAATATAAATACGAAAATAAAATTCTGCTATCAGTGAATGCTCTCTGTTACAGAGAAACATTATTTTAAAAGTACTAATACCTTCACTGCAACTAGTAGCAGAATACACTTAAATATTAGAGAAACCATTTGGCTGAATACGTTGGCAGGACAAAAAGAATGTTTTAATGATTTCAGGTCATTAGAAGGCTTTATATGTCAATACAAAGTTAATACTCTTACATCCTAACATATATGCGTAAGTTAACTTTAGGTATATGTAAATATTCAGATTCTGCCTACTCTGAAATAGTAGAAAGGTGTTCTTCTGTTTCATTTGTTACATCAAAGACACTCTTTAGACAAGGAAGAGAAAGACAGCTGTTTACTAGAATTCTATTTAAACCCAACAATTTAACTGTGTGTGTGTGTGTGTATGTGTATGTAGAGTACTGAAAAGGGGATTCAAGAGTCTGCTAGCTTTTTTCTTTTTTAAGCCCTTTAAGTAATGATATAAGCAGAAACTAGGTTTCATCTCAAAGGAGAAATGATCAGTGACATACCCATGCTTGAGGTTTAAAATCGTTCTTAAAAGCCTTTGTTTGTTTGTTGAAAGGCTTCCTAAAAACATGCATTTGTTTTTACTATCAACTTGGTGCTCTGGAAGAACTGAAAATTACTATTAATCCAGAAGTATACTCTCAAAATTTCTGGAAGAAATTACATTAAATCAGGCCAAACTACAATCTGGGGAGCTCAAACTTAGTAGGAGAGCATGGAGTATGAAAATCTACTCTCCTCGGCACCACACAATGTCTCTGTGTCTTAGTAACTCTAGTAAGTCTTGCAACTGATTTATTTCTTTACACTTAAGAATCTTTATGACCTGCCATATTGGTTTAATTTAATATAAAACTACAATACTGAAACTTGGTCATAGTCGTGGATGTGAAGATTCTCACTCTCACTGCATTGGAAGGAGTGGTTTCCATTGAAGACTGTGTTTATAAAATAGAATGTTTGTTTTCTTTCTGATTTGTTTCTTAACCAAACAACCCATGAAAAAAGACTTAAAGCTCTCCATAAAGAAAAAAAAAGGAAAGCTTTTGAACAAATCAAAATCAATGCTGGGATTTTAATATAAAAACATCTCCGAATTTAAATGCAGTTTATGAAAAGTATTCCACATTCTTTATAAAATATAGCTATTTTAATATAGCATTCTATTTTTATCAAAACTTCAGCATAACATCTAAATTATATGTGAAAAATGCGTATTTTTAGTTAATTTAAATTTTATAGTTTCAAAAATGGTGTACAGCTTCAACTAAAGAAACTACATATGGAAGGCATTTTTCTTGTAACTGCTTAAGGGCACACGCAGCTCAGACTGGCCACCTAAAACCTGGTCCTAAAGCTAATTCATCCCAGCAGCAGATGAATCACTCCTCCTCAGAGGCCGCCTCAAATGCCACATTCTCCTTGAAGCTTTCTGAATATTCCAGTAGACAGGAGCTGTTCTTTTCGGTGTATTCCTGCAGCCTTTTGAGGTCCTCTGTCTCATCAGCCTCACTTCAGTATGCCTTGTGGACTGGCTCACTCTTTACAGGCCTCTCGTCTGCTAACCTGTGCATGCTCCTCTGGATGGGAGCTGGATGACAGGCCTCTCTGCGGTGCAGCAGGAGATGACAGACAGTAGGCGCTCAGTGTCTGATGACCGGGGGAGGACAGGGAGGTCAACACTGGGTCCCAACGACCGTGTGGGCATGTTTCCCAAAGTTTACTTTCAAGAATGCTTACTTTTAACCATTATTAATCATCAAACGAAAATTGAGTTAAATACCCACTGAGATGTAAGATATTTGGAGCAAGAGGCTCCTAAGCATGGTTAAAAGAAATAGAAATAAGTATAAAAGGAAAGAACCAGTTTTTTCTTTTTTTTCTTTTTCTTCTCCCCCTTTTTTTTTTAGTGAAAATGTCCCTCAGTCATTAATCGTAATTTATTAAGTTTAAAAGTAGTTAAAATTTCACATATTAAACCATGCAGATTTGGTTAGAAGAAAAAAAAGGCATTCAGAGATTACTAAAAATAATGAGTTAACAGTGCAAATCCTGGGTTGTTAGATGAGACTTACCATGTGCTTTTCTTCCCCCTTAAAAGAAAAGTTTTAAAACACTCTCCAGTTTTAACACAAATGGAAGATAAATATTTATGAAGGAAAACAAATTCCACAGCATTCCATACAGATTTCCAAACAGTCCGACGATTCGCAGCAGGCATCCATGATGCCGCAGTCCATGTCACAGGGGCAGTTACAGTCGTCTCCCATTTCATCTCCGCAGCAGCAGCAGCAGGCCTCGGAGGTGCAGATGCCACACGAAGCTTGTCCCAGGACAATATTGCAGAGGGTCAGGAATTCACAGAACAAGCAGGCCAGGATACAGTGGACACAGCAGTCTTCATTTTCAGTTGGGAGGAGACCACATTGTCAGAAAAAGAAGGGACACAAAATAGATAAATCATTAATGTACTGAATAATAAGAATTGGTGAAAACAGTTCAGTAATCCAGAACCTAATAGCTTGCAGTCTCAGAAATCTTTTGTGGACAGGAAGCTCAAAAAGAAACAAGTTAAATTTCAGACAAGCAGTCTTACGAAGTAGACACTGCATTTGAAAAACAAACAAACAAAAAAGATGGTAGTTGCGTGTGCGCGCACGCGTACGCTTGGGGTGAGAGTATTACACACACTAGGCAGGAGTAGCAGTGGGGTCTTAAGTCCTAGGTTCCACTTCTCTGTGCCTCTCATCCATCCTCCCTAGATCCTGCTGCTCTCTGTAAAATGACTCCACGACATCAAAGTACTTCAGAAAACAGAAATTTCCTTCAGTTCCACCCAGCTGCTCCAAAATTGCAAGGAAAAATTTAAATATGATATATTCAATGTATTACTGAATAATTCAGTCAACAGTTAAATTGGAATCCATTAAATGTGGATCAACATTTTTATTTTCCATTAAAACTGACTCAATTTCATGATCTCAAATTTTTTCGGTTTCACCAGAATTAAAGAAAAACAGTGAGACTCTTTGGTTCCAGTCATTTTTTCTGAAACAGTTCTTCTGCCTATTTCTAACAAAAGGATTTGTAACTTAGCAGATGTGAATAATGACACAGTAACATTACCTTCCCACCTCCTGTGTGGCAAACTACTTTACATTTCTGATATTTCCTGATACATCTCTAAGGATGCCTCTCTAAACAACAAACTTCATAAACTGATATAAAAAGTGAGAAATCAAAAAGATTACAATCTAATAAATTTAGTATACCATATTTTAAACTTCTTTCCTTCAGAATTTTGGGAAAGAGGAGAAGTTGAAGAAAATTTCTATTTCTGGAGGACTTAAAACACATGCAATAAAATACTTTAACACCAATGTTATAAGACATTTGACCAACTTGAGAAATGTTTGTCAGTTTTTACTAGGATTATTTCAGGGTTTGTGTTTATTCTTTTTCTTTTTAAAAAAAAACTTGCACAATGCAAGCTTTAAGGAGGGGATTCTGCCTCCAACAACAGCAACTGTACAGAACAATCTCTATCCCCATCCCACTGTCACATGATTTGTGTGTTTTCTGTATTTGGCTTTAAAACTGAGTGCCTTTGATGGACGTTCATCAAATTGTGTATTGCATCATAAACTCCCCAATTCCGTGAACATCCCCTAGTTTCCCTGTAGTCTCTAACTTTGTAGAGAATCCATAACTTTGTAAAGGGGAAATGTGGAAATACATACTCTACCTGCCAGATGGCAAAAAGTGGGGGTGAGGTTAGAAAAGAACTCAAAAAGAAAACTTCAGACTTGTTTGGAGAATGAAAGGCTAAAAGAACACATCAGTCTTTCCTTCCATTCTTCTCAGTGCCCAGCCCTTTCTCACATACAATGGTCTATGGAGCAGCTGGAAGAAGATCACAGAGTTGGAAGTCTGTGGGTTTCTCTCCCTCTTCCCCTAATGTTTTTAGTAGTACAGTGGTCCTCCCTTATTACAGGGTATAGGTTCTAAGACCCCTAGTGGATGCATGAAACCTCAGATAGTACAGAACTTGCTCTATTTTTTTTTTTACATGTATACAACCTGTGATAAAGTTTAATTTACAAATTGGGCAATGAGAGTAACAATAACTAGTAATAAAATAGAACAATTATAACAATATTCTCTAGTAAAAGTCATGTGAATTTCTCTTAATATTACTCTCTCAAAATTCTCTCTCTCAAAATATTTCTACAAATTTAATGCCTTTTCCATCTTAACTATGCACTTATCATGCACTGTGGCTGTAATTTTTGCATTTTGAGGTGTGACAGCAAAACTATCACTAATTTCTTTTTCCTTCTTCCCAGCTTCACAGATAGACTATTCATTCTTAGCGTAGATTTCAGCAATCTCAGCATACATTTTCTTTTTCCTTATTAAGTTGAGAATGTTCACCTTTTCACTTAAAAGAAGTACTTTACGGCTTCTCTTTGGTGTATTTTTAATTGCAAGCATCACTATTCCTGCTCTTTGGAGCCAGTGTTATGTAAAATAAAGGTCACTTGAACACAAGTACTGCAATGTCACAACAACTGGTCTGGTAACCAAGGTGGGCTACTAAGTGACGAACAGGTGGGATACACTGGACAGAGATGATTTATGGTCTGGGTGGGATGGAGCAGGACGTCACAAGATTTCGTCATGCTACTCAGAGAGGCCTGCAATTTAAAACTTAGGAATAATATATTTCTGGAATTTTCCATTTAATATTTTGAGACTGCAGTTGACTGTGGGTGAATGAAACTACAGAAAGAAAAACCATGGATGGGAGGGGTACAACTCTATCCAACCATATCAGGATAACAGTGAAATCAACTACATGGATCCAAGTTCATAGCCTTGGAAAGTTCTGGGTTTCTACAGAGTATCTGTAGTTTCCCTCTTTCTACATTCTTCCTATAATTAGGTATTTATCCTAATACCTTATATGTCTCGGTTTAATAGAACTTTTCCAGGATTGTATTTTAATCATGATGTATAAAATATCTGAAATGTTATAAAAAGCTAGCTTTATTATTTTTATTACTATTAAGAAAATTGTGTTCAACTGGCAGCAAGCCAGTTCTGTTCAACACGCCTTCAAACAAATACCCATATTAATTAATTCTAATAACATGTCTAACCTTAACTTTGTATTCCACTGTGGAATGCTTTTATTTCAAGACTGAGAGAGAGAACCTACAAAACTCACTTGGCATCAAGGAACCTTTAACTGAATATTTTTAAAACCCTAAGTATAGTTACTGAGCATTAGATTCTTTATGTATTAACCACAAAATACATTAAACATACAAGTATATGTAATGGATCTATTAATTTTAAAGGAGAAAGAATGGCCTCCCTACCTAGCCTTAGAAATAGAGGGTTACAGTATCTTTGAAGCTTCCTTTGGTCCCTTTCTAAGTACATCTTCCTCTTCTAAGATATAATCACTGTCTTGAATGTTGAGTGAATCTTTCCCTTCCTTTTCACTGTACTTTTTATAACAGTGAATATGTAAATATCCCTACATAATTGATCAGAAAGGAAATGGTATCATATGAATTCCCATGAGTAGCATTTTTTCCTTAATATTATGTGTTCCAGATTTACCCTTGTTGATTCACGTAGCTAAAGTTCACTTATTTTCCAGATGTATAGTACTCTGTTGATTTAATACACTATAATTTATTTATCCATCCTACTTATGAATACTTTGGTCATTTTCATTATTTTGCTATTCCAAACAGTAATATCTGAAACAGTTTGTACAGGTCTCCTAGATCACACGTGCTAAATAATTATCAATAGACTCATCGGACGACAGGATGTGCATATGTTTAATCTAGTTAGGTAACAGTAAATTTGTTTCCAAAGTGATTGTTCCAGAATTTACTCCCACCAACCAAGTATGCAAATGCCTGTTGTTCCACATCCTCACCAGTCTTTGAAACTGTCATATTTTCATATATGCCAATTAGTTGAGTGTGAAATTACATCTCATGGTAGTTTTACTTTGCATTTACTTGTTTACTAAGAAGCTTGAGCATCTTTCCATGTTGGCCATTTGTGCTTCCTCTTCTTTGAAACAGGTATTCATGTTTTTCACTCACTTGTCTATTGAATTGCCTGTTTTTGTTTTTTTTTTTCTTACTGATTTGTAGAAGTTCTTCCTGTAGTCAAGACCTCTGTCCTTTGTCAAATGTGATTGTCTTCTCTATGTAGCTTTTTGTACTTAAAATAACAAGAGACAGATGAGTTGATGTTTAGACCTTAGAGTTTGAAGGGATGAAAAGAAACCTAAATCAAATCGTGTTTTTAGCTGGAGATACGGGATTATATGGGTGAGGAAATAAAGTGGCAGATAGACAAGTCTGGCAAATGAGTCAGTGAAAAGAAGAGGAGGCAGCATTAACAAGATGCAGCAGCAGAAGGAAATAAAGAGTTCTAGTGTCTGATTCAAAACAAGTGGACTCCAGCCACTCCGACATATAGAAAGGGAGGAGAAACCAAGAAGCAATCAGGAAGGAGAGACAATGTGAAATGCTGTAAAATCGAGGCCCTCAGAATGAGAGTGATATTTCCAACTAACCAACTCATTGCCGCTCATAGAAAATACTCATTTGAGAATCAAAATCTCTTCCAGATCTTAAACAATGAGAATTGTCATACAAGAATCAGAAGACTTCAGCCAAGAATAGAATCTCTCCAGATTCCTTTTAGCCAAAATCTACCTATGAAGTCAAGTCAGTTAGTTCTTAGCACTAAATAGATGAAACACTTCTTTTCTAGACTATCTTCTATAATGGAGTGTAATTTCTTTCTTTTTTTTTTTTTAATTGAAGTTCAGTTAGTTACAATGCGTCAATTTCTGGTGTACAGCACAATGTCCCAGTCATGCATATACATACATATGTTTTCATATTCTTTTTCCTTAAATGTTATTACAAGATATTGAACATAGTTCCCTGTGCTGTACAGCAGAAATTTTTTAAAATCTTATTTTTTATATAGTGGCTAACATTTGTAAATCTCAAACTCCCAAATTTATCCTTTCCCACCCGCTTTCCTCAATAACCGTAAGATTGTTTTTACTGTCTGCCAGTCTGTTTCTGTTTTGAAGATGAGTTCATAGTGTCTTTTTTCTTTTTTGATTTATTTTCTTTTTTTTTTAGAGTGATACCATATGGTATTTTTCTTTCTCTTCCTGGCTTACTTCACTTAGAATGACAATCTCTAGGTCCATCCATGTTGCTGCAAATGGCATTATTTTATTTTTTATGGCTGAGTAGTATTCCACTGTATAAATACACCACAGCTGCTTTATCCAGTCAACTGTCAATGAACATTTAGGTTGCTTCCATGTCTTGGCTATTGTATATAGTGCTGCTATGAACATTAGGGTGCATGCATTTTTTCACATTAGAGTTCCCTCTGGATATATGCCAGAAGTGGGATTGCTGGATCATATGGTAAGTCTATTTTTAGTCTTTTAAGGAATCTCCATACTATTTTCCACAATGGCTGCACCAAACTACATACCCATCAGTAGTGTAGGAGAGTTCCCTTTTCTCCACAGACTCTCCAGCATTTATCATTCATGGACTTTTGGATGATGGCCATTCTGACTGGTGTGAGGTGATAACCATACTGTAATTTTGATTTGCATTTCTCTGATAATCAATGATATTGAGCATTTTTTCATGTGCCTATTGGCCATTTGTATGTCTTCATTGGAGAAATGCTTGTTTAGATCCCCTGCCTATTTTTGGATTGGGTTTTTTTTTTGTTAAGTTGTATGAGCTGTTTATGTATTCTGGAAATGAAGCCTTTGTCAGTCGCATCATTGGCAAATATTTTCTCCCATTCTTTAGGTTGTTTTGTTTTGCTTATGGTTTCCTTTGCTGTGCGTAAAAGCTTGTAAGTTTAATTAGGTACTATTTATTTTTTATCTTATTTCTATTGCCTGAGTAGACTACCATAGAACATTGCTAAGACTTACGTCAGAGAATGTTTTGCCTATGTTTTCTTCTACAAGATTTATCATATCTTGTATTATATTTATATGTATTATGTTTACATCTTGAGGCCATTTTGAGTATTTTTGTGTAAAGAGTGAGGGAGTGTTCTAACTTCATTGATATACATGCTGCCATCCAGTTTTCCCAATGCCACTTACTGAAGAGATTGTCTTTTCTTCATTGTATATTCTTGCCTCCTTTGTTGAAGTCTAATTGACCATAGATCTGTGGGTTTATTATCTGGACTCTCTATTCTGTTCCATTGATCCGTATGTCTGTTTTTGTACCAATACCATGCTGTTTTGATTACTGTGGCTCTGTAGTATTGTCTGAAGTCTGGAAGGGTTATTCCTCCTGCTTTGTTCCTTTTCTTCAATATTGCTTTGACAATTCTGGGTCTTTGGTGATGCCACATAAATTTTAGGATCATTTGTTCTGGTTCTGTTAAAAAAAAAAAGTCCTGGTAATTTGATAGGGATTGCATTAAATCTGTAGATTGTCTTGGGCAGTATGGCCATTTTAATGACATTTGTTCTTCCAATCCAAGACCATTTATTTAATTCATCTTTAATTTCCTTAATCAGTGTTTTGTAGTTCACCCTGTATAATCCTTTCACCTCACTGGTCAGGTGTATTCCTAAGTATTTTATTGTTTTGGATGTGATTTTAAAGGGGATTGTTTCTTTACTTTCTTTTGCTACTAATTCATTGTTAGTGTAAAGAAATGCAACTGATTTTTGTATGTTCATCTTGTATCCTGCTACTTTTCTGAATTCCTTTATCGGCTCTAGTAGTCTCTGTGTGGAGCTTTTATGGTTTACTATATATATTATCATGTCATCTACATGTAGTGACAATTTTACCTCTTCTTTTCCAATTTGGATCCCTTTTATTTCTTTTTCTTGCCTAATTGCTCTGGCTAGGACTTCCAATACTATGTTGAATAGAAGTGGTGTAAGTGGGCATCCTTATCTTTTTCCAGATTTTAGTGGGAAGGCTTTCAGTTTTTTACCATTAAGTACTATGCTGGCTATAGGTTTGTCATAAATAGCTTTTATTATGTTGAGATATGTTCCCTCTATACACACTTTGGTAAGTTTTTTTTTTTTATCATAAATGGGTGTTGAACTTTATCAAGTCCTTTTTCTGCATCTATTGAGATGATCATGTGGTTTTTGTACTTTCTTTTGTTGATATGGTGTATTACATTGATTGTGTATGTTGAACCATCTTTTGTCCCTGGGATGAATCCAACTTGATCATGGTGTATGATCTTTTTCATGTGCTGTTGGATTCTGTTTGCTAATATTTTGTTGAGGATTTTTGCATCTATGTTCATCAGTGATAGTGATATTGGCCTGTAATTTTCTTTTTTTGGTAGTGTCTTTGTCTGGTTTTCATATCAGGGTAAAGGTGGCTTCATAGAATGAGTTGGGGAGTACTCCCTCCTTTTCAATCTTTTGGAAGAGTTTGAGAAGGACTGGTATGAGTTCTTTGTATGTTTAGCAGAATTCTCGAGTAAAGCCATCTAGTCCTGGACTTTTGTTTTCAGGGAGGTTTTTTAATTGCTAATTCTATTTCATTTCTAGTGATCGGTCTGTTCAAGTGGTCTATTTCTTCTTGATTCAGTCTTGGTGGGACTGTATGTTTCCAAAAACTTGGCCATTTCTTCTAGGTTATCCAATTTGTTTCCATATAGTTGTTCATAATATTCTCTTGTAATATTTTGTAATTTCTGTGGTATTGGTTGTAATTTCTCCATTTTCCTTTCTTATTTTGTTTATTTGTGTTCTCTCTTCTTCTTGATGAGTCTGGCCAGAGTTTGTCGATTTTGTTTACTTTTTCAAAAAACCAGCTTTTGGCTTGATTGACTTTTTTGTATTGTTTTTTCTATTTTACTTATTTCCTTCATAATCTTTATTATTTCCTTCCTTCTGCTGACTTTTGGTTTTGTTTGCTGTTCTTTTTCTATTTTTTTTTTAGGTTATAGGTTAGGTTGTTTATTTGAGATTTTTCTTCTTTTTTGAGGAAGGCCTGTATCACTATGAACTTCACGTTTAGGACTGCTTTTGCTGCATCCCATAGATTTTGTATGGTTGTGTTTTCATTGTTGTTGGTCTCAAAGTATTTTTTAATTTATTCTTTGATTTCATCATTGACCCAATGGTTTTTTTAAAGAGCATGTTGTTTAATCTCCATGCTGTCATTTTTTTTCTCCTTTGTTTTTCTGTGGTTGATTTCTAGTTTCATGGCATCATGGTCAGAAAAGATGCTTGAAATAACTTCTGTCCTCTTAAATTTGTTGAGGCTTCTTTTGTGTCTGAGTACATGATCTATCCTAGAGAATGTTCCATGTGCTTTTGAAGAGAATATATATTCTATTTGAGAGGGACATGATGTCCTAAAAATATCAACCGATTCCAACTGTTCTATTGTGTCATTTAGTTTCTCTGTTGGCCTTACTGATTTACTGTCTGGAAGATCTGCCCTACTATGATTGTGTTCATATCAATTTCTCCCTTTATATCTATTAGTATTTGCTTTATGTATTTAGGTGTTCTTATATTGGGTGCATATATGTTAACTAGTATAATGCCCTCATCTAGTATTGCTCCTTTAATCATGATATAGTGTCCTTCTTTATGGCCTTTGTTTCTAAGTCTATTTTGTCTGAAATCAGTATTGCTACTCCTACTTTCTTGTTGTTCCCATTTGCATGAAATATCTTTTCCATCCTCTCACTTTCAATCTGTATGTGTCCTTCTCCCTAAAGTTGGCCTCTTGTACGCAGCAGATTGTAGGTTCTTGTTTTATTATCCAGCCTTGTGTCTTTTGACTGGAGCATTCAGTCCATTGACATTTACAGTAATTATTGATAGATATGTGTTTATTGCCATTTTGAACTTAGTTTTCCAGTTGATTTATTTCCTCTTTGTTCCTTTCTTTTTCTTTTTTGTGGTTTGATAATTTTCTTCTGTATTATCTTGGTTTCTTTTTGGTTTTTGTGACTCTGTTGTATGCTTCTGACTTGTGGTTACCCTGTTTTTGAAGTATATTAACCCATTACTGTATCTTTTTGCTTTAATAGATATGAGTGATGGTTTTATATAGGATCAGAAGCCTGCCATTAATGAAGAGCATTTATTAATTAAGAAATGTGGTATCTTAGGAAAAGAGATGTTTTTATCACTTTTAAAAAAAAAAACTAAGAAACTTACTTTGGATTAAATTCCATTTTAAGCTCTTTACAAATACTAATTCATTTCAGTCAAATAATATTTCTAAGAAGCAGTAATGGTATTATTCCCATTTTACAAGACTTAGGGAAAACTTAGGAAATTTGCTCAAAGTCATAGAGGCAGGAAGTAGGAGAGCCAGGGTCAGAACCCACACAGTTCGCCTTCGTAGTCCATGATCTAACTCAGCATGCTCCACAGCCACTGCAGGATGGGTTGCTTCTTCAAACACCTGTTTCATCTTCCTGGGGGGAAGATCAGTTATAAATCCAAATGATTTCTGCTGACTTGTCTGTTTTCAGCCTTGATTCATGTTCCCCTTCTCTTCTAAAGATGATTTCTGAAATTTAGTTTTAATGAAGGATTGATTGTAAATGTTAGCCTTTGAGTTAAGAGCAAAGTCTATGAGTTGGAGAACTCATAAACTACCAGTTCCGTTGTTGAAACAGATGTAAGAGGGTAGACAGCCAAGAGAGAGATGATGTCTCAATCAAAAGAAATCTAAATTTAAAACTTAACTTAAGGTCCATAGTTATATGAACAGGAGCAATGTAGAGATTAAATAGGAACTTTACTGGTAAAATATAGGGTAATGACAGAAGTCTCAAAGAATAAGACTTACTTAAAACTTACCAAAAATAGTCATCATCTTAAAACATAGGTTGTACATAATTTCTTAGAAAAGCACTTGGGGCTATTCTGGAAAATCAAATCTATGAATGCATACACACCTGAAGAAGCCACAAACCAAAATTCATTTTAGAGATTAAAGTGGCATTAAACAAGGTACATGTACAGAGACATCTACCAGAAACACATTCATTTTCTGTACTTTCTAAGTAGAGAAATACCTAGATATGACAACAAAAAAGAAACAAACCAAAAACTGAATCCCTAAATTCTATCAAATCAGTTTAGTAATCGGACTTGTATTCCTTGCCAAAAGCATTTTTGTTTTCAGTAGTGTTCTGGAAAGAGTAGTTTGATGGTGACTTGGGGTAAAGAGAAGGTTAAACTAAGAAGAAGTAGCTGTTACGGTTTCTACTACTACCAACACCCCACCCCTAGGAGAATGGAGAACCATAAAAGGGCATTAAGTTGTTGGTTTTATTTGAAGCAAAGAGAGGATTGTAAGAATTATCAAAGAAAACTTAAATGGAAAAACAAACTTTAAAAAAGATGAGTCCTCTGCATCCATGTAGTTCACTGTCAGAAATAATTGTTTTTCCCCCTGTCCTTGCGGTTTTTAGTTTTTATGGTTTTATTCAGTCATATTTACAGTTTTGGCCAAAAGCGTTTAACCTTTGAGAAGCCAACTAGGTTCTGGGAAGAATGCCTGTTCCAAACTAGGCCCGGCAAGAATTGCACAATTCAGTGTATTACTGAGAGGCGAGCTCAGCACAGGACTGACAGCTACTGTAAATTTAGGAAAACAAAGGAACATTCCAGCAGCCAAGTAGCTAAAAAGAAAGCATCAAAGGACATCTGTAGCACAACATTTGATTAAAGAACAACAAAAAACTGTTACGAATTACTTGCAGACACAAACCCAAACAAAATATCTGAGTCCCATGAAAGGTCATCAATGTTAAACCCATGCAGCTGGCATATCTGGAAAGTGTCTAGCTTCCCAAAACCATGAAGGTAACAACCGGACCCTACTTACACAGCATCTTAGATGACTGGGGAAGGTATCTGTGACTGATCCGAGGGCCTCTGTTCTATTTAAAATGAGATTGAAGGTAGGCTTTATGAGTCTACATAAGATGAATAATAAAATGATCCCAAATTGATTTACCTAATCATACGTGGCCCAAAGTACTAGGAAAATAAGAGGAAAGCAGTTATAGTGAAAGGAACCCTAAGAGCCATCAGAAAACTCTGCACAGTAAGCTCAGCTGTATTCTAAATAAGTCTATTTTTTTTAGTTTCCTTCTTGTAAGATGTTGTATGACAGCTGCTTTGAATTTCTTGGAACAAAGGCACCAAACAGCGGAGTACAGGGAAGGCAAAGAACGCTGAATTCTGAGAATAACCCACAACCCATTTTTGAGCAAGGGCAGATTTGTATGTGTCTTATCTTAACTAATCTCTCATAACGTTTCCTACCACTTAAGATACTTGAAAATACGTTCTTAATCAGGTCCCCATCATGTAAACTATCTACTAAGAAATAGAGGTTTATTGTCGTTGTTAACAGGCCAACAAAATGCCAAAAAGCACTGGCAGATGAGAGCATGAGCAGGCAGTTATGTGTAATTAGTCATTTAGGAAATTGAACTGAGATCAAACCTGACTCTCTAGCTTGACAGTCAAAGCCGCAGAGAACCCACAGGTGTTCCGATGTCCTGAGCTGCTAAGGCTCATATCCTCCCGTGTCGGGGGACAGGGGGACTCACCCTGTGGAAGAAGAGGCATTCCTCTTCCCAGATACTGCCTGATTGCAACCGTTGTTTCTCAATACAAACCCCAAAAAGCAGGCTAGAAGTGGGTTTCGGTAATCCTGCATCACAGCCAGGATGGCTAAGTCAGTATCTGGCCTCTGTGAAGGGCCAGCTGTGAGGGACGAGACACAGACATCTCCAGGGAGTTCTGCTCCTCAAGTTTTCATGGGGGCAGGAAATATTTACTAATGCAGCACGGTAGCTCAGCTCCAAGTAGCTGCGTGTCTCCAAGCCAGAGGACGCATAGCACCCTGGCCTAAGGCCCTAGAATGACCTGCTGCTTGCATAAATTGGCCCGAGGTCCGCCTCCTACACAGAGCCCTTTGGCACAGTACAGTCCCCGCGAGGCCATGCCTCTTAGCCAAAACACACTCAACATTTTCCTAGTAGGGAAGAAAGTGAGATGGGTCAGGAGGTAAAAGAGAACAGCTACGTTTTCCACTGCGGCACCAAGAAGACCACACTTAGAGAAATTGAACAATAACCTTTACTATTATCTTGCGTCTCAAGCAACTCTAAAAGCCTTAGAAAACAACCAGCACCGTTCTCCCACACCTCCTCAATAATTTTCCTAACACGTGTGCAATTCCTGGAGTCCATCCTCCTCCTATGGGAGATGCCTTCATATTTTAAATTACACTAAGTGGATAGCAGGGATGTTTCTGCTTCTCTTCTTTGTTTATCCTGTCGCCTGATCTGTGGTTGATTCGATCAATATTCCGTACTCTCAGGAAAGATGTGACCCAGTAATTGCTGGTCATGACTTAACTGTAGCACTGATTCAGGTAGTCTTCTAAAGAGTTGCATTTTATAAAGTCTAGGAAGGTAACATACATATTGGGGTCACTTTTAGTTTCCCAGGAGCTTTATACAGAAACCTGAAGAAACGTGTAAGCTCAGTGAGTAGATGTGTTTACTTAAAATATTTAAAATGTAAAGTTAGTACATGGGCAGAGGGGAAAGAAAAGCTAAAACGTATCAATGGTGCAAATATTATTTGTAGTAGTTTGCTAAATCTCTACAGCATGTTAAGATCACACATTTGATAGCTGGTAATAACAGTACAGTCCTCAGAGGGTTGTGGTGATGACCAAAAGAGACTATATATAAAGTGCTCAATAAAGAATTTATCTTGTAAGGACTTAACTAAATACTGTTACTGTGATAACAATGAAGATGATGGCAAAATATTTATTCTAGAGAGGCTACAACTCTCTACCTATCATGTCATTCACTCTGATTACCACACCAAAATAGGGCCATTCTATTTTAACCTAAGGAGATTTATAAAAGGCTCTGTTCATAGTTCAAACACTTGAAAAGAGAGAATCAAGAAGGCAATTCTAAGAGACAGAATCGGCAGAAGAGTGGAGCAGAAATCTGCCCGGAAAGAGTTAGTCAACCTTGTGTTTGGCTACAGCAGAAAGTTTAAAAATAATCATCTTTTTCCATATTTAAACTATTATCCATTTATTTTCTCGGGAAACTAGAAAGCAAAAACAGAGTAAAACCATACTTGAACCTATCCAATGCTGACTTTATTAAGTTGGCCAGTTGAACTATCTCTAATCCAAAAAGTTTAATTAATAGCAAGGTTGAATATAACTTGGATAACAAAATCTCCTTTAGATCTTAAAAGCATTTTCCTAGAAAGAGTCACTGTCTAACAGTCTGCTAAAATTTGTCACGATACCATCTATAGCTAAGACAAAATATGAAAAAGTAAATTCTGTTTTAATGAAATACATATTTGTATAAAAATGATCTAAGAAATCTATTCCGAAAGCTTAATATTTTTTCCTATTTTTATTTTTGAAACTGTTTATTTCAAAATTCATCTTTCAGCTTCACCTCTTATCTGTGCTTGTTTAAACATTGTGCAAAGTATATTATGAAAAAAAAATCAGCTTTTTTTTTTTTTTTAAAACCATGTAGTACCCCCTTGGGTGATCCTGCAAAAGGTAACAATGGCGATAACAGTAAAATAACACCCTTGCCATATCAAATGCTATTTATTTGTACTGAGGTAGAACTGGCATATAACACAGTAGTTTCGGGTGTACATCATAATGAATCTATATTTGTATACACTGCAAAAAAACAGCAGAATTTGTCTCGTTAACATCCACTGCCATATATAGTTAACAAAATTATTTTTTCTGTGATGAGAACTTTTCAATCTGTAATACAGTGTTCCTAACTACAGTCAATCCCCATGAGTTATTTCTAGAAATTTGTAGCTGTTGACCCCCTACAACCATTTTGCCCACCACCAGCCTCTGGCCATCAACAATCTGGTCCTTGTAACTACAGCTCCTAGTTGTTGTTGTTTTTAAGATGCCACATATAAGTAAGATCATAATGGTGTGTGTTTCTCTGTCGGACTTACTTCACTTAGCAAAATACTCTGAAGGTCCATCTGTGTTGTCTCAAGTGGCAGGGTTTCCTTCTTTTTAATGGCTGAATAATATTCCCTGTATATCTACACCACATCTTCTTTAACCATTCGTTCATTGGTGGACACCTGCATTGTTTCCACATCTTGGCTACTGTAAATAATCCTGCAGTGAACATTGGGATGCATATATCTTTTCAAGTTAGTGTTTTTGGTTCCTTCAGATAAATACCCAGAAGTGGAACTGCTGGATCAAATACGGTAGTTCTATTTTAATTATTCAGAAGCAGCCATACTGTTGTCCATAGTGACTACCAATTTATATTCTCATCAGTAGTGCACAAGGTCTCCCTTATTCTCCACCATCTCACCAAATGACTTGCTATTTCTCGTATTTTTGGTAATAGCCATTCTAACAGTTGTGAGGTGGTCTTTCATTGTGGTTTTGATTTGCATTTCCCTGATGGTTAAAGATTTTGAGCACCTTTTCAGGTATAATATTTGCCATCTGTATGTTTTCTTTGAAAAAATGTCTATTCAGAACCACTGCCCATTTTTTGAACAGATTGTTTCTTTGCTATTGAGTTAAATGAATTCTTTATATATTTTGGCTATGAATCCCAATTTTCATATATTTTCTCCCATTTGGTAAGCTGCCTTTTCATTTTATTGTTGGTTTCCTTTGCCTTAAAGATGATTTTTGGTCTGAAGTAGTCGCACATGTTTCTTTTTGCTTTTGTTGCCTTTGATAGTGCGGTCAAATGCAAAAAATCATTACAAAGACCTTTATCAAGGAATTTACTGCCAATGTTTTCATCCAGGAGGTTTATGGTTTCAGGTCTTCAGTCTAAATTATTGAGTTAACTTTTGTATATGGTATAAAATAGTGGTCCAGTTCCATTCTTTTCAATGTGGCCATCCAGTTTTCCCAGCATCATTTATTAAAGAGTCTGTCCTCTCCCTATCATATATTCTTGGCCCCTTGGTCATAAACTAATTGATCATATATGTATGGGTTTATGTCTGGGTTCTCTATTCTGTTCCAATGGCGAAGATGTTTGTTTTTGCGATGATACCATACTGTTTTGATTACTGTAGTTTTATAATACAGTCAAAATCAAAGAGTGCCATGCCTCAAGCTTTGTTCTTCTTTCTCAAGATTGCTTTGGCTATTCTGGATCCATTGTAGTTCCATACAAATTTCAGGATTGTTTGTTCTATTTCTGTGAAAAATGATACTGAAATTTTGATAGAGCTTGCACTGAATTTATATATTGCTTTGAGTAGCATGGACATTTTAATAATAATTCTTCCAATCCATGAGCACAAATATCTTCACAGCTATTTATATTTTCTTCGGTCTCTTTCATCAGTGTCTTACAGTGTTCAGTACACAGGTCTTTCACCTGTTTTGTTAAATTTATTCCTAGGTATTTTGATGCAGTTGTAAATGGGATTCTTTTCTTGAGTTTTGATAGTTTATTATTAGTGTATAGAAGTGGAACAGATATTTTATATTACTATTCAATACTGCAGCTTTACTGACTTCACTGTCTGGATCTACCAGTTTTTTGAAGTGTCTTTATAGAGTTTTTGATACCTCAGATTATGGCATCTACAAATAGTAACAGTTTTACTTCTTTCTTTTAAATTGGACGTCTGTTTTTTTCTTGCCTAATTGCTCTCTCTAGGGCTTCCAATATCATGTTGAATAGAAGTAGTGGGAGTGAGCATCCTTGTTTTGTTCCCAATCTTAGAGGAAAAGCTTTCAGCTTTTCACAGTTGAGTATATTAGCTGTGGGCTTGTCATATAGGGCCTTTATTATGTTGAAGTATGATCCCTCTATACACACTTTGTTGAGAGTTTTTATCATGAATGGATGTTGAATTTTGTCAAATGCTTTTTCTACACTGAGATTACCAAATGACTTTTATTCTTCACTCTGTTAATGTAGTGTATCACATTCATTTTGTTAATGTGTATCATACTGATTTATGGACATTGAAGTACCCTTGCTTCCCTAGAATAAATCCCAGTTGATCATGGTGCAAGATTTTTTGAATGTATTGTTGAATTCATTTAGCTAATATTTTGTTAAGGATTTTTGCACCTCTGTTCATCAAGGATGTATCATCCTGCGGTTTCTTTTCTTGTGGTGTCTTTGTCTAGTTTTGGTATCAGAGTAATGCTGGCCTCATAAAAGTTTGGAAGTGTTCCCTCCTCTTGTATTTTTTGGAAGAGTTTGAGAAGAGTGGTTGTTAATTCTTCTTGAAGGATTTGGCAGAATTCACCAGTAAAGCCATGTGGCCCTGACTTTTGTTTGTTGCAATGTTTTTTTATTACTGATTCAATGTCCTTCTTACAAATAGGTCTGTTCAGATTTCTTGTTTTTTCATTAGTCAATTTTGGTAGGTTGTGTGTTTCTATAAATTCATCCCTTTCTTCTAAGTTGTCCAAATTGTTGCCTCTTATACCTTGTATTTCTGTGATATTAGTTATGTCTCCTCTTTCACTTCTGATATTGAGTCAGTCTCTTTCTTGGTGAGTCTAGCTAAACATTTATCTGTTTCATTTTTTCTACTCTGATCTTTATTTCCTTCCTTCAGCTAATCATGGGCTTTGTTAGTTCTCATGTTTCTAGTTCCTTGAGGTGTAAAGTTAGGTTTTCTGAGATTTTTCTTGTTTCTTGAAACAGGCATTTATTACTATAAATGTCCCACATAGAACTGCTTTTGCTCTGTCCCATAAGTTTTGATATGTTTACATTACATTTGTCTCAAGGTATTTTTTAATTTCTTTTTTATTTTTGACCCATTGGTTGTGTGGTAGCATGTTGTCTAATCTCTACATATTTGTGAATTTTCCAGTTTTTCTCTTTTAATTGATTTCTCATTTCATACCATTGTGGTTAATGATTTTAGTCTCCTTATACTTATTAAGATTTGTTTTGTGGCCTAATATATGCTCTGTCCTAGAGAATGTTCCATGTGCACTTGAGAAGAATATGTATTCTGTTGCTTTTGAATGGAATGTTTTGTGTCTATCTGTTATTTAAGGCCAATATTTTAATACTGATTTTTTTGTCTAGCTTATCTGTCCATTAACAGTAGGAGACTTTAATATTCTACTTCCATTATTGTACTGCTGTCTGTTTCTCCCTTTAGGTTTGTTAAGATTTGCTTTATATATTTAGACAGTCCAATATTGGCACATAAATATGTACAAATGTTACATCCTCTTGTTGGACTGACTACTTTAGTTATTATTACTTTTATCTTTTAACCTCCTAGTCGCTTTATAAATGATTACTCTACCACATTTACAACACTAGACTATTCTGAATTTTACTATATATTGATCTTTACCTGTAAGATTTATGTTCATATGTTTTCCTTTTACTAATTGGTGCCCTTTCTCTTCATCTTAAAAAAGGTCAGTCTAATGGTGATAAAGTTGTTTTGTTTTTGCTTGTCTGAAAACGCTCTTTATCTCCTCCTTAATTCTGAAGAACAACTTTGCTTAGGTAGCGTATTCTGGGTTGGAAGTTTTCTTTCTGCATTTTGAACATATTGTGCTACTCCCTTCTGTTTTGTAAAGTTTCTGCTGAAAAATCTGCTTATAGTCTTATGGATGTTCCCTTATATGTAACAAAGTGTTTTTCTCTAGCTACTTTTAAGATTCTCTCCTTGGCTTTAAATTTTGACATTTTAATGATAATGTCCCTTGATGTAGATCTCTTTGGGTTACCTTATTTGGAAATTTGGGAGCTTCCTGAATCTAGATGTCTGTTTCCTTCCCATGTAAGGAAAGTTTTCTACCCCTTTCCCTCTCTCTCCTCTTTCTGGGGCCCCATAACATAAATGTTTGTCCACTTGATGTTATGTCATATATTCCTTAATCTATCTTCACTTTCTTTTTATCCCACTACTCTGATTGAAGAGTTCCGCTGCCCTATCTTCAGGTTCACAGCTCCTTCCTTCTACTTGATATACACCTCAGGTGTATTTTTCAGTGCAGTTTTGTATTCTTCAGCTTTGTGACTTCATATTTGATACTACTGCATATTCCTGTCTTTGCTGAAGTTCTCACTATGTTCATCCATTCTTCCCTTATTTTGAACTATTTACCAGGTAAATAATTTATCTCTGCTTCATTAAGGACGTGTGTGTGTGTGTGTGTTTCCCTGTTCTTTCATTTGGAACATATTACTGTTTCTTCAATTTCCTTGACTCTTTGTCTTTTCTTCTATGCATTAGAAAGAACCACCACCTCTCCCAGTCTTGAAAGAGTAGCCTTGGGTAGGAGACGAACCTTACCATTAAATCGTGCCTGAGCTCTTGGTTGTCTCAAAACATTTGTGATTATTCAAGCAGCTTATTTTGTTTCTTGTGGCTCTCAGTATTTGAGGTTATGCCAAGACCTATCAGTGTTCCTAAGAGGAGGATCTCAGTCAGCACCTAAAGCCAGGATCATTGGAAGCCAGACCCTCAGGCAACAGCCTTTAAATATACAAATACTTTATACTCCTGTAGGACCCTAAGCGTAAGTTCCACCAGCCACCAGGGCCAGGCAGTCTAGTCTCGGGGTAGCAGTCACGAAATCAGGATGTCAGACAAGGGTACAAGTGTCTTCCAGGAGATACCAGTGATCTGTAGCAAAGCAGAAGGTACATAGATGGCACCCATGGACACCCATCCCCAAGTGCAACTCTGTAGGCTTCTACATTGTGCCAAATCGGAAGCCTGCCCCTCAGATCAAAGCTCAGTTGAAGGAAATAGGCATCTTTCACAAACAAACACACTGGGGGTGCACTTTAGTCTTCCGTCTGTGCAATGCCCTGGGAGTACTAGTCTGCCAAGGACTGTCTCTCGATTTGTTACATCCCATGGGACCTGGGAATGCAAGTTCTGCCGGCCAGCAGAGCTAGGCGATCATGGAGCATTCCCTGTATGGCAGCCATAAAAACTGGTCACCAGATGTGTGTAAAAGCTCCTCTCCAGGAGATACTGGTGCACGGGAGCTTAGTGGAGGGAGAGCGTGAAGATAGTGCCTGCCCTCTGAGGTCGCTGGAGAGGTTTACAGCAGGCCCTTAGATGTGTGTTTCATTAGAAGCCTGCCTCTCAGGGTGCAGCTATGAAGATAAGCTAATAGGCCTCTTTCATAGACTTCCTTAGACTGTTGCCTCGGGTTGTGTCCTGGGGGTGGTAGCCATTTAAGGAGTCTTTCTCCATTGGTGATAGTCCTGTGGGATCCTTGAGTGTAAGCCCTAGTGGCGACCAGAGCCAGGTGATCTAGAGGTGTCCCCAGGGCAGCAGCTGCAAGAATCAGGACGCTAGAGGAGGGCACAAATCCCTCGCACTGGGAGATTCCAGTGCGCTGGAGGGAGGCAGAGGGGTGAGGAGAGCTTTAGTAGGCCCCTAGGTGTGTGTTAAATCAACCCCTCGGGCTGACTTTAAGCAAATAAGGCCCTTTTACGTAATGTTTGGCACTTTGCAATTGGCTGTCTCTGTACCAGTCCCCGGTGACAGGTGAGGCCCAGCACGCGAGCCCTTTAAGAGCTGTTTCTCGGTCCCTAGCCTTGTGGTCTTACTGAAATGAGTCCCAGTGGTTTTGTTTTGGGGGCTTGTCTCTCTAGTGCAGGTCTGAGAAGTTGGGGACCTGAATGTGGGGTTTAAACTCCTCACCCCCTCAGAGAGAAGCTCTAGGTTTTCTGTTTCCTTCTGATTGTGGCTCACTGTACCAGGGGTGGGATTAATGGTGACATTGTGTGTCAGCTTCTCATCTGCTTTGAGGTGGGATTTTTTTTTTTTCTCATTCACCTGATGTGAGTTGCTCAGCTAGTATTCAGGGGTTTTTTTTGTTGTTGTTTTTTTTATATTAGAGGAACTTGTCCCATATGTAGCTACAGATTTTGTGTGTCTTAGAGCCTGGACTCACCTCCTCCCAGTGTCACCAACTGGAACCAGAAGTCCCCATGTAGAATGTTTTCAGGCTAGCATCAGTGACTATTACAGAACTCCCAGGCTTGGACAGGTCACCTGAGACAGGAGGTCTGCATGGGAGCATGGGAGTAAACAAACACAAAGGAAGCTGGCAGTATTCACAGCCCTGGGATCAGGCAGCTGAGCGGGCCCAGCAGGAGGAGCCTCACTTGAGATATGTGCCCCCAGCCCCCACCTCCAGAAGAGCCAGGCTCACACCAAAGAGGCACAGCAGTCCGCCAGGCACCGCAGGCAAGATGAAGGGGAACCAGCCAAGGGAAACGTTAGGGTGAAATGAGACACCAAAGCACATTTCAAAGCTGTGCACAGGAGGTAAATCCTCTTATTTATGGAATTAACTTGTGAATTGATGGCGTTGTTACTCTTTCGCCATCGCTCTCCCGCCACCCATGTTACCTATTAATACCATCTGTTTTTTTTAAGGCACCATCACAAGTTTCAATGACAGGACAGCATGACATTGAAATTATAAGGTATAAATACCCGCACCTTCATTTAGTGTACAAACAACTCCAGAGCCAAGAAAAACCTATGAACTTGTTATTTGCAAGTACTTTAAAATAACAAATACAGATAAACCTGGTTTTCCCCTAAAACAATTTTTTTGTAGCCTTGCTGTAGTACTTTAAATTGTAGAAAGGCCAAAAATAAAACGCCTCTTACTTAGCTGTCTCCCAATCCTCTGCACTCCATCAGGGCCACCTCCCCGCCCGACTGAGGTTTTCTGGAGTCATTACCGTCTCTGCCCATTCAGACAGGCCAGTGCCAGAACTACCCAAGGAAAGGTTGCTGGTGGTTTTTGTTTTTGTATTTGGTTTCAACAAGGCTTCTGGCAATAGGAAAATAACACTCTTAGGGGCACAAAAACAAAGACGTTCCAATTTATGATCATCCTGCCATCTTCAAGAGTGGTACAGACAGCCAACTATTCTGTTGATTAGGATCTGGAAAATTAAAGCCTATTTTCTAGTCTTGACTCTCTCACTAGTGGGCTAAGTGACCTTGAACAAGTCATTTCACTCTGTATCCAGATGCATCTAGTAAGGGGGAAAGTGATCTTCAAGTTCTTTTTGAGCACTAAGTTTCTATGATAATCTATCATCTATAAATAGAATTTCAAATCTAACTCAGGGTCTTTTCTTAGCCTTGAGCAGAGGCATTCCTTGGCTTAACATAATATTCAAAGCACAAGGGAAAGTTAATTAACGTTGAATACAGGTTGACTCCAAGCTGGCTAAGTCCCAGGAGCAGAGGGTCAGATGGCTCGTGTTAGGTGAAGAGAAAGAGCCAGGCAGCGGGGAGGTTGTACGAAGTACAAAGGCACAGGGGCAAAAATATGATCGTTTTAGAGCAAAAAGTGGCTCAGTATTGTTGAAGCAGGAAAACCAGGGATAAAGCGTTCAGTTTTCCATTGCAGAAATGAGGAGGCAGGATGACTCTGAGGAATATTAACTAGGATGTGCAGGAGTTGGTAAGACCCTGGATGAGGCAGTGAGGGGAAGAGTCCAGTGCGACTTTCTGGTTCTGGAGCCATTTACCAAGGAAGAAAAATTGCTTGTTTTTCCTGCAAAATATTTTAAAACTAAGTCTGAGAATATTCAAATGGTGACGTCTAAGAGGTGGCTGAATACACAGGTCTGGAGCTTGGGAGATGGTTAGATCTGGGCTAGGGAGTGAGAGGCAGCTGAAACTCTTGGAGTGAATAAAATTAAGTTGCCGAGGGAGAATGTCCCAAAGGAAAAGAGAGGAGACTTAAGGGAACATTTAAGGAAAGGACTGAGGAAGAGGAGTAGGCAGAGGCGACTGAGGACTGAACCAGGGAGGAGAAGCTTCCAAGGCACCTCCCTTTCCTGGAGTAAGAGAGAAAACTTTTTCAAGGAGGTTGTGTCAAATACTCTATTTAGCCAGAGAAATGTCAGTGATGTAATAGAGATGGAAATGAATAGCAGTGAGATGAGAAGTAACTGAAAAGTGAAGAAGGACCACAAATGCAGATAGCCTTTCAAGACATCAGTGAAAGGAAAGAGAAACTGTGAGGAAGAACACAAGGGGATGCAGAACTGAGGAAGGAATAACGCACACACACACATCAGAGTGTGAGATGGAAGAGAGTTACAACAAATGTGCAGAGGGCTGCTCTTCCAGTGAGTGGGTGACAGGACCTGCAGGGACAGGATGCTGCTACAAGGGAAGGGAGACATCTCTTCCTCTGAAACAGGAGGTAAAAGGAGGTCCAGATTTAGGTGAGTTTGTGGGAGAGGCTCGGGTAGGGAGACCCAGAGGAAATGCTGGGAGCCCTGCTGAGACAGGAGCTACAGAGTGCACCCGTATTGGTGGCAGTGAGAGGGGTCTGCTGCTGTGTCCCGGGACGGAAGCGGGTCCGCTGCAAAGAATGAATGAGGGACCCAGGGAAGGTATGAGGGATTGTGAGAACCAAGTTGGGACTCAAAACCACACACGGGTAGTGACAGGACATCAAGGTTTCTTCAGCAGTGCTCAGCGCTGTGGCACAGAGAGGAGGTGAAAAGACAATCTAGACTGGAGGTTCTGAAAGGCAAGTATGTCAGAATGACAAGGTCCCAAGCAAGTTAGGAGACTCATCAAGAGGTCCACATCCAAATATATTTATATACTGGTATCTTTATATACCAGTATATAGATATTAAAATATATAGGAGGGAGGGTATAGATCAAGTGGTAGAGCGCATGCTTAGCATGCATGAGGTCATAGGTTCAATCCCTAGTACCTCCCCTAAGAATAAACAAATACTCAATAAACCTAATTACCTCCCACCGCCAAACCAAAACAAACATATATATATATATATATACACCATTATAAATACATAATGGTCACCTGGGGCTCAAGAACTAGTATGTTCATACTCATTTCTGACTAAAGGTATATATTTTTTAAAGGTAGCAAAAAATAATCAAAGGCAATAGGTTAAAAAATAAAATGGGACTGCTCTGTAGAATTTAGCGCACCGGCCTGGGCCCATGGCAGGCCCTTAAAAAATACCTGTTGACTTGATGGAATGGATTTGTATGGCCTGAGGCCAAGATTACTTTAGGTTTTACTTCTGTCACTCCACAGAACACCTTTTGTTGGAGAGCTACCACAGATGTTGAAAAGTTCTTTCTAACATAACTACTCTTCTGTCATTCCAAAATGCAATTTCTGCATCCCTCACTGAGCATAATTATTAGGGAAGAAATAAACTTCAACTTCTAGTGTCAACTTTAAATTACGTTATGTTACAGGGATGTTATTCCCCAAGAGGTCCAGTTCCTCCAGTTTGATTTCCCAAGAGAAGTCAGAGCAGAAATTTAGGCAGGCTTAATATATCTGTGAAAAACTAGCATATTAATCCATTTTGCTCTTTTCTTTCAATTATCTTCACACTTCCCCCGAACTCCTGATTTCTCAATATTTGTGTGACTCTTTTTCCCTTCAAATTAGGAAACAGGATTACTTACCCTGAACTATTTTATGATTATTCATTTTTTTCTTCTAATTGTCTCGTCTATCCACTTGCCAGGACATCTACCACTTTCCAGTTTCCCTTCGGTCAAGTATGCAAGAAGTAGGGAGACGCCCAATTAGCAAGGGCCAGAGCCCATGCTGTGCTGAGTATCAATTAGAAGCCCTTCGAAAGATTAGTCTGAAACACATTTTTCACTAGGTTGTTGACTTAGAGGGAAAAAATCAGTTTTCTGCGATACCTATTTATGGAGAAGTACTTAACATTACCCAAATGGTGGCAGGTAAAACCATGAAGTGAACTTTCTCCATGCCTTGGTAAAAGAGTATCGTTAAAATGTAAATACGAAAACAACAGTTACTTAGGAATTTACTACTTAATATAATTTTTAAATTCTTACAATTTTTAAAAAGATGTTTACAAAACAAGTATGTTGCCAAGAAATTTATACTACGAAGGAGGCTAGCGTTCTTATCTATTTGCATGTGCCATGGACACAGTATTTTTAAATGTGTAAAATGAAATATAAAAGATTTCAGTGGAAATCAGTTATGTTGAAACAGGTATCATAACATTTAAAGTTAAGGTATTTAATAAATGTGCTTCTTTTTTAAACACATTAAAAAGATCTAGTGATGATCTGGTAACTACTATAATTTTGGAGGGGTGATTAGCATAAATAATATTTCAGGAGTTCTACAACAACTATAATATAATGTAAAAAATCAGTGGCAAAGTCACAGGTACTCCTAATGCCACTTAGGTTTATTGCCTTCATTTAGAATTGAGAGAAATATTAAATTTTACTTAAAACCTAGTCAAATTAAGTTGAATTTTTTTTTCTCAAGTCATGGACTCCTCCCAAAACTAAGAACCCCATGAGAATCTAATTTAGTCTAGGAAAAAGTCATTGTCAAATACAGCTCCAAATTTTTATGTCTTTGAAGCTATATACCCACGCTTACAAACATACAAGCTAAGAATTAAACTATCTAAAAAGAGTATTAAAACATTATTACTGAAAATGTCATGAATCTCTGCCATTTGAGTTCCTCTAAATTGCCATAAATTGTTCAATGAAATCATGTAAAATTTCTAACTGAAATGAGTGAGGAGGGAGAGAAAATATGAAAAAGAAATGAGGGGTGGGTGTTAAAAGACTAACAGACAGATGGACAGAGATAGAGAAGGTGTGCTTTGAAGTAATGACCAAAATGAGGCACCCCAAACTCTGGGCTTGCAGGCCAGATCATCAGAGATAGAAGCTTCTCTGACACACATTTTCAAAATACCTTCCCATAGATCAGCTACAAAACAGTTTTGATATGAAAAGAAACCTGTAACTGGGTCATCCTGGGTTCTTAAACTTCAGGGTGCGAGTACACAAAGCAGACATAGTCCTTCTTTTTGAAAAATTCCATGTTCAAAGTTAATTTCTCTCTGACATTGTAATTCTCTATTCATAAACATCTTAGTGTCTATTTAGCCAGTAAAACAATAGAGCTTTTATGTGTAGAGAGATAGCAGTTGGGGGCACACGAAGGAATTGAAAGAATCCAGTAATAAAACACTGGGGAAAACGAAAGAAATTTACGACAGCACCAGAGACAACAATAAAAAGAACAGACTATCATCAAAACATTTTTAGTTAAGGACAAAGGAATGTGAGTATAATCCAGTTGGGCTCAAAATTTTGAATTTTCTCTTTCCTCCAGATTGTCAACAGGCAGACCATGTGGCATTGGGACATGAATTAAGGTATGGATTATACATTAGTATTTTCTTCAGTTCATCAGCTAATTTAAATCTTTTCATTCTTCTAGCCTCAAAATGGAACTAATCTTTTAAAAGGTGAAAAACACTTTAAAGAGGTAAAATTGAGGCTAAAGTGAAACACAAAATATAAAGAAAATGTTTTGATTTATCACGAGCATCTAAGATAAAGTTTTACTGTAGGTAGTCCCCTCAAATATTTAAAGACAAATTATATTCAATGAACAATGCTATTTTTCTTGTGTATACACTTCATAAACTACAGGAGACTGATGAGTCATGAGCCCATTTTTGTCAGAAGATTCAAAACATCCTGCACATTCTGTATCTCTTCCCAAAAACTTCCTCCTTTGAGAATTGTAGTATTATGCAGTGTCTAGTGCTATTATTGTAACTATGAAATAATCTTTGAAATCCTTCTAAAATGAATGGAAACTTTTAGTGTATTTTACATCATTCCAAATGATAAAATATTTTCTTAGATGAAAGGTTTTCAACACTCAATCTACAATGTCAAATCCTAGTGGTTATTTGAAAGATCTCCAGTTAAAAAAAATAGAAAGTGTCTCATATGTGTAAGTCTTCTAGAGAAGGCACTATAAAAGATATTCGTTCTTCTAATGATCTAAAAATCTGAGAGGGATGATAAGATACAGATATCAGTAACAACAACATAGGGCACCTTGTAATGGACCTCCTCCACTTCACCTACTCAAAGACATCTTTGTCCTGCATCATCAATCTCTTCCCCTCTACCAGTAACACTCAACCAATAGATCCCATTTGTAAAAATATTCCTCCTTAGCTCACAGACCTTTTACTATTCTCCTTTAAGAACACTCCTTGAACATTGTAGCTTAGACTTGCAATCTTAGTCAGACTGTTGTTTCTATCACAACACCAAAAGTATGATGGTCACCAGTGACCTTCACAGGACAGTGTCAGTGATCACTCCCTTGACCGTGAAACACATTCTTCATTCCATTTTCCTCATAGTTCTTCATTTTCTGATCTCTACATATTAGACGGGTCCAGAGCTCAGTTCTTGGAATACACCTAGTTTACTTTCTGAGCAGTAGTGCTGAACCCTGCATGCGTATTAGAATCACATGGGGATCTTCTAAAGGATGCTGATGCCTTGCCCCCACTCCATTCCAAATGAATTTGACCCCCTGGGACCTAAGCCCAGAGTGCTATTTCACATTCTACTCTCTTTGCCCAGCTTCCAGGATTGAGTACCCCCATCCTAGGTGATGCCATCCACTGAACGTTTAGCACCCTCATGGCTCACAAAACATCTCAGGATTCAGGTCTTTCCGCTGACCTTCAGCCTCCTCTATCCAACCACTTACTCACATCACCACTTGGGAAGATAATGGGCACCTGAAATCCAACATGTTCAAAACCAAACCCTGTTCTTGCACCTCCATACTTTCAACTGCTCAGGTCAAATAACCTGGAGTCATCGTTAAGTCCTATCTTTCTCTCACACTGATACATCATCCTTCAATAAATCTTACTCTGCCTTCAAAATACATCCATATTCAACATCTCACCACTGCCACCCTGATCCAACCCTATCATTTTCCAGCTGAAGGGTCACACAGCAGGCCCCACTTCTTTGGTCACTGTGTACATGTAGTCTACTCTCAGAACAAAAGGCAAGTGATGCTCAAAAATGGTAAGTTAGATTATGTCAGTCATCTGCTCAAATCCCAGTCACTGGCTTCCCACCTCACTGAGATAAAAATCAAAATCCTAACAGTGAGATAAAAATCAAAATCCTTACAATGGCTCATCAGCCCTCCCTTCAATGTTTAGTCTGAGAGATACTTGATTTTAGAGTAAGACATCTGAAGGTATCCAATGTCTTTGGTTACCTTCAGGAACAATATAAGAGCTAAAAGGATTTTGTTAGCGCCTTGTTGGATTCTCAAAGAAGCCCATGAACCAAAAATGATCAGTATCACTGTGTAAGAGACTGTCATAGTTTACCTATAATAAATGGAAGAGTTTTGATTGTCTTAACCTTTTTAAGCCTTTGCTTGTGAAAGTAATTCAGTGAAGAGCAGGCCACATGAAAACACAAATTTACTTTAAATATGTTTTAAAATTAAGCGACTAGGTTCAGTAGTAGTTTCCTTACTCATTATTTCCTACACTTTTCTTCTAACTCTGCTTGTTTATATTCTATTTCCTTTATTAGTCTATTTCTTAGTCATAGCTTTTACACACAGTATAGTCTAAATTCAATTAAGGGTCTTATCAATCTAAAATGTAAGAAGCTGTCAGCTTCCATCAACTTTTGATCCAAAACGCAAGTCAGGAATTTGGAACTCAGAATCATAAATGTCTGCCCTGTCATCATCTTCCATTCAAAGGCAATGAATGCCCCTGGAATGAGGTGGGAGTGAGGACTTGAGATAGGCTTTTTAATCATTTTAAAGGTTACATTTCCTCACACCAAGTCATTCTGTAGAAGTTACTCAAAAAACTTCCAAGATTAATAAACTACACAACCCATACAGAGTGGAGTCACGTAGGTTAACAATTTAGTAAATGCCTCTTTGGTTGCTCAGTTCTCCTGCTTTGGTAATAGATGTGCATTTGCATTATTCAGTGTATTGAACTCTAGATCTAGCCTCTCTAGCCTGGCTTGTCAAGAAAAGTATCATCATTACCTTCTTACATCTTCAAAGTTTCTTTCCTGGACCCTCTCCATCCAAATATGAACATACACAAAACTTTCCCATCTTAAAATAACCAAAAGCAAAACAACCTCCTTGGGCCCACACTTAGAACTATTGTCATCGGTCTGTTTCATCACATCCACAACCCACATCATTCTGGCTTCTTGACAAAAATGGCTCTAACTTAGGTCCCCAATGACATCCACATTGTTAAATTCAACAAAATTATTTCAGTACTCATCCATAGCTTTTAAGTCAAAGAAGTGGACTGCACCTGCTGTTTATTCCCTTGTCTCCACGACACCACCCTCTCCTGTTTGTTTCTTCTCTCACTTTTCTTACTGGTTCCTCTCAGCCAGATCATCTTCCTCTTCTCTTTGCTTTCTGACCTCTTCCCTCTCCTATCTTATCAGTGCCATGGCCTCACTCTGACTTATTCTATCTGACATCACCTCTGGAGAAAAGTCTGAACTTTCCACAGGATTGTCTCCCAAGTGCTCAAGCTGAAACCACACTCCCATCCCACCAAACTGGCTGGCCTCCAGTGATCCCTGAGTCACTCAGTTCTCAGCCATCTGACCTTTGCTCTTAAATCTCTACTTAAGAAAACTCACCCAGATACAGTTTCAAAGATCCACTCCAAGAGAACAAATATAAAGTGGTAGTATGCTTGCTTCTAACTAACTCCTTCCCTCAAGCGCCATTTGTATGTTTCCAAATGTTCTTGGACTGTGTATAATCATCTGAAACTGAACAGGTCTAAACCTCAACTCATGCTCAGCCTCAAATTCCCAGCTCTTCTTCATTTTCCCAGCTAAGTGAACTAGACTACGGCAGTCCTGCTCAGGTTGCGTATCCGGCTGCTGCCCTACTTCTATTCAGCTTTAGTCACGAGCCAGGACCCCACACTCAATCCTGAAACCCTAAAGAAAACCTTCAGGCCCTTTGTGATCCAAGGGTGGCACAACTCTTGGGGTTGAGAACACACTCTAATCTTAGAGAGAAGCCTGGCTGCTGTACCTAATGAAACCCTGGATATATTAATAGGGTCATTAGATTTATTCAATCCTTCTTTCCATTTAGCCTATTATCCTGAAGCTGGGTTTCTAAATAGTCTCTACACTTGCCACCCCCACCCCACACCGGAAAGCTTCCTGGCCAACCTATCTGTGTCTCCATTGTTTTACTTCCTCCCCACCCATCTCCTGAGTGAATGCTAAGCTCATTTACATTCTTTAGAGCAGTGGTCTAAGCTGAGCTGCAGAAGCAAAACCCAAAGGTGGGATCCATACCCAGCAGATGGCTGTGCCTGTTTCTTCTTGAACAGGACCTACAAAGCTTCAGCAATTATGAAAGAAGTGCTCTGAGAGTTGAGGCATGTTTTGAGATGTCTCTGTTTCAAACATCAAATTGTATTTCAGAAACTTGTAAAATCTCTGCTTTTCATCAAATGGATGAGTATGAGAATAATGCACTGTAGATCATAAATTAGAAAGCAAACCTATTTTCCTAAAGTTGAAAGGAAGTGCATGTAAATATTTACTTTTGGCCCTAAAGTAATACTTAACCACTTATAACAATTATCTACCTAAAGTATTTATAATTTTTCAAGGACAGCTGATTCACTCTTTAAAGTAAATAAAAAGTAATGATTTATACTTCGACGTGGTCAACTTTGCTGCCCCGCCGGTGCTCCACACACACATTCACACACCCTTCTCTTTGTATTATTGTTGTTCCATTTAGCTTGTTGGCTGAGCAATGAAATTTATTAAAATCCTGTTTTCCAATGGACTGGCAAATATTGCATCAGAAAGCAGAATTCTAAACCTTTCTCCCACACAATTATTCTGACATGGAACAGAAGGCATGGTGCCTGAGAAAACAAAACAAAACGTCATCCAAGCAAATTAAGAATGTTGAGGAGTGCAACAATCTGTCTTGCCAAAGTCACAGCAAATTTGCTTCTGGAAGCTCAGATTATAATACCACAGTCATATCATGAAGTCCTATTATTACCCTTTTCCACGAAAATGCTAGTACTTCTACAAGAGAAGATTTTATGGGGGGAGAGGGGAATGAATAAGATTTTACAGTACTCCTAAAACTAAGAATGAACCATTCAATTCCAGTTTTATCTAATTTTTTTCTCATTTTAAGATTTGAGAATGTGTAGTTGACTGAAAACCGTATGGAATAATGACAAAACTTGATGTGGTTGGAAGGCAGGAGTTTGAAGTTCCAAGCCTGCCTCTGCTGAGTTTTATCTTCCCACATTATCTCCCTTACAGATTTCAACGATTCCTGAGGTTTCAACCACAGGCTCTATGGAATGTTACAGAGTAAGTGTCGATGTTCTCCAATCCACGTCTTACCTGCTTCAACATAGACTAAACACCATGATAAGCCAGACACTAGGCTGTGTGCTTGAAGTTAAAAGATGACTAAAACAGTATCTTTGCCTTCTCTGAGACCACATCTTAGCACAGGAAGACAGTAACAGACAAAACTGAAGTATCATTTTATATTCAGAGGATACTGTGGGGACCCAAAAGAACAATTAGCCCAAAATTGGGGCATCAGGAGATGATCCTTGTGTTCTGAAAATAATGTGCAGAGGTCAAGACAGCAAAGTAAGTTATAAGAACACTCCAGAAAGGGAGGGAAGCAGCAAAGGTATTCAGCTGGGTTGTTCACCATGTAAGCAGGGACCTCTAAGCATGGCAGTGAGGGCACAATTTCAAATGCAAGTTGTTAAATTCAACGTTTGCAGATGATAAGGAGAGAAGGGGAAGTGGTGAGGTCAAAGAAAGATATTTTTACCATTTTACCCGTGATTCTCAAGGAGGGGACAGGAAATACCTGAATCGCTTAGTGGGCTTTTCAAACTGTCCTGCTGAAGTGTGCTCTAGCCCCTTTGAAGGCTGTGTGCCCCACCCAGACTGGCTCCCAGGGTCGTGGCTGTACTCCGCTTACTGATAAGATGCTTGTCCCTATGGTATGTTGTGAAAAACTGCTATGTCACAAATGCAAGGGGAAATACACTGAAAAGGAGACAGAAAGGTCACAAAGGGAGAACAGTTTAAAGAAAGGGAAGCAGAGATTCATTTGCCACGCCCCAAAGCTTCCTGCCCAACTGTTTCTCCCACTTAAGCCCAGTCCTCCCACTTTCCTGGTTAAGTCCATCCTGAAGAACTCACAATTCCTGAAGAACTTAGCATTCCCAGCTCAACCAGTCTAAACCCAATTCATCTTTTCATCTCTACTAATAGTTCATTGCTAACGTACAAAAAGACTATAAAGGCAGTCAGAGTGCAGTAATATATAGCAGTATTCTGGGTTTTACATTATTGCAACTAGGGAATTTCTGCATGAGAGAGAGAAAAGAAAGATAATGTTTCAAAGAAATACAAACTGTCTATAAAATGATGCCCTTCAGAGAAGTCCAAAGTATCTGGCTGTATATCTTCAGAAGCTATCTTCAGGCTCACCTCTCCTAATCTGACTTTGCAGCAACAGCAAACTCTTTATGGTTCTCTGAACAAAACACACTATTTCATAAGCCTCCTTCAGTTCCTTCAGGTCTCCATCCAGAAGGCTAATATTCCTGACCCTCCCTGCCCTGTGTGTCCTTCATAATGATGGTAGTAACAGTCGCTAATCCTTACCAAATACTTCATCTTAGCCAGGCTCTGTTCTAACCCAACTGAATGCAACATCAACTCGTCTCCTTCTCACAATAATCCTGTGATACAGGTAACTAATTCTATCCAAATTTACGGATTAAGACATTGAGGTACAAAGAGGTAAAGCAACCTACCCAAGGACACATCATGGATTCAAATACTGGCTTTATCAGTGACCCAAGCCGACTGGTTCTGAACTCTGTGATCTAGGCTTTCCTGCATCTGTGATTAGAAGTGAGACTGTTCCTAGATACTGCCCTGTGCGCACTGCTCCTGACTCTCAGTACTTGCAGGGAACTGCATATCCAGTCCCAGCAGCTCATTGAACATAACTGCTAAGCATATATATCCATATGAAATGTCAACTATCAAATATTCCTAAAAATGTAAAAAATCTCTTCCAAAAATGTCTTTTTTGAAACAGTTTTTACAAAAGCATAACTACAACTGGCGCACCTAAGATCTGCTAGGGTTTACTATTCCTAGGATAAGAAGTGTGTCTCAGAGTCTACTGAAAACCCTTGGCAATTTGAATATTATGATACTAAACTATACTGTAATTATTTCAAAGGTCAAGAATCTTAAACATTTAGTCCTAAAACTCTCCACCTGGGTGATACAATCAGAAAATTGAAGTATACATAAAAATATCTAATTATACAAAATAAGTAGAAATTTATTAATTGATTAATCTTTAAATAAAATGTATAATATTTTCCAACATGGCTATCTTCTCCTCTGTTGCATAAAAGGAATTTTTTAAAGAACTTTTTTTAATGAATATGAACAAACATTTTATTTGCCAGTGCTAGTTTCAAGGAAGTAGTTTGAAATAAAACATTGCAATCACTTATTAACTCATGGGAAACTCTGTGAAGCTATTGTGCTGGGCACTACTGTAAATTAAAAAAAAAAAAAAAAAGACTCAGCCCCAGTGTAGCCTCTTCAGGAATCTATGGCCCAGTAGGGAAGGGAAAGGAAATAAACACAGAATACAGGTATGAGAATTTTTTTTAAATTTTTGGTAGGAAGAGCTTAAAGAAGGCAAACGTACACTAACTAAGGAGATCCCTCATGGACCAACTGACTTTGGTGGGTTCCCTGACCCTCTCTGGGCCTCAGTGTTCTCATTTATAATTATCTAATTACATATAGTTTATACAATCACAGTGCTGTTGTGGGGGTTAAATGAGTTCATGTGAGTGAAGCAGGTAGAACGGTACCGGGTCCACAGACTGAATCTACATAACTAACTCTCCGAATCAACAGAGCTTAAGAGAATCTGATCGAACACATGGCCATTGGTACTCAGGTTCTAAATAACCCACAGTTAAAGACATATGAAGAAATGTCACTAACCTGCTGACTCAGTTCTATGACTGGGTCCACGCCTACCTCTGTATAAGCACCGGACACACATCTCAGCTGTGTTTTCCAAAACTGGTCAGCAAAACAGCCTGTAGTGCCTTTAATGGAATACTATTAAACAGTCACATGTTTAATTCTATCATCTGAAGCAGAAAAATGCCCTTCTAGTCGTCAGTATTATGTGCAATAATACAAAAATCATAACCAAAAGCACCAATTATCTAGAAAACAAACACACGTTACCAAACTGGGGATGGGTGGCTGTTGTCGAGGTTTTTAGCGAATATTACTTTGCTCCTCATTTGCCAATGCTGCTATATAAGAACAGGCCTAAACAATGAAGATTTCAGAAAAATGTGTAACAAAAAACTCCATATAACTGCAAAAAGTCTGCTAACTAAATCTCCCCATTGTTACTGTTTTATAAAAAATAATTTCTATCCATTTTTAATAGCATCACAAATCAAGCCTGTTTGGACACGCAGGCCTCCTGCAATCCAGATGATACCTGTCTGTCAAAACCATTTCTGCCATTGTCCCTGTTCTACTCAGCAGGTGTTCCGTTTCTCCTCACCCAAGACTCACAGAGTCTGTAGAGCAAGAGACCCCACAGAATCTTGGAACCAAACCGAATCTTGAAGATTTCTAATCCAGAGCATTTCCTAGAAAAGAGCAGCCCCAGAGAAACCCTAGTCTCCCAGCTGGCTGGTAGCAGAGCTGAGATCCTTTCCCTTTGCATCTGCCAACTACCAGCTCTGTGCTTTTTTGTTTATTGTTTGTTTAATGACAGCACATTGCCAGAGAATAAACTTAACTTCAAAACCAACAGTCAGAAGAAACAATGTTTGAGGGCACAACCTTAAACAGTAGCAAAAAGCATCAAGACATCTAACTTTGAGAAAATATGACCTAGGACAATGGAATTTTCATCCAGATTCAAGCAACCACAATAAAAGGAACCTACCACTAGAAATAAATTCAGACATGGTATTTAAAATATGTTGAATTAAAAATTTTATAAAAAATTCCATAAGCTATTTCAAGTTGGATTGATATGCAGATGTTATGATTCTTTAAAATATGTAAATATCAAACAGAAAATTAGAAGTTAGTGACATAATAAGAAAAGTCAAATGTATAAAACAAGTAGATTTCAATTGCATTCAATTATTTCACCCAATCACCTAGAAGCAAAGATCCTCTAAAGAAAATTGCATTGCCTTCCCAACTCCTCGGAGAGCCAGTTTAGTTAACAGCCTACCTATGCTTCAGAGATGACCATGCAGCTTACATGTCAAACTCATTTTCAAGTGTCAATCATGTCCCTTTCCATCTAATTAGTTTGGAAAGTAGTGTCACTGACCTGGAACTATGCAGACCATTTATTATCATATCATTTGATCAACCTAACCATCTACCTCAGTTGAGTTTGAGACACCTGTAGCCAAAATGTAATATCCTTTCTCCCACTCATTACTGGTAACTCTCAATACAATTTCCTATTTACAACTCAATTTATCTCTAGGAAATAAGCACGGCCAACTTCACAGAAGCATCCCCAGAATTCCCCTTATTTAAGATTTCATGGTAATTAAAATAGAAAGGTAAGGGAATAAGAAAAATATTTTATATTTGTGTGTATATATGTACACACACACACACAATATCTGAACCAGAAAATATATAAAACAGTTTTGAGTAGTTGATGCCCAAGTCCTGCTAAAAGGAGGGGCAAAGGAAGAACAGAGGACCCTGCATACACTGAGAGAAATTTGGGACCTTAACATGAGGGAAAGCTATTCTCTCTTTTTTTTTTTAATGGAACACAGCAAGCCATTTTTATAAAAGTAGTCTGTAGGTTATAAACCCAATGTCATTAGAAGGGATTGTGTTACAATAAAGAAAACCTTTTCCAAGTTTATAGTACTTAACTAAGGAGGTAACCGCTAGTTCCTGAGAGGTCAGAGAACACGGTCAAGTGCCCCTAGGCGAGGCGCTAAAGGCCAGACCACCATGAGCTTGGAACGAGGAGGGGCTAGGGGAGGGGGCGATCCATGGCATCACTGGCAGCTGGAAGGTGCTGGTCAGTCAAGCAACAGAAATCACCTAGCCCACTCCCAGGAAAGAGCATGAAGATTACCAAGTCTTTGCTTTAGTTCTGCATATTTAAGAACTAATTTGCAAGACAAAAATACAAGTGGGTACTCTGAACCATAGAAGAACATACTGAATCAGCAACAGAAAAAAATACTTACATTCACACATGCCACCAAAATGTTGTATTCACATTTTTAAATGTGGTATTAAAGAAAGATAGCAGTTATACTGAAAGTCATGACTATTCACTCTAGAAGACAATCTGAAAGCAGGATGTCAGTTGCCAATGCTTCCGTGCCTAGCCTGTGCCTTCCTTGGGGGAAGCTGCATTTTACCAAAATTCCTGTTTGAAGGCTAATAAGCAAGATTCTTCATTTATGTTTGCTTGATCAAATAATTATTAGTGAATATGATTTTACATCTCGTCAAGTAAAATACGCATATATCTCAGACTTACCTTCAGGTGAAGAGCCTGTCTTTTGGGAGAAGACAGCATTTACTTTAGTCTTCTTACTGACGTCACTGTTTACAGACAAGCTGGACTGGATTTTTCTATGCATTTTTTGGGACACAGGCGCTGAAAGTCTTCGGTTCTCTGCAGATACCAGTTTGGCCCCGTGGTGGATTCCATTTCCATTGCTCAGACTCGGGTGGCCATTCTTTATCTTGCCTGTTTCTTCCTCACTTTCCTGTGCTGTGGTTTGAAGCTGAGGCAAGCGCCGAGGTTGTGCTATGTTAAAGAGAGGGAAAAAAAATGGAAAAGTTTAAAAAATGAAAATTAAAAAATCATCAAAATACACTTAGAAACAGACTTTCTTAGATTTTACCCATGATACTAAAAATGAAGAGGGAGAAAAAAGGAAAACACTAATAAACATGAACTTAGAGAAAGCTTCGTTATAAAAAGGGAAAATGGGAAGGGGCCATCACAGGTGATACACAAGGAATAGGATACAAAAAAGAGGAAAAGAGTGGTTTGTTTTTTTTAAGAATTTAAGTTGGAAATCAGAAAAAAGTAATTCAAAATTCATTCAATAGCAACTGTTGTTTCCTAAGTCCCAGGTCCTATTTTGGGTGCTACAGACACAGCAGTATTATCTCAGTATCCCTCATAACAGAGTTAACTACTCTGTTACCTTTGGAGATAAAAGGAAAGAAACAATGAATTCCAGGTATCAAAGCTGGACAACAGAGAGAGAGAGAGACAGAGTTTTTTTTTGTTTTAATTCTGCTTTAAATTCTGGAGAAGAAAACCTGTTCTGTATTTATTCTTTAATTTTAAAATAAACCATTTATGAAAAGTTAGGAATAGAAGAGAACTTCCTTAATCTGATAAAACACATCTACCAAAATTAAATGTCAACACTGGAGAAGTACTCTTGTTTGGTCAGGACCAAGAAAAGGATGCCCCCCTTCACCCTCTCATGCAGTATTATACTGGCAAAAGCAGTAAACACCAAAAAGGAAAAACTAGTCTGAAACCTGCAAAAGAAGAAACAAAATTTTTGAGATGGGTGCAGAATTTGAATGTTCCAGCAGAAATCTAAGGGACTATATACATTCTGAACAACTAAGAATTTCATAAGATTTATACAGGATGAACCATATCAAAATCAATAAAGTTCTATAAGCCAACAATATAATTCACTCTCCACAATAACAACAACCAAAAAAGCCAACAAACAAAAAACTCTCTAAGTATCTAGGAATTAAGCTAGGCAAAAATGGGACAAGATTTCATGGAAAAAATTACAAAACATTACTGAAAGACATAAAAGAAAACCCTAGTAATACCCTCTAGTAAATGGAGAGAGTATAAATATGTTAATTCCAGTAATATGTTAAATCTCCCCAATTTATTTATTTTATATAATTCCCATAAAATCTCCAAAAGGCTTATTTATGGAACTTGACAAGCTGATCCAAAAATGTATAAAGAAGAGTAATCATGAATCACTAAGGCCATTTTAAGAAAGAAAAAGACAGTTGTGGGATTTGACTTAACAGATATAAAGTCTTATTTTAAAACTACAGTCACTAAGAGAGTATGGTGTTGGTCCAGGCACAGACACATAAACAAGTGGAAGAGCACAGAGTTCCAAAAATGCATGTGTGTGCAGATGTGAGTGCATGTACCTCTCATACAAGTAAATTTCAGGTGTATTAAACATCTATGAAAAGCTTAAAAGAAAAACATAAAAGAATACTTTAATAGGATGACACTAAAAAGGACAAACTAATTTGATTCTTTGAACAGTGAATCACAAAACAAGCAGACTGACAAGTGATCATCTGTTCTGCCCAGCATTTCTGAATACACTCATAGGTTTTTTTTAATTGAAGTATAGTTGATTTACAATGTTGTGTTAGCGTCAGGTGTACAGCAAAGTGATTCAGTCATCTATATATATTTTTTCATATTCCTTTCCATTATAGGCTATTACAAGATACTGAATGTAGTTCCCTGTGCTATACAGTAGGTCCTTGTTGTTTATCTATTTTATATGTAGTAGTGTGTATCTGTTATTCCCATCCTCCTAAATTATCCCTCCACCTATCTCCCTTTCCCATTTGGTAACCATAAGTTTCTGTGTCTATGAGTCTATTTCTGTTTTGTATATATATTCATTTGTATTATTTTTTAAATCCCACAAATAAGTTTTATCATACAATACTTACCATTATCTGTCTGACTTACTTCACTTAGTGTGATATTCTCTAGGTCCATCTATGTTACTGCAAAAGGCATTATTTCATTTTTTATGCCTGAATAAATTTGTATATATATAAAATATATATAAATGCTTTTATATATGTGTGTGTATGTATGTATATATATGTATGTATGTATGTATGTGTGTGTGTGTGTGTGTGTGTGTGTGTGTATAAATGCTTCTTTACCCAATCATCTGTTGGACATTTAGGCTGCTTGCATGTCTTGGCTATGAACATTGGGGTGCATTTATCTTTTCCAATTAGAGATTTCTCTGTATATTATGCCTAGGAGTGGGATTACTGGATCAAACAGTAACTCTGTTTTTCTTTTTTTAAGGAACTTCCATATTGTTCTCCACAATGTATGCACCAATTTACAATCCCACCAACAGTGTACGAGGGTTCCTTTTTCTCCACACCTTCTCCAGCACTTATTATCTGTAGATTTTTTGATGATGATCATTCTGACTGGTGTGAGGTGATACCTCATTGTAGTTTTGATTTGCATTTTTCTAATAAGTGGCAATGTTTAACATCTTTTGATATACCTTTTGGCCATCTTCTTTGTATGTCTTCTTTGGAAAAGTATCTCTTTAGATATTTCACTCATTTTGTTTAATTGTTGTTTGTTTTTTACATTAAGCTGTATTAGCTATTTGTATATTTCAGAAATTAATCCCTTATTGGTTGCACTGTTTGCAGATACTTTCTCCCATTCCATAGGTTATCTTTTCATTTGTTTATGGTTTCCTTTGCTGTGCAAAAGCTTATGAGTTTAATGAGGTCTCATTTATTTATTTTTGGTTTTATTTCCATTACTCTATGAAATGGATCTAAAAAAATATTGGGGTGATTTATGTCAAAGAGTGTTCTGCCTGTTTTCCTCTAGGGCTTTTAGAGTATCCAGTCTTACATTTAGGTCTTTAATATACTTTGAGTTTATTTTTGTATATGGTGTTAGAGAATGTTCTAATTTCATTCTTTCCCATGTAGCTGTCCAGTTTTTCCCAGCACTACTTACTGAAGAGACTATCTTTTCTCCATTGTATATTTTTGTTGCCTTTATTGAAGATTAATTGACCATAAGTGTGTGGCTTTATTTCTGGGCTTTCTATCCTGCTCCTTTGATCTGTATATCTGTTGTTGTGCCAGTACCATACTGTTTTGATTACAACATATCCCTAGATAAGGCCCTGCCCACCAGAGGGGCAGGACTCAGCTCTATCCACCAGTGGGCAGGCACCAGCCCCTTCCACCAGGAAGCCTACACAGGCCTCTTAGACAAGCCTCACAAAGGGGAAGACACCAGAAGCAATAAAACTATAATCCTGCAGCCTTTGGAACCACATCTGCAAACACAGGCCATACCCTACCCTGGCACCTTGGGAGATGAGAGAGGAGCATACTCTGTGTGTCCTGTGTGCTGGGACACACAGGACATCCCTAGAGAGAGCCACTTCTCCAAGATGGAGAAACATAACTAACCTACCACATACATAAAAATACAAATAGAAATTTAGACAAAAGGAAGCAGCAGAGGAATATGTTCCAGACAAAATCCCAAAAGAAGAACTAAGTGATATGGAGATAGGCAATCTACCTGAGAAAGAGTTCAGAGTAATGATCATAAGATGATTTAAGAACTCGAGAGAAGAATGGATGCAGAGAGCAAGAAGTTAGAAGTTTTTAAGAGAGTTAGAAAATATAAAGAACAACCAAAGTTGAAGAATATATAACTAAATAAAAAATACACTAGAAGGAACCAATAGTAGAATAAATGAGTCAGAAGAACAGATCAGTGAGCTGGAAGACAGAGTAGTGTAAATCACTGCTGCAGAAAAGTAAAAAGAATGAAAAGAAATGAGGACAATTTAAGAGACCTCTGGGACAACATCAGGTGCACTAACAGTCACATTATAGGGGTCCCAGAAGGAGAAGAGAAAAAGGGCCTGAGAATTTATTTGCAAAGATAATAGCGGAAAACTTCCCTAACCTGGGAAAGGAAACAGTCACCCAAGTCCAGGAAGTGCAGAGTGTCCTATACAAGATTAACCCAAAGAGGAGCACACCAAGACACATAATAATCAAACTGACAAAAATTAAAGACAAAGACAAAATGTTAAAGGCAACAAATAACACACAAGGGAACTTCCAGAAGGCTATCAGCTGATTTTTCAGCAGAAACTGCAGCCAGAAGGGAGTGGCACGATATATTCAAAGTGATGAAAGGGGAAAACCTACAACCAAGAATACTCTACAAAGCAGGACTCTCATTCAGGTTTGATGGAGAAGTAAAAAGCTTTACAAGCAAGCAAAAGCTAAAAGATTTCAGCACCACCAAACTAGCTTTACAATATATGCTAAAGGAACTTCTCTAGGCAGAAGAAAAGGCCACGAGTGGAAGTAAGAGAATTACAAAATGGAAAAAGCTCACCAGTAAAGGCAAGCATAGAGTTAAGGTAGGAAATCATCCACACAGAAACTAGTAGGGAGGTTAAAAGACAAAAACAGTAAAATCACCTGTATCCACAAAATGCAGTTAAGGGATACACAAAACAATTATGTGTAAAATATGGTATCAAAACCAGTAATCATGAGGGGAAGACAGTATAAATGCAGGATATTTTAAAATGCATTTGAAATTATGAGATCAGCAACTGAAAACCACTACATATATAGTGGAGAGAGAGAGAGAGAGAGAGGGAGGGAGAGAGAGAAAGAGACTGCTATACCAAAACCTCATGGTAATCACAAACCAAAAATCTTTGATATACACACAAAAAAGAAAAAAGAATACAAATGTAACACTATACATAATCATCAAATCACAAGAGAACAAAACAAGAAAGGAGAGACCAACAAAAACCCAAAATAATTAACAAAATGGCAATAAGGATATACATATCAATAGCAACCAATGTAAACATATTAAATGTTTCAACCAAAAGAGATAGACTGGCTAAATGGATTAAAAAAAAAATACCCATGTATGTGCTGTCTACAGGAGATCCACTTCAGATCTAGAGACACATACAGACTCAAAGTGGGGGAATGGAAAAAAAGTTTTCCATGCAAATAGAAATGTAAAGAAAGCTAGAGTAGCAATATTTGTTAGACAAAATAGACTTTAAAATAAAGACTGTTACAAGAGACAATGAAGAACAATATGTAACAATCAAGGGATCAATCCAAGAAGATGTAACAATTATAAATATATATGCACCCAACAAAGGAGCACCTCAATATATATATATATATATATATATATATATATATATATGGCAAATGTTAACAGACATAAAAGGAGAAATTGACAATAACACAGTAATAGAGAGGGACTTTAACACCCCACTTACATCAGTGGGCAGATCATCTAGACAGAAAGAAAATTAATAAGGAAACACAGGCCTTAAATGACACATTAGACCAAATGGACTTAACTGATATCTATAGAGCTTTCCATCTAAAAGAAGCAGAATACATGCTCTTTTCAAGTGCACACGGAACATTCTCCAGGATATATCACATGCTGGACCACAAAGCAAACCCTGGTAAATTTAAGAAAACTGAAATCACATCAAACATCTTTCTTGACCACAATGCTATGAGACTGGAAATCAACTACAAGAAAACAACTGCAAAAAACACACATATGTGGAGGCTAAACAATGTGCTCCTAAAGAACCAACGGATCAGTGAAGAAATCAAAGAGGAAATTAAAAAAATGCCTTGAGACAAATGAAAATGAAAACATGATGATCTAAAAACTATGAGACACAGCAAAAGCAGTGCTAAGGGGGAAGTTTATGAAGATACAAGCTTACCTCAGGACACAAGAACAATCTCTCATAAACAACCTAACCTTACACCTAAAGGAATCAGAGAAAGAAGAACAAATAGCACCCAAAATTAGTGAAAGGGAAGAATCATAAATATCAGAGCAGAAATAAATGAAATAGGGACAAAAAAAATCAATGAAACTAAAAGCTGGTTCTTTGAAAAGATAAACAAAATTGATAAACCTTTAGCCAGGTTCATCCAGAAAAAAGGAGGGAGGGTCCAAATTAATAAAATCAGAAATGAAAAAGGACAAGTTACAACCAACACCACAGAAATACAAAGGATCTTAAGAGGCTACTATGAGCAAATATACACCAACAAAATGGACAACCTAGAAGAAATGGACAATTTCTTAGAAAGGTACAGTTTGCCAAGACTGAACCAGGAAGAAATAGAAAATATGAATAAACCAATCACCAGTACTGAAATTGAATCAGTAATTTAAAAACTCCGAACAAACAAAAGTACAGGACCAGATGGCTTCACAAGCAAATTCTACCAAACAGAGGGGAGTTAACACCTATCCTTCTGAAACGATTCCAAAAAATTACAGAGGAAGGAACACTTCCACACTCATTCTATGAGGCCACCATCACACTAGTACCAAAACCAGACAAAGATATCACACACACAAAAAATTCAAATATGTGTATATATATGAATGACTGGGACATTGTGCTGTACACCAGAAATTGACACATTGCAATTGACTATACTTCAACAAAAAAACAAATTGAGAAAATTACTGGCCAATATCACTTACGAATACAGATATAAAAATTGTCAACAAAATACTAGCAAATCAACTCCAGCAATACATTAAAAGGACCATACACCATGATCAAGTGAGGTTTATTCCAGTGATGCAAGGATTTTTTTCAGTATCTGCAAATCAATCAATGTGATATGCCACATTAACAAACTGAATAAAAACCACACGATCATCTCAATAGATGCAGAAATTTTTTTTGATAAAACTCAACATCCATTTATGATAAAAACTCTCCAGAAAGTGGGCATAGCAGGAATATACCTCAACCAATAAAAGCCACATATGACAAACTAACAGCTAACATCATACTCAGTGGTGAAAAGCTGAAAGCATTTCCTCTAAAACCTGGAACAAGCCAAGGATGCCCACTCTCACCATTTTTATTCAACATAAGTTTTGGAAGTTCTAGCCACTGTAATCAGGCAAGAAATAAAAGGAATTCAAATTGGAAAGAAGTAAAACTGTCACTGTTTGCAGATGACATGATACAACACATAGAAAATCCTAAAGATGCTACCAGAAAACTATTAGAGCTCATCAATGAGTTCAGTAAAATTGCAGGATGCAAAATTAATATACAGAAATCTGTTGCATTTCTATATTCTAACAACAAAATATGAGAAATCGAAATTAAGGAAACAAACAGTCCCATTTACCATCACATCAAAAAGAATAAAATACTTCGGAATAAACCTACCCAAGGAGGCAAAGGACCTGTACTTCGGTCTGAAAACTACGAGACACTGAAGAAAAAAACTGAAGATGACACAACAGATGGAAAGATATACTGTGTTCTTGCACTGGAAGAATCAATATTGTTAAAATGGCCATACTACCCAAGGCAATATACAGATTCAATGCAATCCCTATCAAATGACCAATGACATTCTTCACAGAACTGGAACAAAAATTTTTAAATTCGTATAGAAACACAAAAGGTCCTGAATAGCCAAAATAATCTTGAGAAAGAAGAACGGAGCTGGAGGAATCGGGCTCCCTGACTTCAGACTATACTACCCTCAAAGATTTTGAGAACTTCCTCTATCTCATTCCTAGGTTCCTCTTCAGGTAGAGGGCATATATGTGACCCAAGTTCTGCCAAGCAGGAGTATGACTTACATGCATAAGTGATCAGTGCAAGACGGCAGCCACACCCGGGAGATGGAGCCTCTTAGCACTGACAGTGAAGAAGGTATTTGTTGCTTTAGCAATAGAGTGGGGTGGAGTGTGCAGTGTCCATTCCCTAGCGGATCAGTGGGCCAAGGGTGCAGTAGTAGTGAGGTTTTCATTAGGGAAGCCCTAGTGAACGGAAGGGCAGGATCCTCATCTGTGTTACTTAACTCTTGGAAGAATCTGTGTGCTCCTTATAAATCTATTTTCTATTTAAATTAGCCACAGTAGATTCTGGTTTTTGCAGCCAGGAGCCCTGATCTCCCTGCAAAATGTTATCTCTTTAAATTGGTTAAGTAATGAGGTTCTTAAAATCAACATTGATCTTGTTTGTGTAGCTCCTAAGCAGAGTTATCTATCACAGCATTTCAGCAAAAACAACAGCAACAACAAAACCCATTCATTATTGGATTTTACTATTTTATAATTTCCTAGAATTTCAAAATCTAAAACTGCTGTTTTAGTGGGGGTTTTTTTGTTTTTTTATTTATGATGATGAACAGTTAAGAAATGTAAATTAAATCTGTAAATTAAATCTGAATACTAAGAACTCTTCAACTTAGAAAAACTGTTGCATGCAAAGCTGTAACAGTTACACATGGCACTGATAATGTCTAAACTGGACTAATTGTCTGTAATCTGGGGACTACATAAAACCTGGTGTATATTTTTGACAAAGACGACAGCTTGCATGTGAGTAAGTCTTTAGCACACATTGTTCACTTCTGTTCCTGTTCACATAGCCTGTGTCTCTTGAGGAAAAACATCTCAACATACCAGAATATTTTACTCACGAATGTACATATTTTAAGAAAAAAATTTTTTTAACTTAACAAAAGCATCCTTTAATACCAAGTCTATTAACATTAATACCCAATTTATAAAACTAATATATGAACTCCTCTTAAGAGTTTTTTAGTTCTTTAGTGATAAAGGAGAATAATTATCTGAAAATTCAATACTTGGGAATAATAAAGTAACAGTTGTAAAATGTAACAAAATATTGTTTCTCTCCTGATTTCCGGTGAAAAGAAAAAAACAAAGGTTACTGCTCTGTGTAGCAGCTATATATGCCTTTCTTAAAACTAAAATCGACAACCAAGGCTTCTGCAGATGGAGATCCATTTCCTATGGGTGTGCAATCATTTGATCTAGAGATTAATTTGCTGCTCCTGTAACTTCTTGTACAACTAGAATGACATCCTAATGACTGCTATTGAACATAAAGCCAGTTATGCATATGTATTTAATGGGATGCCAAAGAAGACAGTTAAACGTAATTTGGTGTTCTTTTCAGAGCTCTTTCCCGTAATCTCACCAAATAAATGAAATGTTTTGGGCCACTTCTCTGAGAAGAATAATTCAAGCAATCTGAGAGCTTGGTGAAGTTGAAATGTTATTGACCAATGCTGGGGAGACTGCTTATCAATCAAAAATGCCCTGTCATATTCCATAATCCAAGATAATTTTAAAATCACTTTGTAACAAACATTCTCCATAAAAATAAAGGTGGTAAAAGACAATCAGGTCTTGCCACCAAATTCTAAAACTGACAGATCTGACCTTTTCCTACTATCAGAATTGGCTATTTGCAAATTACTGGGTATGGCTGCTGGAGTCATATTCAAACATATCCTTAATGATTTATCTACTTTTCAATCTTCAAAATGATATCAATTTCTGTTGGCAGATAAATGATAGTACATTCATTTTTGTTTCACTGTCACCTAATTATTTTTAGTGTAGTTCGTATTATGGTCAGGTAGCTAAGTATTATCTCTTCACTCCGGTTTCTAAACATTATGATTTTGTCAGATGCAGGCAGTATATAAGTCAAGTCACAACTAGATAAACCCTAGATATGTGAGTTATCTTAACAGACATTTATTTTAACTTCGTGGATAATTTTTCATAGGCATGACTTAAATCTTATAGTAAAAGCATGACTAAAATGCAGTCAGAAATGTGATTCTATTCTCGAATAAAGAACAAAAACATCTGACTGATTAAACCATAATTACTTGGCTTTAAACAGATTTCTTTTCCTTATTGTGTAAAAGTTGTGTATGGCTTTAAAAAAAAAAAGCACGCTAATATGGGAACGACACAATGCTTCTTAAAACACAAGTGATGCCTAGGGACCCTCGCTCTCCCTTTAATGATCCACTGTTCTCATTCAGCTGTCTTTCTTTTTTCAAATCTTTACATATGTGACAGCTCTCAAAAGTAGACCATAGACCATCTGGCATTTCCAGAGGTGCGACTTGTGCAAATTCAGCTCTATTGGGAGTGCACTGCTGTCTCCTGCCTGCGTCATAAAGGGACAATAGACTGTAGAACTTGTGAGTTGTTTTGAATTATTCATTTTTTTTGCCTGTATATTCAAGAAATTTTACAAACTCTGCATTTTGTACTACATAATCACATGCGTTAAAGGTACAAAGAAACTTTTTGACACCTCTTTTCTACTGAAAGCTGGCATTTTGTTTGATACGTGAACATTCAGCATCTGTTATATCATTCTAAACAGGATGGGCTCTTCTACAAAAGGCCCCATTTTAAACTTACTCTCTGTGAGCAAAAAAATGTATTCTTGATATTCAGTAACGAATGCAATACACATCAAAATTTCAAATACCAGTTATATGAACATTCAGCATCTCCAAACCTGGATAGCACTGGTCACCCGCTTAGCATATATGTAAAGAATTCTTTTTTAAATCATTGCTCACACAATGCAGCATGATTGTAATTTTAATATCCATGATGAATAGTTACAAATGTCTTAAGAAATACTGTGCTTTCTAGGTTCAAATGTTTTCAATCAGGAAGGAAACCAATAAAATTAGATCTAGTGATTTTCAATAAGAATAATAAATATGGGAGTAATGAGTCAATAGCATGAACTTCTTTTGATAATTTTTTTTAAACTGGGAGATATTGTAGGGAGTAATAACTATACTTGAAACTGCAGCTGCTGGAGTAGCAACATAAAGCAACATTCTGCTATAGCATATAATCTATTAGCATGTGCAAATCACCTTCAGTCACTGGTCTCTTTACACAAGTCAGATTTAATAAAATTACAAAAGAATTCGCATGCCATATAGTCAGTTTAAAAGGTTGTTGTACACATACAAAAAAATCTAAATTAAATGCTTAGGATGTAAAATTGCCAGTAACAGAAAGATCAGAATAGAATATGGAGAGCAGAATATGGAGTGGGGAAAATGACTTGGTGTAAACCAAAATTACTCTTCCCAGGGCAAGTTACGAAGCTTTTATTGGGTGCCCAGTACTCTATTCTGTGGTCACCATGAGACAGACAGATACACACACAAATGGTAGAAATTTTATGTGTGTGTATATAAATATAACAAAATAGTGTTTTATCTTATATATATATATATATACATACATATACATATATATATAATATGCATCTATATACAATAACAGCTTTAAAAGTGACTACTTCAAACTTATTTGCAAAACAGAAACAGACTCTCAGAGAACAAACTTGTGGTTAGGGGCGGGAGGGGATAAATTGGGAGTTAGAGATTTGCAGATACTTACTGATATAAACAGTAAGTTCATTCTGTATAATGCAGGGAACTAAATTCAATATCTTGCAGTAACTTATGGTGAAAAAGTATCTGAAAACGAATATATGTATGTTCATGTATGACTGAAGCATTGTGCTGCACACCAGAAATAGACACAGCATTGCAAACTGACTACACGTCAATAAATATATATACAAAAAAGTGACTTCAATATGCACCAACATGCTAAAACTGTATTACTTATACATACTTTTATATTCTTATATTTATATACTTACATATTTATTGTTATAATGTAAATATGCACTAAAATCAACTAAATGTGCTAACAGAAAGCTATCACCTTGATGCGAACCTTTCTCAGTGAACAGACCCTGAGTGAGGCTGTACCCTCACACACTGTCTAGAAGCTCCTGGCATTTTCTATCTGTTTCCTTAGTTCCCCTCCAAGAGCCTTCTAAAATTTCTCTCGTGCTTCTGAACTTTTTCATCATATATTTTCCATCTTCATTTTATCTAATGTATATACTAAAATATGGAGGTATATTTTGGAATTGTAATTTTTTTTTGAAAGTGTGATCATTTGAAAAGCTCAAATTCTGTCACTACGGAAACTCACAGCATCGAGGGGTGTGTCCTATGATGGTATCACATCTATTAGCGTTTTCACAGTAATTCCTTTTTAATGACTGCAAAATAAATCACCAGGTATCAGGGATTGGAGATACTTCTTCCCAAAACAAAAAAATAAAACTTCAGAAGTTTTGCAGAATCGAGCACTTTTCTCCATTTCATAAAGAACATCTAATAAATTATGCAAACACCTTTAAGTAGAGCCTGGAAGAGGGAAACTGCCAGCTTTTCCCCAGACCTTTCCTCCCCATCGTCCTGGGCTCACCCTTTCCCGGCCTTCCTTGCAGCTGAGCTCAGCCACGTGGCCGCATTTGCTCTGCGGGAGTGAGAGAAGGATTATTCCTGCCACGTCTGGGCCCAGGCCTTCACACTCAGGCATGTCCTCCCTACACTTTTTTTCTTGCACTTGGCAGCAACCTAGCTTTGACCACAGCGGAGGGAAAGATCTTTAGGAACACTGAGAAACCAAGTAGAAGGAATCTGCGAGGCAGCAGGGAGGAGAGCCTCCCACCTGGGATGCTCACCTCGTAATGCTACATAAGAAAGAAACTTTCACTTAGCCACAGGATTAATGCTGGGACTCATCACAAAACATTTAGAGCTTCTATCAAGGCCTATGAACAACCGTGTCCAGTGCATACACATATAATACATATAAACTGCCACTCGCCCAAATGACCTGAAAGATTACCACTAGAAAAAAAAAGAAGCAAAAATATATCGGTAACAATGGAAAGATGACTACCCAGTCCACAACCTCTGATGGATCTCAGAAAGCAGCAGCTCAGTTTTGCAAGGCAGGAGTTACTACTGAGGGTTAACAATGCATCATGCAGTCCATTGGGGAAAGTATTCCGGCCTTACTCTGCCATTGGAATAAGACAGTGATGCAGGTCTGGCAGATGTCTGTCTTTACCGTGGCTGGAAGGAAATCCAGCAGGGTGACCAACCATCCCAGTTTGCTCAGGAGTAAGGGAGGGGCTGTGGTGCAGAACGTGTAGTTTTAAAACCGGGACAGTCCCAGGCAAACTGAGACCGGTTGGTCACCTTTGTATCAGAAGCAATTTGTACACAAATGTTTTCTTCAACAAGATAGTGACAACAACACATGGTGGGAAGTGCGTAGGCTTTGCACAAGACCCACTAGAGTTTGAATTCTGGAGTCAGCATTTCTGGGTTCTGTGAGCTTAAAGTTACTTCATCTCCCTGGCTAGTAGGACCTTCCCTGGCAAGATGAGAGAAATGATAGATCTTCATGGGTGTGGGGGGGCTTACCTTCCCAATTCCACCCCACTGATTTCTCCCTATTCACTCTCCCATACTTAATTCCACCACCACCCCCTACTTCTTCCTGATTTGTTAGATGGCTTTTACTTTTTATTCTGTTACCAGGTGTTTTTTTTCCCTCTAAGTCACCCCAAACCTTGTTGTAAATAAACAGGTTTTAAGTAAATATACAAACAGTAAAATAAATGAAAAAATAAAGATTATTAAGGAAAGCAATCTGCATTTTAAGATTTGCAAGTATTACTGAAAAGTCCAAGACAGAATACCAGTGAGTAACAAAAATCTTTGTTATATCCCCACCAAGTGAAGATTTTCTGTTCTTTTATCCACAAATGGATGATAAATTTGACCTTAATGCCCAGCTATTGTACATCACAGGTTCTACTTAACTTATCTGGATAACAGATACACTCATATATTTGAGATAGACTATTCTCAGCAGAAGGTAGCAGGTTTCATTATGGATTGCTGTCTACAAGCTTTATTTACATATTAAAAGATCATATATTCCTTCCATGTAAGCCCACAGTGAAGATGGGCTCTCTCTTCGCTGTGGTCTCCTTCGTTCTCTGACTCAACAGGTATTTGCATCATTTGATTCCACTGATAGAGTGACCTCTGCTTATAATTATTTATAACTGTATAAAAATAAGCCTAAATAAATGTATGTGTACTTTTACTTCACAGAAAATAAACAGCCTAAACAGTGTTTTTATAGGACAGAAAACATATTAATAAAAACATAGCCAAAAGGCACAATCTTCCAAAAAAGGATTTTACACACTGAAGTTTTTTTAATATGATAACTTTACACGGAATATAATTCCTTTATATTCTTTTGAAGAATGACTCCTGAGTTTTCTAATAGGTAATAATGGGCATATTCAGGAGATATATATATATATGGCATTTCCTCTGCCTTTTAAAGATTAAATAGTGAGCAAGCTAAAGTTTAGTAAGTTTTACTGTTACTGTGTTATGTTTCAACAAATAGAAGCTTTACTCCAAATTCTCAAAATAGCAAATCAAGAAGTATCAGGCAGCTACTATTCACTTCAGTCTTCAGACCATTAGTTAAATATTTCCTTGACCTTGCTAGTGTTTCGCCATGAGGTTTACAGGAAAAGAGTTTTTTAATAATTAATATTTGTTTTCAAAAGTAATTACTTTGAAAGCACCTGATTGTCTATCACAATGGGATAGAACATATTCAAGTATTATCTTTTTACATAAACACATCAGAAATACCTAACCAAGCTCAGCATTTACAAACATTAAGCAATGTATACTACAGTAAAATCGTAAGTATAATAATAATAGTAATAATAATAATAATAAAAATAATAATAATAAAAAATAGTAAGTAAAAAAGCACACAGTGAAAACCCCAAATATCTGAAACTTCAAAATTTACCCAGTCTTTTACACACTGATTATAGCTTTCAAGGACCACATAGCATATAAAAACACATCCCATTAGGAAGCATGCAGCACTAATAGATTTCAACTAAGATACACACTGACACCCTTGGACAGGTGCAGAACTGCTTTCTGACGTAGGTTCTAGACCCAGCCCTGCCTTTGGGTGCCTGCAGCCCTCCTCTATGTGATGAGGCTCTCTGGTAATGCAAGATACAAGTCAAAACACCTGAAACGAAGGACACCGATCTAATAATATAAAAACCTGCATCGGGAATAGGCTATTAAAATATGAAACCAACTAAGTAAAGACAAGATTGGGGAAGATGAGGATCACTCCACCCTATGCTGGAAAATCAGCAGTCAGTATGAAACAGAAGCAAAGTAGTCAGTTAAAATAAGCAGCCATCAGTTCTCAGGACACAGCTCGTGTGCACACACCGGCTGGAGCTTTAGGGTACTCTGCAGAAAACTACCCATATATTGATTGGTATTTCTCATGGATTTCAATAGCTGTTACAATAAAACAATAAACTCCATTCTAACTGGCTGACACAGAAGCCAACTAGAAAAAGCAGAGAGTTTCATTAAAGAAAGCTTTTTTTTTTTTAACCTCCAAGCAAAACAACCAGAGCCAGCAACACACAAATAAATCCGCTATTGTGTAAATCCAAAAAGGTGGACCCCTGCATAGAGACAAATTTCTAAAAGGCTTCCTTGCCTGAATGCAAGACTTGGTGAGTAGAGCAAGGGCTGGATTTTAGCCCCAACTTGCCTTGGTGCAACTCACAGATATAAAACCGTAAGCCACAGTCACTGATAGCCAGATGTGGGGCCCCTCAAGTGCAGATGTTATCTGGATTTCAGCAGCCCAATTATTCATCACAGTCTAAACGTAGTGTGTTGATTAGGTGAGTGTGAAGTGCTGGAAAATGGAAGAATGGATATTAGGGAGATGTAAGAACTGTGGAAGCCTGAAACTCTAGGTTCTCTGCAGTGCCTCCCCTCCTCACTCCAGAGTTCATGCAACTCATTCACAAGGGATGCAGCCTAGGTCAAGCTTCACCGCCCACAGGAGACAGGAAGCCATTCAATCAAGACGATCAGAGACAGGGAGGGAACCCCGAGCTCTGAAACAGAAGTGGCCAGGGAAAGGACCACAGTCAAAGATCATTATTTGACAAAACTTTTGGTGTCGGTTACCAGAAAATGAACTATGCTACCAATACCTCCAAAAAAGGTATATTGATAAGCAACTGGCAGAGACGTTAAGGAAATTATATTGCTGGAAAAAAAAAACCCTAGCCTAGCACATAAAGACTTGCAACTGCTCTACCCTAAGGCAATCCCTGAATCTAAGTCCTTGTTACCAACAAGAAAAGAACTGCTAAGGCTCCTGCAAGGGAATCCCCCCGAAGCACTTCTCAGAGATGGCCATGCAGGACACCCAACAAGGGAAGCTTCCTCGGCAGATAATCCTCAGGTAGGCACATCCACTAGCCGCAGAACCCAGGTCAATGTGGGGCAAGAAACTCAACAGAGATGTTCAGGATAGTCCATGGCCTCGTCATCTTCTGTACCATCCTTAACCAGAGGACTATGGCTATTCCCTAGACCAGCACCATACTTGAAAGTTTACACTGTGGCTACCCTATACTTCCTTCACCATTAAAAAAATCAGATAGGTTTTAAGACAGAAGTTCCAAGATCATGAGGTGCTACATCCAAATTTGACTGAGATCAGATTTCTGGATCATTTCGGAGGAGGAATAAAAATGACCCAGAGGTCTGTGGAATAATGACCAAATGACACCAGCTCTGGATGCATCATCTGGATGTGACTTTGATTCGTCTCTCATTAGCGAGGGGCAGAGTACACAATGTTTGTTCAAAAGATAATTGGATCTCATTAGGTCAGAATATTTTGAAATGATATGTAGGGAACAAAATGTTATCTGTGTATACACACACATAAATGTGTGCTAGGCAGCCAAGGACTGGACCATAGTAGATACCTACTCTTGGTCCACCCAACACCACCCCTTTTCTTCTGGTGGCAGTAACGATATTAATGAGAGCAAGACCTCAATTTGCTGACAAGCATCCTTCATCAAAAACAGTATTTTCCATTACATATGTTTGTACACAGAGCTTGACAACTCTAGGCATTTTGCTGACTTGCCTTTGATTATATACCAAGTGCCTTAAGGACGAGATTCCATCTTCTTGGAGTTCCATCAGCCTTAAGAGGCAGATACCTGCTGACAAAAAGCCTTGTACAATGTTCAGCACCCAGTGGACACCCAGTGAAAATTAACTGATGATGATAAATTATACTAGCTTTTAAGCTGTCACTTGATCCCAGTACATAACAACCTTCCTGAATAAATCAAGCAACAGTTTGGTATTCAGTACCATTATAAACTTCATCCTTCACCTCCTCAAGTCTAGGGAATTGCTGCAAAAGCATAATATGAGGATGGTAGGGCTACAGCAAGGATTCAAGAAACTCTCTGTTATAAGCAGGGAATTAGAGATTCAGTTACAGATATCAAACTATGTGGAGGGAAATGCATCAAAAATACTAGCTAAGTGACCTTTTTGAAAACAGCATTGGAAAAGTCAGTACCGCATTATATAGCTAAAAGCTTCCCCCACCCCCATAATAAAAGTAAATCCAACTTAATATACAAGTAAAACTGGTATCTCCTTGAGGTTAGAGCAGTGGAAATGCAAATGCAGTTCCAGTTAGGAGATACAGAATTGGACAGAGGGAACTGTGAATTGCTAACTGAACATTTAAAAAGTAAATTATTTCCAGTAGCTTATACAAGGTCAATCAGAAGAAAAGGAAATTCTGTTATGAATTCCCAGGAGCTTTTTTTTTTCTTTTCCCCAATCTTTACCAGTTTATTTTATACAAAGCAGCAGCAATGTAGAATACGCAAATTACCTTACGCTGCAACGCACGTACGCTGTAAACAATCCAAGGCAACATATACGGTTTGGAAAATGTATTCCCCAGAGCTTTACTCAGCACATAACTGTCAAAGTTCATTGGTGAATATTTGTTATTAAGATGACTTTTTACTTTTCAATAATTTCTCTTAAGATATGGCCTGAGACAAGGAAACCTTTGTACTTTACTTCTAATAACAGTTCTCATTAGAGACAATGCTACCTCTGACATAATTTGCAAACAGGTCTCCACACAAAGTTCTCAGAATTAACTCTAAGGCTGGAATGGTCCTAATTATCATCTCCAACCCCTACAGGAGATCCTGGTGAGATCCCCCCATAAGGAAGTAATAAATAAGCTGCTTATCCCACATACTTAACAATATTCAGAAAGATGGTGCAATAAAGTCTTCCAAACCTGTAGGGTAGATTCACATATATGAATTTTAAATTCTTTCTTATGTGTGAGCAACAGATTATAAACTTAAACCTAATGGAAAGGCTTCAACAGGCAAACAAATAAGTAAAAATAATTCTTCACTATTTTCTCATTATCTTGTCTTCTCCCAAGATGAAATCTCTCTCTCTGTCCTGTTACAGGGCTGCTTTAAATTTTTGGAGCCTGATCTAAGGAATGCAAATTTTAGGTTCTTGTCTTCCCCAATGTATCAAGACCATTTTAACCTCCATGGGAATAAAATGTTACCCAAACATCATTCCCAGGAAATGACTAAACACGGAGAAACAAACTCATTAACGACATTTAAAGATGAATATGATTGAGATCATTCATACAAACATTTCTTCCTCTAATTTTGCCATCAGAACACACCAAATCCATCAAAGTACCTTTGGCAGCTAACTTAAGTAAGTTACTATAAAATATTTGTTGAGTATATACTCTTGTGCCAGCCGTTGTCCCGGGCATAAGGGACATTACAGTGAATGAAATTTATAGAGATCTTGCCATCCCAGAGCTTATGGACATGTATTATCTTGCAAAACAAGAAATCCAAAGATAGGGCAGCTCTAGTAGCATTAATTTCGCAGTTTCTATACTACTTTCACTGCCATCATTGGCACGTCAACTTTTCCATCAGACTGTTCCCCTCAGAGTTACAAGACTCTCTGACATGGCTTCAGACACCACATCCAGAGATGACAGCCCTTGAAAAAAGAGGGTGCTCTTTCCCACTGTTTTTTAAGAATATAAAACTGCCATTCCCAGGAACCCTCCACGAGACATCCTTCAAGTTTCATTGATCAGCACCTGGTCATATGCTGACTCCAAATTTCCTTTCTCTCTGCACCCAGAGCAAATTTTGTTTAAAGGTCTGCACTCTCCACCAGACATTGCTCCTCTGTAGCAAGAAATATGTCATTCATTCACTTGGTATAATCACTCAATGAGCACTTATTAAGTGCTTAAGTGCCCAGCACTTCCAAATATCTGCTCTCGTACTTAGAACAGTAGTCATTTAGAAAATGAAGGGATGACAGAAGGAAAAAATACAATGTTCATTTTACAGCTCCCAATTTCAATCATTTCAATAAAACCTTAGTAAGTACATCCTCCATACCTAGAAAAGTAAGCAAGGAAAATGTAAGCACAATTGTCTTCCCCCGTATCTCCCTGATGTAATGACTTCTTCTACTTAACCCAGAGGATTTTCAGAACCTGCAGCTACTATCTCCATCCTCCAAACCCCACAATTATTCCACATATGTTGTATAATCTCTATAGCTAATTATTATCTATAATTTAGATGAACTGGAAAAATAAGAATGTCAACTTCACTCATCACCACTGGCCTCATATTAATTTAATCAAAAGAACAATGCTTTAGTTTCCAACAGCAGACAAAAACACATAACTAGTAACTGGAGCTGGTAAAAAAAAAAAAACTGAAACTAAGACTGTTATCTTAGCACATGAAGCTAAGAGTTGGTGGAAGTGCCCCTTATCTATAAAATTATGTTTTCTTTGTGTCATGCGTTCTTTCTCCAAAGATTTATTGAACGTCTACTATGAGTCAGACACAGTGCTGAGACTAAATAGAGGTGAAAGAAGACTTTAAACATTAAATAACAAATTATAAACAGAATACCACATTTGAAATGATGGTAAATGCTGTAAAGGCAAAGTACTACTATCAGAGAGAATAACGCGGGAAACTGTTTTGGTTTGGATAGTGGGGACCATCTGGCAGAGATCTGGCAGAGGTGAAGGGCCTCGCAAAGAGGGGTAACAGGGTTCCAGGCCAGGCTAACAATTCGTGACAAGTCCTGACGCCGAGGAGGGCTCAGCACGTTTGCTGAACTGATGGGAAGCCACTATGGCTAGAGGACACTCCCACAGTCCTTTGGACCATGTATTTATTGCCCAATTCAACTTATGAGCATTAACAAATATATTAGACAAATTGTAGAATGTGCTTCCATAAACAATTCCTGGCAATATTTTTCTACATATTGTGCTTCTTTATTATATAAGCCATTACTCCAATAAATTATTCACTTACGAGACCACTCTCTGTCTAACTGACCAGAAGTTGGCTGAAATACTTACTGTGAGTCAACACACTCTCAATAAAAGGATTCTCAGGAAGTTACATAAAGGAGCCATCAATTGTATATAAATGTGAACTACAACCACAATTTGGAATATTAGGAAACATTTATAGAAATCTTATCCTTTAATTATTTTCCAAGAAAGAAACACATATATCCATTTCTCTGAAATACACATATCTATTTATACTGAAATTGGGTGAAAATTGTTCTGAGGCTCGAGAGAATAGCAATGAATTATTTGATGTTCTTTAACAGTAAAATGAATGGTTGTGAGGGAATCTTGCTGCTGTTCTTGTGAATCTGCTCAGATTTTAGAAATGATGCTATTGCTTTGACTTGTATTTATCTTCATATGTGATTCCAATTTCCTAAATCAGATTCTGTTACTCAATTAAAACACAATTCTCTAGCAGTAGCTGTCAACCTTCTTCCAACACCACAGGGTTTATTTGAGCAACCCACACCTTTCAGTAACATCTTGGTATGGTTTCAAAAAACATAGTCCTTCTGCAGGGATTCTCCTGTCTCTTGCCTCATATACTCCACTGGAGAATCATAATTCTAATACCAGAACCCCAGGTGGGCAGAATGCTGACCAAAAGCAATTTTTATCATGAAGGTAAACTCTTAAGGGAGAGAAAATTTGGCAATTGGACAGTGAATTGAATAAGTTTATCTACCTGGGGCCTTTAAGATTCCTATTAGTTTTCAGTAATTATTTTCTATTAATATAGCCTTTGAAATCCCACATTGTGGTTGACAAATTGCAAGGGGTAACTAGATATTCTCACTGATAATCAAAGACTATTTTCAAATATTATAGCCCTGCTTCTGTCACTAACTAGCTGACTATCTTTGGACAAAATGTTTACCTTTTTCTGCTGACTGAAAAAACACAGAGATTGAATACACTGATCTTTAAGGCACCTTCCTTAACTTTAATATTGAAAGACTACAGATCCACGATTCATTGTCAACATGTAGAAGAACAATGTACATATGACATGATATTCAGAAAACAATCTGGAAAGAATGTAAGTACTCACCTCATTAGGACCTTGTAATTTAGAATCTAAGCCACTAGATAATATCTATTCATGTAATTATTAAAATTTTCTTTTCCTAGAGAAAGAAGTATGAGAGGGTGGGAGATATGACACCTTAAACAGAAACATTCATTGGGAGCAGGAGTAACCTGAAGGGTTGGGAGCAGGGACTGAGCACTTTTCTGTCCACGGACAGCCAACAGTGACTCATTTAACAAGGTTCATGGCCCCTCTGCTCTTGGCCCTCTGACTGGAGCTCAGGGCTGGTCCTAGACACTATGGTAACCAGCAGAGGTAAGATGAAACCTCTTCCATTTTTTCTTCCCCAAAATTCTTCCCCAAAACTAATGAACAAAAGAAAATATGAAAATAAGTACCTCTTCTATCTGCTTTGTGATATTTGGCTCATGACCATTAATGCTTAAGGGGAAAGGAGGTCTTGTCTTTAGGGCAGCTGACTGTCACTGCACCCCCTGTGGTCAGTATGTCAGCCACTCCCATGCTCTGCTATGCCAGGGTCTAGAGCCCCTCTAGTTTAATTTCTCCAGAGCATCACTCTCTCGTGTCTTGTTAGGGTTAGCATAGGAGTGGGAGTAACACAGCTGTTCAGATTCAGAGGGCAGAAGACAGCTGATGGTCTAAGTCTTGTGTATGCAAACTTTCCACCTGTATTTTTCTTCCCTAGTTCAAATTTCATCCCAGATCTCTAGAGCCCCGGCATCTCCAAACCCTGAGCCGTTTTGGGGTAGTGAGTACCAAACTGTGCTATACTGACACTTTGCTTCCAGCTCTTAGTGCTGCACAGTTATTATTTTTCTATCTACTTTCCATCTTCCAGAAAATTCTTAACATCTCTGATCCACTGTTGCCTTCTCGTCTGTTCTCTCTCTCCTTAAATTTGTCTTTTTAAAATTATTATTAATTGACTATCATTTAGAAGAGGTTTCCAAAAAGATTGCAATATATATATATGTTCAATCTGGCATGTTGGACAAGATATATTTTTAAAAACAAACTGAAAAAAACTCAAGAAAATTTGGCAAAATGTTAATACTCAGTAAATTTGAGTATGGCTGGTAAATGAACATTTTTTTCATTTTAAAAGTAGTTAATTTAATGTTAAGAAAAGTCAGAATTCCATTTATTAAGCACTTAAGTCCACAGAAGTGAACTGCCATTGACTGGTAACTTAGGGAGAAGCATCACTTTACACTGAAAATACTAATATAAAAGGGTATTACCAGGCATCAAAAACAAAAAGAACATTTTTTGTAGAAGAATATTCTTTGGTATATGTTTTATCTGATTAAGATATTTCATTATATTTAAAACTTAAAATTAACTTTAAAATAAAGAGGGATCCGTTCAGTGCACATTTTCTGATTTTCTGAGTGGTTATTTACTTTTAGGATCATATGAAAGAGGTCATGATGTATGTACTTGACTCTTCCCCAGCTCCTAGATAAACAGTGAGAACCCAGAGAATCATGCCCCATTTTCTCTCCTGGTTCTCTGCTTAGTATCTCTGGGTCAGCCTAAAAATGCAACTGTGGAAGAGGTTCCATTCTTTCCAAGGTATAACTCCAAAAGGTCCTGCACTTCTACCTTTAACACAGGTACTAATTTTTCTCATCATAATATATAACTAATATCCATTTATAGACCTAGACGTAAAATATTTACATTTAGATTTCCATGTTTGACCCTTCACCCACCTTAGGAGATAGTGAGGGAAGGAACTCCTCCCATCCATGTTCTAAAGATGCATAAGTTGAAGCTGGATGACAAAAGTAACTTACCCAATGCCCCACAGCTAATGAGTTTTAGGCAGGATTAGAATCCAAATCACAGGACTCCACCCCTTACCTCCTCCACATGCACAGAGCCTTTCTCTAAGCACTGTTTTTCACCCTGTCTGACCAGAAGCCTCAGTCCTGTCAAAATGGATCTGGCTGACAAGCCAGGCAAGCCTTTGGCCATTATTTCATTTTCACTCTTCCTCCAAATGCTTTATCTATTTAGACAGAGTTAAGCTAATTGGCTTGCCATATGTATACCTTCCCTTACTTTAAAAAAGCAACATGCTATGTTTGTATCCATCGTCAGCAACCCTTCCAGCTCCTCCAAAGTCTTCATACACAATCATTAACAGTGTGTGAGACTTCAGTGGTTAGTTTGCAAGGCATACTGAACAGGCTGCACCAGGCCTGAATGACTGGAAATTCTCTGAGTTGAAGAAGTCCTTCCGAAGATTTATAAAAATTAAGTTCCTAAATGTCCATCAACAGGTGACTGGATAAAGAAGATGTGGTATATTTATAGAATGGAATACTACTCAGCCATAAAAACCGACAACATAATGCCATTTGCAGCAACATGGATGCTCCTGGAAAATGTCATTCTAAGTGAAGTAAGCCAGAAAGAGAAAGAAAAATACCATATGAGATCGCTCATATGTGGAATCTAAAAAACAAAAACAAACAAACAAAAACAAAGCGTAACTACAGGACAGAAATAGACTCACAGACAGAGAATACAGACTTGTGGTTGCCAGGGGGGTGGAGGGTGGGAAGGGACAGACTGAGATTTCAAAACTGTAGAATAGATAAACAAGACTACACTGTATATAGCACAGGGAAATATACACAAAATGTTATGATAACTCACAGAGAAAAAAATGTGACAATGAGTGTGTATATGTCCATGAATGACTGAAAAACTGTGCTGAACACTGGAATTTGACACAACATTGTAAAATGATTATAAATCAATAAAAAATGTTAAAAATAAATAAAAATTAAGTTATCTGAATAATGAAGCTTTTTTATGACATCTTCCAAAGGACTAAGTTTTAAGGGACACACTGGGTGGGAAGATACATAGTACTAAGTCTCTTTTCCAAACAGACCATCCACAAATATTTTGACATTTGTATTAATACACAAAGTAGTGAAAACAACACTGTACCTGCAATTAAAAGGGAAAGGAATGAAACCATCCTGAAATGATTTAACATCATCCCTACCCCCCACGAAATCCTATTCTAGGACAATAAACTACCCATTTTCAATTCATTGTAATTTAGTGTTTCATACACTAAAATGGACACTAAAATCTGTCATTATTACCGACCAAGCTATAATCGTACCCCCTCAGCCTGACAGAACTGTAGATTTTGACTCTGTGAGCTTAGTTATCCTATTTTGTTTTTTTGGTCCAAGAAGTAGTGGTTGGGCTTTTGTTTGTTTTGAGTGAAAAAAAAAAAAACTAATGCAGAAAATGAACACTCCCACACATTTGTGCTTTTAGCACATTAAGTATGCACTCAGTGAACGGTTCCATTTAAATATTTTTACTTTAACACTGTAGATATCATCAGAAAAACAAACTAAATTGAAGACTTCTTCCCAGTGAGTGTTGTAACAAACCCCTCATTTTCCGTAAGCTTAATGGGGACGAGGAACTGATCATACCCAGTGTTTATCAAAATAAGCAAACCTGAGAAAGATGAGGAGGAGCAGAGAGTGTTGACTCCTTGGCTGTGTCATGGGGTCCATTTCCCAGGAAGAAAACCCGTGGACACATTTACAGTAACGATGCTCCCCTGCACCAGTTTCAGAGTACAAACATCAAAAGGCCGTGCAAAAGATGAGGAGGTTTCAAAACACCAAGAGCTGGCGGTAAGCTGTGCCTGCACAGGGTCCCCCACGACCTGTACTGTGCATACTGCAGCCTGATTAATTTCCACGATGACACCGAAACCTCAAGGTGAGAATCAGATACTCTACTGCAGGGACCATTCCGTTTGGAATATTTATTCCTGGTAGCAAAATAGTTCCTTCCGCAGAGGTAGTTTCTTCATTTTTACTTAATAAAATCAATTTATCCTGAACTCCATTCCTCCTTTCCTTCCTCAGAATGTATTTATTGCACAAATCTAAGTCTCCTTACTCTGTGAGCACTGATTTTTCTGGAGAAGGCCCATTACTCAGTGTTCTGTAAGAGTAACTCATAGCAACGACATGACCAAGCCCTTTCAAATGCTTAAGTAATGTGATACTAATTATTCTTACGCAAGCAAGTGATTATAATTTGGTTTACTGGCTACAAACAATGGTGCCAGGAGTTGTATAGAACTAATGTTTTCTAAGAAGGCCTATAAATATTTGCTATTCTTCTTCTTTTTAGTATCCGGTTCTAAGGAGCAAACTACGAACATTTATACGGTAAGAATGGTTTAAAATCGCCCCTAATAAATCTTCTCAGTCTTATGCTATACTTCCATACCATTGAAAGAAATAGCTGATACTGCACAAAGTTTTGAAATACACTGTTCTCCAAAGTATTTGCTTCATCAGCAATTTATTTTAACATCCACATCTTCCTCTCAAAGGGAATTGAAACTAATTATGCATTGTCCCAAATGCCTAGATACCACTGATACCATATGAATTCATATATTATTCAAAAAGCTGATCTTTTTTTTTTTTTACTTATTAATATGACTCTTAGGTAAACTGTATCTCTATTATAAGAGACTTTGCTTTACTCCGAGAACAAACTCTAGCTATAATCATTAGGGAGATATTCTTTCCAACCTATCTACAAACACGTGATCGGAAGGCTGCTTATGCCATTGTTAACCGAACACAGCTTACTCTAATTTGGGACAGAGTGTCTAAAGATCAAGGAAGCAAGTATTTGTAATTGTTCAGAAAAACAGGCAAAAGGGTTTTCATACTTGAAAATTTCATTCACATAATATAAACCTTGATTTTGATTTAATAAATTTCAAGATTCCTAAAATAATCCATAATTCCTTACAGCTACATCGAGCCTTAGATTTTGAAGTCTTTTCATTGTGCCATTTAACAAGGCTACACAAATTACAACAGTCTTTTAACCAATGTTCTAAAACTTAGATTAAACTGCTATCCAGCACAATTAAAAGAAATACGTTCTGAACAATGTAAACACCTCGCGAGAAAACTACTTCCCCAAAGCGCTGAAGGCTCTGACCGGAGGCCAGCCCCTGGGCTCTCCCGAACCGGCGGCCAAGTCTGCCAGGCCCCGCTGGTCTCACAGTCACAACTGTAAGAAAACACTTTCAAAAAAGAGTTTTCAAATATTCAAAGAAAAATCAGCTGTCATGGTGTTATCTTACAAGCTTATTTGTTGTAGGGCAACATATTTGATTAAAACCCTTACTGGTTCTAAGTCTGAGCTGCATCCCAGAATGAACTAAGGAGCTTTTAAAAATTCAAGTTGTCTAGACCCTACTCTGAGGTCACTGGTCTGGGTAGGGCCTATTTTTAGGCTAATAGGGAGGGCTGAGAATCACTGCACAAAGGAATACTACCATAGAATCATATTCGTGACCTCACCTCTCCCCACTCCCCCAGGTCTTTTTTGGCTTCCATTATTAAGATCTTTTTTTCTGCAGAAGGAAAATGCATACCTTCATACCACAAAAAGAACGGCAGATGCAATCGACTCTCTGCTTATCTGCTGGAATGAGAACAAGTTCTCACGGAGGCAATGAGTAAACAGTTCTAAAAACTAAAGAAGCCCTTTTTCCTAAGACGTTAAGTATATATGAAGCCCAGGAACTGTCTTGAATTTATCACAACAAAGATGACATTCCAAAGGAGTATAGTATATTGCAATTTTCTCCACTTTCTTCTGACCTAGCACAAAGGCAGAAGGTAGTCTTTGATTAACTGTGGTAGAATGGCAACAGCTCCCAACTAGGGAAATGGGTTAGAATTTTCAGCTTGGAGTAAGCCTGTAATTTGGGGAAACTGCCATTTCCTTCTGTGATTTTAATATAATCTCTGTGGGACCATAAACAACACAAAGTCCTTACCCTTTGCTCTGTTCCGCACCACCCAGGTGCGAATCACTGCTAAATAATCAGGATATTAGCTGTTCAGCCTTAGGCCCACTTGACTTTTCAGAGCTCAGTCTCATCTATAAATAATGTTTATCCCACCTGTCTGATAAAGTTGCCGGTAAGCCAAGTTAGATCATCAATATGAAAATTTTCATTAACTGTAAAAAGCTCTAAGTAATAACATTGTTACTATAACTGATAAAAAAATCCTTGAATATGCATGAACTGTAGACTGAGAAAATTAGCTCCTTAAGAGAAGCAAAGATAGTCAATCCGCATTTTAAGACAAATTACTACAGCTTAACCAATTCAAAGCTGTCAGCCTCCTACAGAGAAGCTAACTGTAGTCAAAAGGTACAGATTTTCATTTATTCAACAATTAACATGTATGTATTGGGAACAAGCTCTCGTGCATGGCCCTGGGCTAGATGCTGTGAGGGCTACAAAACTAAAAGACATGCCAATTCTGCCTTAAAGGAGCCTTCAGCTCAGTGACAGGGACGAGGGCCATCCACTGGCACACTACAACTTTGAAATTAATGAGTCCTTTAGGAGACATGAAGATAAACACTCTGCAAGTCCAAACAGAGGAGAAATCACAGATGTCTGGCTGGAGATGTGGAAGGCAGGTAATACGAGTGAAGCTTGGGAGAAGGAAAATACTGGACAGGTAGAGAGAAGAATAAGGAATGTATTTTGGCTATGGCAAAAGTTCATGAAAGGAAGTAGTGGAAGAAAAAGTCAAATTTTATTCCCACAGTCAATCATCCCAAATAGTTTATTCTAAGTATGCTGTGGTCCTAGAATGGTGCTAATTGCTGGGGATACAACTTAAAGCCAGCAGACATTAGACATGTAATGGCAAAAATAATGACAAACTGTGACGAGGGCTAGAAAGGAAAAGGTGCTACGAGAAAGAGGGAAACCCAACTTAGACTGAGAGGTCTGGGAAAGCCTCTCTTTGGAAGTGACGGTTAAGCTGGGAGGGAGAGCTGGAATGCAAAAGTCCAGAGACAGGAAGGAACTCAGGGCACATGAAGGACTGAGAGGAAGCCAGACATGGCTATCAAAGCAGAAGGAGGGGGAAAGGTGCAGAAGGAGGGGAAAATTTCAAACAGGAAACATGTCCTGTCAAATACTACAGAAAAAATGAAGGCTGAGAAGATGTCATTGGACTGAGAAAAGTGACAAATAAAAAGACCATTTTAGTTGTATTTAAACCTTCCATGACATAAATCAAGATAGATGAAGGTTTCAGCCATATAGACCAGGATTGGTTTTGAATACCAGGAGTTGGTGCTTAAATATAACTTCAAATGTCTTAGTGATGAAGAAACTAGAATATAATCTGAGTCCTTATAAAACAGTGTCATAAAATCAAAAGGCAAGAATGGACCAAAAGTGGAACTCAACCAGAAATTGCACATCTGGTAGGAGGAGAGATGTCTGTCGAGATCAGAGATCAAATATGTATATGAGAGCTACTCCTTCTGCTATAATATTTTTCTGTCTATGATCCACAGCTCTGAAGTGAGAAGACCGATGGTGAGGTCTGCTCGCTCCCTTAGTTTCAGCATAAGCTTGGCAGATACAGAGTAAGGTCACAGAATTTAGGGGGATAATGAAAGATCATTTGCAGGTCCCAGATGACCGTGAAAAAAAGGTAGTCACGTGAAGGAGATAAGACGCTGTGGGGAAAAAGAACACAGTTAGCAGATGAGGCATAATTATTTTAAGGTAAAGAGCAGGAAGGAATGAGAAAAGTTAACTTCTGACTTCAAAATCTTAGAGCAGATCTTGTTGATAGCAAGGTCCAAGGTATGTTCACATTTGTAAGGTGGTTAAAGTAAAATAGATGTAAAGTCTTGATAGCTGAAGAGGCAAGAAGTGGTGTGATTTCAAAGAAATCAGAAGCAGCCCTTTATCAGTGAAACACTGGGAAACCCTGAGTTAGAAGACAAATAAGATGCTAGTTAAGGATAAAGTAGGTCATGCTAGAAAGCAGAGCTGAAGACGTGAATAGACACAGCAATATCACACTCGACACCAGTTCCCACAATGACCGAGTAAGCTTCTGCCACTTGATTTGCAGTGTCACCAGGGAATTAACGTACTACAACACCCCTTTACGCCTACTTTCCAGGTACCAGATTGGCAACTAGGCTCAAAGTTAGTGTTCAAATAACGAGAAGATCTTGTAGCCTGAAATTAATTGTTCAGCCTGCCTTGAAATAGTCCAAACAGATTTGGACTTCATGGTAAAATTAAATATTATTTAATCCTCTCTAAAAAAGACTCATGATATATATTACCTATTACATATATTACATTTACATATATATTTCATTGGGGTATAATCTTTGAAATTTAATAAATTAAAAAGGAATCTTTTTGTTAAAGGATTAAATCCTTAATTTATGCCTAATTAAATAAAAAAAAAATACTGAGTGGCTTTTGTTCTGTTTCTTTCAAAATGAAAAGCCAGACTAAAAATCAGTCCCCTTAAATTACCAGCTAAAGTGAAAAATATTGAAGACCTAAATATGTAAGAATATGGGTTTAATTTTACATTCTCAGTAGTAACTTTTCACATTCAGATGTGATGAGACTTTAAAAAATTTACTGGCTATGGGAGAAGCACAATGAGAAAAGCACAACTCAAAGGAAGAGCAGGACAATGCTAATTGCACACGACCACGCTGTTCGCTGGGTGTGGTAGTGTCACCGCTCCGGCCCACACCATCACTCATCTTTGTAACTATGACAGCACCTTTGTAACGCTGAAGGAATATGGAGAAGATAACCTGCAAAGACAGGCCTCTTCACAGATGATATGTGCACATCTTTTTCATAAAGACAAGTAGTGATGGCAGCATCCAAAGATGAGACGTATGGTCTTATCATAATCACACCAGCATGAATCAATTATTTGTGACAATTTGAGATGATGGGAATCTTTTTTTTCCCCCTCAAATTTCCTAATCCAAGTTCTCAAGAACCACAGAAAGTGTATTTAATTAAATAATGTGCCAAAGCAGAACAAATTTCTCCACCCACTCTCTTCTCTGGTTCACTTAATGCAATTTCACCCTCTAATACCAGCAACTGAGGGTTTTAAGAGAGTTCCCTGACTTTGGTGTCTCTTGCTACAGAAACGCAGGGACTTGGGAAGAACACCGTTTCCAGTGGAGAATTGTGGAGCTCGGATTTACCACCAAGTCTTGAAGGACTCCTTGAAAGAAACATGGGACAAGTCACAGTACTAACTCTCAGCTGTGCTAAGGTGAATGGGCAATGGGGCTCCTGAAAGCAGTGGAGAGGGGACTCCCCCACTGCTCCTCATTCGGATTCAACCTCACTCTTGGTAGGCAGCCTTGGTAAAGCTGGAAGCAGGTCTCACCCCTTCTGTGGCTGGAAGAAAGCTGGGAACCACTGCCATCGAGAGTCTGCCCACGGCAGCTGCTTCACGAAGCTACGCAAGCTACTCCTGGGTGTGGCTAATGTGTCAACTGATTTGACAAGCCCAGAAAAACTCCTTCATTCTTGAATTGCAGTAACTTATTGGAAATAAAAACATTATAAAATGGGTACCAGATATTCTTTTTCACTTACTGACTCCTGTTCCCTCAATGCTCCAGCCAGGCGCAGTTTCTTGGGCATGTGACTGCTGCAAGAGCACGGAGCCCCGTGCTAAAAAGGACCAGCACACTGGGTTCAATGTTCTGCGTGGCCATCTTGAAATTCACAGTAACTTTTTAACGAAGGGCTCTGCGTTCTCATCATGCACTGCGCTCCACCTCCAAAATTACGTAGCTGGTTCCATCTTCTGCAGAACCTGAAGGAAACTGAATCTCCTGGCCTGCCTGTCCTCTGCGCATTTCCTACAGGTACCTGGGCTCTAATGTAGCTTTGGGAAGCTGGGCCCTCACTGTGATCATTTTTGTTATATGGGAGAAGTTTCTTTTTAAAATATTACTCGTTTTAATACAGTAAAATAATTCACCTCATTGGGAAAAAACAATGTGGAAGAAAGTATGCAGAATATTGAGTACCCTTCACCGATAAGTCCCCACTCATTTCTCATTACTACTTACAGGTAACTATTTAGAGGAGACATCTTCCATTAAGAAAAAAAAAATACACACACGTATAATTTCATACACACACGCTGATATTAACCTTTTTTGAAAAGTCCCAACTTTGTATGTCTACTGGACTAGATGCAGAAGACCCTTTGGAATCTCAAATAAAGAAAGCTGGCAGCTTCGATAATGTGAAATTATTTTTCATTCATTTCAGGGCCCTCAGCCTACAGAATATCAACCTACCATTCCATTCATCTACAGTAGGTGACTAACCTTAGAGCAAAGCCGCAAAGACCCAGAGATAACCAACTGGCCACCTTCTACTAACCCATTAAGGTTCAGTGAGGAATTCAAGAGACTGAGTGTCAAGAAATACACAGATAAAGCCCCAGCTTTGCCATGTTGACTGGAGGAAACATCTGGATTTGTTTCCCCACCTGTTTTTCCAAAGCTTCCAAAACTTCTTCCCAATCCAGCAGTCCTGGTCTAGGAAAACTCTGGTCCCTGTCTTCACCTGGGATCATTCCACCTCAGAAATCATAAATGCATAGTCCCCATTCTAATACTCTGTCTCCTTTTCCCACTTATCTCATCACTCACTGCATCTATACCTGTTTTGTTTTGTACAAAACAGAAATCTTTAGGGATTGTTAGTCTCACTGGATTTTCTTCCTTATTTATAAGATCCTTCCTGTCTTTATTTTTTCCCCTACCCATCTGACATTCACAGCCCATCACTTCAAACCCTCATTGTACAATGTCTAAATCCTTTCCCCATTGTCCTTTCCTCACAACTGTCATTTGTCCAAACTGAAAACCTTGGCTTCCTTCCCTGCACCCGCCATTCCCTTACCCACCAAGTCTTACTCATGGGTTGTACCCGATACAAAGCTGAATCCCTCTACTTCTTGCAACTCCACCTGCCACTCCCCCAGTCCAAGCTTCGTTCTCTTCTCAGCTGGATCACTACAGCAGTCCCAGGTGATCTTTCAATGCCTTCTCAGTCTTAATTTATTTTCTAACGATTTCAAGAGCAATCATTCCAAAATATAGCCAAACTAAAATATAATTTAAGTGACTACTCCTTTCAATACCTTCTGTCTTCCCTTAACCCTTTGTTAACAAAGCCTTTCCCTCCATCTCTGCACTCCTCATCTAATATTTCACATCCAGCTTACACAAACTTCTCCAACTGTCCTCGAGCTAGCCATGTTCTCTCTGATCTCTAGACCTATATAGGTGAGCTGTTTTTTTGGCTTGGAACACACCCCTTCCCCTGCTCTGCTTGAGCTGGCAAACTCCTTCAGGTATCATCACAGATCTCACTTCTTCTGGAAAGCCATCTCTGGCCCCTCCCCTACCCGAGTATTTATCTTTCTCAAATGTGAACACACAGCCACTTGCAAACACACATTATCATTTTAAGATGATCTCTATGTCTCTTCCACCAGACTGTCAATTCTGAATGTGGAGACCACACCTGTACCGTTGTTCATCACTGTATCCCCACCCAACACACAACACAATGTCAGCACACTATAAGAACTTCATTGTTATGCACTGGAGTTTTTATTCAGTTCAAAGTTATTATTTTGATTCCTAATCCTGAAAGTCCATTATAGCAACATGTTCTACCAATAATAATCTATGTGTAAATTCACAGAGTGTTCAGATCCAGGAATTCTGAGGTTTGAGAACTAAACTTATCTAGACCGCAGTATTTATGGTCTTGGTCATTAAAGGCAGTTTATTTCTTCCGTGGTTAGCATTTTCAGGGTGATCTCTAAGCTAGTTCCCAGGCCTCAGCTCCTCCTTGAGTCTCGAAGGATTCCCAAATGGGAAAGGAATAAAACTGGCTCCTTCACTGGGCCCTCACCCACCACCTGTACTCAGTACCATCTCCTCTCCCCCAGTAAAGACCAGAAGATTTAAGGCCTATCCGAAAATCTTTAACAAAAGTTTACTAGGTTATAGATTGGAAATTGAATGACTCATGGTATTTGATAAAAGTGAAGGGTAAAGAAATAGTAACATTACTAGGAATAACAACAATAATATACCATATGACCCAGGAATCCCACTCCTGGGCTTGTATCCAGAAGGAAATCTACTTCAGGATGACACCTGCACCCCAATGTTCATAGCAGCACTATTTACAATAGCCAAAACATGGAAACAGCCTAAATGTCCATCAACAGGTGACTGGATAAAGAAAATGTCGTATATTTATACAATGGAATACTACTCAGCCATAAAAACCGACAACATAACGCCATTTGCAGCAACATGGATGCTCCTGGAGAATGTCATTCTAAGTGAAGTAAGCCAGAAAGAGAAAGAAAAATACCATATGAGATCGCTCATATGTGGAATCTAAAGACTCATGGACAGAGAATACAGACTTGTGGTTACCAGGGGTGTAGAGGGTGGGAAGGGATAGACTGGAATTTCAAAATTGTAGAATAGATAAACAAGATTACACTGTATAGCACAGGGAAATATACACAAAATTTTATGATAAATCACAGAGAAAAAAATGTGACAATGAGTGTGTATATGTCCATGAATGACTGAAAAATTGTGCTGAACACTGGAATTTGACACAACATTGTAAAATGATTATAAATCAATAAAAAATGTTAAAAAAACAACAATAATAAAAACATACGTTGTATTTTCTAGAATACAAAACACTTAAAAGCCGATTTACGAAGGCAGAGTAAGATGTGAGAAGAAAGGAGGCAGAGAAGGAAGGAGAGAGGGGCGGTAGAGAGAAAGTAAGGAAAGAGGGAATAAAGAAGGGAGGGAAGTAAGGTAGTCCTGAACTTTTTTCTTATGGGTAGGAAGAAGGAGAAGGAATAGGGCACCAAAAAAGGCTCCACATCAAGGGTCATCCCCACCCACCTCCACAGACAGTGAACATTATCCAGAGCACTGACACAGCTCACTGAACGCTTCCGAATAGCCTTACCCGTGAACAGCAGTCACACTTAGGACTTGGTAGCTTTACATCATTAGACTCATCTATAAACACCTGCAACTTGACATGAATGAACCATGCATGGCTTGGGAGTAAGAATGGGGGCTAGAAGGACTAAAAGGAAAAATGCAGTGATTTGGAATGTTCATCTTAGGACCCTGAAGCCTGAAACAACAGAAGCAAGACAGCTAAAGAATCTCTTCCTTCCTCTCATTAATTCAATACACTAAAGGCATCAAGCACTTATGAAGCATAAACCACAGAGGATCCAACGTGCTGGCTACATGGTAGACACAGATATCAGTGTTCTCAGGAAGACCTGATCTCTGTACCCAGCATGTCTGGACATGTAACCCACTGGAACCAGGCAGGGAGAGAAAAAAGCCTTATAACTAATACTTGGGCCCAAGAATAATCATAACAAAAAATGATGAATTCACTGAGTGCACTGAGGGTTTACCCAGCTCTGTGCTAAATAAGCATATAATATACATTTTCTTATATAATCTTTCAAATAACACAATGAGGTATATAGAATTAGTACCTCCATTTTAAAAATGGGAAATCCGATCTCAGAGAGTTTAGGTAACTTGCCCAACACCAGCAGTAATGATGCATCCAGGGTGTGAACTCTGGCAGTCAGCTTCCATTGGTCTCCAGGACTCTGAATTTAAGATGCTCAAAACAGAAGATGGACAATGGTTCTCCCTCCCATTTGGGGCAGAACCCAGGTGAGCATGGAATAATGCACCCTGAGGAAGAAGTGTGTCAGGAAACTTGAGCTCCCTTCTAGAACACAGCCTAATGGCTGTCATTGACCAATAAGTTTAACATGGGTAGCCTTCAAAAATGGCTGATGATTATCTACCTGACCCTGAAACCAAACCATGAGTTGGATTTGGGAATAACTGATGGTTGAAGATTCCTCTCTAAAACAATAATCAAAGCATCTGAACTGCAGCTACATAACAATTTGGTTAGCATGTGGAAAAACAGAATTTGTTTTGAGAGACAGAGGACTAGACACCGAGCAAGAGGTAAGTAGGAATGACTTACTCCCAATATGGGCTCCCAAAATGAATGAGCATAAGTGTCAGGGAAAGAATCCCAGGTTACCTAAGAAACATAACACGAAAGCTACATCTGCCAGTCATATTGGGTGGTACTTATGGAGGAGGGGGGTTATTTATGGCCTCTTTTTATAGAAAGTGAGTTCTAAAGAAAACCAAATAATACTTAATACAATGTGCATTCAAACGTGAGAGCAGCTGAAAAAATTTTAAATCCACACTTCTCAGTGCTCTTTCCTCATATTCAAAGTAAGAAATGCTCCAAGTATATGAATACTTGAGTAGTATCTGCCTTTCTTTGCACGGAGGAGACATTCCCTAAAGTGATACAATCGTACCCATTAAAGGGTGATCAGTGGTAAGCTGGCAAAGGCTAGGCAAAGTAATAATAGAGTTCCCAACAGCAGAGCCCGCTGGTGTGGAGAGGAAACTCAGGATGCCCAGAGGAAGGCTTCCAGCAGTAGGATGAGCGAAGAAGCAGGATGCATCAGCCCCAGGAAGAGGAGGCAGGTGCGAATGAGAGAGAGGGCGTGCGTTCTCCTACCAAGTGCTTACTGTTACTAGCGCTAAAAACTCTTCAAAATGAATAAATGGGTTAAATAGAATGGGGATTACCATTTAAGTAGAGCAGTCTAACTTTGCTTGAGATCATGGGAATTCTACAAAATCACAAAGGAGAGAATTAGCTGAACAAAATAGTTTGATTTAATGGGAAATTTATTTCAGAAGAGAAGCTAAGGAAAATTTCTGGAGTTAAGTAATGACATTTAGAATCAGGAGGCGTTTATGTAAAAAGCAACGTCCAAGGATAAAGTTAAGTAATAAGAATTTTCAGAAAGACCTAGAAAAATCTGAGATAGAGACCTGAGGCACTTTAGAAAGAGGAACAAAGAAAAATGTAAGCTCTCGCTCTCTGTAGGAAGTAAGTAGAATAGAGGAATTTGACCTAAATTAAAGGAAAATTTACTCACGCCTATGAATATAAGCAAAGGAACACACACAGGCGCACACACACACTCCTTCCCACCTTAGAAATCCCCCCAAAGACTGAGATCAAATGTTACTTCTGTTCCTTTTCTAGTCTAATTAAAGCATGAGATGTTGCCTATTGCCTGTTATTAGTTTATGCATATTATGGGTTAAATAGAAAAATTAATATTAATTGAGGGTGTCACTTCACTGCAACATTCGTTTTACTAAGTCAGAGGAATAGTGATTATTAAAACAAGGCATAGCTCCGAATCATATACTGTCCCATATATGCTAATTTGAGGGGAAAAGCCAAAGTCGTAATCAGTGCTCTCATAAATTCTAAAATGTGAGCCCCATTCCAGAAATTACATTATATACCAAACTACTTTCTCAGCTTATGAATGCCTTTTAAATTGTAAAAAGGCTAAAATTTTGGAAAATGAAAAAAAAAACTTTGCAACTGTAACATTTCCTCACAAAACTGCCATTATGTTTTTAATTCTTTACTGGTTTGATTTAGATTTTTTTTTTAACAAACTCTAGTGGTTGGAATCATCTTTTTAATTTAAATGTCATAAGAAAGAGGATCACAATGCACATTCCCTGACCAGATTGCATGTGGCCTATTTATTCAAAATGTTCGACTCCGTATGGATTTCTTCTCTTTTATTTATAACTGCCAGAAAGGACTCTCTCTAATAAGTTAGCAACTCAGGGGCAACCAATTTGAAATCCAGGCCCTGACAGCACAGCACCTCAGGTCTGCCACCTGCGATGTGTTCTAGAAGGACCAGGGGAGGCACACAAAGCTCAGACTTCCGTGCAGATCATGTACCAAGTGTCAGCCACAAGTGGGTGGTCCACTGAGGTCAGGGTTAAAGTTCACAGAATAATTTGGAAATTATTCTCAGCTTGGATCTCGTCTATGAGGCCTGAGAATACACCCTTTAATTAGGATATAATTTCCAAAGCAGCCACTCCCTTGACTTTCCAGAGCTCAGTTATTCTCAGAAAAGTAAAAACAGCCTCATCACGCTGACAACTAACAGTCCCCTATAAATTATGGCTTAAATGTCCAACAAAGAAGGCAGCAGGCATCCGGGACGACAGAGACGTCAGCTTCCAGCCCTCACTAACCACTCTCAAGAACAGAGAAAGAAGTCACAGTAAACAGAGTCACTCTCCTTCACTTCTTGCTTATGCAGCTGAACTGTCCCATGGAAGCTTGGAAAAAGAGTGGGCTGTGCGTTTGAAAATGTTCCCACACCCCAGCCGGCCTCATTTCTCTGATGATCCCTCCATCCAGCCAACCCCACAGTACAGTGGGAACGCGAAAATCAATTCCATGAGAGCCAGCTGTCCACCTCTTCCACGGTGCTCAGGGAGCCACACAGGACTCCTGGCACGGGAGCCAGCCCGGCCCTGACTCACCACAGATGTTCCCCTCCTCCCCCATGCAGCTCGAGCCAGAGCCTTCTTTCCAGGGCCTATTGTTATTACACAAGATGCACTGGGCCCCACAAAAGGGCTAGGTGCTGAATCCAGAGGAAAACACACCTCTCCCTAAATGCAGGGTTCAGAGAGACAGACGTTAAATGACGCAAGGATGGCCAACGACTCAACAGGGAAAGCCAAAGATGGAAAGTCAGGCAGCTTTGGAGAGTTTCATATCTGGGAGTTGGAATAGCAGGAGCTATCAGAATATCAAACTTGCAAATGCTATCCAGACTTGAACTGGTTTTAAAGATGACATAAAATGTTCCATTCTGGCAAATCCAGATATCAGATTTTTCTGTGGACCCAACAAAGCAGTCCTTGTCTAGAAAAGTGCGACCAGGAAAATAACAAAAATGTAGTTTCTGAAATTTGTAAGCAGAATTCACAGTCTAAAGTCACCCACAAGTATCTGGAAATTCTTGGCAACTTAGGTTTCAGGCAGGAGCAGAGTTACTGTCTCTGGCCATTACCTCTTGCATATCTGTTCGCCTGCAGGTTTTCCCAGCAGCCCTCTCAGAGGGGGCCATAAATCTCTCTCTCCACATTCCTTCAGTGCATATTAGTGGGCAACTAGACGGTTGTTCCCCAATGCTCCAGTGCCCCATGGTATAGGCTGCGTCATTAATGCAATAAAGAAACTTATATGAAATTTACATTTAAAAATCACTATCCATGTAACCATTCTAAACAAGAGACAGTGGCTCATTTTAAATCCATTCCCTTTGATGGAATGAATTCTGCGACTAAAATGAGCTTCACCAAACAACACAAAACATTTTTAACACATCAACATGAGATTCTCCATATCTTTATATTAACAGTGTTTATGTTTCTGTTTTTGTCTTAAGACTTCTTATTCACGTTTTCCTACTGCGGGCCTTGGGAAGGGAGATTAGGGAAATAAATCAATTAAATGAAACACACACATTTAAATTCTGTGACTATGGAAAAGAAAAATGAGCAAATCATCATGCCCCCAAAAAGGTGGAGGTAAAATTGTCTGTAAGACCTCTTCTCGCTCTCACTGACTCTCTGCTTGTTGGGAAATCACAGATGAAATAGGCCAGCATCTCACAAAAGCTGACGTTTCACAACAGCAGAGTCAATATTTAGACAGAAGACAACCAATATATGTTTGGGGGATAAATGTTTACTTGAGATAATGTCTATTTAATTCTTTGGAAAAAGCTATATAAATCTGGCTCCTCACTAATTTCTGAGTCTCATTTCCTTCCTACTCCCTCGCCCAATAGAAAAGTGTTAAGAAGCCAAAATTAAACTAAAACACACTCACTTTTAGAGCTTTTGTTTAAAAACTTGAAATGTCCTTCAACAGTGTTTTTATTTTTATTGTTTTCTACGAAGTTGGCTTTTTCCTTCTTTTTTATCCGCTTTTTTCTGTTTGATTTCAGTTAGGGACAGATACTGGGCATTCTAGAGAGAAAAGGCAATATTCCAAGATTCAAAGTAATATAATATGTAACACACAAAAAAAGAGTCCGTGTTATAAAAATGTCTGAACTGAAGACTTAAATCTAAAAAGTAAAAACACTACTTAATTCCCAGAATGAAACTTCTCCTCTGTCCTCTCTGGAAAACTAAGCAGTGACGTGGTAACTTGGTAACCAGGAATGAGAATTTCTTAAGATGTCGCATTCCTATGCTCTTCCAGGTGTGGCACAGCAGTGACCTTCACACTTAACACATGCACTACAGAGAATCGTTTGTTACATGGCAAATTCATCTTGAACTCACATGGGGAACTTAGCGACCAGTACCAGCAGAACCTGCCACGTAATCGGCATTCCCAGTAGCACCCGAAAGGTACTGGCATTTCTGGGTATTCCCAGAGTAAGAGAACACTGAACCAAAGCTTCTGTGTATATTCTACAGGGCAATTTTAAGAAGAGAAAGAGAATAAAAAGAAACTAAGTAGTGATAAAAAACGTTAATTGTGAAAAACAGTTTGGGATCCTTTGGCCCAAAGAATAGGGGCCACATGGCATTACTGAAGTACTGCTCGTGGTCCGTCACCTTCGTCTTTCTGTACCTTTTTAGTTTCAGTCTGTTTATACTTAGAACTGTCTGACTTCTACTTTGTCACTGCTCAAGAAGGAATTAAGTTTTGTCTAAACCTGTAAATGGAGTCCAAAACTTACAGGTCGATTCTTCCTTCCTAAAGAAAAGCTGGCAGACGGTATTACTTACATCCTAGTTTTAGCTCTACTTTAAAAGACTCATAAAAACACTTTCAGCTAAACTCTGATTTACAGATTTCTAACAGAATTATATGAGACAGTTAACTGAGAGTATATTATAGTCATGTCCCCAAATCACTCCATTTTTCTCCAAAAGTACTTACTTCTGATGAGTTCGTCATCCGAACAGTTTCCCCAAATGGACTGGTCTTGGATCTCTCCATGAGTGAAGCAGCTATTGGTAGCTTGAGATATCTCTCGCTCAGTATTTTCTTTATCACATTTTTCTAAATTAAAAAAAAAATTATTATCATTAAATGCTACATATTTTTCTCCATTTTTGCATTTATAGATTTTTTTCTAAATGCTCCTAAATCTGCCATTTTAAAAAATGGCAGCAGTATCTCCACTGACTGTTAGATGTTATTGACTCAGTAACAGAGATTTACTGAGCACCTATTATATCACTAGCATTGAAGAAACAGATTGTACTGTAAAAATTATCTGTTAAGGTTCTTGTAAGCAAGTCATCATAATACAGCAAATAATTTACCATGATAAGAAAAATATGGAAAGGTTACATCAAGGATAGAAGTGAGTCTATACATGTCGAGGGTAGGGTGGCAGGGAAAGAATCAAAGAAGATGACAGCTTTATATGTGCGTTTATGGGTTCTCAGGGAGCAAATCAATAAGTAAGGGAAAGTAATGTCTTCTTGGCAACATAAGTCAAGCAAAAAAGCGGACTCAAACACAGGGTAAAATGAATGTTATCAGAGGTCCAGGAGTACTAGAGAGGTTCAAAGGGAGAAGAAGAAACTCATCAGGATTCAGAGCTCAAGAAAGGCACTCTAGAAAATGGTCCGAGCTGGATGGTCTTTAAAAGATCAGCAGGAATTCTCAAAGTAGAGATGGGAGAAAGGCAATTCCAGGAGGCAGAACAGCATGGGCAAACTCCAGAAACAGACACTCGGGCAAAAGTTCCAATCTGGACTGTGAAGTACTTTACGGGGCACATTAGGAGATAACATGGTAAAGGTCTGACTGGGGACATGTTATGGATATTTGAATGCCAAGGTGAGAAATCTGGACCTAATTTAAAAGCAAGATAAATAAGTGACAGTAGTCACTGCAGCTTTATGAATTGCCTAATGGAAGGAAGCCATGCATTAGGAAGACCAATAAACTTGTACACACGAGTGGCTCTCAATCCTGACTGTACTTTAACTCACGGTCTATTTTAAAAAACAGATCCCTGGGCCCCATCATGTAAGATTCTATTTTAATTTGGGGGAGGGGTGCTTAGGTGATTCACCTGCATGTACATCCTAATCACTGGAGTGCGGGCGCATGGAGAAGGGAGAACAGAGGAAGGGAAACCAAAAGGAGACTCAGCACAGTCCAGGCAGAAATTGATGAAGAGTGTCATCAACTGGATAACAAGATGGGAAAGAAGGTAAATGTGAGAAAATAACTAGAGGTTTCACAGATTATCAGAGAAGAAAGGACTGGAGATGACTGAGTTCTCTCAGTCTGGATTTGACTGGGAAAAAACCTGGAGACCAGGAAAATAATTTTTAAAATACCGCTTTGTACATAGTAGCTGTTTAGGCATCATCCTATGCAGTGGGGATACAACCAATCATAAGACACGGCCCAGGCCTTCATGGAGTTTACAGTCTAGTGGATGAGTTTAGCATTGAACCAACATGTGAATTTGCTAGTCACAAGTAAAGTGACAGCTAGAAACAGCCATCTTCCTAAACGTGATTGCTAAAGCCATTCAAATAACGAGGCTCACCAAAACAGTATTTTAAAGGAAGAGAGTCAGGAGGGGTCTGTACAATTAGAAAGGAGTCAGAGAAGGAAGAAAAAACCAGATGACGTCAAGCCGTGGAAGCAAGGAAAGGAAAGAGATTCAAACAGAAGTTGTTAGTCAACTGTATTAACATTTCCAGTGGAAGGGAAAAATTTCTGCACATGCAGAAATTTCTCATGTACCATTGGGGATTTCACAATTGAAAAGTCCTGCCCTGAAACATTTCAACACATGAACATAGACGGACAGTCACTTAGGAATAAGTCCAGAGGCTAATAATTCTGAAAAAAGTAGGGTCTTTGATGCTAAGTATTTTTAGAAAGCAAAACCATATTCAGATAGCAGTAGAATATAAATTAGAAGCATGCTAAACCAGTATGCACTAGATTTACGTAACATTTACTCAGCATTATCAGAGAGAAAAATGTAATCCTCCTGAGATGTGTTACTTTCAAGGAAAATCTTTACTTTTTTCAACAACTCCAGAAACCTTTCCACTGCTACAGAGCCTTCTTCAGATGATCAACAGAAAAGATTTTTATGCAGACTCACTAGAACACAGGAACTCTCTCACCAGCAGGGTCCTACATACTTGCTGCTACTGCTATGTAGCCGACTGCCGCCAGGTGTCATGCTAGCAGGCTTGATTCAATTAGTAACTTTAATTGCAGTTGAATGAAATTAATTATATAATTTTGAGCTGTTCAAGTTTAATTCCATTAAAATTAATTCATGAAGCCAGGGCATTATGAAGCATTGCTGACTAAAGGAAAGTAGGTATGAATAAAGCCTCCAGACACACTTGACTCACATTTGAATCATGTCCAATATTCAAGTGCTAAACACAGACCCTCTCAGCTCTCCGTTGAATAAATGAAAATGTCATATGGTCCATATACACACGAATTTAGTGGTGACCCACTACTAAGACAGAAACAAAGTTCTCCTGTCTCTAAATATCTATTAAGATACACTCGTCATGGTTTTTTTGTTTGTTTGTTTATCTGTGAAATTTTAAAATTAGATGATCCCTAGAGTCCTTCTCAAGTTGAAGAGGAGAAAAATGATCATTCTCTGTCTCACTATATTCAAGAAATAATATGTAACTATTATTTAATCACAAGTATCAGTCTATACAACTTTGCCTCCTTTGAAAACAGTGTCTTGGCTCAAAAGTTGATTTCAGGCTTTTGCTGTGATCCACAGCCCCCAGCCCAAAGCAAGGCTCAGAAAAGATTCCAAGCTGAAACTGACTTGCTAATTCTCCACTTTTATAAACTAAACTTCTGTGACCACTTGACTGTTCTGTGACTTTCTAACGTATGGATTTTTGTTTTATTAACATCTCTTTACTATTTAATGGAATACCAACATGGCAGCCTCAAAAACGGTGTGCAGTTATATCTGATACTGAATACATGCACTGAGAGAGATTTAATTGACAGATAACAGTAAAATGGACACCATGATGTCTCGCCACAGAACCAACCTTACTACAACTTTCAATAGGTTTGGGTCAGCCACTTCTCAAGATGATAAAGTAGCAGTTTCTAATAACAGGTTTCTAGTACTTCTGAATCGCAGCAGCAGAAGCCACAGTCCAGTTTAGTTACTCCTTTCTGGATCTACGAAGGTTTGTAGCTGCAATTCAACTGCTACTTGGGCTTGAAAGACATATCCCAGAGGCAATCAAGTAATTACAATGGTGCAGAAAATCCATCTGTACCTTTCCATAAGATGTCTATATATACATCCACTCCTCCCCAACTATATATATACCAGCACTCTTCCCCAACTTAGCCACTTCTTTTAAAGAGAGGCCTCCACCATCTCAACGACACTATTCTTCTAAGCTAATGTTCTCTACTATAGAGCCCTTTAAACATAAAGATGGACATGTCCCAACTTCAGGGGTCCCAATTCAGGTGGTATGGGGGAGGGGGAGGTAATCATCATACTTGGCCAGGTTTTAGGGGCACTGTTCCAGGTAAGCTCTTCTGTACTACACAATTTAGAGAAAACTTAGAAGGGCCCATCAAATACTGAGATACCGACCTTGCTTCATATAACCTTGTCAGAGTATTCTAAGTTCTCAGAAAATACAATTCCATCTGATCACTAACTAATATAGAGGTATTTAGTTCTCTGTGTCAGGACAACTATGAGAATACAAAATCTGAATTATATATAACACTAAACAGCTCTACTAATAGATGAACATGTAAGAAATATGTTTTAGATATTACAATAAAAATTGAAGATACTTTAAAAATAGCACTAGACCAAAGGACACTTGTATACCATTGGCATCTGCATCCAAAAGGGCAGCTCCCAAACATTCTCCTGTATCTACACTCAACAGGGAAAATGCGGAAGAATCCTGGGATGAGGGGGAAAAAGCTTGGTCCCTGACAACAAATTCTCTAACCAAACATACACATGAAACAATCAAGCAACTACAAAATAATGGAAACTGTCCTGGGTCATGATTCTGACTCAAAGACTAACCAGTTGTGTGATGGGGGCTGGGTCCCATTCTCTTTATCCAGAAATGAGGGTGTTGAGCTGGATGGCTGCAGAGACCGTTTTTGTCTAAGATTCTATAGCTCTGACTCTGCACAGGGCTGAACAATAGAGCCAAAACTTCATAAATACACTGTAAGGTGCTTAGAATGGAGAAGAGAAAATCATAGAAGCACTGGAAGTGAGTCACTGTTCAAAGAAATTGACAAGCATGAATTAAGCTAAAGAGTGAAAGGGAAAAAAACAGAGTTCTAAAGGATCAATTTGAATATAATACGCCCTACTCAGAAATGAACATCTATCATACAGAATCAATACTCTCTATTTTTTTTCACTTTTTTTCTAAAGGGCATGAATGGTGAGAAGTAATCTGTCTCTAATCACAATTATTCCCGTGAAAGGAGAATGAGACAGATTCAGGTACAGAGAATTTCCACTTAATTTAATATTTTCTAGTATTTTATTTAGTTAGTATTATCCAAATTTAAAACTTTGAGAGTTTTACTTATCTCAGACAGTTTAGAAATAAAATAATAGAATGGCGCTTTAACAAGAGAAAAATCTTAGAGCATGAAAAATAAGTAAATTGGATAATAATATATGTAAACTATTATATATGTCATACAACAGCCACTCAGCTGGTACGAGGTTGTTAAATAAGGAAAAAAAAAAAGAAAAGAGTAGGAAAGAATTAAGAATTTTTGTAATTCCAGTATTAGCAATTTTCAGAGGACTTTCATATATAGTATTTATTTGATCTTTAGAACCCATCAACCATACAATAAAGAAGAAAACGTTAGCTCAATTTTACTGATGAAACTACGGAGTGAGTATCAGGGATAGATATGCAATTGGAAATAGGATGATAGAGTGCAGAGTTGGAAAGGATCTTGCAGCTCAGTTAATTTCCTATCCCACCCCAGGCAGAAAGCCCCACCCCAAACCTCAGCCTCTCGCCACAGTTCCAAGGAGTGGTACCACCCAGGGGAACACATCTTGTCTTCATCACTTTCATTCAGTAGTAAGTTGTTCTTGATTTTGAGCATAAATATGCTGTCAGGTGATCTATAACTAGTTCTAGTTCTGCCCACTGTAGGGAGAAATAATAAACCTAAACTTCTTTATAAGATAATCATTCAAACTATTGAAGAGATATTTTTTCTATCAGTTTGTAGTCAAGCAAAGTATCATCTCAACACCTAAATTCTTTTAACAAATAATAGTAACAGAAGAATCTAGTAATGTTGTCTGAGGATGAAACAGGCTTGTCAAAGTAACTAATGAACTTCTAAAACATATAAAATAGTGTTTGTGCCATGGTTTTCCAAGAAATAGGGACAATATTGCCACCTAAAAAGTCCAGAAACTTCAATTCTTCCTGATAAATAAGAAGAGTCTTGTTAGGTTCTCTAGGAGAGAAATACTGTCCCTAAACTGCACGTGGCATTAAAGAAATGATTAACAGCACGGGTTCTGAAATTAGGCTGCCTGGGTCCACCACTAATCACTACTAACCACCACTGGATCCTGGGCAAGTTAATTAATCTTTGTCAGATTCTTACTCTTCAAAATGGGAGTAACACCAGTACCTACACCTGAAGGTGGATGTGGAAATAAATGGAATCAGGCCTGGAAAGCAGTGTCTGGTATACAATAAGGGCTTGTTCACACTTGCTGTTAGTATTACATTAAGTGTCATTGCAATAAGCACCTTTTTAAAACCTTAAGGAAGCTGTTGAGGATAGTATCTATCTATTCAGTAACCCCTGAGTGAAAAACCACACTTGAAATCTATTTCCAGACTCAGTAAGAGGAAAACTATTCCTTCCTCTGAGACACTGTATGTTATTTTTTTCTCATGGGCAATATTAGGGAAAATATTCTCTTTTTGACTTGAAATTTACAGACAAAATTGAATAACTGGGTTTGACCCTACAGTTATACCTGTACATTTCAATTTTCCCTCAGGTTTGGATTTCCTGAGCTACCCATATCTTTTATTATTCTGTTTTAAACTTTTTTTTTTAATATATTCTTATAAGCTACTTTAAGTGGTCTCCTGACCTAGGCAGACGCATGTGCAAAAGCACAAACTGATCATCAAATACATTTCCTGATTTTTATCCATCCTTTATTTGCTTACTTTGTGAAAGACTAATATAAATTATGGTGCTTGGCAGATATAAAACCTCATAAAACTTAATCAGTATAACATTCACCTATATCTTTTAGAAAGAAGTATTAATAGCTTTCTTCATGCTTAAAATTTGGGATTTTTTTCCATGTTAGATCTACTTCAATTAAACATTTGAGGACAACCTATAACATATCATTTATAATCTACATAATATGTAGTCTACATAATATGTAGATTGCTCCACAATCTACATTCATACCTCCTTTATCTATATACAGAAGTGCTCTAGACAACTTCATTTTTATTCTTCCATTCAAATTCCAGCATAATTTCAGATGATCTATGTGTATTTCAGTGCATGAAATTTCAAGTAATCTGAGACTAAAATGTCTGGGAAAAGTTAAAAAAAAAAAATCTGCGTCTGTATTTCCCAGAGGCTTAGAACAATGTGGAAATCTACAAATGCTTCCCAAATGTAACCTTTGAAAACCAAAGATAATGCAGCTTTCAGGAAGACCTGAGGCTCTGGAATTTTACTTCTTCACTGATCCAAAAAAAGGAAAAAAAGAAAAAAAAAATCCCTCAAGCTTATGACCTTTAAGAAACATTGCAAAACCTACCTGCTTTGTTTGCCCAATGTTCTAAAACCAATTAAAATCTCATTGTGAAAAAAAAAAACTTTAAGACAGCCAAAGCATTTTTAACAGATGAATGAGCATATGCACAAAATTTCATAATTTTATAAATATAAGTTACTATATAATCACAGATATACTATATTTGTTGAATGAATTAAATGCTTAAATCAATTTAACCAACTAATCATTATTATCATGATTTTGAAAAATAGACTTTTGAGCAAAATCTAAATGCATTCCTGCAAAGGGCTGCTGATGCATTTAGAAAGTTATGGTGTGTTTAGGTTCAAAAGAATGAGAAAAATGACATAGACTCAGCTAGTTTGCAGGTTGGGGATTGGTTTTACACACAGCTAAGTGGAAAATAGTTACAAAAAATTTCACGAATAAGCAATTGCATACAAATATGCAAATAGGTACAAAACACAGCAATAGTTCACATAATCTCCCAATAATCGGGGCTCTAAATAAATGGGGGGGAGAAAGAATTAAGCATTTTCTCCTTCAAGAAAAGTAATGGGGTGGTTAGATGAAGGCTTTCAAGCCAATACAGGGACCAGGATACATTATTTCAGTCATCCTAATGCCTGCACTTTTATAACTGAATCTAAAGTTCCTTATCTGAAAAACGTATTTTCAGGAAGACTGACCCTGAGGCATAGTCACTCCTGCCTCCTTAAATATAGGTTCAGTTGTGTTCTTTCCACCAACAAGTATACTCGTGTTAAAGACAAATTCTCATAGGCTTATGGAATTTGGGAGTTACACAGGCTCAAAAACGGCCCAACCTGGTACATGAATTCAGTTCAAAACATTCAGCATCCAGCATACCTAGGAATAAGGCAAGGAGAGGAGGCATGAATATGTCCAGGGATAAGAAACAGGCTCAGGAAACAGCTTACTTCAGTTTAGGACTCCTGAATTATTCAAAGACATCCCCCACAATTGTCTAAAATCTAATTCCTTATCATTTTCACTGATTCATCTTATTTTGCTCTTGGCAATCAAAATCTAATCTTCCCTTCACATGACCGCACCTTCAATTCTATCCACTTTTATAGGCACCATAGTCTTCTTACTCTTATCTAGAAAGCTAGCAAGAAAGAGTTTGCTTTCCTAACTGCTGAAATCCAGAGACACCGTATCTATAGCAGTTCCCTTACTGAGCAGTCAATTAACCCTCTTATAAAAAGGAACTGAAGAGGCTGCCTTCTTCCCCTTTTTAAAAATAAGGACACACACCCATCTTTAGTCTTTTGGCATGAGCGCTATTCTAAGTGCCACAATTTTTAAAACTTTTCTGTCACCTCTCAGTTACACCGAGTGATTTTATCAAGAACACTCTGTAGCCCAGGCCGTCTAGTTAAGGGATGAATGCTTATTTGGCACTATTACAAGAATGAAGGTAATCGAAATCAAAAGTGAACCAAAGGAGGTTGTTTAATCTGTAAGGGCATTTCAGACTCAGAGCTATGATCTGAGCCTGATCTTGAAATAAATGAGAGAGAATGGAGAAGAGTATTTCAAATATTTGTAATGAAGCCACAAATAAGATCATCGTAAGAGAATGTGAAGTATACTGAAATTGATTTCTTGAATTCAGAATAATGGAGATGGATGAGAAGTCAGGAGGTGCTTCCTGTCTGGTAATTCTCCTAAAGGCCAAAACCTGGAGCCTCTCATTAAATTCGCCAACTCCGTCTCTTGCCTTCTGAACCCTCTCTCTAGGGCACTGCCTTCTTTGGATTCTTCTTTTAGACTACCAACCCATTCCGGCTTTAAAATCTTGCAATCTCAGTAACTTCCACAGTGTCAGTCACCTCCAGGAGGATAACTTGTAGATCCATTACTTCCACCCACATTCCTGTCCTGTCCTACAGATTTGAAGTTTAAACTCTACATAAATATATCCACAGTCACTGGAACATAATGTTCCCTAAAATTCATCACCACTTCTCTTCTGTCCCTGTCTGTTTCTCCAGCAGTGGTCTGTATCTTGGTCCATGATATTCACAGAATCATTTTTCAACGCTCTATTTTCCCCTTATTTCCTCTACTCCAACAATCAATGATCAGATTCTGCTACTTACAACTTCCCAGCTTCTCTGAAATCTGTATTTTTTTGTCCATGCCCACTACTATTGCCTCCCATCTTTTTATCCTCCAATCAGAAACACTTTTCTAACACAAAGATTGAATATGTTACTCCTTGGCTTAAGTAAGAATTAAATTCATTTTGCATATTCATGAAAACCGGATAAAGTTATTTTAACATTGTACATATTTTAATGTTGTAACCCCCTACACATTACCCACGCTTCATCATCTCAGCTGTTATCTCAGTGAGAAATAAAGGGTAAAACCTCTCAGAAAATCTTACTAAGGATCCCGCACGTTGCTTGGGTGATGTGATGGAAGAAATGAGAACAGAATAGGTCTATGTTCAGAGACCCAAAAGAGTAAAGGAAAATCTACCATGAAAAGCAGTAGGAGGACTATTTGTTGGAGTAGAGAATGTGAGGAGAGGAAGTTGTCCTCTGCCACCTGCCTTCGGAGGGCCTGTCACCTGCTCAACCACAAGCTGCCTTATTTTTAGTGCTCAGCTCTGCATGGTCCAAACCAAAAAGACCGACAAACTGTATATTCTTCAGCTAGGATCACCTGCAGCCCAACCCAGACAAAACTGACTTCTTGCCATCCCGAGATTCTCTCTCAACCTTTAAATTTGGAAGCTCCAAGACTATCCCAATCAGCTGGCAATTAGCCACGAACCAATCTGTCAGGGGTTCAGGGTATCATCTTGAATTGCTATTTAGACAAGGGATTCAATTTAATTTGGCACCCATGTACATTTCATCTTCTCTCTCACCGAGTTTATAAATTCCTTGTGGACAAAAGTATACTCTTTCAATCTTCACAGGATTTTGTACATAGTAGGCACACACATAAAATATCTGTTGACAGTTTCCCTCCAAAGATGTCGATAATAAAATCTATGTGCTAGCATGAAAATTTCAGACTTCATTCCTGAAACTACTTCAAAATCAGGCATAAAAGCACATGCATATGAATCATCTTACTTCCGATTATGTGGGTGTCGACCTGAAAACAGAAGTGGACTGCGAGCAGAAACCACTAACGAAATTAATGTTAAAGTAACTCTTCTCATAGTTCCTACTTTGTGAGCCATAAGTGATTACAATTAGAAGCTATAAAATAGAACTCAATTTCAAAAACTTAAGGTTAAAAGCTCACCTCCTTCAGGATGTGCATGCTAATGTCAAAAGAAGATAGGAAAAGCTTAAGTAACTTCAGTGAAGTGTTAATGGCAAGAGAGAGAGGAGGGGGAAGAAATAGAGAAAAGAGAGAAAAAGGGGGAGAGAGAGAGAAGCATCCAAAACACTGGTGCACAAACACGTGACGTTAACACAGTAGGAAGGGCTACAGCATCTTTAATCTGCTTCAATGAACCACCGAAGTTCAACTATTCAAACATCTAGAATCTAGTCAGTACAAAATCAATCTCCTGTTAATAAAAACTGAATAAAGGCTTCAGAAACATCAAAATCACACCCCATGCCTTGATACAGCAGAATAATGACACTAACTCAGAAAAACAATTGGGTTGAATTGTTGCCCTCTTTTGTTTGTTGTTTTTCTAACTGATTTTCCATTTGCCAATGGCCTAACTTCAGCTTGTGACAATTTATGTTTCCTTTTCCCCCAATCTTTTATTATTGTAAAAATATAATGTGAGTAAAATAATTGCGGACTGTTATTAGACCTTTCCATGAAATCACCCCAACAAGATCCAGGAAATGAGGTTCAAAGAAACAGGAAAGGCCCTTACACACCCAGAAATTCCACAGCTTCCCCAGGAGTCCTGTAAAGGTCACTCAGTTATATATATTAAATCCTTGTATGTGAATCAGCCAAACAAGGCCAACAGGCATGATTCTTGCTTGGCCAGAAACCAGAGCCTGCTAATTGCAAGGCTGGTCTCTCCAGCTGCCCATACAGCCTGGAACACAAGATCAGTTAGCACAAGACTGGTTACTGCAAACACGCTCTTCCCACACATGCTTGATTCTCCCCCCATCATTCTCTGCCCCACAGTGCTTCCAACCTGCCAACTTCCAATCCTAGGCTAATTCCAAACACCAATTCTATCTGCTTCTATCCCCAAGCTCCCACAGGCTTCCTGCTGAGAAAGGCAGTCAACCATGCTGATCATGTCCACTAAAAATTCATGCCATTCATTCTTAGTTAAGCCCTCTGTTACTGAGCAGCCCTTTTGTTTGCCCCAGATGGATCGCTTCTTGAATTGTTCATTCTTCCAAATCTTTTCCCCACACATCTCAAATTTCTTGACTCATCCTAACCCCACTTGCTTTCAGTAAGTGTTACGTCTACTTTGCTGAGGGGATCTTGGCCTTCAATAATCTCCTTCTCATAGGAAACTTTCTCTAGATGATCACTCATCCTTTTCTCCCATTCCCATCTCAAAGGGGAACGCTTCCAACCTTTCCAAGACTGGTCTCATCATCCCTTCCTTCCCAAAATTTTACTCTTTCAATTACAAGCACTCACTGCACAATCACTCCACCCCATGTCTTTCTCTCTCTGTCCCCTGGCTTTCTTTCCAGTAGTGCGTGGTGAGCATGCTCAAAGGCAACCCATCCCATAGTAGCCCTCTATACACTTTCCCCTTTAACAAACTATCACTCTTCTTATCTTGCATGACCACTAAACATCTAACACTTCTGTAACCAATCTGAACTCATTTTCTGTATTCTCCTTCTCCTCCCTCAAGGGTGGCCACCCCCTCAAATCTGGTCCTCAGTCCTCTCTCTCACTCTTGTTCCATCCATCAGCTCCTTGACGGTGAACTCTTCATCAGTGAGCCTGAACCTCACCACCCTCCTAGTTACACGTTATCTTTTTCAGCGGCTTAGGGATAAGTTCCATGAACCAATATAACCTCTGGATTACATTAAATTTCCGCCTTTCCACGATCTCCCATATTACATACTTTGCTCAACCATATTGATTCCATTCGACAAAATGTGGACACTGCCTGGTTTTAGGAGAATCAAAAATAAGTAAGTAAAAATCAATGCCCTCAAGGGACTCTCACAGCAAAGGCAAGCTCCATCCTGCTTGTGCTATTGTTCTTCAATCCACAATCTCTACTCCACTCCCCCCAGTACTGCCCCAGGTCCTCTCATCTTTTGTCAGGCTAGTGTAATAGCTTCCTGGATAGTCACTGCCTTCACTCTTGCCGCCCCCTCTCCAAAACCATCCTTTGAACTGCCACCAGATTTATTTTCCTGAAAACACCAATTTGGTCCTATCCTTCCCCTTATCAAGAACTTTCCATGGCTGGCCACTGCCTACGGAAAGGTTATACAAATTTCTCAGCAGAAGAATCCTCAAAATGACTTTAGCTTATCTTTGCAACTTGACCTCATTTTCAGCTCCTTAGTACAACTCATACAGTGGTCTCAGTGAGGTACTCCATACCCTGTGACAGTCCCCTGCAAGCCTGGCTTTCCATGCACCATCTCCACAAAACTGACTCCTAGGACCATGCTTCTTGGTCCAACTCAAGTTAAAAGTTTTCCTAGAGGTTTTTCTAAATGCCCCAGCTAGGCAGAGAAGCTGTCTTTCTCCCCCATTCTGCCATCACTTTCTTTGTGCCTCTGTTATAATGCCTTTCCATCCACCTTGTATTATAGACATGTGTGAACATATGTGTTTCCCCCATCATCCTGCATGCCCCAGATTTCATTCATCAGTCTATTTCTCTCTCTATCTGTCATACAGCAGGGCTCTATATATGACATCTCTCTCTCTCTCTCATGAGTATGTGTGTGTATATATATACACACATACACGTGTGTGGGGGTGTGTGTGTGTATGATGGAACATTTACAAAGCACCTGAGTAAGGCAGAAATAAACAATGGGAAGACAAACAAAAAGGCTATGGTAGAAATGAAAATCAATGTTAAAATTAACCATCTCTACAAGTGCCCTGAATTACAAACATACATGCCTTCTCGATTACTATCTTCACCCCAACAAAAAAAAATGCTGGAGAGCCCTAAGAGAGAGTTCACATGGAGTGATATTATTTAAAGTTTGGAACTTGAAAAGGGTACTTTTTAAAAGGCTTTCTACCGAAAACAAAAACAAAAACCCTTTTTAAAAAAATCTACCAATAGAGCATGTCTTTCTACAGATAAAAGCCTCTAGAAACAACGACTCTCAGCCAGAGCTAAAGAGCACCTGGAGCTGGGTTGAAATGCGGATTCTTGAGTCTTACTCTGGAGATTCTGATTCTGTAAGTCTGGAGAGGAGCCAAAGATGTCAGTCACCTTGAGCCATTAGGGTAGTATCTCAAAACTACTGACATTCTGGGCAGGTAATTCTTTGCTGGGAGGGGCACTGTAAGATGTTAAGCATTTTCCCTGGCCTCTCCCCACTGCATGCCAGGAGCACCCACCCCACCCCACTGTTAAGGCCACCAAGCATGTCTCCACACATTCCAAAATGTCTCCTGGAGGGCACAATCGTCCCCAATTGAGAACTAGAGACAGAAGCTGCCCAAAGATGACACACTTTGAGAAATGCCATCCTTAATCAAAAGGATAACACGATATGATAAAAGTCGAAGAATATGGATATTACGAGCATACATGGTATAAACTGAAATAAACAGGCTTCCCATAAAGGAAATCTGATTAGCCACTATAAATTCCTGACAACTCAGCTAAGCTTCTAAGTCAAAGCTCTTCTTATGTAATTTCAACTTGAAGATTTTCTCCCTAGCTTCTATTTTAAATTATTTTTAATTAACTTTACTGGCATTTTGCATCCTGCTATGAAAAGTCCGCCTAATAGTCTCAGAGGACTCTCCCAAGAGAGAAGAGTGCATTAAATCACACATTATCACATTAAAGAATATTCCAGCACACAGCCCAACAGTCTAAATCTTGGCAAATGCAATGCAGGGGGGGGCGGTGTAGGGACTGGAACAGGCTCAAGTGATTCACAGTATCCAAAGCTGATTATCTCCAGTTCACCCATCCGTAGGAAAAGTTGTATTCTCTACTCCAAACCCATTTATCACAATGACATATACTATATGTTTACAACCTGTGCTTCCACCCTGATTTCTACTGACTGTATATGAGACCTTGGGCAAGTCATTTAAAGTCTTTGGACATCCCTTCTAAAAAGTGAGCCAGTTGGACTATACTATTTCTAAAGATCCTTCTAGTTACAAGTTGCAAATTTATAATGAAGCACAAAGAAAAGGCTCTTTTTATTCTTTTGGAGTCTAGTAACTTGCACAAAAAATGACAATACCTACATTTTCAGTGTTGGTAACACAATGAATTTAAGATGCTTAATCCAAAAGAGAAAAAAATGACAATGAGATGAACCACATATACAAGATCCATTCTCTCTTAAAACAAAAATCAGTTTGGCCCAAATTGTCCTTCACTTATCAAGACACTTATACACAGGTACTTTCATGAGACAGCAAATCATATCCGTCTTTCAGAAGTTAGTCAGAAATAGGGAAACAGTTTTCAATCACACATTTACTTTCTATTTTGTGTAATAGAGATCACAAATCAGCTGCTTAGAGGCCATTTCCAGCCTGCAGGTGTGGTTGTTTTCTGTGGCCTGAACAAAAAGTGTATTTAATTAGTTGCCAACTTCTAAAAAGGGAGGGATGATACATTTAAAAATCCCTATTTCCAGTATCTCTTGAAATGCTGGAAGATATTAACCCAAATGGCAATGATGAGCTGGCGCTGAGAAGCACTGCCTCCCGGCCCACGAGCTTGCAAGTGGCCGCAGTTGCCACTGCTCCCTACCATCCCACACCCAGACACCCATCTGGTTCCCTCTGATAGCCAGGAGCATATGCCCTTATGTCATTGCTTGGTAACAATTTTCCAAATGCATAAATAAGATTTTTAATGCTTTCAAAGCAATAGAATTGTGTTTGCAGGACACAGCAAAAGGATAGAGGTTGTAAAGAGACAGAGCTATGCTCTCAATAAGAAAAACTCCTCACTATGAATCTGAGAAGTAGAATGTGCCACACTGTAGGTTTCTAACTAACCACCTGAAAGGCTAGAAATTCTAGATTTGATGGGGAGTTCAGACTAGAGACCCCCTAAAACTACTTTCAACTTTAACTTTATATGCCTTTGGTCAGCAGTACAGTGAGCTGAACACAACACAGTGATATATGTATGGGTTACATCATACGTCTTTGTGTACGTGTGAATACATGCATATACATGCACATAAATACATACATATTTTTAATTGTGTTTGCAGGGGAAGACTTGATCTTATCGTTGCCCTTCACGAAAAGACATGTTCTGGTAACTTTCATAAAGCATTCCATTTTTCTCACTGATTGTAATATATACAATTTTAAAATTAGATTCCTATTAACTAAGCAGCCATATCTTACCAGGTAATTATTAAACTATTCTTCAGAAAAGATGATAAAGAATCCAAGGACAGAAGGAGGAGGATGAAAGAACTCAAGGAAGCACCTACAAGTAGAGAGGTCTGTGAGCAAAGCTTCTCCACTAATGTCTTTACCAATAAAACCAGTCTAACCACTGGCGGCTACATCCTGAAGCTTTCTGCCTACCTACTTGCATCCATTTTTTTTTTCCAATACAACTTGTGAAACCTACCTGTTTGAGAAACAATGTTTTAACAAGATTCTGAGGATTTTCTGTTTAAAAAGATCAGCTTTATAATTAAACTGATGTCTTTTGAAAGGATGCAGTGAGTCAAATTTGAACTAATTTAAAAAAGCAAAACTAAAAAAAACAAAAAACAAAAAATAAAAAACTGTTGCTGAGGCTAAGCCAATTTTCAGGTAAAATATAACCCGAGTTTCCACACTGATCATGTGTGTGTTGTATGCAGTCAACACTCGACATTCTCCTTCAGACCATTCTAGAAGCCTGGTTCTTAAAATCAGATCAGACACCTTACAGCATTACATCTGCACAGGTGCACTAAATGTCACTGCAAGACGTTCTAGCTGACTTTAAAAATGCATGTCATTGCAGATATCACTAGTTTCAAATCGTTTTTCTAGTGTGTTTGAGGATGATTTCTGACATAAGCATTTGTTAACAACAGTGATTAACAGCTCAAGTGTGAACACAAACAGCCCATCCCTGAGTCGATACGACTGCTAAGGGCATGCCTCATGACAAGAAAATGATTGTGTTGGCCACACAGTATGCGGAACATGGGCGACTTCTGGGAAAACATGTTTATCCTTCTGGGTTCTCCAATTTTCTGATTTTCTCTCTGTTCTCTGTTTAGAAAAAAGTGACTCACTGTTTAGAAGCAAAAAACAATGATAAACATAATTCAGTTGAACAGCCCTGAATGCCAGAACATTTTAATTTAGCCATGGATGTTTTCTGCTTTTACCTATTGTGGGTTCAACATTAACTTCTTCCTTTCCACTTTTTACTGCCTTAAGGACAAGAATCCCAAGAAACCCACTATGTAATTGTCAAGGGCAAGGTGGGGAGGTTGGGGGGAACTTACCAGACATGCTTAAAATCATGAGTATCAAGTAGGTTTTTGAGCCCTAGAAAATTAGTTTGTATCTGTGTCATAACTCTTTAAATCAGAACCACCCTAAGACGACAATGCATCAAAGGAGTAAGATCCTTGCTCTCTGTCACCATTGAAAACCTGAAGTATGTTACCTTCAAGACAAAAAAGATAACCATACTGTCTGAGTTGTTAATAAGCTTGTCAAGGAAGTTTTCCCCAAATAAAAGTATTTCCTTTACAGGCTGTGTATGTTTATACTTTGGAAGAATATGAAGGGCTAATTCGTTATTGGAAAGCATTTCTTTTAAAGTAAGTTTATTCAAAACAATGGTTATTGAAAACGTATGCACGAACCATTCCAAAGCAATTGGTCACAGAAGCCCGGATTATCAGAGTTGCAGAGGAGCCCACAAGAAACAGAAAGATGAGGGGAGTGCAAGCTGGCTCAGAAAGCAGCCTAAGTCTTGGATCTGAGGAAGAGCCAGAACTGAAGAGAAGTAGGGGGAAGAGCTTCAGATCCCACACAGCTGAGTTAGGCCCTGAAATGCATAGGTTTAAGAAAGAAGTAATTCTGCCATCCTGTTTCTCTGCAGCCAAAGGAAGGGGGAGTGGAGGCACCAGCGGATCCCGCCCTCTTATCCGGTTGTTGATCTAGGGCAACGATCCTGGAGAACTTGCTTGGGTAATGCTAACTATGCAAAAGTTCACAACTCCAAGGGAGGATCGGTCCTCGCACCAATAATCCACCCGCAGACCCCCATCGGTAAACGTGTGAACACACTTTAAAATGCAGCAATGACAAAGGAGCCTGCAACTTGCAAGCGGCACTCACCCTGGGCTGGGGCGCCCAGCCCGCCGCCGCCCGCCTCGGCCCCGCGCTGGGGCCCGGGAGCGAGGGCTTCGCCCGCGCCGGACATGGGCCGCTCCACCGAGCCCTCGCCGCGCCTCAGCCTAGCTCGCTGCCCTGCGGGGCTGACGCACCGAGGGCTGTTAGGTGTTGGGTGCTGGGAACTGACTGCTTCTGGCGAGGATTAAAAAAAAAAATGTTTTGAGAGAAGCGCACACCACCCCTGCGGGACATTCCCTCCCTCTCTGCTTCCCTCCCCCAAACCCCACCCCAGGGAAGTTTTGATTTGAAACCCGGGAGGAAAACTGTTACCCGGCAAGTTCACAGCAGCGCGTCCTGTGGGGCAGCGTGGGGCACCCAAGGGGGAGGGGGCTGGGAAAGGAGATCAGATCTGGGAGAAGCTCGGGGGAGGGGATCAGACCCCTCCTCTCCCCGCCCCCTGGACCACCACCTACCTCGGCATCCCCCCAACTCGCTCCAAGCCCCTTCCTCCTCCTCTTCCGCCTGGAAGTTAGCAAGGCTCCGGCAGGGGCCGCATGTCGCGGTGGCCTGACGGAGGCGGCCGCCCCTGAGTGTCCCTCCCCTCCTCTCTCCGGCTCAGCCACACACCGCAGTGGCAGCAACTGCGGCAGCGGCTGCTCCTCTGACTTCGCGCTCTCCGCCCCCTCTTTCCAACCAGCTCAATCCGGCCGGTTCCCCTCCAAGGGGAACTCGTCCCCCTCTGCCTCTTTCCCCCTTCCACCACTCCTACACTCCAGAAACACTTCTCCCTCTGTTGCTCCTTTTCATCATATCCGGATGAGGAGGCCTCGAACTCTTGGCTCTCGGCCCGAGGCTGGGGGCGGTGCGACCTGGGCTCGGCCCCAGGCTCCCTCGCGCCCCTGGCTGTCTGGGTCAGGAGGCCAAAGCCCTCCAGGGCTGGCACAGAGCGCAGGGGTTCTTCCCAGGGCTGGGAAAAAGAGGGAGTTGGCTATTCCCTGGTTGCCCAACAGTGCCCACACTCAGAGACTCACCCCATCCCCTCTCAACCAGCTCCTCTCCCCAGTCCTGCCCCAGACTCACGGGCATTCTGAGAATGCCCAGAAAGTAGAAACCTTCAAGGGGGCAATGCAAAACGAAAAAATATCAGACTTTTCTGGCGCAGTAGAGAAATGGTAGTTTTGAAACCTTGACCCCTGGCTGAGTGTTTAATCTCTTAATCTCCGACTCTACAGACAGGCTTTATTCTGTTTTTCAGTTCTTTGTTTGTATTGGTCAAACAGTCAAACTGGATCCAGCAAAACCTGTTGCAAGGTTGACATCCTTGAGGATCCACTAGCCCAGCACTTCGGGCCCAGCCTACTGCAGGCAGAGTGCCTCCTCCACCCAGGACTTCTGTGGTGAGATAAACTTGTGGTCAGAAGTAAAAAGCTGATCAACTCTACACTTACAAAGGAGATGTTCTGATTTCAACTTAATCTGATGAGCCAGGAATAACAAGTATAAAGTCATTTGCAGATACAAAGTACTTTCATAATACATTCAGGTAACTTTTGCTCTATATTTCATCATGATTTGAAATGCAAACTTTGTGTCCAAAGCTAGACCAAACTCACTCTCTGAATCTCTAGGATAAGAGAGTAACTACAGTAACGTTATCCAAATTGGAGAAAATGGACATCGGATACATCTTCCTTCTAGGTGTATTAGTAATATGCCAGGAATTTTATGTATTTGAAAAACTAACTGGAATTGATTCCAATTGATTGAGAAGACCATTTCTCACCTTTAAAGAGTCAGTGCAACCAAACTTGCTTTCAATTAAACCTGAAAACACAGCCTTTGAAGTTTCTGATCAGTTACTAAGACTATACTCTATCCCAAAAGACAAATGATAGTTTGCCAAATGACCTATGACTAACAATTTTTTTGCATTGTTTTATTTAGAGATTTTAGCAATTGTGTGTATAAAAGTGCCTTAACTCTGTGAAAACTTGTCTAGGGGCCTGGACTATTTGGCATCTACTTGATGGAAGCAGATCAATTCTAAGGGCAACTGCATAACCATCAGAGAATAAATGTTCAGGAAGTATCACTGTCTCTTGCAGCATCATCTGCAAGCAAAGGAGTAGAACAGAAAGCAGATGCTCCGGAAGATTCTGTCTTACCCCATCTTTTATATTTCCTTGCCTCTTTTTTGTTTTTAGAAAAACACACCCTCACTAAGATGTTAAACTCCATGAATATTGAGAAAGTATAGCTCTCAAATGCAAATCAAAACTACAATGAGGTATCACCTCACACCAGTCAGAATGGCCATCATTACAAAGTCCATGAACGATAAATGCTGGAGAGTCTGTGAAGGGAACCCTCCTACACTGTTGTTGGGAATGTAGTTTGGTGCAGCCATTATGGAAAACAGTATGGAGATTCCTCAAAAGACTAAAAACAGACTTACCATATGATCCAACAGTTCCACTCCTGAGCATATATCTGGAGGGAACTCTAATTCCAAAAGATACATGCACCCCAATGTTCACAGCAGCACTGTTATACAATAGCCAAGACATGGAAACAACCTAAATGTCCACTGACAGATGACTGGATAAAGAAGTTGTAGTATGTTTATACAATGGAATACTACTCAGCCATAGAAAAGAATAAAATAATGCCATTTGGAGATCACCATACTAAGTGAAGTAAGCCAGATAAAGAAAGAAAAGTAACACATGATATCACTCATATGTGGAATCTAAAAAACAAAGACACAATGAACTTATCCACAAAACAGGAACAGATTCAGACATAGAAAACAAACTTATGGTTACCATTGGGGAAAGGGGTAGGAAGGGATAAATTCGGAGTTCAAGATTTGCAGATACTACTTTTATAAAACAGATGTACAAGCTTTTTCTGTATAGCATAGGGAGCTATATTCAATACCTTGTAGTAACCTATAATGAAAAAGAATCTGAAAAGGAATTTATATGTGTATAAGTATGACCGAAGCATTATGCTCTATACCAGAAATTGACACAACACTGCAAACTGACTAGACTTCAATTAAAAAAGAAAAAAGAAAGAAATTACAGCTCTCTTCTAGAAAGTCACAGTCAGTGATGAATATTTGTTAATTTAATTTCACAGCCCTTAATGTTGCACACATGGTACATGACTCAATAAATACTCCTTAAATTAAATTTAAACATTTTAGTCTCTAATGGGGAAGAGATAAGATTCAAATAAAAATATGAGAACAAATGAGTCTGCATGGTAGAATCACCAAGATAGGTAACTGCTGTATCTTGCTCAGCTGCGTGACTCTGAGCAAGTTAACCTCCCCATGCCTTGGCTGCCTCAATGAGAATAAGAGAAACTCTTCATAGGGTCCCAAGAGATCACAATAAGATAATTTTCAGAGGAATATCAGATATAAGGAAACACACTCAAAATATTAACTATTGTTGTTGTTGTTGTTGTTGTTGTTATTATTATTATTATTATTATTATTATACAGAAGCACCTTGATGGGTAATACTGAATACGGCATAATGATTCTATCACAAGGGCCCCATCAAAATACCACGTTACCATGCCTGGTGTACATGTGTAATCCATACTTTACTTATATTTTAAATTATCTCAGTGACTTCTTACATTCTGACAAGATTATCCTGCCAGGATTTATAGCTCAAGCCTGTCTGAGTGAAAGGCTATCTTGTGTCTTTAGGTAAACTCAGGTCTTCCTTCTAGGAGGACTGAGAAGTCCATAAGCCTGGTATTTGATACACCAGGAATTAAGGGTGGGCTCTTAACTGTTCCCCAAGCTGTCCACAACCCCATCCTGTGCTGTATTTGTTCAGTCTTTCTGTCTAATCACAGCATGGTTCCCGATGATCACCTGGTGCCCTCATCCTCTCATTCTTTTATTCATCAAAGCTACATGGAGACAGGGGCACTGCCATGGGTGCCAGGGATGCAGCAGTGAAGATGATACATGGAGCTCACAGTCTAGAAGGAAATACAGACACCACAACCACTTACTACACTTGCTGAGTGGGATGGGAAGGGAAGTTCTGGAATGCCAGTACTTAGAAGGGAGATGCAGTCTGGTCTAGGAATCAGGGAGAAGTTTTATCTCGGCTGAGACCAGAAGTGATGAAAGGAGAAAAGACGGCTCCAGGCAGTTCAGGTAGAGATGCAGATGTCCAGGGCAGCCCAGCATCACTGAAGAACAGAAAGAAGTTCAGTCTAAGAGGATAACCCAATGCACGGGGGAGAAGAATGAGGGATGGAACTGAAAAGAAGAGCAGGGGTCTTATCAACTTTGAACAAGGAGGATATACTTTCCAAATTTACATTTATAAAAGCCACTCTAGTATAATATGTGAGATGATTCAGAGGCACTGAGACTGGAGCTAGGAGGTCCAATGAGGAGTCAAAAGATGATGCCAGCAGTGGGAATGGAGCCAAATGGACTAAAGTAAAGGATGAGGGAGCTACAGGAATCAAGGGTGACCTCCAGGTTTCCACATCTTGGTGGATGGTGGTAATATTACCTACAGAGATGGAAACGTTCAGGAGAAGCAGGTTTGGGGGAAAGCTGCTCAGTTAGTCATGTAGATGATGTAGTGTCTGAAAAACCTGTGAAATAGCTAATTACAACTATCCAGTAGGCTGCTAGTAGGTGTCTGGAATACCAACACATAGATGGCACTTCACCAGCAAGGAGGTTATAAGTACCCAAGGAGAGTATGTGGTGTAAGAACAGAAGGCCTAACGCAGCTGCTAGGCCCTGAAACTCAATCCGAACGTGTCCTTACTGGCCCCTCCCTTTCTGCACACCCTTCCCAATGCCCTAATACTATTATTGACTGGCTTTGAGAATCACCACTACTGACTGCTACTACTGCCTGTGCCCCACCCTCCATCCTAGATGCCCCAGGGTATAGCACATGATGGTCTTTATTAAACCAGGTTTTATCATGTCTTACACTACAGTAATCTGGATGAATGGGAATCTCCCCTGGGGACCAGTCTTCTACTGGAATTAAATACCCTAACCCTGGCTCAGAGCCCTCTGCCACTGAAATCCCACTGTGCCTTCCAACCATTCCTGCCTAGTGATGCACACACTGATGATGATGTAATAATATGTAAACACATTGTGAAAGAGGTCTGACAGGAGCTCAGCAAATAAAATGAACCAATTAAAAGAGTTTATAGAGCATCCTTACGGACTCCTTACTCTTCACCACTCATTTCACAGTCAAACATTTATTGTGCACCTATTACATTCTAGGCCACATGCTAGGTTCTGGGTGGTGGTGGTGGTGGTGGTTTTTTTTTTTTTAACTTGACTTAATGTCTTAAAAAGCAGCTAAATTACTTTTCACTTGGGTAAAGGCTTCTCTGACTAGCAAAAGTCAAAGTCAATATCCTTACCTAGTTATCCAAACCAGGGGACTACAAGCGGGGTGTGCAATTAATTATACGTGCTTCCCGGGGGAGCACAAGACGAGTGTCTGGAATGTGAGAAGAGAACAGTAGAATCAGCATTTATACTTGTTTTTATGTCACCATTTGTATTTCTATTTTCAAGCATTTTTTTAAAATATAGTTTTATTTTATCTCTTGTTTTGTTTTGTTTGGAGGAAGGTAATTAGGTTTATTTAGTTAGTTAATTATTTTAATGGAGGTACTGGGGACTGAACCCAGGACCTTGTGCACGCTAGGCATGCACTCTGAGCTATACCCTCCGCCCTCAAGCATGTTTTAAAATGTGTATAACATATTAGTTCAAAAGTGTGTATAATTGTTTAAAACATATGTTAGGGGTTCATGCTCAAGAATATTTTATCATTCACTTTGTACCAAAAAAATGGCTTAAGTGCTTTAAAGCACTGAAGGTACATTCATTCAGTTATTCCCAGACTGGACAAAGTTAGTTTTTCTAGAAAACATATATACCTACCTCATTTAGGTAGAAGCATGATTTTAGCAATCCCCAAACCCAAGGACATAGAAACCAGAAAATAATCCTGAGCCTCTAAACACGGAAAGTAACTTTCATGACCTTCACATACTGCCAACACCATAGCTATCGACTTTCTCAAAACCTACTCTTTTGTGTGTGTGTGTGTGTATCTGTGTGGACATATACTTTTGTACAAACTTTATTTTCCATTGTTGTATCTCACAGAATATTTAGGGCACAGGGGCTTTGAGGGAAAGAGATTAGCTCTGGGAGCCATTAGGTCTGAAAAAGTGACAGCAGAAGAAATGACAGCTGACAGAGAGGGATGATACAGGGAAATAAACACGTCATAACAACGCCTGGGTGAATTCAGCTCAGTGAAACAGTGGCTGTTCCTAATGAGGGCCTGAGTCATTAAGGAAAGATTCAGTTACGTTAGCGCTGCATTCTGTTTTTTAGGGAGGCAGGTCAGTATTTTTACGTTTTAGGAAAAAATCCCACCAAAAAAAAAAAAAGTTCACATCAAAAAAAGTTGCTACTTGAAAGACTAACTTCCACACAGCTGCCAGGGAAATGAGCGATTGCAATTCTGGGTCAATTTGTTTTAACTGTATTTCTCTACCTCCTAGTGCTCAGTTTGAAGAGGAGAGGTCAAGTGGACAGGTTTCTAGAACCCAGTCTTACTTCAAATAGACTGCTTTCTTCTTTTTCTCCATAATGCCTGGATCCTGTCCTCAAATGTTTAACTGAGAAAACTGGTTCTTCCACTTTCTAAATATTTGAAAACTACCCAAGTGCCCAAATCCTTTGCTTAATGGATCAATAAACAGAAAGACATAAAGTTCATGGATTAGGTTCAACAAACATATATTGAGACTTTACAGTGTCAAACCATATGTTGGACATGAGAATTTCAGAATAGATGTAAGATTGGGAGCTCAGGGAGTGGAGGGAAGGGTAGGGGAAGGGGACAGAGTGGGAGACAGAAACACACTAAGTTGTGATTGCACTACAGGAACATGGGGGGAGCAGCACCTAACTGCTCAGGCGTGGGCAGGGAGAGCCAGGGGCTGTTTCAGAAAGAAGATGATGCCGAGCTGAGTACTGCTGATGAGTAAAAGTCTGCCTGTCAAAGAGCTCAGGGAATTCCAGACCGAAGAAATACCTACCGCCTACAGGCACTGAAGTGTGAAAGCCCCAGAGAAGTTAAATGACTTGGCAAAGGTGTTTTGTGAGTTTGTTGCTACAGAGCTAAGTTTCTTGACATCCAGGGTTCTTGGTCTGACTGAGTATCTGGATAAGCCACGTAAATGAATCCATCCCTTCTAAGAGATGGAGAAGCTAGGGCAAATCTGATCTTATACTTAGGAGTTCCAAAGATTTTCCGTTGTCAACGTGTGACCAAAGAATGGGGCACAGGCTCTCCTGTTGCTGAATTAGCTTGACTCATCCTTCCCCTCCAAGCTCTCAGTGTTGCTCTCAGTTGGCTGACTCCTATGGCTCGGAGCATTGGCCTTCAGGGTATTTCCTTGCTGTCAATGGTAATTTCCTGCTTGTGTTTTAAAGGAAGGGAGGGAGAGGTTAAGGCGTGAAGCAGCACATGTCCTAAAAGAACAGGAGGGAAGGCAGAAGTGAAGGTGAGGGTATCACACGCAGTAGATAAGGTACCTAGAAAGTGACCCTGGATACACCAGCTATTGTGGAAAAGTGGTAAATGCCAGAGGCCCTTGAAAAGGATGACTGACCTGCTGAAATCACAATGGGAAATAATTTTAGCCCAATGATCATGACAAAGACACTGAAAATAATGTAGAAGATGAAGATTCTTTTGTCACCATGGCCCCTAAATACATTTCTATTCTCAGGTAAAGAGATAAACTTTCAACTCTGGATTTAAGCCAACATCTGTATTCATCCCAAGGGTGTACTAAGAAATAGACACTAAATAAAAAGTGCAGGATTGTGGATCAATGATATTGTTCATTCACTCCTGGGACCTTTAATCAACTCTGAGAAAAAGGTGACATTTTCTTAAATATTCTCCTCCCTCCTACTCTGGACAGCCCTTGCTCCCCAGGCACTGGGACCCCCAGGCTATTCTTTTGCTTCCCTCGGTTTCCAACCTTTGATTTGATACAAATATATGCCAAAATTCATAAGGAACAAATTTGATTCAATATACTAAACACAAAGATATAAATAATTCAACGTCTTCCTAATTCTAGGAGCAACAATCCTGTTCCTATGTTCATAGTCCCCCTAAAATGTATCCAGGCCCGTAAGGGGACACAGACAGGTTATTTGTTGCCACGTTATTTAGGGCAGGGAGTTGGAGCGAACCCTGTAGCCATTCCTGGGAGAGCAGGAAGTTAATGGGATGGATGCAAAGCATGGGCTATCATGTAACTATCTGAAGGTACAGATTACCCACACACGTTAGCAACAAAATGGAACTTTAAAACATTGTATGTTGTGAAAAGAGCAAGAAACAATGTAATTTTGTGCCACAGCGATTAATAATTAAAAATATATATACACAAAACAACAGAACACAGTTCGTAAGAATATACACAAGCAAAAGGACTTACATAAATATCTTAGAATCATAATTTCTTGGGGGAACGAAAAGAGTGAATTAAGGAAATCAGAGAGAACATATAAACATAGGCAGACAAGCATACAGACTAGAAAGGAGACTTGTACAGACCACGATGATGTGCTATGTACCAAGGTCCTGATTAGCTCAATTCTTTGCTCTGGAGGTCCAAAACAATGGCAACTATTACTGCCAATAGTATTATTATTATTATTAATAGCAACACCAGAACACTTTGGTTACAACAGCCAATCCATACAAAGCCATGTTTTCTTTATTCACTCTCATGCAGACTGCTTCAGTCTGCTGAATAGTGGCCCCTAAAAAGGTATACCCACACCCTAATCCCTAGAACCAATGAATGGTACATTGGTTGGTTGAAGGATCTTTGCAGACATAAGTATTATGAAATGAAGAGATCATCCTGGATTATCCACGTAGGCCCCCATTTCAATGGCAAGTGTGACAGTTAATTTTAGGTGTCAGCTTGACTAGGCCAGGGGATGCCCAGATAGCTAGTTAAACATTACTTCTGGGTATGCCTGTGAGAGGGTTTCTGGAAGAGATTAGCATCTGAATGAGCGGACTGAGTAAAGAAGATGACCCTCCCCAACGTGGATGGGCATCATCCCATCCCTTGGGCCTGCAGAGAACAAAAAAGCAGAGGAAGGTTGAACTCGCTCTCTACGTAACTTTGAGCTAGAACATCAATCTTTTCTCGTGTTCAGCACTCCTAATTCTCAAGATTTCAGACTCAAACTGTGCCATTGGATCTGACTCTCAAGCCTTCAAACTACATACGCTTTGCTGGGTCTCTAGCTTGCAGATGGTAGACCTTGGGACTTCTAAGCCTGCATCCAATACTTTATAATATACATATATATATATAGATGTATATATCCCATATTGGTTCTGTATTTCGGGAGAGTTATGTCTAATATAGCAAGTGTCCTTGTAATAAACACACAGAGAAGAGCAGAGACTATGAAGATGGACCCAGGTACTGGACACAAGTGGCCACAAGCCAAGGAAGCTGGCAATTATCAGATACAACAGAGGTATGACCCAGAGCCTCTCCCTGAGCCTCCAGAAGATGTACAGCTTGTTAACACCTTGATTTCAGACTTCTGGCCTCTAAAACTCTGAGAAGAAATTTTTGTTGCTTTAAGGGATAACTCTGGGATATTTGTTACAGCAACCACAGAAAACTAATACAATTGTCTTTAGAAAAAGTGAAACTGAAGCTAGCGCTTCAGGCCCAGTTTGCTATTATTAATTATTTGATTTTTGCTGTTCTCTCACTATCAAAGGGAAGAACGATCTACTCTGAATCCCAAAAAGGACTTAATCACTTTATCAAATGCCTTTTCCAGGTTGACATATGTCCACCCCAATACCTCCACCACTATAGCCCACCTCTTAGCAATAATTTTAATGACTATCACATACCAAGTCCTTTAAAATTTACACATTCCTTACCATCCACTCTCAATTTTACCCTAGGGATAACTGTACGTGATACACACTGAAAGTATTATAATTCTCATTCTATAAAAATAAGGAAACAATATTTGAGAGAATTAAATAAAGAACACATAAATAGGAAGTTGAAGAGCTCAGACTCTAACTGAAATCCATATCTAATTACTTATCAGATATTTACTGAATACAGACTCTACCCCAGGCCTCCACTTAGGTCATGGCAGTATTTTTGTTGTTGTTGTTGTTCAACTACAAGGTGTCAGGTACTCTGCTAAACATTGGAATAAAGTAGAAAGTAAAACAGATGGGTCCTGACCTTCACCGAGTTTTTGAGTCTTGGGACAGGTAGATGGTAATTAAATTACCACACATGTAAAGATGCAAGTACAAACAGTGGTTAGTGAGGAAAAATGGTAGACTCCCATGAGAGCCTGTAAGAGGGGCACAGAATTAGAGATGAAGTCTGGGCTCTAGAAAGACTTCACAATAGAGTAGGGAAAGGACTGAGTAAAGAGATTAAAATACAATCATAATGGGATTCATATTATGAAGTAGGAATTGGGTCCAGTGACAGGACACAAGAGGGGCACCAAACCCAATCTGAAGAGAGAGGAATTTGAAGAATGAAATGAGTTTGGAAAAGACCCTAGGTGAGAAGAGGAGGAAGGAGAAAGGGAACTCCAAGTGAAAAGATACAGGAGAAGGTGGAGAGGGCATTCAGAGAACTCCAAACGTATCTGTTTATTGTATTTCTTATAACATGTCTGCCTAGATCAAAGAGGACCCCACTTATACATTCCAGAAGCTTTTCATTCATCTCAGCATTCTACTAAAGACTAAATTTTCTATTCTAGACTAAGTTTTCTATTCTCTAACAATGAGACTGTTTATTAAATTTCCTCCGGGTATCAAACAAAAATCCATTTTGAAATATGCTTGAAGATGCTACTGGTTATGTGGTGCCGGCAAAGACTGACCTGACAGCAGGCAAAAAAAAAAAAGAGAGAGAGAGAGAGAGAAAATTATGCTTAAGAGGCTCACTTGTATTTATACCATAAACTTGCACCACCAACACTACCAATATTAGAATAATCTTGCCCCATAAACGCTGGAATATGACACTGGCTAGAGTCCTTAGGTGTCATCGCTCTTCATCCTAGAGTCTTTACTTTTAGGCTCTGAAGAGCAGTTTCCTAGGTCTTGCTATAATCAAGAAGGTAGTACCTGGAAATCCCATTAATAGGTAAAAGTTAATTTTTAAACAAAAAAAAAGAGGGGATGGGCCTTACAAAATTATTTCAAAATAAAAGGAAATCTCTAAATCATATAAGACATAATTATTAAGACCAAAGATGATATGAAAGATAAGGTTGAAACAAACCATTCCAAAATAAAACTCTGACATTTAAAATTGCTGGAAGAACTTGGGAAGACTTCCTTTAGTTTGCACTGAGACCCAGAGTGCTCTTTCCTTAAATGCTGGCTGATGGACACTGTGATCATTCAGCACAACAGACACTAAAGCTCTTTCACACAGGGATGTGGATACCGTCACAACCAGAAGGAAGCACCTTCTCAGAATCACTTAGTATTTTTTTTTTCCTCCCCTCCTGATAAATCAATCCTTGGAGAGGATCTGGGATTTCTTTAGCATTACTTTTTAAAAGCCATTTAAAAAACTGAGTCTAAATTTCAAAGTCAGTAAAACCACCTTAAAAACAAGGGTATGGAAGATTCTTAAATAACTCAAATTATCATTCTGATTTTTAGGTTAGCATAGCAGAAAATAAATCACTTCTCTTTCTTTGGCTCTGCTAAAGTCATGCTTTACCAGACTCAAAGGTTCTTTAAGTCAAGGAGCCACATCTGCTCTCCCAGCTCCTCACCCTAATCAGGGTAGATGATGGGGTAAGGGGGAAAGAGAAGACTTTCTACTAGAGAATCTGAAATCTTAATTCAAGAGAAAAGTTTTAAAAACAAAAACAAACAAACAAAAACTGTAGTGAAACGATCAGCATTTTGAAATATTTTCCTAGTGGACTGTGACCCAGGGCAACAGATACATTAAAAACTGCACATTTTAAGTGAGATGAAAGAAATACATTTTTTTCATCTTTGACAAGTTTAATATTATTCTTTTGGTTTGTTAAAATTTCTCCAAAAAGTGATAATCTCTACTTATAAAAATCTTGCTTCTAGGATTATGGGTGATACAGAAGCTTGATTCAAATATATTAATAAAATTTTTTTACCTGGCTATGTGCATGTAGTTAAGTGTATTCAGTAGAAACCCAATGGTAACTTCAAAATATTGAACAAAAAAGATAGTTTTTTTCTAATATTATAAGTATTTTCAAATCATGTTGTTTCCCTAGCTAATTTAAGTGCCTAGTAACAGTGGTACTCAATAAATCTTTAAAAATTCGCAGTTTAGAAAGCCATCTTTAAAGCCGAATAATTAATTTCGATGGTTTAGGATGAGTTCTGTCATTGAAGAATCAAGTAATCAATCAAGTTTTAGCTACTGTATTATAAAAAGTATTATAGCAGCACAAATTTGTATTTCTGAAAATGATCAGTAGACTAAATGAATTAAAATAATTATTTAAATCATATTCGCTTTAATACTTTATAAACTGTCATGCAAATTTAGTAATTTATAACTTTGAAGGATTTATTCTCCAGTCAATTAACATTTATATTATGCACTTGTAACTATACACTATGAAGGTATATTTAAAGATTGTTAAATTTTATGTTTAGCATCATGTGAATTTCTCAGTATTATTAAATAAATAACATGCATACTTAAGGCCAGAAAATGTAACTTTCCATAAACTAGTACCTTACACTCAGTATCCCTTATGCTATACATGTTGGTATCTTGGCAGGCAGCATTTTAAGACGACCATCAGTGATCCTCACCTCCTGTGCAGTCCCTTTCCTTGAGTGTGGGCTGGACCTAGTGTCTTGCTTGCAATAAACAGAGTAAGGTAAAAGTGATGTGCTACACCTTCCATGATTAGATTACAAAAACCTGAATATTCCCTCTTGTTAGTACCTTCTCTCTCTCACTCCCCCCCCCCATTTCCCTCTCTCTTTCTCTCCCTCACTCCCTTCCTCCCTCCTATGATGAGGAACTGAGGGTGGCCCTCAGGCAGCAGCCCTTGAAAAACTGAACCCTGCAAAACACTACGTGAGTGATCTTGAAAGCAGACCCTCCCCAAGCTGGGCCTTCGTACAAGACCACAGCCCTAGCTGACACCTTGGTTTCAGCCTGTGGGAGACCCCGAAGCAGAGAACCTGGCTAAGTCTTACCTAGATTCATTACTCACATGAAGCAAGAAATAATAAATGGGTACTGTTTTAAGCCAATACATTTTAGGGTAATTAGTAATGCAGCAATAGAGAATTAATACAGTCATTTAGCATAGGTTTTGTTGTTGTTGGTTCTTTCTAAATCCACAGACTACAACAGAACACCCTCCAGAACTGTAAGGAGAGAGCTTAAGCCTTGGCAATGCCTCAGTGCCCAGCACTCAGGCTGGTGTTTCAGGAGCATGGGATCATTGTTCCTTCACTTCTCAACCAAAAAAAGCCACAATAATTGCCCTTCAGCTAAAGGGTAAATGTGTGCCTATTCTGTTAGGGTCTGATTTTTTTCTAGCATACCAATGGGTAAATAAGTAAATTCCTCTACCCCTCTAAAGTATCAGACATTTCAATTTTTTTAAAAAATTGAGATGTGACTAATATGCCTAAAATGCATGAATTATAAATGCTTAGTTTGATCAGTTTTAACAACTGTATATATCTATATAACTATCACCCAAAATAAGCTATAGAATATTTCCATCACCCCAGAAAGATTCTTCCTGCCTTTTTCCTGTTACTATTCCTCCTCACTGATTGCCACCCCTCCCCACAACTATCTAATGTCTACTGACATGGATTGGTTTTACCTTCATCTATATTTGATAACAGATGTAAACACTGTGCATTCTATTGTGTCTGGGCTACCTCAGCCTAACACAACAGTTTCATAGCCAGCCATGTCACGGCACATGTCGGCAGTTTCTTCTTTTTTGTTGCTGAGCATTACTTCATTTACGTGGCTCTGACACAATTTATTTATCCATTCACCTGCTGATAAACATTTAGGGTACTTGAAGTTTTGCCTACAATGAATAAAATCTACTATGAACATTTGAATACAAGTCCGTATGTCATCTTTTTTTTTTTGTCTTGGGTAAACACCTGGGAGTGGGATTTCTGGTTAAGCACATGGCTAACTTCATGAAAAACTGCCCAAGAATTCTTCAAAGAACTTATAATACTGTACAATCCCAAAAGCAATACAAAAGAATTCTAGCCACTCAACATCCTTGGTAACCTTTCATCCTGACAATTTTTCAATTTTAACCACTGTAGTGGGTGAATGTAATACCTCATTGTGATATTAATTTGAATTTCTCTGATAACTAATGAGGTTGTTCATTTTTCAAACATTTATTAACTATTTACATATCTTGCCCATTTTTGTATTGAGTTGCTTGAATTTTTATTCTCATTTGCATGTGTGTGTCTGTGTACAAGTCCCTTGTTACATATATGTGCTGTAAAATTGGTTTTCCCCAGACAGTGGCTTGTCTAGTCTTATTCTTAAAGGAGTCTTTTGATGGAGACAAAACGTTAAATTTTGATAATGTACCAGTTTTGATAATGTGCAATTAATTTTTTTAAGTGTTGTGGTTTGTGTTTATTGTGGCCTGTGCAAGAAATCTTTGCCTACTTTGAGGTTATAAAGGTAGGTTTCTATGTTTTCTTTGAGAAGATTTATGGTTCTGAGTTTTAAATTTAAGTCTATGATCTACCTCAAATTGTTCTTTCTGTCCATGGAGTGAGAGAGGGTCTTGATTATTTTTTAAAATATTGATACCCAGTTGTCCCAGCACAATTTGCTGAAAACTCTTTCCACATTCAACTAACATGCCAGTTTCATAAAAAATCAAATGACCATATGTTGGGATAACTGGACAGCTGCATGTAAATCAATGAAGTTAGAACACTCCCTCACGTTACACACAAAAAGAAACTCAAAATGGCTTAAAGACTTAAACGTAAGACACTGTAAACCTCCTAGAAGAAAATACAGGCAAAACACTCTCTGACATCAATCTTAGCAATGTTCTCCTAGGGCAGTCTACCCAGGCAATAGAAGTAAAAGCAAAAATTAACAGATGGGACCTAATTAAACTTATAAGCTTTTGCACAGCAAAGAAAACTATAAATAAAACAAAAAGAAACCCAAGGAATGGGAGAAAATATTTGCAAACAATGCAACTGACAAGGGCTTAATTTCCAGAATATACAAACAGTTCATACAACTCAAGAACAAAAAACAAACAACCCAATCCAAAAATAGGCAGAAGATCTAAACAAATATTTCTCCAGTGAAAACATACATATGACCAACAGGCACATGATAAAGTGCTCAATATCACTAATCATCAGAGAAATGCAAATCAAAACTATAATGAGGTATCACCTCACACCAGTCAGAACGGCCATCATTAAAAAGCCCACAAATGATAAATGCTGGAAAGGCTATGGAGAAGCGGGAACCCTCCTACACTGTTGGTGGTAATGTACTTTGGTGCAGCCACTATGGAAAACAGTATGGAAATCCCTTATAAAACTAAAAATAGACTTACCATATGATCCAGGAATCCCAGTCCTGAGCACATATCCAGAGGAAACTCTAATTCAAAAAAATATATGCACCCCAATATTCATAGCAGCACTGTTTACAATAGCCAAGACATAGAAGCAACCTAAAGTAACTTAAATGTCCATTGACAGATGAATGGATAAAGAAAATATGGTGTATGTATATATATACACCCACACACAGAGAACGGAATATTATTCAGCCATAAAAAAGGATAAAATAATGCCATTTCCAGCAACATGGATGGACATGGAGATTGTCCTACTAAGTGAAGTAAGCCAAAAAGAGAATGAAAAACACCATATGATATCACTTATATGTGGAATCTAAAAATTGACACAAATTAACTTATTTACAGAACCAAAATAGACTCATAGAAATAGAAAACAAACTTATGGTTACCAGAGGAGGAAGGGAGGGTAGAGGTACAAACCGGGAGTTCAGGATTTACAGACACTAATTACTATATAAAGATAAACAGTAAAGTCTTACTGTATAGCACCAGGAACTATATTCAATACCTTGTAATAGCCTATAATAAAAAGAATAGGAAAAGGTATATGTATGTGTATATAGATATATAACTGAATCACTATGCTGTACACAAGAAATCAACATAACTTTGTAAACTGACTATAAATCAATTAAAAGTTTAAAAACATTAAAAAAATCAAATGACCATAAATCTGTTGGTCTATTTCTGGACTCTGTTCTGTTCCATTAACTTGTTTTCCTGGCATTACATGGATACCACACCATGGCTCTAGTTTATCTTAAGTCTAGCAAGCATATGGTTCAAGTCCTCCAACAGTGTTCCTTTTATAATTGATTCGTATATACTTTGAATTACCATACAAATTTTAGAGTAATCTTTTCTATCCCTTGAAAATTGCCTGTTGGAATTTCGAAAAAGATTTCACTGAATCTATAAATTAATATGGGAAGAATGAACATCACAACAGTATTGAGTCTCTCAATAATAATGTTATCTCTCTCCATGTGTTTTCCTTAATATCAGTGATGTTTCTAATTTGAATGTAAAGGCCTTACACGTTTTGTTAGATATATTCCTAAGTATTTTGTCAAGAACTATAAAGTTTCTGATATTTTACCTTACTTGCAAGCTAACAAGTTAGCCTGCCACAGGCTTAATGGATGCTGGCAGAAGACAGCTGACTTCTGGGACAGAGACAAAAGAGTTTGTTACTCAGAGCAACAACGCTAGCCAGAGTATCATCATTTGCACCACTTCTCCAAATTTCAATGCCTGTGTGATGCAAAAAAGTTATCATGTGATAACTGTATAAACTTACAGACCTAAACATTTTATAATGAGCAATGAGCAAGCCTACCCTTTATTCTATAGGGAGGCACTATCTCTATCTTCCAATGTTTTCTGTGACACAACCATACCTAAAATGATGGTTTAGAACAGACAGTGCCTGCACTGGTGAGACCTGCAGAAATAAAAGAGATGAACAGAGAATTTTCTCTCAACCTTACATTTTTTGATGCTATTTTAAATGGGATTTTTAATTTTCAATTCTCCATTGTTCATTACTAGTACACAGAAGATAGAAAATTATAGATACAAATAATATGTATTTAATAATAAATGTTGAATTGTTTAATTGCCCTGCATATGGTCAATATTACCACGAGCGCTATATTTGAGCCTTCTGTTCTGTAAATATCAATTGGATCAACTTATTTTTATATTTTTCAGGTCTTCAGTGTGTTTACAAGTATTTTATCTAGTCTTCCTATCAATTGCTGAGAGAGTGATATTAAAATCTCTTGTAGATATAGTTCTCCTTGGGCCTCTTACATTTCTATGTATTTTTCTAGGTGTGCCAGGACTGAAAAACTCTGACCCCTCTTTATCTGGCCATGTCTTGGGTTTGTTAATGACACTGGTAACCTTGAGAGATGAGGTACCACCCACCAACCCCCAGATGAACAGCATACTTGCTTACTATTTGTTGTAAAAGCAGTGGATTCCCCACTCTCAATATTCCTCACCTGAACTGGGCCCATCTTATTTCTCTCTTGGAACTTGGGAGCAAGGGTACCTAATGCAAGTATATTGACACTTATGCTGCTTGCTATGAAAAATAAACCCCCTTTTCTTTGACTTAGGAGTCTTGTATTTTCAGCCACCATCCATGAAACAGTAATTGGTTAACTTAATATCTTGTAAGTAAGATAAAAATCAAATCCCAGATGTAATAATCTTACTATGATTGTCAAATTATCTGTTTTTCCTTTAAGTCTGATCAGTTTTTGATAACGTAAGGAAAATACTGGATAAGCCTATGTCAAGAATTGCAGGTTGCCTCTAGGAAGTATTGGAAAGCCTCTACTATGTGAGGGTGGCCTCCTGTTGACAACTAGCAGAAAGTTGGGGTTCTCAGTCATACAAAGTAATTTTCTATTGTATCCTGGATATTGTGAGTGTTATACAGTGATGACTGAGTTTCTTTATATTTCTTTGAAGGGTGTTGGTATTTATGTCTTGGTAATTAAGTTGATTTGACTTTCAAACTGAAAACTCTGCCTCATCTATGGCATTTCAAATTTCAGTTCAATTTTTTGGTCCTTACGTGATTCAGAGACTTGGGCAGAATTTAGACATAGAATCTGAAGTTCCCTTCTCTGGCTATTTAATTTTCAGGGTTACTTGTCATTTTCATACAGCAATAGCCACCTTAAGCTGTCTTCTGATTCCTTAGACCAAAAAGACCGTGGGTTTTCTATGCAAGCTTCAACTTTCCGCTTTTAGTCCAAAGGCTGCAAAAACCAAAAACTCAGTCCATGCCACTTCCTTCATTCAAGTTTGACTCCCCTCCAAAATCTCTCAGCTTTTGTCCATTGTCTTTATCCATAGCCTTTGGGTAGTTTGTTCTGTATTTTCTCCAAAATTGATATTGGTAGTATATGGGAGGATCAGTCTCTTAGGAGTTTATTCTCCTATAAGGGAATCACCAAGCCTATACTTTGATCAATAGATCACAGGTGCAAATATCTTCTAAGCATTTTGTTTTATTAAAATGTGTGCTACTAAACTAAATCATTCTCTAGGTTTATGGACTAGCTAATGTTCTGTAACAAAATACTACTCATCACATTAATGTGTAGAATCAATGGGCTCTAAAGGCTTGCTAAGTTTGGGACATATATTTAATATGTATTCAGACTTATACTGTAATGTGTCTTTTGTTTCTTCACTATTTTCAATGAATGAGTATTAATGAAACCATGTATTCTGCCCTTTAGACCCTTACTATATATTGAACCCATAGACGTGTCTATTTTTCTTCATACATATTCAGAGCATATCTTATAACAGTTCCTTTGGAACCATTATCCATGTACACTGTAAATGCATATTAACAGTAGAATATATTTGCATAATATGAGTTTATCATATTGAATGCATAGCAAATTTTTATTAAAATAGTTATCATATTCAAAGCTATTTACTTAAACACATTACTTGCTATTCTATCATTCTTTAAATGTTACTTTTTATATTTTGTAGTAGAAATTAATAGAAAATCCAGGTTTTCAGAGGACTACATAAACATAGTTTTTTTTTTTTTAAAAACAAGATGCTTTCTGCTAATATCCTCAACAGAATACAGTCTATTTAGGTAAAACAATTAGCAAGTACAGTTGCAATGGACATATTTTCATTGTGCTCACTGCATAGCTCTTATTTTTAAAGGCCTTGTAATAAATGCAAAAGTTTGGATAAACACCTGAAAGTCCCCCAACTCTCCAAGATGTAAATAAAATTAAACTTATATCCACTTAACAAATCATACCATGATACCTAGCTAGTTTTTCATCAACTAAAAGAGTCCAGGAATTACCAGCTTCATCATGTAAACCCAACATATTATTCACTTTCCTGACAAATCTTAGTTACTGAGTAAATAAAAGCAGTAAGATTTGTGAGGTTTTTTGTGTGATTTTAAATACTTTGGAGAGTGTTATAGGGTCATAAGCTGAATGATTTTATGTAGGTGAGAAATGCAAGAGCTCTCTAGAAAAGAATATTTTGTATCACATTAGCAAAATGGAATTAAATTTCACAACAGCACAAAATGAAAAAGAGAGACCTCTCCATTCAGGAAGAGGGTTAACAAGAGCATTGAATCTAAGATTCTCATCAAGAGATTCCATTATGCACAGTGTACTAGAGTCACTTCATAATCTAGATAATGTTGCTTCAGCCAGCAGTGACTGGGTTCAGTAATATGCACTCGTGTATTTAATACAAAAGGCCTAATAGCAAAAGTCTAATTCTTTAATGCTGTACCAACTGCAAAATAAAACTGTCGTATCATTAAAAAAAAGACATTCTCTTAAATGCAAAACTTCACATTTATAGAGAAGTAGCTTTTTCTTCAAAATGATGATCAGATTAGTATCAACATTATTAAAGTTATAAAAAAAATCTGTGGACATAAGTATTGAAAAACAGATATATGAATAAATAAGAATGCCCAATCTCACCACTTTTATTCAACACAGAATTAGAATTCCTATCCTGAGGAATTAGGCAAGAAAAAAAAAATTCACATTAGGAAGGAAGAAGTAAAACTTTCACTAACTACAGATGACATAATATTATGTACAGAAAACCCTAAAGACTCCATTAAGAAACGTTAGAATTAATCAACAATTTTGTTAAAGTTGCAGGATACAAATTCCATCTCAAAAATCAGTTGTGTATCTATACATTAATAATTATCAGAAAAAGAAATTAAGAAAAAATCCCACTTATAATTGCATCAAAAATATAAAATACCTAGGAATAAATTTAACCAATAAGTGAAAGACCTGGACACTGAAAACTATGAGACACTGGTGAAAGACACTGAAAAAGACATAAAAATATATTCCATGCTTATGGATTAAAATAAATGCCCATACTGCCCAAAGTAATCTACAGATTCAGTGCAATCCCTATCAAAATGTCAATAGCATTTTTCACAGTAATAGAACAATCAATCCTAAAATTTGTATGGAACCACAAAAGACCCCACATAGCCACTACAATCTCAAGAAAGAACAAAGCTGGAGGCTTCCTGATTTCAAACTATATTACAAAGCTATAGTAATCAAAATAGGATGATACTGGCATGAAACTAGACCATAGATCAGTGGAACAGAAGAGAGAGTCCAAAAGAAGTCCATGCATATATGGTCAATTAATTTACTATAATAAAGGAGTCAAGAATATACAATGGACAAAGGGCAATCTCTCTAATAAATGCTGCTGGGAAAACTGAACAGCCACATGCACAAGAATGAAATTAGACCACTATCTTACACCATACACAAAAATAAACTCAAAATGAATTAAAGACTTGAATATAAGATGTGAAACCATAAAACTCCTAGAAGAAAACATAGGTGGTAAGCTCCTTACCATCAGCCGTGGCAACAGTTCACTGGATTTGACCCAATATTAAAGGCAACAAAAGCAAAAATAAATGAGTGAGACTACATCAAACTAAAAAGCTTCTGCACAGCAAAGAAAACCATCAACAAAATGAAAAGGCAACCAATGGAATGGAAGAAAATATTTGCAAGTCATATATTTGTTAAGGGATTAATATCAAAAATATATAAAGAAACCATATAACTCAAAAGCCAAAAAAAAAGTGACTTTAAAAATGGGCAGAGGACCTAAATAGACATTTTTCCAAAGACATACAAAAGGCCACCAGATCCAAGAAAAGGTGCTCAACATCATTAATCATCAGGGAATGTAAATCAAAACCTCGATGAGATACCACCTCACATCCATCAGAATAGAACAGCTAATATCAAATGGAGAAGACATAGCAAATGTTGAGGAGGATGTAGGGGAAAGGGAACCCTTGTGCACTGTTGGTGGAAATGTCAATTGGTACAGCCGCTGTGGAAAACAGTTTGGAGTTTCCTCCAAAAATTAAAAATAGAGCTACCATATGATGTAGTTCCACTTCTGGATATTTATCTGAAGAAAATGAAAACACTAATTTGAAAATATATATGCACACCCATGTTCACTGCTGCATTACTTACAACAACCAAGAAATAACTATGGAAATAACTTAAGTGTCCATCAATGGATAATGAATGAAGAAGCTATGATACATACACACACATACAATGGAGTATTATTTGGACACAAAAAAGGGAATCCTGCCCTTTGTGACATGAATGGACTTTGAGGGCTTTACACTAAGTGAAATAAGTCAAACAGAGAAATATTATATGATCTCAATTGTATGTGGAATCTAAAAAACAAAATACTGAACTCACAGATAAAACAGATTGGTAGTTGCCAGAACCAAGCAGTGGAGGGGTAAAAGAAATGTGTGAAGGAGGTCAAAAGTACAAACTACCAATTTTATTTTATTTTTTCCCATTTTTTAATTGAAGCATAGTAACTCTATTTTTAAAATGTTGTATTAGTTTCTGGTGTACAACATAGTGATTCAGTTATATATATATAAAATTCTTTTTCATTACAAGTTACTACAAGCCATTGACTATAATTCCCTGTGTTATACAGTACAGCCTCATTGTTTACTGTATGTGTATGTGTATGTGTGTGTGTGTGTGTGTGTGTGTGTGTATATATATATATATATAGTGGTTAGTATCTGCAAATCCCAAACTCTCAAGTTATCTTTCCTCTCCCTTTCCGCCTGGTAACCGTAAGTTTGTTTTCTATGTCTGAGTCTCTTTCTGTTTTGTAAATAAATTTATTTGTGTCATTTTTTTAGATTCCACATGTAAGTGATAACATAGGATATTTGTCTTTCTCTGATTGACTTGCTTCACTTAGTATGATAATCTCTGGGTCTATCTATGTTGCTGCCAATGGCATTATTTCATTCTTTTTCCTGGCAGAGTAGTATTCCTGTGTGTGTGTGTGTGTGTGTGTGTGTGTGTGTGTGTGTGCGTGTGCGTGTGTGTGTAATATTTTCTTAATCCATTCATCTGTTGAGGGACATTTAGGTTGCTACCATGTCCTGCCTATTGTAAAAAGTGCTGCTATGAACACTGGGGTGCATTATGTTTTTGAATTAGAGTTATCTCCAGATATATGCCCAGAAGTGGTCTTCTGGATTGCATAGTAACTCTATTATTAGCTTTTTAAGGAAACTCTGTACTGTTCTCCATAGTAGCTGCACCAATTTGCATTCCCACCAACAGCATAGGAGGGTTCCTTTTTCTCCCAAACTACCAATTTTAAAATAATCTTGGGAATGTAATTTATAGCTTGATGATTATATTTAACAATAGTATATGGTACATTTGAAAGTTGCTTATAGAAGAGATCTTAAAAGTTCTCATGGCAAGAAAAAAATGTGTTACTATGTACGGTGACAGGTGTTAACTATACTTATTAAGGTGATTATTTCACAATATATACAAATATCAAATTATTATGTTGTATGCCTGAAACTATTATAAGATTGTATGTTAATCATACTTAAATTTTTTTAAAATAGGGACACATGACAAATAGAGTGAAATCAAAAATGTGTTTATAATACATTTTAAAGTAAACAGAACAGTGTCTATTATTATGGATGCACAGTGACATCTTCTTTTCTTCAAAATACACTTCATTCTGTTTTCTATAAGCTACTTTATTCCACCCGACTAGAATTCTTTGTTCAAGTGAAATACTCCCCAACACCATGTGCATGATAGGTAAGTATCAATGAACAGGTTACATTAAAATTTTTTATTTTCTCATGGAAACCTGTGGTTTTGATCTAATCATTTATATACTTTCATGGAGCTAGATTATTTAAAGAAGACGGAAAACTCGGAAAAAACAGTGTAAGAAACACACAAGGATCGGTGGCCATATCCATCTTACAGCTTACTGTACCTATGTCTTGAAGGTGTCTGGCCCATAGTAGGTATTCTGAATGTTTTTGAATGAATGAATGAAACAGAGACTTCATAACGTTGTTCCTTTTGGTAAGCTCATCTAGTGCATGTAGACAAAGGCTTATATATCCAATTGCGCTAGAACTGCCCTGATGGTACAATGCACGTGGCATAAATGATAAAATATATTAAGTGGTATTTTTCAAAAACATAGTAAAAGACAAAAACCCCAGGTAAAATCAGAGTCATGGATTTGGGGTTCTGTACAAAGTTCTGCCTTTACCTTGAAAGTTCATCACTGGGACTTGAGCTAGTGTTACCTCATCTGTAAAACCACCTGATCAGAACTGGCTAGCTCGTAAGTTCTTCTCAGCAGTAAAATTCATACAGTAGTGCAACTTTAAATGTTACAGAATTTTCTTAATTAATGACAAAATAGATACCCTAAATTATTCTTTCAAGGCATTACACAATTTTGAGGTATAGAGGCAACAGTGAACCCATAAAACAAATATTCTCAGACATGCACACCTTAGCTAGACACTATGGACTGTCACATACTCCACTGCTTCTGCCAAATTTTCATCATTTCACTTGTCATCTTAGTATTTAAAGATATCATTCAATTTCATTTTTCTTTTAAATAGAAAGGAAAAGATGAACCAAAGAATGAAAGCAGAAATGACAGATGGAGGCAAATATTTCAATTCCTACAAAAATTGTTAGGTTTCCACTCTCTGTAGAGAAGAATAAAATTCTGAAAAGCTAGATGTAGACAAATGGTCTTTGAAAGTAGGAACCCACTATATATAAAAGCAGATTTTAAAAATTTCTTCTGTATAGCACAGAGAACTATATTCAGTATCTTGCAAAAACTTTAATGAAAAAGAATATGCAAATGAATATATGTATGTATATGCATGACTGGGACATTGTGCTGTACCAGAAATGGACACATTGTAACCGACTATACTTCAATTAAAAAAATTAAATAAAAATTAAAGAAAATAAAAGTAAGAGCCTAAATGTCCATCAACAGGTGACTGGATAAAGAAGATGTGGTATATTTATACAATGGAATACTACTCAGCCATAAAAACTGACAACATAATACCATTTGCAGCAACATGGATGCTCCTGGAAAATGTCATTCTAAGTGAAGTAAGCCAGAAAGAGAAAGAAAAATACTATATGAGATCACTCATATGTGGAATCTAAAAAACAAAAACAAACAAACAAACAAAAACAAAGCATAAATACAGGACAGAAACAGACTCATGGACAGAGAATACAGACTTGTGGTTACCAGGGGGGTAGAGGATGGGAAGAGATAGACTGGGATTTCAAAATTGTAGAAAAAAAGAAAAAAAAAAAAAAGAAAAGTAAGAACTCACTATGCAGATAAAAATTGAGACAGCGTTGACATTATGTGGCATGAGAGTTAGCTCCTTGAGAGTAAGAGCCATGTTTTCTTGTGTTTCTTTCGGTCATCATTCAAAAAAATTTTCTGGAACTTAGCCCAATATTGGACATATGTGCTCAGTTAGTGCATGTTGATCAAAAATAATTTTTAAAAAAAGAGAAAACAGATTTTTGATAGGGCAGAAATTGAATATATTTATTACATATATAAAAATACCTGCTGTGTTCTAGGCCTTGAGCTAAGCACTATGAGGAATTTAAAAACAATAAAATACGATTCTACTTAAACTATTTAACAGTAAGCACAAGATTTCATAAGGGGTCATAAGAGAGAACCTGTGTGATGTAAAATGGCACCTATGTAAGTGAAAAAACATCAGAGCATCTCAGAAATACCCACAAATAAATAGAATTGAGTGGCCACGGTGTTCAAAAAAGAACCATATTTTATTCACCTGATCACTCATCTATAGCCTTATAGTCACTGTGCCTTGGCACAGTCATCAACCCTACAGGAAGTGATTCATCACTTCATGATTAGCTTCATTTAACAAAAAAGATACCATATTGCTCAAGGAGTAGCCTGCTCATGTCTAAAACTAGCAAAAAGGCAACAAAAAGTTGTCTTATTGCTCTTTGTCAATACCATAGATATACTGACATATTTTTAAGATAAAACATTCATAATACATCACTTCTCAGGCTTTTAATAGCCAGGTGCTGCGTGTGTGTGTGTGCATGCACACAGTGTATAAATGACTACATGCAATTTCTACTAATTACAAAGGTTTCCTCTTCTTTGTCCATATGTATACTTATATAAACACCTGTATCTCCCTACATCCAAGCCCTTTTACTCCTTCTCCTCTTTCCTTTTCTCCATCTCTTTCTTTAAAAAAGAATTTTTGAGAAGCTACCATGAAAGTCTGGCTTCCAGGTATAAATACTATCCCTAAGAATGCAAAATTTTAAAGAAAGTGACTGCAAATGTGTACCAAGTTAAGACAAATGTGGTAGAAACCATAATGAAGAAATAATAGAAACAACTGAGAGTCAATTATTTCTGCCTGGGAGGGAGTCGAGGTGGCCCATGCCAAAGCAGACTAATGGTCTCCCAAGTTACAGAGGCCTCTTGAACACATTGCTTAGACCTCATTGGGCTAAACATCTTAAAATAAATAGCATCACTTAATTAATGAAACCCCTTAATTCTCTTTCCCCTGTTTTCTTTTCCCTTCACTTAACAGCCAGGGAAGAGTAGTGAGGGCTAGAATTATGAATAAAGGAATTCTATGATCCTCTAATATTAAGTCAGCTGTCAAAAAGTATGCTGGACAAGCATGTGTAAGATTCCGCAAACTGAGTCACGATTCTTCTTACTAGGGTAAATTCATGCCTCAGAGCAAAAAGCAAAGTCAAGAGGGACATAATCATACCAAGTTCCTCAGTTGTTGATTCCCCACTGAAAGAAAACTAATTCAAACAAGCACATAGATTTGACCAGCCTATGAGGATGTGATCAGTTTATTTCCCAATGATCTTGACTTTAAACCATGACTTTTCAAGCTGCTTAGGATCTTCCTCCAAATACTTCATGAGTCAACACATTTTTCTTTTCATCCTCCACACGGCCATCACATTCCAAGCGCTCACACTCCACACTCGAATTGTTGCAATAGTTTCTCTACCAGTTTTCCTGGCTCTGTTTTGCTCTTTTTCAATATATTATAGACACCAAACATGGATTAAATCTTTCTGAAATCTTGAATTATTAGTAGTCTCTGTTCTAAAGTTTTCTGTTTAATCACTCAAAGATAAAATTCAAAATCCCCCACCTGTCATTCAAGTCTCTGATCTCACTTTCCTTATTTACCTTTATCTTACTTTTCTCTCCCACAGGAGGGTCCTCACCATTCCTCTGGCATTCCATACTCACTCCTGACTGGTACCCAGGTTTGCCTCATAGCTCTGCATAAGGGACTCTTTTCCTTCTCTCCACCTCTCCCAACTGTGACTATCCTACTGTTTTCATCAAGCTCTGTATCTCCTATAGAACTTTCAACGTTCTCAATCATATTCCTGGAGAAGATGTTGTATGTGAACACTGAGGTTTCGAGAAAAACATCAATGAGCACTGTGTTCAGAAAATGCTTTCCTGAAAATCTGAGACTGGAAATAAGGATCGGATAGTGGGGCAAATTTTAACAAAGAGGATCGAGTGCAACTATTTCTCTTGTAAAGAGAAGCAGCTTGAGGAAGTAGTAAAGGCTGAGGGCCCCTATTTCAAACTGTCTTAGTTCAAATTCTGTCTGTCACTTACTTGATCATGGGCCAATTACTTGGTGTGACTCTGGCTCAATTTCCTCCTCCATAGAGTGGTTACATGGGTTACTTAGTCAACACTTGGTAAATAAAACTATGCACAATACTATCAGTGATATGATACTTTAACAGTACTGGCCAACAGAGAAATTCAAAATATAAAAGTGAAGGAACTAATCACAAAGAATAAAAGTCTTGGGAGAAGAAGTGAGAGGGTCAGGACAGAGTGACAAATAGTCAGTGAATGCAGTCATCATCGGGAGAGTCAAATACTGTGGTCCCTTCAAGAAATTTTTCTACATAAATTCATAATCCTCACAAAAAATCCTAATAATTATATATTTTCCCATTTTGAAGATCGGGAAACTAGGATGCCATTATTTGTTTATTCACACAGCTAAATATTTGTAGAAATTAATGAAATGGTTCCCGTATTTCAAACTCTAGCAGAAGTCTCTGTCTTGAACCCTAGATTCCAATTTTCCATTTTTGGATGGATGTTTTTCAAACTTACAATTAAAAATGTTCAACATCAAACTTATTCTATTCTTCTGTAATTTGCTTTTCTGTCTATTCTGCCCCTTCAGAAAGTAATCCTTCCTTCCTGTCTATCCTCCTAACACGTGCGCTTCCTTTCTTTTGGCATTTGCTACATTGTGCCTCTAGCTGCCCTGTAACAGATAAGACACAGTGATGTTAAGTTGACCACCTTGAATCAAATGAATGAAGTTTTCCTTCCCCCATGGTGGTCCATGGCTGAGCAGATACTGGGGTGAGCAGTACCTATAGCAGAACACAAGCTGGCTTCTCAAAGTTATGCTTTGCTTATGATTTCTTAAAAGGGATTTTCTGTCTGCTCCTATTGTAAGAAGGAATGGGCTGATGATGTGACAAATTTATACTGTTGAAAGGGCTCATAACACTAGTTTCAGTAGAATGCTGGAATGAAGAAACTGTACGAACAGTATCATAATGTAGAGTATCTTGCAAAGGTTTCTCTTTCAAAGGATGACTCTATTAGTTTATAGATTCAGTTTGACCCATGTTCTTCCTAGTTACATGAGCTAATACTTTCTTTTTGCTAAACCAAGTGTCAGTTGGGATTTATGTTACTTGTGATAAACCTCACGGTTAATATAGCAAACAGTTGCCAGAAGTGTTGCATATGTCACTGTAAAGTCAAGGTGACTGAAGAAAGATGAAGACAAGATATTGAAGACAGAAAAACAACTTTTGACTTTTAATCTTTACCAGTCATCTCTGAAAGTATAATTTCATTACAATACTTCAGACAAGAGCTAGTTTTCAAGTAATTTACTAAACACCACCTAGAACTAGGGTAATTTTTTGGAAACTTTTTCATGATTCTTACTACCACCACCACTACCCCCACCACACACACACTCAACAGAACCTCTAGATAGCTTTTGTTCACCAATAGTAAATCCCCAGTATTACAATCCATCTAATTTAAAGTTAAGAAATGAAACTCTGAGCAATGTAGAAATTTAACTTCAGTTTAGTGACTAGGAAAATATTTCTAGCTTATAAACTAACATACACCGTCTTTCAGAAGCAAGGTACTTAACATAAAGCTTACAATATGGAAATTTACATTCTTGGAATTCAAGACATCACTAAAAATTACCCTTTCTAATAAACCACAATAGTGAATAGTGAATTAAATATATAGAGAGTTGAATGGCTCCAGTTGATAGGTTAAGATTTGAAAAATACCCTAAATATAAAAGATAATTCTTATAGCAAGTAAGCTTCAATAACATGGAGACTAGAAATCTTATATATCATGAAACAAAAACATATTGAAGAACATTTGAGGAAATTATTTTTCTCAGGACTGTCACGTTGAAGGCAGATTTTTTGCTTCCTCTGAGTTTTGCTCCAGGTGGTGGAATTAATCGCAGTATTGCTCTCTAGGGCAAAGCAGTAATCCCTTTCTCACTCTTAGGACATTTTTGCTAAAGAAATTTATTATGACTCAAAAGTAGGCAAATGTGCAAATTTAATAATTTCTTCACATAAAATACTTTCTAGCCTGGATCTAAATCTAGATTAGTGGACATGTTATGCTTGCATTTTGTAAATGAAAGTTAATCATGTCCTTCCTTTTTGTTTCTATGACTGGTGACCTTCTTGAGCCAGCCCCATGGAATATTATAGTTTGGTATATTTTTACTCTGACAATTAGCACCCAGATGATGTAGTTGTAGCATAAAAACACTCCATTTCAGAGCTGAAGAGCATGAGTCTCATTCTTTGAGAGATTTGCTACATGCTTTAAGAAATTATAAATTTTGATCGAGTATCCTGATCGGAACACACATTGTAGCAATAAACTCATGAATGAGTTCCTGAGCACTAAGAGCGTGTATTTAAAGATATACACTGTATGAATTCTAAACGCTTAATTTTCTGTTGAAACATCTGGTTTGATTGGACATGGCTCATTCAGAGGAAAGAACTGGAGACAAAAAACCAAAAAATGCTTTTCTAACAATTATTCTTGGGAACCTTTTCCTGTTTTCAATCAATACTTCAGCAATCATTGGAAAACTACTTTCTCTTTTAACCTCTGCCTAGAAATATTCAATCTGCAAATGGCATATGACACAGAGTGGTAGAGTTATACCAGAAGAAAGAGAAATGCCTCTGTGTGAAAGGCAGACTCTGCTGTGTGATTAGACAAAGAGGATCCATTATTCACTTTGAACCTTTTTTTCAAATGACAGTAAATTAAAAAGTGTCACTTGGTATTTTATTAAGGATATATAATATATCTATATGTATATATAAACATATAAAGATAAAGCAAATTTTACATCAACCTGTATCTCAAGAGCTAAATATTCTCAAAATGAGATCATCTTAGTACCTTGCTAATAAGGTGAAATACGATGAAATAATTGAAAATAAATTAGCTCAGAGAATAATACAACACTGTTCATATATGATTATCTACAAAATGTGAAATTAGCCTAAATCAAACAATTGGTTAGTGCCAAGTAATTTAGCCTCATCAAAATTGGACAAATCTATTCTGTACCCACTTTGAAAGGTATCCAAGGCAAATTGCTGGGTGAATGAATTAAGATGTAGAAGCAAAACAAAACGACAACCAACAGAATGGGAGAAAATATTTGCAAATGATGCAACTGGCAAAGGCTTAATTTCCAGAATATATAAACAGCTCATACAACTTAATAAGAAAAAAAACAAACAATCCAAAAATGGGCAGATCTAAATAAGCAATTCTCCAATGAGAACATGCAAATGGCCAAAAGGCACATGAAAAAATGCTCAATATCACTAATTACCAGAGAAATGCAAATCAAAACTACAATGAGGTATCACCTCACACCAGTCAGAATGTCCATCATTCAAAAGTCCATGAACAATAAATGCTGGAGAGGGTGTGGAGAAAAAGGGAACCCTCCTATACTGCTGGTGGGAATGTGCTTTTGGGAATGTACTTTGGTGCAGGCATTATGGAAAACAGTATGGAGATTCCTCAAAAAACTAAAAATAGACTTACCATATGATCCAGCCATCCCACTTCTGGGTATATATCCAGAAGGAACTCTAATTTGAAAGGATGCACACACCCCAGTGTTCATAGCAGCACTATTTGCAATAGCCAAGACATAAAAGCAACCTAAATGCCTATCAACAGATGACTGGATAAAGAAGTTGTGGTATATGTATACAATGGAATACTACTCAGCCATAAACAAGAATAAAATAATGCCATTTACAGCAACATGGATGGACCTAGAGATTGTCATTCTAAGTGAAGTAAGCCAGAAAGAGGAAGAAAAAAACCGTATGATATCACTCATATGTGGAATCTAAAAAAAAGAAAAGAAAAAAGAAAAACAAGGACACTATGAACTCATCTACAAAACAGAAACAGACTCGCATACATAGTAAACAATCCTATGGTTACGTGGTAAAGGGGGTGGGAGAGGAATAAATTTGGGAGTTTGAGATTTGCAAATATTAACCACTATATATAAAAATAGATTCTTAGAAGTTTCTTCTGTATAGCACAGGGAACTATATTCAATATCTTATAATAAACTTTAATAAAAAATATGAAAACATATATATGTATGTATATGCATGACTGGGACATTGTGCTGTACACCAGAAATTGACACACTGTAACTGAGTATACTTCAATTAAAAAAATTTTTTTTAATTTAGCTCATCCAAGAAATACACAGATGAATAAAGTTTTTTTTAAAGTTCATACGCTTTGCCTTCTATGTAGTTTGTATTTCCCAAAGTGCCCAGTATAGTGTTCTATAAATAATGAAGATGGTTGATAGTTTACTATAAGAACCATACTGCAATAAAGGTGTTAAAAAATAATGGAGATGGTTGATTATGAGCAAAAATTAAAAGTAAAAATACCTAAATTAAGCTGTGTATCTTTGCATAACTTGGTTTTTAGAAAATACATAGGTGTATGTGTTGCAAAAAATCTGAAGAGGCATTTTAAAAGGAACAAGAAGACTTGTTATAAATTTTTAAAGTTAATTTTTAAGGTTAAGAGAAGCTTCTGATTCATTCATTTATTTAATAAATAATTACTGAGCACTTACTCTGGGCCAAGCATAATTGAAGACACTAAAGATTCAACAATGAACAAGACTACGTTTCTGCCATCATGGAACATGCACACCAAGATCAAACAAAAACAGTACCAACGATCCAAGCAGCCAAGGAAAAGGGCAATATGATGGCAGAATGAGTTACTGTCTTGGGGTAGGCTTGATCTGCCCCACTCTGAGCTCGACCACGAAGTAAGGTAGAGCTCAGACGGACATGACTGTGGCGTGGTGAGAACTCAAGGGGGACCCTGAGTGCCAGTAGCCTTTCCATTGAGCCCAGTATATAAAAGGCAGAAATACCTGGCCCTGGGCTCCTCTCATTGAACCGATCCTTCATTCTGCAAAGTGCGTCTCGATGAGAGCAAGGGAGACAACAAGGAGATGGATATTCATTTCCATGGTTCCATGATCTCACAGAATATCTATCCTACTGGTTTGCTGGGACAGGGGTATAAATCAAGGAGAAAGAATCCTAGAGCCAAATATCTACTGTTATTCTTGTCAGTTTTTGAATTTGGATCAGCATTTTTGTCCCATCCCAGCCTCACAGTTCTTCCAAGATAGTCAACTTCATTATCTCTGATTTTCAATTGAACATTTTTTCATGACATTAAATAAAAGATATTTATTACTAGGGTTATTCAAAACTGACAGAGGTCCAGGCCACATTATTTTTTGTTTTGCTTTGTCTTGTTTTGTTTTGGTAGCTAATATATTAAAAAATGGGGGGAAAAGAAGGATTACAAAAATTTTGATAACTTAAGAATATGTATATAAAACAAATTACCCTTTTAACACATGCATCAATCTCATGTATATTTTGAAATAACAATGTCAAAAATCTAAGTTTGATGACCTTCATTCATGTTGACCTTAACCTGTCAAGCTAGGCTCAAGACAAACGTCTGGAGCACAAGACTCCTCACTCCACTTACCAGGCCTAAAGCAAATCCACTGATACTCTCCTTAGTGATAATTTTGCAAAATATTCAGAAGTGATATATACGTTGCCATTTCTTGTAACCATTCTCATGGAAGTGAAAGCTGTGTTAAGTTTTGTCTCGAATTAGGGAATTCTACAAATAAGAATATTCCAAAGAAATAAATAGATACTGTACTCTTTATAGACTGGCAAGTCTTGAACACAAAAACAAAGATTTCAAATCTCTTGGAATCTTTCTAGAAATACAGACCACCGGGCACTACCCAAAGGGATTCTAATTCAACAGGTAAGACGGAGTCCAGGCAATTCTGTCTTTTAAAAACTCCAGCAATTCTAGTGGAAGAACAGGCTTGGTAACTACTGCCTTTGACTAAAGCTCTTCAGTACACATTATTTTAGCTGGGCTTTAATTCTCTTAATATTTAGGTTTACCTGTCTGGTCTCCCCTACCTCAAACACAGATCTTTTGTTACATAGTCACAAAAACACTGATTCAATATTTTTCTTTTTTAAAGTTGAAGTGCACAAATTTTTAATATTTTAAAAATTCTGGTAATGGTAATGTATGTAAATAATTTACTTATATATTACATTTATAACTCAAAAATAGAAAAGTTAACAAATCTGCAAAAAAACCATATTAACTAAGACATAGAGGTTGGGATATTTTAGATTAATAAAAATCTCTGAAAACTATGCTCATTTGTAGATTCTATGATGTTAGTCAAATCTAGATTGTATAAAAAGCTTAAAAAATTAAACGGAATGGATAGAATTCCAACTGCTTTTCTGTATTTTAAGCAAAAGAAGTGTTAGAATGACCATAAGGAATCTGATAATATAATTTATGAATCTGAGAAAGTGGCTGATTATATTCTACAGAAATTCTAAAGTGGGATGTTTAAGGAAGTCTATGTTGAGAATAATTTTAAGTACTGAAGAGGCCATGGAGAAATAATTGTTGTCTTTTTAAAAAATTCTTAATATTATATAACAATTATCTATTCTTTATTTTACATAAAATAACTACTTTTCCATTTTATTACAATTGTATACATATAATTTGTTAAACTGAATTTCACTTCCAAATAACTAGAAAAAACAACATTGTTTGCTCCAATGTGTGTATTATACTTAGCTACCAGCACTGGGATGAGCAGTATCTAGAAATGAATTTGTAAATAAAATGAAAAGGCAACCTACCAAATAGGAGAAACTATTTTGCAAACTGTCTACCGAATAATGGGTTAGTATTCAAAATACATAAAGAACTCATATAATTCAGTAACAAAAAGAAAACCTGATTAAATGGGCAGAAGACCTGACAGACATGTTTCCAGAGAAGACATACAGATGACAACACATACATGAAAAGGTACTCAACATCATTAATCATCAAGGAAACGCAAATCAAAACCACGAGAGGTCACCTCACATCTGTGAGAATGGCTATTACCAAAAAGACAAGAAATAACAAGTATTGGTGAGGTTGTGGAGAAAGGGGAATCCTTGCGCACTATTAGTGGGAAAGTTAAATTGGAGCAGTCAATATGGAAAACAATACAGAGAGCTCTCAAAATATAAAAGAGAACTACCATATGAACCAGCAATCCCAGTATTTGAAGGAAACAACACTAACTCAAAGAGATATCTGCACCCCATGTTGACTGCAGCATTATTTACAATAGCCAAAACATGGACACAACCTAAGAGTCCATCAATGGACAAATAAAGAAAATGTGATTTTATATATATATAAATTATATGTGAGATATATATATATAAGTATGTTGTCTATATAAGATACATATATCATATATACATATGTATATCACATATATTATATACATATATATAGTATCATATTTATACATTTAGCCCTTGAACAGCACAAGTTTGAACCACATTGGTCTACTTATATGTGGATTTTTTTTCAATAAATACATTGGAACGTTGGAGAATTGTGACAATTTGAAAAAAAACTCAGATGAATTGCATATCCTAGAAATATCAAAAAAAAAAATAAGAAAAAGTTAGGTATGTCATGGATGCACAAAATATATGTAGATACTACTGTATTTTATCATTTACTAACATAAACTACACAAATCTATCATAAAAAAATTATCAGAACTTACACTCACTACACTTACAGATCGTACATGGCACCATTCGCAGTTGAGAGAAATGTAAACAAGAACATGCAGTATCAAATACAGCATAAAATAACTATAGTGCATAGGGAAATACTGTAATAATTTTTTAGCCACCCTCTGTTGCTATCATGGTAAGCTCAAGTGTTGCCGAGTATCCTTAAAACGCCACGTGACCCTAATCATCTCCATGTGAGCAGTTTGTCTCTTCAGTAAATTGCTTATCACAGTAAAATGTGATCTCTTGCGGTTCTCACATATTTTTCATAGTGTTTAATGCAAAACAATACACCTTGAATAGCACCGTGGGACCCATACGAAGTGCCACTAGTAATGCTCGAAGTGATCCCAAGGAGCAGAGAAAAGTCATGCCATTGACAACAAAAAGTTGAATTACTTGATATGTGCTGTAGACTGAAGTTTGTAGCTGTGGTTACCTACCATTTTAAGATAAGTGAATCCAGCTTTAAGGACCATCATGAAAAAAGAAAAGGGCAGGGGGAATAGCTCAGGGACAGAGCACATGCTTAGCATGCATGGGGTCCTGGGTTCAATCCCCAGTACCCCCATTTAAAAAAAAAGGAAATTTGTGAAGCCATCACTGTAGCTATGGCACAGGTATAAAATCCTTCCACTTTCTGTGAAATAACTTTTTCTCTTATATTGAAAACGTAGCTTTTATGTGCATGCAGGACTGCTGTAAGAAAGGCATACCTACAGACTCAAAATAGGATTCTAGAAAAAGCAAAGTAATTATATGACAATTTAAAGCAAAGGGAAAGAGAAGTATCTCAAACTGAAGAATTTAATGCCAGCAAAGGGTGGTACAATGATTCTGGAAAGGTTTGGCTTAAAAAATGTCAAGATAACAGGAGAAGCAGGATCTGCCAACCAAGAGGCGACAGAGGAGTTTCCAGGTGCCATTAAGACAATCAGTGAGGAGAAAGAAGATCTGCCTAAACAGGTTTTTAATGCAGAGAAAAGTGTCCTATTCTGGGGGAAAATGGCACAGAAGACATTTATTAGTAAGGAAGAAAAGCAAGCACCAGGATTTAAGGCAAGAAAGGATAGGCTAAGTCTACACTTTTGTGCAAATACAGTCAGGTTTATGATCAGGACTGTCTTTATCTATAAAGCTGCTAACCTCTGAGCCTTGAAGAGAAAAGATAATCACCAGCTGCTAGTCTTTTGGTTGTACAAGAAATTCTGGACAAGAACACTTTTTCTGGATTGGTTCCACTGATGCTTCGTCCTTGAAGTCAGGAAGTGCTTTGCCAGTAAAGGACTGCCTTTTAAAGTTCTTTTGATATCAGACAGTAACCCTGGGTACCCACAGCCCCATGAGTGCAACACTGAAGGCATCAACTTGCCTCCAAACACAACATCTCTAGTTCAGCCTCTAGATCAGGGGGTCACAAGGACCTTTAAGGCTCATTACACATGGTGCTCTATGGAAAGGACGGTCAACGCTATGGAAGGGAACCTTGATGGAGGGAACATCATGGAGGTCTGGAAGGATTACACCAGGGACGGTGCCCCTGCTGTCATAGAAAAAGCAGTGAAAGCCATCAAGCGCAAAACAATGAATTCTTGCTGGAGGGAACAGTATCTAGATGTCATGACTTCACAGGATTCAGGACAGAACCAATCAAGGAAATCAAAAAGGAGATTGTGAATATGGCCCAAAGAGTGGGGAGTGTGAAGGGTTTTAAGATATGGATCTTAAGAGAAATGCAAGAGCCAATAAACAGCACCCCAGAGGAATTAACAGAGGACAAACCGATGGAGATGAGTGCCTCCAAACCAGTGCCACACAATGAGGAAGAAAACAGAGAGAAAGCAGTGCCAGACAACCAACTGACGTTAGACAATCTGGCAGAAGGGTTCCTATCATTCAAGTCTGCTTTTGACTTCTTTTGAGACATGGACCCTTCTATGATAATGGTGCTGAAATTAAAGCTAGCAGTGGAAGAAGGATTGGTACTGTAGAGAAGCATTTTTAGAGAAATGAAAAAGCAAAAAAGACAAAAATTACAATGTATTTCCATAAAGTATACAGGTTATTACTGAGTGTGCCTGCCTCCCCTTCCACCGCCTCCACTTCTCTGCCACCCTGAGACAGCAAGACCAACCCCTGTTCCTCCTCCTCCTTAGTTTACTCAGTGTGAAGATGATGAAGAATTTTGATGGTCCACCTCCACTTAATGAACAGTGAATAATCATGTGTCTGTTGGCCATCTATATGTCTTCATTGGAGAAGTATCTGTTTAGGTCTTCTGCCTAATTTTTGATTGGGTTGCTTATTTTTCTGTTATTGAGTTGTATGAACTTCTTGTGTATTCTGGAAGTTAAGCCCTTGTCAACTGTATCTTTTGCAAATATTTTCTCCCATTCCATAGGCTGTCTTTTCATTTTGTTTATGGTTTCCTTTGCTGTGCAAAAGCTTATTAATTTAATTAGGTCTCCTTCGTTTATTTTTGTTTTTATTTCTATTGCCTTGGTATACTGACCTAGGAAAACATTATGATTTATGTCAGAAAATGTTTTCCCTATGCTCTCTTCTAGATTTATGGTGTCCTGTCAAGTCTTTAAGCCATTTGAGTTTACTTTTATTTATAGTGAGAGAGAGTATTCTAACTTCATTGATTTACATGTCTGTTTTTGTGCCAATTCCATGCTGTTTCAGTTACCATACCTCTGCAGTATCGTCTGAAGTCTGGGAGGGTTATGCCTCTAGATTTGTTCTTTTTTTTCCAGTATTTCTTTGGCAATTCTGGGTCTTTTGTGATTCTATATAAATTTTAGGATTATGTGTTCTATTTCTGTGAAAAATATCCTGAGTAATTTTAAAAGGATTGCATTAAATCTGCAGATTGCTTTGGGTAGTATGGCCATTTTAACAATATTAATTCTTTCTTCAATCCAGGAGTGTGGGGTATCTTTCAATTTTTTAAATCATCTTTAATTTCATTTATCAACGCTTCCTAGTTCTAAGCATATTAAGTCTTTCACCTCCTTGGTCAGGTTTATTCCTAAGTATCTTTTTTAATGCAATTTTAAAAGGGCTTTTTTTTTTTTTTTTACTTTTCTGATATTTCATTGCTAGCGTAAAAAAATGCAACAGATTTCTGTATGTTAATCTTGTAACCTGCTATCCTGCTGAATTTGTTTATCACCTCTGGTAGTCTGTGTGTGGAGTCTTTGGGTTTGTATATATAGTGTCATGTCATCTGCATATCGTGCATTATGCATATGACTGTAATACTGGATGCCATAAAATTTTTGAAATGATTCATTCATTAGCGTATAGGCTGGTCTCTGAGAAGCAACTGTATCGAATACACTAGGTACCATAAAATAATAATATTGCTGCTTCTTTGTTATCAATGAACGAATTGTTATACCTGTAAATATGAATTTCTTTTCCATATTATTTTTTCATTTTTCATGTCCAGTGTTAGTAATATGTATAACATCTGCAGTGTTTTGTGTCAAAGATGATAATATTGACACAGGTACTTATAGTTGATTCATGTTGTAAACAAATGATGTAAACTTATGGTATCAATAAATATAGTACAGTACTGTAAATGTATTATCTCCTATGATTTTCTTAATAAAAACGTTCTTTCCTTGATCTTATTTATTGTAAGAACACAGTATATTAATACATATAAGATATAAAGTATTAATAGGCTTTATATAATTGGTAAGGCCTCTGCTTAACAGTAGACTACTGACAGTTAGGTTTTGGGGGTGTGAAAAGTTATGCACAAATTTTTGACTGCACAGAGGGTCAGGACCCCTAACCCCTGCACTGTTCAAAGGTCAGCTGTATATTTGTATATGCATGTGTATGTGTAAAAAATACATATAATGGAATGTTATTTGGGCATAAAAAAGGAGATCATGCCATTTGTGACAGCTTGGATGGACATGGACTGTGAGGGTATTATGCTAAGTGAAATAAGTCAAACAGAAAAACAAGTATCATATGATCTCACTTACACATGGAATCTAGACAAACAATTGAACTCCTCAATACAGAGAACAGATTGGTCAAAGGTGAGGTTGGTTGGCGGGGAGTGGCAGCGACATAGATCAAGGGTGTCAAAAGGTATAAACTTCAGTTATAAAATATCATGCAGATATAATGTACCCCATAGGGACTATAGTTAATAATACTGTATTGTATATTTGAAAGTTGCTAAGAGTAATACTTAAAATTTTTCATAAGGAAAAAAATGTAACTATGCGTGGTGATAGATGTTAACTAGATTTGTTGTGGTGATCGTTTCATAACATTCAAATATTGAACCATTATGTTGTATACCTGAAATGAATATGATATTATATGTAAATTTATATATAAAATTTTAAATGCTAGTACACAAGTTCCACTCTCAAGGATGCTATCTAGAGTGGAGAAATTTTAACTCTAAACGCTCTCTAGGTAGTTCTAATGTGCAGCCCAGGTTGAGAACCACTGATCTAGAGGGAGGCAGATACACATATAAGATTCAGACACAAGTAAGTTCAGGGGTCAGTGACCCAGATTCAGAATGTCACTTCAAGATGTCAGAGACCCAGGCTCCTTCTACCTTGTTGCTCTACCATGACCTACACTGCCCAGATCATCTCAAGTCCAGGGTGATAGTGCCAGTTCTGGCCATCATGCCCACATTCCAGAAGGCAGAAATGGAAGAGTATGCCTTCTGTCAGTAAGAAAACATCTTAGAAGCTGGACATTCCACTTTCCCTTTCGTTCCATTTGTCAGACCCTAAATGTACAAGATCACTCCTCGATAACAGAGGCAGAAAACGTAATTTTTCTTTTTTTGGATAGCATCTGCTTAGTTAAAAATCACAAATTGCATCACAATAGGAAAAAGGAAGAAAGGATATCAAGAAATAATACCTAGGTTCTTCCTCAGGAGGTTGAAGTTCTATAGCAGTAGGTGCGGCTGTAATTGGTAAGGAAATTGGCAAATAAGGCTGCCAGTCAAGTTTCTGGACACGCAGGGAGAAAGTTCATCTTTCTCGCCGATTTTCACACTACTACTAGCTCAGGATGGCATTTTCAAATATTCTTGGGTTAACTCTAGATGGAAACTGTTAGGCGCCAAGATAGAGACTTCACTTTCAAGGAACAGGAAATGAAAAGGAAAGCGTCAGAATTCAGGCAGAAATAATTTCTTCTCAAACTCAAATTCATTTGTTTTCTTGCTTCTTATCCACGAGCCAAAGTGCTAGATATGTGAGGTACTTTCCAAGACTCTCTTTCCAGTGCTAAGTGTAATGTTAACTTTAATTGAGTCTGTCAAAGGCATCTCTTTGACTTTGGAGGCACCTTTGGGAGATCCTGGCCCAGAGAACTCCTTTCAGTAAGTCTCAAATAGGGTTAACAGAAGCCAGAAACCAAGCTGAGAGTATTTAAGATGATTCATCTTCTAAGATAATGGCAGCCAAGAACAGGAGCAATTGGCCGCCACCAGAACCCAATTTTGAGCAATTAAGCCACAATGTGTGAGAAAGAGATCTAGGTGCAGAGACACACAGGGACAGGTGCCGTGATACTGTGATCAGTTAACTGTAAGCTTGCAATATATGGTTCTTACCACAAAAAGAATTCTGTTTCTCACAGGACGAATGACATCTTAAAATTCAACATAAATCATTTCCTTGGACAACATTTTTAGATCATTTTTAAATAGATATATTTTTAAATACAAAGAGTAGCGGAGGAATCAGGCAGAGAGCACTTGACCCAAGTGAGTGGAGTTAACGTTAACTATAAGAGGACAAATTGTATCCACGTTTGCTGAAGAATGCCATCACTGCTATGATACTACTGGCCAGAAAAACAAGTAAATCATAATCTAAATCTAATCATGAAAACATCAGTTTTACTCAAATGTCAATCCACACATAGTGCCCATAGTCCCTAATCTCTACTAGTGCACTTAAGTGGTTAACCTTCCTTCAGTATTCTACAGATCCCATCTCTTCCAACTAGTCTCCTTTTTCAGAAAGGAGGAACAACAGAGATACAGAATGCAAACGTTCGCATGTTCTAAAACCAAGGCATTTTAGAAGGAAAAGAGGACACTGCACTGACCCAGGACAGGACATTTACCTGAGAACCTTCTGTTTCTTCCTTTTCCTTGACCGGGTTTCTTCCTCAAGTGAGATAAGGTGGAGAAATCACATAAGCATCTTGAGAATATGCCTTTAATGGCTTCAGCGCAGCCTCTTCGCCTGTTGCATCAGAACCACAGGAAGAAAGGACTTGGAATACACTCTCCCCTGTGCTTCATCTCAGAAGAAATTCAGGAACAGTCAGCTCCTACATGAAGACCAAACTTTGAGTTTCTTCTTCCCTGTCTCCAAGGGCCCTCTCCTCCTACATATGCCCCCAAATTTTGCTAAAGCACAGCTAACGTGTGCTGCTCTGCTCTACCCCGACCGTACCCACGGAGAGCCGACTCTATTACGTCTGCTCGGACCAAAGGCTCGACTCAATTCCCCTAATATACTCAGGAGCCCTCATCCTTAACCTTGGCCTCACCTTAGAATCACCTGAAGCACTGAATTAAAGCAACACTGATGTTCCCACCCAGACGAACTAAAAGAATCTGTGGGGGAGGGCACAGGTGACAACAGTTCCTTAAAGCTCCACGTGACCCCCCTTGGAAGCCTGGGTGGAGAGTCACTTATCTTAGCCTTGCTTCTCAAGCTTTAATGTGCATAAATATCACTTGCATGGATGTTCACTAGATTTGTTGTGGTGATCATCTCACAATACAGACACATGTGGAATCATTTATTATGCTCTACACCTGAAACTAATATGGTGATCTATGTCAATTAAATCTCAATAAAAAAATCACTAGGAGATTAGAAAAGAAAAAGAAAAATACAAAAAAGAGAATTAGTCAGGATCTAGTCTTCCATGAGTTCTTAACCCTAGCTCAGAATGTGACCTGGGTTATTTGAAAAATATGACTCTTCTTAGAAGGAAAAAAACCAATGAAAAGAACATTCAGAAGAGATTCTAGGTCATACCTTTTCTTTTCTCTGCTCAAGTTCTAGGAGAAAAGCTAATCTTAAAATTTTTTTTAATTAAAAAAATAAATTTGATTCACATGAGGAGAAAAGATGTCTTAAATTTCTATAGGATGTTCTAGGCAGCGGTAGCTGCCATATTTACAGAACTTTTTAGAGCAGAAACAGAGAAACACAGGCATAGGGCAATCAGCTAGGCTTTTTGCAGGAGTTTTATAGCAAATTAAAAAAAAACCCATTTAAGATCACGAATGATTCCCTTAAATACTGAATGAAGACCCAACTTATATGTACAGTGATGACACAAATAGAATGCTTCTTTTAAAAAACTAGGAACTTTTCCATAGAATCCAATCATTTTTAATGGGATTGAATGTTTTAATACATAACTCACCTAAAATTCCAGCTGGAAAACTTTATGGTACTGTCCCTTCACGTCCAATGCCTCCAATTGCATTCTTGGGCTGTGTGCTGCTGAGATTCTGAAACATGTATTTTTCAACCAGATGTTTTAATTGCATGCAGGCACCGTCGCTGACTATTAACAGTGATGATTGAAGAGAGACGTATTACTTTTCAGGGTGAAGGTCAAATTTCGATTTTTTTAATCTCCTTTCATTTTGGTCTCATTTCTTTTTAATTCTGTATTATCTTATGACAGGAAAATGAAACAAAAGGAAAAGGAAGTTTACACACATTTTATTTTAAGTTACAGTTTATATGAGCATCAAACATGAGTGTTTTATTTAATTCTTCAGGTTGATACCTTTCTGGTTTCCTGAAATATAATACCCATTAATCCCTGTTTGCAGACACCTTGAAATATTTATTGAATAATACAATACAGATTCTAAAACATAATCTTCTTTTATGAATACTGGCACAATTTCACCCAGCTCTGTGGAAGATTTAAGAAAAATGGCAGGGCAAGATCAGACATTGTTTACATCTCACCTCCAGCAAGATATAACTTTACTCTTGGCTGACCTTTAAGCAAAAGCAATGGTTATGTAACCAAGTAAGCTAAAAACTAAACAGGAAAAGTCACAGAGCCGGGGATGAACTACAAACTTACACTATTTGTTAAACTGAGATTTTTATCATGTTGCTCAAAGAAACACTAAAGTTTCCCAAATGGAAAAATGTGACCGATATTTAATCTTTCCTATCTGAATGTATACATAAATATTTCACTATTTAAAAGAAGTTTTTTAGGAGTCTACTATAAAATGCATTGCAGTATTTTGTAATGTTAAGCAGTATTACTCTTTGCCAGAATGAAATTTCTGAATGAACTGCATTCTATCTTCACATAAATATTGGTTATAATTAATGTTCATGTTATATTGTTCCTAAAACAGACATTGTAAGGTTGTTCTTAAACAGATTTATCTTTGGAAAATTTTAAATATAGCCTTATCCAGGGGCACAAGAATAAATTCTTAAAGTCTTTTTTTAGCTGTATCATTTTTTGCAGCATATAATCAAGTTAATAGTGACTACATTTATGTTCAATAGGAAAAAAAACAATAATTCTTGCCAAGGAGAAAAAAAAAATACCAAGGAAATAGCACAACCTGGAAATACTCTAAGATTCTGAAAGATCTTGTTTTTAGTAACATATAAATATCTTTAGCAAATTATAGGTCCTTTTTGGCACCCCAATAATCAGAGTATGTTTAAGTTTTTGCCAAAATTGAAGTCATCTAGTATATTTTATATTTCACATGCAGTATAGAAACTTTAATATATCTATTAATCATTTTAAAATCATTTAAACAATGAAGCTATACCACAAATTGTTATTAAAGAAATGTGAAAAGAAAGCTGGAGAGTAAGAGATGAAATTGCATTGAAAATGTATGATTTGAGTAACATGCTGGATGCTGTACATTTGCATTGAACAGGACACAGATGCTGACAGTCTAGTGGATGAGACACAAATAAGAAATAAGCAATTAAAACACCGTGGGACAATTAGTCAAACAGGAAAAATCATATTCGAGTACCTTGCAAGGGCACCTAAATGAGTCTTGGCAGAGGAAGGATCATCAGAAGAAAAATTCTTGTCTAAGAAGGAGCAACAATAAGCCAAAAGGAACACAAGCCATCACAGAAATAGAGGTCACTTGATAAGACTGGAGTAATGAGTATAATGGACTTTGGGAGGTGGGAGGTGAAGGGTGAGGCTGAGGAAGGAAGCAGATCTGGAAGAGCCTGTAACAAGGTAAGGAGCTTAAATCTTCTAAAAGAATAAAAAGAAATAACCAACAACCACACCAAAGGGCGCTGACACAACTGTCAGCAGTTTGGGGTGATCTTTCTGGTTGCATCGGGAGGACGAACGGAAGGGATCGAAGACCAAAATCTAGGAGGAGAGTCAAGACTGGGAGCTGTATTAGGGTTCCCCAAAGAAACAGAAACAGCAGGATATAAAGGTTTACATAAGAGGAAATCAGTTATAGGAACCAGTTCACGGTGTTATGGAGGCCAAGAAGTCCCACAAACTGCTGCCTACAAGCTGAAGAACCAGGAAAGATGGTGGTAAAATAATTCAGCTCAAGTCCAAAGGTCTGAGAACCTATGGGAGTGAGGGGACAGAGTGGTCACTGGTCTAAGTCCCAGACTCTGAAGGCCCAAGAATCTGGAGCTTCAATATCTGAAGGAGGAGAAGATGGAGGTCCCAGGTCATGAAAAGAGAGAGAATTTGCCCAAGTCTCACCTTGTTTTTATTCTATTAGGCCCTCAACAGATTGGATGGTGTCTCCCCACATTGGTGGGGGTGACTCTCTTAACTCAGTCTCCTGAATCAAATACTAATCTCTTCCAGAGATACCTCACAGATACACCCAGAAATAATGTTTTACCAGCTATCTGTGATCTCTTAGCCCAGTCAAGCTGACATACAAAATTAACCATCATAGGAGCCTGTAGCATTAATTCAGGTGAGAGGTTATAAAAGCACTGGGAAAGGAGAGAAGATAGATTTTGGAGCTATTTAGGAGGTATGGGATCGAATGTACACAGGGAGGGAAAGCAAAACTCACTGAAATAGGAACATGGAAAGAGGACTAGGTATAGGGAGGGAGGGTGATAAATGCAGTTGTAGACATGCTGTCCATCCTTTGAAAAGCCTGGATCTGAATGTCAAATAAGCAGTTGGATACATGGGAAGATCTGGTGGAGAGGCATCATGGAGTTGTGATATACAAATGAGATTAAAAATTGACATCTTTTCCAAATACTCTTGACCCTTGAACAATGCAGGGGTTAGGGGTGCCAGCAGTTGAAAATCCAAATATAACTTACAGTCGCTCTCCATATCCACGGTTCCATACCTGCAGATTCAACCAACTGTGCATCATGCAGTACTGTCGTATTTACTACTGAAAAGAACCCATGTGGAAATGGACCAATGCAGTTCATACCCATGTTGTTCAAAGGTCAATCGTATACATATGCAATTCAAAGAACACCATCATCTAAATGCATTATATATAATGTTTTTACTAAAGCAATAATAGTCTGATCAAGAAAGTAAACAATGATATGACCAGGATACCTTTTTGAAAGAAGAACTGAAAGAGTATCAATGAAATTAAAAAAAAAAAAAAAAAGCAAAACAGTAAGATTAGACTGAAGATGAAAAATGTAATGGGACTCGATTCAGAATTTGTCCTTTATTTAAAGAGATACGGTCTAGCACCTGTTTTGATGTTGCTCTTGTGTTTTATTTTTGTTTATTTGTGGAATCAGTAGGTCTTGGTAAGATCACTCAGCTTTTACAGCATCGTAAGGCAATCTGTTTCCAAAACCAGCTGTAACTATCTACTTCCCATGGAGGAAAGATCCATCAATTACAGCTCAGGTTATTTGTCAGTTATGTAGCTTAAAAATTCTTTGGCAGATAGGATTAAAGTGTGAGAATTGATCCTGAACTCCAGCTGAGGGGCCTGTGAAATTATAAAGATAATATGTTCACTACAACATCTCCTGCTGCCCAATTTAAAGGTGCTGGGTAGGAGGTCAGTGGAAAGGGAAAGCAGTTGGATGGCACTACTTGAAATATTTTAAATAAATGTTTTGTGAGACTAACGTATTATATAAAATGAATGATTTTTTTTTTTTTTGGCTAAGCAGAATCTTCATCCAATCACTTAATTTATGAATGAGAGGTTTCAATTAGACTTGCGTCTTCTGGTCAATCCAGTTTTTAGCAGAGCATTTTCTCCAGGGTATAATTTTTAATGCCTGTCTAGTCTTTTTTATTTTGAATGACTAATAAGAAAGACTTCGGTTTTTTCCTACTTTTTCCTCAACAAACAATTCTGTGGTCTAATAATTCTCACATAGACAAACTCGCTTACAACCTTCTGCAGGGATATTTAATCACTTTATGAGCAGATCTGCTGCTCAGAAGCAGTGTGGAAACTCATAGATCCCAAGGTTGTTACTCTGTAAGTTGGCTGGGTGAACCAAAACAAACAGAAATCATGACACCTCAGGTGCAGGGAGGATAATAATAGCTCAGTGGTAGAGCGTATGCTTAGCATGCATGAGGTCCTGGGTGCCATTCCCAACACCTCCATTATGAAAAAATAAGATAAAAATACTTTTTAAAATGACATCTTTGGGTTTTTCTTTGGAATAGCCAGGTATCCTGAAATCATATAGTTAATCACATACAAAAGCTGAGGTTGCTTGACTGATTTGTTCCAGGTGGACTTTAGGTATATACAAAGCAGCATATAGTGTAGCAAAATAAAAATAATTCCCAACTCGTTGAAAGAATGGAAGGAAAAGAACATGAAGGCGGGAAGAAAGAAGGAACCAGGAATAAGGGCAGGACACAAGATGCATGAGGTGGAATCCAGTGGCAAAAGATGAACTCAAAGCGTGCTCTAAGCTTGAAACATCAAGTAGAAAATTGCATTTAATTACAAGTTTGACAGTATCTACGAGGGAAAAATGAAGCATTAGTGAAAAAGTCTGTCTAATTTTGATTTGCAATCTGAGAGGAAGAGAGGGGACCCTTTATAGAGGAATGAACAATAAGTTCCCATCATTACAGGAGACACAGCGAGGGCTTCTCTCACTGTGTCTAATGATGTCCCTCACAGAAGCGGCTGATGTAACGCCTGTGTTGTAAGAGAAATCTCAGAAATGGGAGAGAATTAGGTGTTGAATTACCAATATGACTCCCAGTCAGGAAAGGTTAAGAGCCCCAAGTATATCATTACAGTTTATTTACTGAAAAATAGAAAGTAATAAACAGTACAGTGTGCAAAAATTTTATGTTGTGATTTGTTTTAGAGCTTAACAAGCCAGAATGGCCAGTTAAAAATCTCAGAAATTCAACTATGGCAGAAAGCCTGAGTATTTCAAGCCATCACAGCGCGGTATTGGGAAAAGTTTTCAATTAGCATTAATCGTGCCTCGGATAAATCTCATTGGCTATGACCCTGCTGCTGCCCAAAGCTGAGCTTCCCTAACTTTTTTTTTTAGATATGAATTACATCATTATCTATTTATTTGCCTTCAGACAGATTTTTTTACATAAATAAAATATACATATATTTTAAACTTACATATACACACACACACACACAAACACACACACACACACACACACACACACTGCTTATTGTTTCTAAGAACTGAACTTCCATAACTTCTAACAGCCTGATTTTGCTGGGGGCAGGTCATGAATAATCCTACCGAGACCAAATTTCACTTCTGTAAAAAAGGAATTAATACTATCAATTCAGAAGTTTTTTCTCAAGATTAAGCAAAATACTGCACATAAACAGCTTTTCATCACACTATCTGAAATACTCTTCCCTTTAATTATCTGAAGGATCTTTTAATTATATCTTGAAGATGTATTTCAGGGTTTCAGGGATATCAAAGTTGTTTTATAACTACCCCACATGATAATTTATGTGGATTCACAGTTATATGCATAGAGACCTATGAAAGATATTTTCATTGTTATTATTAATAATCATACCCACAATTTTTTGAGCTCCTAGAATGTGGACATCAAGCTAATAAACGCTTGATGTGTTTCACCCTCTGCAACGTTAACACAATACTTATGAAGCAAGTGTTATTATTCTACCCATTTTATAAGCTGTGAACTTACAGGGATAAAGCTACTGAGCTCGGGTTAGAAATGTGAAGTTTGTCAAAGGAGAAGAAGGCAAAACTAAAAGACACTGTATGACGGAAGGGAAAAAAAGAAATATTTAAATACAGAAAACTTCTGTTAGACAACAAAATTAGACCCTTTTAAATTATAGGTATTTACTGATAACTGGTATGGGACTTTTTGATAAAAACATATTTGAAGGCCAATTTTTTTAAAAACTATGTTTAGTACACAGTAAAAGTTTTCAGGTAATTTGAAGAGCATCCTAATCATTATAATGTTCCAAACCCAGGGAGCCCACACACACCTCTAGATCTGATGTCTATCACCAAAAGGGCCCGGTTCTGCACCACGGCCCTCCCATGGCTAATCTGAGCTTTAGTGCGACAGCAAAAATCATCATGCTCAGTCTCTAAATGCTCACATTTTGTTGTGTATATTTTGGAAAGAATCCTTTCTTTCTTCCTTTCAAACTAGAAAGCTAGTTTTTCAAGGTTCCCAAATAAAAATTCATTTTTACATAAATTCACACCTAGTTATTAGAAAAGACACAATTTGCTTTGCTCATTTTGGGTTAAATTGCGTTCCAAGAAAGCAGACAAGAAGAAATAGAGATCTACCTTGCATTCTGTCCAGGGGTTATGAAAACCCAAAGAGACCAAGAAGTAAAATGTTGAATCATTAAAAGCACTAAAGAAATGTAAGACATTGTTATTTTACCTGGAACAGCAAGTGTGCCCATAAGCTTATAATGGGCTAAATTAATTGCAGTAGCCTGCGAGGATCGCCATAACTAAGTACCACAGACTTAAACAACAGAAATTAAATTCCTCACAATTCTGGAGGCCAGAAGTCCTAGATCAAGATGTTGGCAGGGTTGGTTTCTTCTAAGTCCTCTATTTCGGTTTGTAGATGGCTTCTTCCCCCTGTGTCTTTAAATAATCTCTCTGAGCCTGTCTGTATCCCAATCTCTTCTTCATATAAAGACGTAAGCCATATTGGATTAGGGCCCAACCCAATGACCTCATTTCAACTTAACTGCCTTTTTAAAGACCTTATTTCCAAATCCCATGACATCTTGAGATACTGGGGGTTAGAACTTCAAGTATGAATTTGGGGAGGGTGGAGATACAATGTAACCTATAATATTAACAGAGTATAAATACAGAGAAAGAATGACACTATGTAATAGCTTAAATATGTTTAAATGAATATCAAAAATAGTATTGTAAATATTGCATAGTAAATGTGTCAATAATAATTTAACAATTTTTATTGATTCATGACCTTAAAATGCCTGAAGAATATCAATTTGCTTGTATGTTTCAGTTGTCGAAGCCAGCTGCATGGGAGATGGGTTCTGTATTCCTCCCATCGTCACCCAACCGTCCTTATGTGTGTATTGCTAGGAGCTGGGAATCAAAAGGGAAAGAATGTACAAACCCTAGAGACTTAATATCTAATTGCAGCAACAATGTGGATGCTTAAGAGAGAAAGAAGAATAAATAACAATACAAGTTTCCATGTCCTAAATTCCAAATGCAAGATTAGCTGTCTTCCAGATTCTGAGGTCACATCAACCAGCTCTGTGTTGATTTCTAAAGGATTCCAGGAGACAACAAACATTATGTAAATATGTTGATAATTAGTGGAATAGAATTTCAGAAGAGGGAACAATAGTGATACACCTTTTGAAGGCCTCTGATTTCAAATTACCTGCTCTTCCTTTGCTTCTCAATGAGGAAAAAATAAAATGTTAAAATAAAAGTCCCCAATTATTTAAAAGTGCCATTATTTGGAGTCCATTCAAGTGAGGTTTTGCTATAATAAAGGAATGATAATTAGATTAAGAATTTTTTTTTATACTTAGTTGACGTGAATTCAGCAAATACAATTTTATGACTCAAGAGAAAGCAGGGCTGAGTTATTCTGACTACCTGAATCAGACTTAATATCTCTTTACCCCCATAAAGATTTGGTCTAAATCAATTCCCTATTTCACTGTCAAATGTGGAAGGTGGGGGACAAGGAACAACTTTCGTTATGTTCTATGTGTACAACTATTAACAGAAGTCTCTGATGGAGTAGATTAAAAAATGCAAAAGTATATTACTGTGGTCAAAATTCTAAAGTGTTTGATTTTGTGGGTAGATGAACTGAGCACTGAAATTAATCAGATTTCCTGTTAGCATTTCAGTATAGTAAATGAAGATAATGGGTTAGTTTTAAGCATCTAGAGTCTGCCAAAAGTAGTTTAGAGAAGCAATGGTTAAATGTCCAAGCTCTGGAATCTCAGCCCGTAGACAGGAAGCCCCTAACTTACTACTTGCAAGCCCTTGGGCAAATTGCTCTTTCTCCCTGATGTCTTAGTTTTGTTATCTGTAAACGTGGACAATGACAGTATCTGCCTCATAAAATAACCATGAAGATTTAGTTAGCCCATACATCAGGAAAATGTTTAGCACAAAATTAACAATAAATGTTAGCTATAATTGGCAGCCAATAACTTAGAATATATTTAACATTTTGCTTACAGTTTCTACACAATCGTTTTCAACCTCATCAGCACATTAGAATCATCTGAGAAATTTTTAAAAATAATTCTAACACCTTACCCTCAGAGATTTTGATTAAATTGGTCTCAGATGAGACCCAGACATCTGTGAGTTTTCCAAGTTCCCCAAGTAATTCCGACATGCAGCCAGAGTTGAAAAGATTTGATCCAAACAACCCACAGAGATGTGTGGCATCAGACAGCTCTGTCAGTATCCGAGCTGACTGTCAGTATCCTAGAGTAGCTTTCCCCAAACTGTATTCTACGTGACGTTGGCCCACCAAGATGCTCCCTGAAACAAAATACAATAAAAAGTAACTTAAAGGGACAGATGCAGAGTCAACTTAGCTGGATGATGTATACAGCTCTCGAAGCTTCATTTTTTACCTAGCATATTAAAAGACCTGGGGAGTCCTGCTTAAAGTAAATGTGTTTATTGCTGAAGGACCCAGATTTCTTTCAAGCTTTTTGTGTGAATATTTAACTTCCTTGTGGAATATTTAACGTTATTCTCTACAATATAGTGGTAAATGTCACCAAGTATCACTCCTATTTGCTGTAATATCAATTACTTAATAATTGTGTAATTAATACAATACACATTTACTAACATCTGCTAACCAGGCCCTGAGCTAGGCACTGGGAATTTGAGGCTAAAAGGCACAGGGTTTGGCCATTAGAATCACCAGTGGAATCTTTTTTTTAAGTACAGGTACCTGGATTTCACACCAGACCTACTAATCTATGGGAGTGGACCTGCCAAGATGTGTTCTTTAACCTTGCACTGGGATTCTGATAATGCACAGGGTTTGGAAATCAGTGATCCATAACCTAGCCTTTCATGTTATAAACCAATCCAGTTGCGTTCTATTTTGCAAATATCAGTGAAAAAAACAAAGCTCAAAAGAGAAACTGCCAAACAACCACAGAAAAAAGAGAGGAGACAAAAAAGGACAGATGAGAAAGGAGATAGGACAGCAGCACGGAAATGCGGTGCAGCTGAGCAGCGTGCATGTGTGCTGCACTCCTGTGTCTCTGGGCCTAAGTGTGTGTGTGTGTGTATGTGATGAGGCTGATGACACTGGCTGGATAGGGAGCAGGAAAAGAGGGACACTCTGGATCCACCATGGGCTGAGGAAGAACAGATCCCTATCCTTTATCAGAGAGTGACAACAAACACCTCCCGTCCCTTAGCTAAAGACATTGAGGAAGAGGAGGGAACCGGTGTAGGAGGAACGAAGTGATTACAAACTGGGGAATCGAATAGTTTAGGACAACTGACTTCAAAATTGTTCTGATGGCAGAAGAGTTAGGAGTCATCTTGCTCTTTGAGGCACTATATGAAATACTGACATAAGCTCAGAATAGATACACACACTTTTTTTTTCAAAGTCAAGTATTACCATTTCCTAGTGGAAGCAGGTGATAGGGTGCAAGACAAACACAAATGAAAGGGCTGTTGAGAATGTTATCGTGCTTCCTCGAATAAAACTCTATTAAAGGTGGGCTCTTAAATGTTGTATGAGCTCACTTACATATGGAATCTATTTTAAAAATAGCCAAACTTAGAGAAACAGAGAGTAGAATGGTGGTTGCCGGGGGCTGGGGGCATGGGGGAAATGGGGAGATGTTTGTTAGTGTCACAAACGTCCAGTTACAAGATGAACAAATCCTGGGGATGTCATGTACAGCATGGTGATTATAGTTAACAGTACTGTATTGCATACTTCAAAATTGCTAAGAAACTAGATTTTAAATGTTACCACCACCAAAAAAAGTAGTTATGTGAGGTGATGGATGTGTTAACCAACCTTACTAGGGTAATCATTTTACAATATATATGTGTATCAAGGCATAATATCATACACTTCAAATGTATACAATGTGATATATCAAGTATATGTCAATAAAGCAAGAGAAAAATAGTGGGTTCTTATCGGGTCCCAACTTTTATATTTCGGGTATTCCTTAAAGAGCTCGACTTTTAGCTCAATATGTGTAACTACATCCCATATTAAAGCATTACTTTCTTGACCCGAGTCAGAGAAACAGTCCACCTTACCTTTGGAATTTTGTGGGGGAAAATGTGCCCTTTATCCAAAAATTAAATGTTATGGTTCTAAGAATACAACCTCAATATTAGAGAGACATGGTAGGTACAATACAAATGTTAGAATTTCTATTTTGGGGGAAGAATATCTAGATATTTTAGAAAGAATGATTGGACCTTTTAGGAAGAAAACCAGATCTTCATAGCATTATGTATAACTTTCAAAATTCACTTGTGAAGCTATAAGATGAAAATTAATTTTTAAACTCAATCTCTACAGACATAGAGTTTAGATAGAGAGAAGACATCACTATCAGAGCAACTCACAGTGGCTGAGGGAGGCTGCCCCATACATCTGCAGAAATGAAAGGCCCGGAACATGGCTGCCATCTTGTGGTCTGCAATTAAGCAGGCTTTGGAAGTACTCACAGTGGCTACTTCCTGCCAGAAAACAAAGAATTTCAGGCAACACTGTGCCTGAGATAGGGGCAAAGATTTCAAGTCCTGAATACTCATGGAATCCAAATGCTGCCAAAGTACTAGGTTCTAAATGCTGAGAAATAGCAGAGAGTAAGTAAGGACATATTGAGAGGATTCTCTGATGTAAAGTGATCTTAACTTGATTTCTTTGGAAGACATTACCTAGAATAAGCACACAGCAGAGTGGATAGAAGCTGGAATTTATAGCTGCAAAACAGTAAGAGGGTAGAGAGTGCTCCAACCCTGTGTTCACCACAAGCCTTTCATCAGCAGGCAGAAGAACACAACTTGAAGGACAGGTCTTGTTCTACTTCAAAGCTGAAGAAACCAATTATAGCCAAGATTTGTTAAGCAACCTTGGACTTCTCTGTAGCCTAAATGGATCTCTCTGATTTTTTCTTTGGCTATCAGCCACACACCAAAGACAAGTTTGAACGGGTCAAGATGCTGAGAAGAATTTGGCAGGTTGGAAGAGTTTTTCAGTTTCTAGTAGCCGAGGATAAGCTCATTCTCCAATCTTCAAATCGAATTCCCTACAACCCCTGCTCCGGCCCAGTTCTGGATTGAAGGCTAAATGCCTTGATTTACTTTTATGATGTAGGAGGGTATCATCATGTAATTCCCTATAAGCAACTGGCTACTTGTCCCTAGCACTTAGCAGGCATCAACTATGAATGAAATAAATTCAGTAACTACATGAACTGGGTACAGAAAAAAAAATATTTTTAGTTGTGATTTGAGAGATGAAGGGTGCTAAATGATAAGCACCAGAGAAGCTGGGAGGACATGAAAAATTGTGGAGGAAACAAGGGGGGCTTTAGGAAACACTGCAGTGAGCTTTGAATTAGGGTGCATTTCATGTTAAAGAGATACAAATGAAGATCAAATTCTCCACTAATGGTTTGGCTCAGGCCAAATATAAGACATACAATTTTGGTGTTTGTACCTAGGTTATAAAAGACTTCTTGAGTCCCATCTGCTTTGGGCAAGCACTAGGTTAGGTAGATACTTCACATATATTGCTCCATTTCCTTTCAGAACAACTTTATGAGGCAGAGAGAGGTAAGTTCCTCCTATCTGTCCTCAAGTAAGTGTCATAATCAAAATCTGAAACTAGGCTGCACTGACTCTACAGCGTATGTTAACTCCACCATACCAGGAAATCATGCCTCTTTCTCTGCTGACGCGTGTTCTTTATTGTGTCTAACTGGGAGCAGGCTTTCAGCAGCAGCTGACAGTAGTTATTAACTATTGTCAGAAGCAGCAGCCTAGTCAGAATTACCATCATGTATATTGGGTAAACATTATTATTCACGTAAAGAATATGAAAAAAAACGCATTCAGCAGGTCAATTCACTCATCCACTTTGACTGCATTTTGCAGCCCACTCATCTCAACTGGCCATCCGCATAAACTAATTTTCCAAAGAATTAACTATTTCACAGGGCACATAGAAATATTTCTGGTCAACTCACTTCTACTATTAAAATGTGCCATTAATATTTTTCAGGACTGTTTTCCTTTTCCATGTCATATAATAAAGCAATAAAACATGTTATATCAAGTACATTTTTTTTTTCTAAGAGCTGGTGTAGTTTCAAGGCTCCTACTAAGGAAAAATTTAGTCTTTCCAAAAGGTACTTCCTGGACCCACTTCCACATGCAAGTGGGCTGGCCCTTTCAAAGAAAGTGTATTTTGAGTTCTTCAATTTTTATAAGAGAATATTAATTCTGCATCACCCATATCTAGTTGCTAAAGCCAATCTCCTTTCAGTTAATAATACAGAGAAATAACTAATAAATTGACTTCCATTCTATCCTTGTAAAACTCATTTGAGATTAACTATTCATCTGTCAAGATTCTTTAAACTTCTTCCTCTAATAAGCTGAGTTACCAGAGATCCGCATGCCTGGACTCCATTCTCACGGCTCCCTGAAGCACTGGTGAGTGCTGCACAAGGCATGCACACACCTGGGCTCCTGTTCTAGGTTCTCTACTTCTTAAGTATGTGCCCTTCAGAAAATTACTTACTTTCCTTAAGCCCAGTTTCCTCACCAGTTAGGTAATTTTAGAAATTCCGTTCAGTTCAGCAAACATACTTAGAGTATCTATTAGATATTGCGCTTTGTGCTGGATTTAGGTACAAAAAAATTCATTCATTATTGACCTGAGATTTATTTTGAGCATATACTGTATGTTAGTCATTGTCTTAAGCGCTGAAGATAAATCTTTGAACAAGGATGACAAATTTCCTGTCCTCATAGCTTTTACTTTAGTAAAATATTCAGAAAATAAACAAGGAAACCAAGGATGAATTCAATATAAATTCAGGTTAAGTAACAGGAACTATGAAGAAAATAAGGGAGAAGAAACAGGTGACTTTGTGGGAATATGGCTGCTTTAGAAACAATAGAAAAGATCCCATCTAGGTGGTAGACATTTGACAGAGATCTGAATGATAAGAAAAAAATTATCAAGAAATCTCTATATTTAATGAGTTGTCTAGCAGGGCACAGAGGAACAAAAGTATAATTTCAGTAAGTGCCAGGATTGGGGTACGGAGTAGAAATTTCTGAGGAGGATGTGCGTAAGCAATGCGAAAGTGCCTCACGTGAAGCTACGCCCAAATACATATTCACCAAATGTTAATCATCTTTTCTCTTTTTAAGATTTAACACAGCATCCTTCTCCTTTTGTTGGTGTCAGAGAAAACCATTCGAACCTTCATGATGACTTCTTAAAATCAGAAAACATCTGGTCTAATTAGATGTCTGAGGAGTGTATACCTGCTTTTTTGAGACAATAAAAATTAGGTAACACTACATGTTTCCCTTTTCTCTTTCCTTCTACTAGCCAAGGAGATTGATTTCTGCCATCAACCTCTGTTTCTCATTGTGTCTTTATTTCCAACTGTCATTACTGTTTTAATGTCACAGCTATCTTGATTTTTATATCTAGACAAGGAATAAATGTTTTTTAAAATTAAAAAAATACGTTCACCTGCTCCAGTTATTTTTGTGTCTGCTATTTAGAAGAAGTGTTTGGTGACTGAAGTGGAAAAACAGTCCTAGTATTGTCTTTTTCCACATAGCAGCTTAGATATGACAGAGAAAAGAGGTTTTTAGAGAGAATAGCCTTAACCCACTGTTACTTTACCATCAGACATTCGGTGTTGTTTGACAGCACATAATCTATAGTAAAACTTTATTAATGCAATCTTATTGGAGTAGAAGGCGATATAAGCCAGTAATAAACCAAAATACACGTTACCTTTAAGGCACATTAACTTAGTGGTTTAGAACATGTACTTTGTACTTGGACACTAAGGATCAAATAGTGTTTTCTGCATTTACTGACTGTGGCCTTGGTGTGTGTTTCAATCACTCTGGGTCTTATCTGTACACTGTGAGAAGTAACACCTACCTCACAGGATTATGCTGAGGCTGAGGACATTATATACACTAACCAATATTTACAAAATGCTTAGCAAAATACCTGGTACATAGCAAGTACCCAAGATAGAAATTATTATCTAGATTTCTTATCAATTTTATCACATGCTCTAAATGAAGTGTTCCAAGATGATTAATTTTTGTCATGAATCATGGTATAGCAACAACCAGAGTTCTTAGAAACTGTCTATCCCGTCACAGTTCAAGCACAAGCAATACGATGGACAAAGACAGAGCCTAACCACAAAAAAAAAAAAAATCCAATTATATCAATATAGTTAGATAGAGGTTGGGGGGCTAATCAGGGGAGAAACGCCAAGGGCTGGTGTTTTCAGTGTGAGGAAATGAGAACGTTAAACTAAAGATCAGTCAAGAACCACAAGAGACAGGCAGCATTGTTAGTTAAAGTGATGGAATGAAGTCTAAGAATCGGATTATCTTAAGTCTGCGTGGACACATGAGCACTCAGGGAGGTGGCAGCACTGGCTAGGGAGAGGGCAGGTGGGGAGACTGGGACTGGCTGGACCCAGTGGGAGAGGGAAGCCCCAGCAGAGAAAAACGGGTCCAGGGAAAGCATTTCCAGTCACTGCAGGGATTCAGGCATGAAAGTAGGACTCCAGGCTGCAAGTCAGAGGACCTAAGCAAGCTTTGATTCAGGGCTCATCTTGTAACCACTTATCTTTTCCCACCATAGAAAAAGCCATGCTCCGGAACCTGGCATGAGGTTAAATGGCCTCAGCAGTAAACTTTCTCAGTAGAGGGGTAAAGCCCTGTAGCTTAAGAGTCATACAACACACAGAGACAAATCTGAAAGCACTGAGAATGGCTGTCATATAAGTAAATGGAACACAAAGGTTTTCATCCATTCAGGATTTTACACAGGCAGTATACACAGCAAGGTGAGACTGGCTAATTTTCTGATGCCTATTTTTTTCTAGTAACTTACTATTTATAGATTCAATTTCTATTTCTCTGATTTTTAAAACCTGCCATATAAACTCCTGAGGAGCTAGATGAGCACCAAAAAGCAAAGGTATCACATCGGGTGGCTAGAATGGCAAGACATCTCTATCTTCTTTCTACTTACACACACGCAAAATAAACAAACAAAACCCTTCGCCACCTGAAAGTTTGTCTTCCGCCTGAGGAATTTCGTGTCGATAATCTGACACCGATAAAATCTCCGAGAGAAACATGTTTATTGTACCTAGTGACTGGGAACAAAAGGAATGGGAACTCTAGTCCTTTGGTGAAGATACAGCCATGGAGATGATGGGTGTCCAGAGCAGGAAGAAGCATCCATTAAACTAGTCATAGCTGACACCCTGTTCCAGCACATGGTGTCTGACACCTGCTCACAGGTCACTAATGATGATGTGCTCAGGAGGGAATCCTTGCCAACAAACCAAACTCACTGAAGAAAAAGGGAGCCTGTTACCTGAAAGGGCGATTGAAACAAATTCAGCTTTAAAGGTAGTATAGTTTGTAATAACGAAAGCAAAGGGATGGTTGGCCCTGAGACACAATAAGTAACACTGACAGCCACTTTCTTGTGGTGGTTGTTCTCTATGCGGGCAGCAGGGAAATCAAATTAGATTTAATAAAACCTTATAGTACAATGTGATGCAGACTATCTAATCAAACCATGATTCACTAATTCAAAAAAATGTTGCAATCCTATTTCAGACGAGGTAAACAGGGATGCCAGGAAGATTTCACACGTTAATCAAGCAGTAAGAGAGAAAAAGATTTGTCACATGTCCTTAAGAAAAACTACTAATCAATTCTTTTTAAAAATTCTCTTGTAGTCGTATAAACTGGATTACAAGTTCAACTGTAAGTCAGCTTTTAATCATTAGCAGGAACAACAGCAAATAGCAGACGAGACCCCGTCCCTCCTGGACAGAGGGAGATCAGGCTTCCCATGGGCAGAGACGGGAATGGCCGCATCAGAGCTTCTTGAATCTTTCTAGGTAAGGATGGACTCAGAGTTTAGGAGCCGAGAGTCCAAGAAGATGGCAAGGACTACTGCTAACAGGTCCAAGCATGGGGGTTGACGGGGAGGACGGTGTCTGCCATTTGCATGGTTTGTGTACTGGCCACTCTTCAACGCTGCCCTCCTGCGCTCTTACAGCAAATTTCAGGGAACAAATGCTTGACCGCAAAATGGCATCAAAGAATTATAATGTCTCCTTTAAAAGCTTTAACAAGTTAAAAATATACTGTTATTCAACTAAAAAGTCATACATTCAAACATTTCAGCGTTTGTCTCCTACCACTGCATTATTTAAGTTGATGTGCTCAAAGCATGAGAAAATAAAGAGCTGCGGATAGGCTAGCATCCTATCAGAATGTCCAAATCTCCTGTATCTTTAACTCACACTTAATCAATCAATACTAATCAATAAATGCTTATTGCACTGCCAAAGACCTTAGGGTACAAAGGAGGTCAAAATGTGGTTTATGCTATGGAAAAATTTTTGGCTAGTAGAAAAGGGAGAAATATAAATGCAAAACAATACAGTGATACAACACGCTATGTGCTTTGCTGGAGGTCTGTGTGTGGGACTGGAACACTTAAGTGAGGTGTATGGCTTTTCTGTGCCATTTCCACCAGTGAGAAACCTCAGAGCAATTTGGAAAGGGGTAAATTGTTCCCACATCTCCTTTTAGCATCTCTCTACCCTTTCTAGGCTTCTCAAGCCTGAAAATCTTCATGGCCCCCAACTGCACTCTCTTTACAACTCTGCCATAGTCTCCTTCAGATTTAAAAGAAAACTTCAATTCCTTTCTCTAGTTGATCAAGTCTTTAAGACCTAGCCCCAACTTCCTCTCCAAGCTCACTGCACTGATCCACTAGATTTCAGACACTCTGATCCTCTAGCTCAGTGCCTCTCAAACTGTAATGTGCATCACCTGGGGTCTTGCTAAAAATGCAGAATTTTGTTCATGCAGATTTTTATTTAGTGAGTCTGGAGAAGGGGGGCAAAATTCTTGCATTTGTAAAAAGCTCAAAGGTGAGGCGGGTGATGTGGTCCTGGGACCACATGTGGAGCGGCAAGGTGCCAGAGCACCAGTGCTCAGTCCAGACACCAGCAGGCTACACTATACCACTACAAGCAGCAGTGCAATTCACCAAGCTCATTGTCCCCTTGGATACATGGTGCTCGTTGTTCCTTCTGCCAGGAACTTGCTTCCCCAACATCTTTGTATGTCTAGCACCTTTTGTCACATAGGTATCTGCTTAAATGTCAGCTCCCAAGAAAACTATTTCTTAACAACCCGATTTAAATGGCCCATCTAATCACTGATCTGTAACATTCAATCAACACTTTTTCTTATTTTATTTTCTTAATTACACTGTCACTCTCTGAATTTTCTTTATTTACTTAAACTCTTCATTTCCTTGTAAGTTCCATGAAACAATGGCATGTCCTTTACTGTTCAGTACAGCATCTCAGCACATTTACAAGACAATATCTAATCTATGGAGCTGGCTTTATGGGTGCACAACTTGTGCAGCTGCACTTGACCTTCTGCTTAGTTTTAGGCTCAGCTGCCACCATTTAAAAAATGATAATTTAATCTTTGAACTTGTGTTTTTTAAGTAAAGCGTAATAGGACAACAAAGCATGCTTGTGAGCAGGGGAAATGCTCTCAATATACATGTCTTCCTTTCTTTGTTGCCCCTTCTCATGGTATGTTGGTGATGCCCTATAAACACAAAGTTCTGATGGACCCACATCCATGGGCATTCACAGACTCAAAGTGATTATAAGGTAAGGGTGCTACTTACAAGCTAAGTGGGATGATGACAGCCCCAGGAGGTCATGCTTTCTATGCAAGCCAGAACTTGCTTCAAAAACACAAAGAACAATGGTGTTCTAAGAAGCATGAAAGATCAAGGAAACAGTATCTTATTACTTCCTTAGGCCATCATCTACATAAAAAATGACTTACTAGGAAAGGGAAGATAGGGAAACACATAGTTCCTTTTCTATTTGGTCCTTCCTTACTCAGGGCAAAATGAGAGTACTGGTATAATGTGTACATATTAAGAAGCGAGATAAAAAGTTGACTTAGTTTTGTGCAGTATTTCTACCGCTCTATAAGAACAAAATACATGCATGCATGGATGAGCTATAGAATATGAATTAGTATGATATACTAAATTCAGATATGGATTAAATGCTCTATACTTTCATTTTAAATGGCATTGCACAATGTAAAAATGAATAGTAAAATTCATGCTGATAATTATAAATTTTAATTTTTTTCTTAATTAGAACAGCAAATCGCAAAAACAAAAACAAAAGACACATCACCAAAGATCACTGAAGAAAGAAAAGTGTTACATTTTCCTAATTTTAATGGCATTTTTTTCTGCATTTTGAACAAAAAAGCCCACATTTTCATTTTCCAATGAGCACGTAAATCATGTAGCCCATTCTACCAATCCACAGAAGTATTTGTTGAATGAACAGAATTACTGTGCATTTACAGTGTGGCTGGTGCTGTGTGAAGCCCTCTACGTAGATGATCTTATTTTATCCTCACAATAACCTTTTACAAGAGACGTTACTGCTTACAGATGAGAAAACAAAGGCTGAGAAAGATTAAATAATTTAGCCAAGATCTCAAAAGCTAGGGTTCAAAGTGGGATTCAGGTCTGTAGGATCCCAAAGCCCATCCCTCGATGACTCTGCTATAATTTCTCCCAGTCTCATTGCAGCCTTCCCTCGAGCTGCTGAGAGTATTCCAGAATGGGTCCAAGGTTCCACTCCAAATCAAAATGAACCAAGAATGCTGACTCCATTTCTCTCTTAATCTTAAGGACTCTCAAAAGTCTTTAGTTCTGTGCCTACACCCAGATTATATGGATCCATGTAAATAATTCATGACTGCGTAGGTGCCAGAATGTCCCAGAGTAGTTCTGTATGTATGTCTCAGAGAGCAGGGAAACTTTCAATCTTATTTTGACTTTTTACTTAGCCCCCCAAGATGAAGACATTTCATTAGGGTCTTTTATGTAGACCTAGCTATATTCTAGAGTACCAAGAAACTATGTCCTTCAGCAGTTTTAATCTTCTTTGCCCAAATCTCACCGGCAAATACGAATATATCTTTTATTCATGGTGTTGAATAAAAGTCTCTGCCTGGATATGTATGATGTTTAAAGTATTTTAAATAATGTTCACTATGGTAAAAATATATTTGAAGTTTCTGTCATTTGGATGTTAAAATGTTCAATTACAGGGTGAAATATACGTACCAAACTCTTGAACATTTAGTATTAATGAAAGGGGGAAAAATCAGCATATGATTATATATCAAACATCCCATGTTTTTATTTTACTACTTGTTAGAAGATAAAATCTATTTATTTAACATGTTTGTGATTAAATGTATTTTACCATTATAGTTTTTAAATCAAATGTTTACTTTTAGTATACATTTTTTGATAAAGTATTTATTACTACAAACCCATTTTGAGATCAGATGTGTTGTAACAGGTTCAGTATGTATAATGGGGCCTAATCACAGGCACTTACCTTCTCTCTATTTCAAGGTGCACAGTACAGATAATTACACGGTAAAACATTCATACATCATGGGGTGGAAGAGATTTTCAAATACTTCTAATTTTGTTGATATTAGCATCTTCAAATATCTGTATTCACATATTCTTTATGCAGTTTAAAATCCAGCACAGATACAAAATTAAGTGACAGAGACATTTGGATATCCTTTAATTTGGACTCATAATAAAATAAATCACCTAATTGTAAACTTCTCTAACTTTTAAACTCATTTTTGTCTGTTAGAGAAGCCAGTACCTTTGCTAACACAAGCAATAATATATTAATCTATATATAAGCTTAACATAAGCAAAGAAATGATAAGAGAAAAACTGGTAATTCTCTTAGCCTCAATTTCCTCATTTCTAAAATGAAGGTGAATGGACTGGACGACTTTCAAGGGACTTTCCGTCTCTACGAATCTAGAAGGTTCATTTTTCTCCTCCAATACCACCCACACAGTATTTCATCCTTCACTTTGAATTGACTATTCCTATTACTTCTGCTCATTTAATTTGCTCAAAATTATATTAAGCTAGCCAAATAATTCAAGGATCAAAAAGTATCCATGTTCATTATAATCAGTAGGATTATTTACGTGAATAAATTTTTTTGGTTTTGCTTTGAGATTTATCTCAGTTCCTTGTTTCACTCTACGTAGGTATATCAATATTATGTATGGTACTATTTTTTTAAGTGTCAGTTACCATCTGCTTTTGTCATGTGGTTGGAATGTTGATCTACAAATGTTTGCTTGATGCAGGAAGGATGGAAGAAGTAAGAGGAAGAGTAAATTTTTATTCTTTCAAGTGAAAGACTAAAGCATTACTTAAGTGAAGTATAAAGCATTTTCACGATAATATATTCCCAGTTCAAACAAAAACAGTTATAAGATCAGAAGTGTTTGTGTATGCCTGTTTGTGTGTGGGCGGGATGTTGGGGAGGGGTGTGTATGTAGGAGAGACAGGGAGAAAGAAAATAAAACAAAATAAAAAGGAGGGAAAGAATAAGAAAAAAATACAAACAGATCATTCTCTCAAAACCTAAACTAAGATTCAAGATGTTGCAATACAATATTATTGTATTGCATATTACTGAATGCCCTTCCTGATTAGGTGTCATAAACTAAAACCTGAAATATACTTAGACAAAATAATTTTCATACTTCTAAGTATTTAGAGCAGTTGTTCTCACTCTTGGCTGCACATTAGAATCATCCAGAAAGCTTTTTTAAAAAATTGCTGAGCCTCACAGTAGATCAATTAAAATCAGATACTGGGTGGGACTGGACATTCCTATTGTTTTAAAAGCTCTCTTAGGGATTCTAATGTGTGGCCAGAGTTGAGAGCATTTTTTGAGAGGAAACCCTATCATACAGGGCAGTAAGAAATATGTATTGAAATTTTAAGTGAGAAAGCCATTTTTTTAAGAGTTTGAAGTCATCTTACCGAATTGATGATCTGTTCTGTCCATTCTTCAATGATGACCCAAGCCAGAAATCAGAAGTTCCCGAGCCCATCCTGAGCTGGTGGGATCGTGAGTCAGGGATCGATCATACAGCAGCCTTGATGTGCACTGGCCCACTTCCCAGGGTGGCCATGTCTCCAGGTAAGCTCCGGAGAACCAAACCACACCGCTCGGCAGGGGTTAACTTCAAGCTGTTTATTCTTTTCCTGTTTGAAACAGTTAAATCAAGGTAGAAATGTAATAATCATAGGCTACAGTGAAGCTCCCTAGACTGGACATTTTCATTTCTTTGACAAAGGAAGGTAGAACAGTTTGCAGGCAAAAAATAGTAAAATTAAAATTGTCTAAATTTTCAAAATCTCTCTTTTATTTAGTCTCCTACCAGACCAAAGTGAAATGTGACCTGCAGCTTGGAGGTCACTCTCAGAATTAATCATCTCCAGGTGTATTCAAAACCATTAACTGCCTTGAAAGGGAGCAAAAGGAGGCTTCCAGAATCCTGCTATTTGAAGGAGAGATACCGAGCTCAGTGATTGCTGCTTCAGTGAGTTCCTATGGCCAAGGTATTCAGTTGTGCTTAAACCAGGCAGCTTGAAAAGAATAACTTGGGCAGAGAACTCTGTTGTACCAGCATGAATGCACCAAAGGCCTCGTAAAGAAGGTTGGTTGAATTACATGTATGTTAAACAGTTTCAGAAGAACTGTTTCCACTTTAGGTTTTTGCACAATAAACCCTAAATTGCACTTTTGACCACTGAGCTGAGTCTTTTAACTTGCTTTTTTCCAAAATAATAAATCCCCTTAATGATGACTGTGCAGCACTGTCACACACTGACACAGTCTATTTCTCCAATCCCTGTGTCATTAAAAGATGCAACTTACTTATTTATGATGATTAATAATAATGAAATATGTATGAAGAAATGAATTATACAAATGCCGAGCTGTACATAATAGGGAGAGAGACAAATTGCCAGGCCCTGGTTTCCCACAACCCAATACAAAGATCGGACCGCAGGACAGTCCTCTCCTGCTCATTTTCCTCTGGGATCCTGACTTAAGAAGCAGGATGTGAGAAAGTTTGAAAGGTGTTGTGACAGGTTCCAATTCTTTTTTAATTGTGGATTTGTAAAACTCAACTTCTCCCCCCACCTAGCTTTTACTATTGCCATCACATCCCATTATTGAAGGCAGCCTGGAACACCTGAGTCAATGCCAGCTGACGGGATATGTCACATCTTTTGTCTTAGCTGACACACAAATACCACGTACCCCCCAGGTGCTTTTCCCGAATCTCCATGACTTAACACTTAGCATGGGTGTGCTGAGCAGGGTAAGCGAAGGCGGGCGTCTCCCAGGACCAACAGTGTGGGTGGGTGTGAAATGAGGTCGGGGTGGTCACCAGGTGATTGGTTCAGAGATGGACCATCATCAGAGCGTGCTCATGAATTCTTAATCACTCCTAGCGCAGCTGCTTCCTCTACTTGGAATGTTTATTATTAGTGAAAGATATTAAGAAACAGGCAAGCCCAAGCCTCCTGATTTTCACATTTGATACACAAGTGGATGCAACTTTGAAAAATACTAATCATCGCTTCTACAAAATTTAAATGAGCTAACACCTCTACTAAAGCCGAACTCCCCCAGACTCCTGATTGGTGTTCGCAGACGGCTATAAGCTTTTTCTTTTCTACATTTTTTTCTTAATTGTTCAGGCACAAACAACGGCCCCTTCCCCCCATAAGAAGATCCTGTCACCTTGTTTTCAGAAGAATTGACTTAAATCGACTGGTGAAATTCCCTGTTTGGAAAAGCTAGTTGAGTCTTAGAAATACCTGGAACAAAACTAAAACTACTGCTCTGCTCTCCAGCAGGGTAACATTCTCAGCCCCCAAGACCCTTGAGAGATACGGATGACCATTTCTACCCACATCACTGGGTGATCATGCCCTACATGCTCATTGCTGTTATTAGCTACTTCCGAGCCTTTTGTCAAATTAATCATTTCGTAGACGTCTCACACACACACACAACAGATGTTCTTACAGATAAATTATGTGACAGAGACAGAAACATGACACATTTAGGAGATAAATATTAAACTAAGTCAAAACAAAATATGGAGCTGACAATCCCTGTAGTAATTTTTGTTGTCATGGAAGGGCTTGATTATTTTGGTTTCACTTTTGTCAGATGGCGTTCATAAAAATTTTAGAAAATTCACTGTAGACAAAGTCAATTTCTAACTATGCTTATTTGTGATTTTTATCGATTACTGTGTGCCCTTCCATTAGAATGTAAACTCTTTGAGAGCAGTCATGAGCCTGGCTTTATTTATCAGGGTTTACCCAGTACTTTGCACGTAGTAATTTATAAGAAAATTGAATTTAGCAAAAAATAATACTCACCATAAAGAGAAAAGACATTTGAATCTTCTGTTTTACATTATCGATGGCTTATCTGAGAATTAGATCTACCATTAGGTACTTCTAACACTTACCTTTTCATCTCAAAATGAAACTTGAATATATTATAAAAATATCCCACAAGAGAATTAGCAAGTATCTTGTATTCATCAGGAGGCAGTAATATATAAACAATCTCTTTATTTTTATGATTCATGGCCTCCCTGTCTAATTCATAGCTTTTAAAACTCTAGTAAGAAAGCTGAATGGCCCACTAGTTTATAATGCATCTCAGTTTAAACCTCTGAATTTTTTTGTTAATTTACCTTAATCATTTTAATACTTGATTAAATTTTACCTAGCTCATGTAAAATCTGAATCACAGAAAATGAATTTGAAAAATAGATACCTTAAAATAAGAAAAGTCACCCTTTGACAGTGGTCGTTAAACTTATATTTGTGTAAGTTTCATTCTGGATGACTGTCAAAAATATAGATTCCCAGGGTCTACTCCCAGAACCATCAGGTTCTGGACTAGGAATTTGCATTTTTAACATAATAATACTGTCCCTTGATCCTTAAGTATGATGAAAATACTTGTGGCTTAGGCTTGAATTAACCTTTTATTCAAGGGGAGGAGAGTAGAAGGTTTTAAATGTAACTTTTGACTATACAAATGTTTCCTATCCTGCCATAGAGACCACCCTCTCTGTCAGCTGATGAATTTCTCTGCATAAGTGGTAGTGAACTTGTGGACTTTTTGCAAATTGTTTCCTCCTTTAAAAATGGCTGATTTCCCTTTCTGTAGCTCTAAGAAAAATGGCAGCTTGGATTATGCACAAGGTAGATTTACCAAAGTATCAGAGACAAGTAAACTGTTCTAACAGCAGGAGGAGAGAGAAACATTATTAAGTATCAATTTTGGGAAAAAATTGGAATCAAATCTCGTAATTTTTTTACTTACTATTTTCCTAACAATTCAGTATTACTAGCAAATGAAATTGATCTTATAATAATGAATGACCTTTAGTCCTAACATGTATAATATATCCATTCTCTGAGAAAATATAACAAAATGGTTATGGATAATATTCTACCTAGATATTTTGGTTTTAGCATCTGAACTACAGACTCATAGATTTGGTTGTGCATGGAAGTAAGGTGATCATCATATTTTAATGCCATGTGTTCTGATTTAGGGTTGCAAAATTATGGTGACCATATGCATATATGTCTCAAAAGAAAATACAGTGTTATTTAGACTTTTACAAAACACAAAATAATGCTGGTTTATACTATCCTCTTCAGATATATAGTTCCACTTTCCTTGTTTAGGTGTGCCAATTAAAATTTCTGCAAGAACTGAGATGGTCTTGTGAGCATAGGAAGAATTCTATACTAGTTCTGGAATAAAGCTCAAGAAAAATTAGAAATTTCATAATCATACAGAATATGGTAAATTATCACTTGATAAAGCAAACTTTAACTGTTATAACCGTCATCTATGTAGTTTAGTTCAGCTATAATTAATGTTAATTGTGATCACGTTGTTGGGTTTTAGTTGTCACAGTTTTTATCAAATTAATTCCAACTTTTATGCATTTGAATGTCTACTTGAACCAATCTAGCTAATGTACACCAGTCAGAAAAATTGCTTTTGTATACTGTTTCCCCTCAATACATTTTTTCTGGCTACAATCTCTAGCAGTCAGTTGAGATATGTTTTTATCATGCAGTCTGTCAAACTGGCTATTAATCACTTCGTCAAGATTTTGGCATCGACTTTTTTCAGTGTGCAAAAGATAAACACATCTTCTAAGCATGTAAAAATACATTCAGATACTGAAGTTCACGTAAATTATTGCTAACATTGTGTTACTAATTGTGGCTAGAGATGCAGCCACTGACATCACTTTCCCTCCAATAAACTCTGAGTTCTTCAGTATATTCTAACATTGTTTCTGTCTCTCAAACTTGATTTTAAAGGCACATGGTATGAATTTTCTCCATTTTATTCCATATATTTAATGTAGAAATTAAGTTTTTGGAAATCAAAATTTCCCACTGACTTACACTGTAACTTTATACATGACTGAATTCTAGTTAGCAGTGACATCTAGCATGTAAGGTTCAGATTTCTTGGCCCACTAAACTTTGAGAAGACTTGTCTGCAACTAATGTTGACATGTAATAGGAGGGCTACTATTTAAATAAACTCTTTTGAAAATGAAAAATCACTTGGAACACAAGTTGTCACCCTTTGGTTCATCTCTTTGGCAAAGCTGAACTTTGATATACTAGGTTTTCTTACAAAAGGGGACACCTCTAGTTAGCTTTAAATACAAAACAAATGCTTAACTTTTTTTAATAGCTGTTCTTATTAAATGAAAACAATTTTCTACTATGCAAATGTTTAGTGTTATTTTAAAGCAATAAAGGACTGTTCTACAAGAAAAGCATATAATTACTCTTTCCTTTAACAAAAATTAAATTAATAACCATAATTAATACACATCACATTTTGTCTGCTTTATTATAAAAAAGTGGACATCCATATCCTCATGTAGTTTTTGATGAGATAAACAATATGCTTTCACACGATTAAAAAAAATTGAAAAACTTCACAGTAGAAAGCACTTTTAAAATATGTATTAGCAGTATTCTCAAAATATTCTGAAAGTCACTATGGGAGCATTTCCTTCAAGTAGCTGTGCATAAATCACTTTGCATGCTCTCCAAATATCAGAGGAAGAGATGTCAGCAAACAGCTTCCTAAATATAAGATATTTTTGTGGTTAAATATTTCATTTCTACATGAGTGGCCATGAACATTTATGGATTTACTGGGCACCTGCAGTCTATGTGGCACACTAATCGGTATGTAAAATTGAATATTACCTCATTCAGATAAAAGATAGGAGAGTATTATGAGAATTATCAATAAGTTTAAAACATTTTATGTTCATTTTTATTGTAGTCAAAAGAACTATAGAGTAAATGTCTCTAATATAAATTTTCTTTTTTGTGAACGCAAAGAAGGCAAGGCTATGTTTCACTAAAAGCATCAACAACTGCCTACATAGTAATATTTCACATTTTTAAGTCTGATTTTAGAACTATACTTTAGGAATTTGGTTCATATTAAAAGCTTTCTTCTCTTTTCCCATAGGTGTTATTTTTTCAATTATTACTATTTAACAATGTTTATATTGTATTTCTTCTATACTAAGTACTTTATATATACTAACTTATTTGATCCTTATGGCAATTCTGAAAGGTAAGTGCTCTCATTCTCAATTTATAGTGGGTGAAACCAGGGCACAGAGTGGTTGGGTAACTTGCCCAAGGTCACACAGCTAACAAATGGCATACCTAGGATGTGAATCTCAGTAGTCAGACTCCAGAGCGTGTGGCCTAACCGTTTCCACTGTGCTGTCCCTCTAGCAATGACCTCAGTTAAGCTGCATACCTGAGAACTGATCATCTCATTCTGTATTTGTTGTTGATCTTTGCTAGTAATTGCATCCAAATACCTATTAAGCCCTCAAGACACATGACAGAACAGGTTATCTATGAAGCTATCAAAAGCTGAATCCTCACTTTCAAGAGCAAGCATCCCCAGGGCGGGAAGGCCAGAGAGCCTGCCCGGCAGGAGTACAACTTCCCGCGGAGGAAGAGGAAGTACCGAGTCCGCCTCGCCTCGTCTGCAGGCACTGCGGACCCCTGTAGCACAACGAAAAGCAAAGCTGGATGTCCTTTTTTTCTCTTTAATATAAGGAATGCTAATTTCCCCTAGGAGGGAACCACAACCAAAGTTATACTTTACTTTCACCCGAAGCTTTTTTTTTTTAAATCTTGATTATCTTCTAAATAGGCGCATGGAGTAGTAGTTTCATTTTACAGAAGGAAAAACCAAGACAAGGTGAGATCTTATTACAAAAAGGTTACTCAGTAAATTGGAAGGAGAGGTTTTCAGTGACCTATAAAGCACTTAAATGGAGGACCAAAACTGCCCTTAGTTCCCACAGCACTAGAAGCCAGACTCTTTCCTATACATATTTGTGAATGTTGGTATCTACTTGGCGGAAGACTATTTTATTTCACCAGTATTATGCTAAATAGTTGAAGGTACAGATTACATGGTATGTTTTCTGGGTACCAGGGATGTTTCCCCTGTCCCTGAAGCTCCTCTGATAGTTACAATTGGAATTTCTATAACTAAAAAGTAATGCTTATGGCTAGGAGTGGAGATGTTATACAATAATATTAAAGATTATTAATAATTTACACTTATGTAAATTCTCTTGTAAGCTGATTTTTGAAGAAAGAGACCTGAGTAAGTGGAGGCAGGGTGGGGTCACTAGGAACCCAAAAAGAAAATTTGCTCAGAAGAGGAACAGAGGTAAAACTGAGAAAGAGTTTAGAAGGTGGCATCTAAGGTCCCAAAAAGAAACTGCCTCACTTTTGTTCCATGTACAAGAGAATATCGTGAAAGCAAGCCAAATCTAATTAATCTTTACTAATTGAGAAAGAATGGTCACAGAAATTTTAACTACACAAACATAGTATTCGACTATTAAATACAAAAACTCAAGATCAGTCATTCAAAACTATAAACAAGCCTAAGTAGCTGAATTCAGGTATAAATCAAACCCCAGGCCAGTTGCTTCTAAAACAGACTGAACAAATTATGCTGAGTACTGTTAACATACAAAGCAAGGCAAGTCCTGCTGAAACTGAAAGTGGGCCCCAAGGTGTTTCCATTGCTAAAATACAAAGCACCACCTAAAGCAAGGCACACGTCCTGCTAGGCTCTGCTCGGATGCAGAGTGAAACTGTCAGCAAGGATTTTTCCTTTGCCCAATTCTTCAAGCCAAAGAATAAAATGATAGAACAGGTATGGTATGGACTGAACAGAAGGAGCCTTGGATTGGAATTCTTTCTGCAAGAATAGAGAGGGACTTTTCTGGCGGAATAGTCTCCTGGAATGCCAGCAGTCCAAGAAAATCAGCAAAAGTGATTTTTTCACGGCTACCATATAGCAAGCAGTCTTAGCGGACGGGGTAAGACATTTTTAAGGTGTAATCATTGTCTGTTTCACATTTGACTGTCGAGAACTGTGAAGAGTCTGAAGTTTACTCTACTTGCAAGCTCACAAGCTACCTGGCCACAGGTTCACAGATGCTGGAATAAAACAGATTCCTGGGTCACAGACAAAGAACCATTCATTTACTGACAGCAGTAGCAGTAGCCAGGGTCTCAGCACCTGTGCCAGCTCCCCAAGCTTCAATTCCATAATGCAATGAAATCAGGCCAGGTGATGCTTAAAACACATTGTTACAAGAGAAGAACCCCAAGTGTAGGGAACCCAAATCTCTTGTAACGGGCAGTAAGCATGCCTGACCTTTGCCAGAGAGGGAGACACTATCTCCATTTTTCAAGGATGTTTGCCATATATACGTCCTTGAAGAGGTGATCTGGAACAAATGCAGTCAGTGCCTCTGTTCATGAGACATGGAGAAAAGAGATTCAAAGAGAACTGGCTCCAACAACAGGAGACTGCGTGCCATCTTTTTATTTAGACTTCTGAATCTTTCAGTAATCCTTACTTGTATTTTCCTTTGATCCAAAAATAGGAGACAGTAGATGAAAAAAAAGAATCCCCCACAGTAAAAATGCAGATGTACTGGACACTATGATTCTACCTCCATTATCAAGCCCACTCCACCTTCATTGTGGAGGAGGATGTTTTTGGGTAAAAGTGATACCACCCCCATCTCCTGATGAGGTCGAGGATGAGATAAACCAACTAACAAAATCTGTTTCCTTTGCATTGTGATTGGTTTTGATAACCTACATTAAGCTAATCAGTACATGGAATTCTCCTGGAAATAGGGATTTAATTGAGAAGAGAAGGGGTAGGATGACCCAGTAACATTTTTTTATGGTTTGAGCAAGTTTAAGATGCAACTGAAAACATCCTATCAGTACAGTGCAATTCAAGAAACCATACACTCTGGCCGTTTTACCCAAACTCTGGATAATCCCTGGCATCCAAGACAATGGATACTCCATGTTGGACTTTTATGTATGAATTTCTTTATCTTTATATTCTAACGGAATGGCTTTACATCGTTTCTTCTTTTTACATGTTGGACTTTCCAAATTAAATCCTTGCTGATGAAAAGATCTTTAGGCGGCTCAGAAGCAGTTTCCCTGTTTTTAGAAGGATTAGGCAAATCACAGATACCAGGACCGTGTGTTCAGTTTAAACTCATGGGATATATGTGATCTGATAACTGGTTATGGGAAATGAGATGTAGTCCAGGACCACAGATTCAAAGATAAACAACACTCACTCCAGGGTGGATCCTGCCATATCTCTCTACAAGCCATGGAACTGCTGAATTACAAGCATGTTAACTATTCATTTACAGATGTCTAACCATTTGGAACCAGTCACACAAAAAAACTGCTTCATCTCTAGAGTAACAAGGTTTTCAGGAATTTCAAAGATGAATGTAAGCAACTGAAGATTAGCACCAGGATTTCTCTGCCTCAACTTCAGTCTCTAAAGAAATGTGTTAATAAGAATGATAGACCCAGGAGCTTCACAAACTAACCTTTTGCCCCTTGAACTCCAGTAATCAGGTTCTAATTGCAGAAACCATCAGAAAAATATACGCCATATTATTTCAAAGCCTCCCAGATCTAGTATCTTGGGATAATAACCATGTATTTAATTTGCTGTTTTGAAATAATACCTATAAATCCTATAAAACAGTACCAGGCACAGTCATTTGTCAGTAATATTAGCTCATTATTATCATTATTGGAACAGTAACATCCTGGAATAGATATGATCGTTTTAGCTCCATATTCATCTTGAACTTCCATTACTTTATATATTGTTTGTAGGTTCTTTCCTTAAAATGTGCATGAAATTTTAAAAGGTATTTTAAAATTGCAGTCAAGTTTACTGATATGGTGCTAAGTAAATGCTCAAAATATTAGTTTAGGTATAGGTTATATGGCAAGATGAGACTTCTTCCCCCCATTTTCTTTCTTTGACCTTCCCACCTTTGATAAATCAGTGGAGACAGACTTATGGGCTAACTCAGACATTATGCTCTGCGAGGTGGTCAAAATTAGAAAGAAAGCTCTCAAATGATTTACAGTTATTCCTCTTTCATAATTGAAAAGACAAACTTTCTCTTGCAAGGAATAGTTAGTTGCACTTGTATTAGGGAGCTGTGAATAATGTCTACAACCTTCAACTGGATATAGTTAAAACTGAAGGGTAAGGGCAGAGGATCAGAGACCAAGTGCAATGTTAGGGAAAGCAAGGAGAATGAGGTAGACTAGAAAGCTGATGGGCTTCCAGATCCCTGTACAAGGTTCATGCTATAAGAACCACAAAGTGACTTGTTAGGGCAAATAATGAAATGTCTTAAAATAGTCCTTGGACTGTGTGTTCCTAGCAAGATTATTTTCTTTTCATTGAACTGTCCTTACACATTCTTCTAGATATTATGCACATAACTGAAGCTTAACAATCATAAAAAGTCATTGTTTCAAAAACTAAAATTAGTTTTTTTGTTAGTACTTGCTCTGATCCTAGAAATGAAAAAGCAGTAACTTTCTCACTATAAAAGTTGTGTATTTTTCTTAATGACAGGGATATCCCTTCGTAAATGTTGCCTGGTAAGTAGTTTATTAAATGTGTCAAATAATTGTTTGCAAAATAACGCTAATCATCTTTCCTTACAAATGATGCCCACAGTTCTTCCAAAATTGAATGATTTACTTCTGCTTTTCACTGAATAAAGCAACAAATTATCCTTACACAGCTGTTTCATGTACTATATGTATTCTACAAAAGCAAAACTGTGAAGGAAACAATTTACTAGAATCAAACACAGCTCTCTTCTTTACTTTCCATGTTGGCTGTAACATTCACAATGTAATGGTTAGATTGTCAAGATTCCACTAGATTGCAATTCATTTTCCCCCTGTTACCCCAGAGCCTAAAAGCAAATTCCCAACAATCCATTAAGAGGCATAAAACAATTCTTGAAGAAAGAATTAGATTAGATATGAAGCAATACAGCAAAAGTTGGAGATGGGGAATTACACTTATCAAGTTACACGTAAAGAAATGTCATTTGTGAGATCTCTAAGGAACCTGTTGTAGCTGTTTGATACACTGTGCCTAGGATTTGTCAGGTTGCAGCATAGTTCTTGGATTCAAAGAAACAAGTGTTCACTTATCTTGTAAAACTGGTCCCAAGATGGACCAATTTGTCCGCCAGTGTTTAGCCTTCTTTCAAGGTAGCTTCACTAAGTGGATTTTTCCCGAATAAAAGCCGACAGTAAGCTGCTATTTTTTTCTCTTTTTGTCTGTTCAGCTGAGTTCTTGCCTCATGAATATGCCTTGCCTTTTTCCTGGGCTTTTCCACAAACTTACTGAGGAAAACTGAAGTAAGCCATAATTAAATTCACGTTGCCTGGATAAGGGGCGTCCAAATAATTCAGATAATTGAAATCTACTCATAATCTATCACCGTCATGCTCTGCCTTCCCCTGATCCTGTTCCTACAATGTGCTAAAAAGTAGTAAAGCTGGTTTTCATCTCATTGTTTTAAGCCTGTCTGCTTTGCAATAAAGCCTCTAACAAGCAGTGAAATTATCTAAGAGGCAAGAGGCAGAAGACAGGAGGAAGAAATGCCAGCGGTATCTAAGAAACGAGCGTTTACAAAATTAAAAGGTTTCTGTAATTAAAGTTTTTCCTACCAAGCAAAAGGCTCATTTTTTGTTTGTTTATGTGTTTATCTTCTTTATAAAGTCCATGTAGGCTTTGGGGAAAGGAACCATTCCAGCATCATTTTTCTATAAACATTTTGTCATTTTATGTGCTTTAACACTTTTTGTTTATTCACCTGTCACCTAGAGAAATACCAACATCAAAGGCAAAGCCCTCCTTTTAAAGTTTTGCTTTTTCCTTTTGACTTTCCCTTTTCTCTTTTTTAACCTCATTATACTTTAGTCTTTAAAGAAAGAGGGTGGGGCAATCAATTAGTAATCTCCAAAAGACACACTGCCACTTACTTGGAAACTAAAACCTCTCCAGATACTTTCCACTCTAATAATGGAATAAGACAATTACAGTTTTAAGAGTTCTGTAACCCTCACTGCTCTAGTGGCTTTCCAAATATTTTCATTATGCGATAGGAAATGGCTTTCTGCTCAGTACACCAGATAAATCTGACCATGAGGTTCCTCACAGGGTAACTGAGAGGTGCTGGTCTGTGCTTTTATTGCTCTATTTATAGAATGAGAGCTAAACTTAACATTACCTTATAACTCATGAATAAATTACACAGGCTTATATATTTTTTTAAAATCTGACTTCTTGACCACATGAGAAATGAAACTATCCTAGTTTAGCATTTTGGTCTTACAATTACCTAACTTTGAAAAAAAAATAGCTTTGTGCAGTGACCCTCCCTTCCCCAACCACTGGCATTTCTCCCTCCCATGTAAAATCTGAGTCACAACCTTATACTTTAGAAAAGTCTGATCTGGGGTCCCTAGCTCTGCACTCTTTCAAAATCACTATGCAACTTTGCCCACCTTTATCTTGACATTGTCCAGGGAGTGATGTGTGGCCAGAGGTGGATGGCGGACCCAAGACATCTTCTCTACTCAAAAAATTCTCCTCCTCATAGTCCACTAATTACAGACACGCTTAGGTTGAGCTCTTTGCTATCCCTGCAAATTTAAAATAAAGAAGAAGAAAGAAGAGGACAAAGAAACAGTATTGTGAACGTCTGAAAAAATCAGACAAGAATTGTTTGAATTGAATTACATTGCTTCTAGGTGACACAAGCCTAATAAAGAATTAAGGAAAAAGGAAGAGATAGAGTCATTTCAAATTTTTGCTCAGCCTCTTATAATTTCTGTGACCCAGACAAATTATTCTCTCTCTGTGTACTGAACATAATCCTGCCTTGCAGAGTCATTTTGACAATTAAACAAGATCACATGTGCAAAATTCTTAGCAGACGGCAGCCATGCACTAAGCAGCTCTTTTTTCTGGGGCCCACTAGTGGGGCTGGGCTAGAGGCTGGATAGGACACCCGTGCACTTATTACCATAGTGCAGCACAGTGGTCTTCAAAGCCCCTCCAAGGAGTAGGATGCGTGAATCGTTTTAAAAGAATCCATTTCTGGATCCATTTTCTCTGTATACGTTCTTTTCTAAACTTGCCCTGTTTTGTAACACTCCTATACATGAGGAAGGCAGCAAGCTTCCCTTTCCTACAACTTCTTTCAAATTAGCTCCTTTCAATTGGGGGAGAAAAAAAAAAAGGCATTCCTTTCACGTATCACAAATTTGTTATGTTGCATTATTAGGTAGTTAAAATGCTCCAGGGTGTCAAAGGGACAAGTTGAAAAATGGTTATGCACAGATTCTCCTTTAATCAAGGTTCCATAAGAGACCATCCATCCTACTAAAAAGGTGCATTTCCAATACAAATATACTTGTTCTAGTAAATGACAATTTCTCAAAATCTACTTTTGTTGATTTTATCAGTCGACTAGTCATAATTATAATAACAACTCAATCAGGAGGAATCTCTAACACTCAGAGCTTTATATTTATAAGAAATTATTTAAAATTCAATTTTAATTTATAGTCGTATTTTTGCTACAGAAACTATGAGAGGGTGATCAATAAAAGACTTTCAAGCATGAAAAATGTTATATTATGATAACATTCTGGGGAAGTAATATAATAAAAGTACAATTTCAAGCAAAAAAAAAATTGTTCATGAATTTTTTAAATCAATGGTTCTGGATACCAAATCGCCATGGCTTTTAGAGTCCCTTGGAAACATTTAGAAGACTGATCTCACAGTTACATTTTTAAATGATAATATTTACAATATGTGGGAAATTACATCCTTTTCAGTCAACTTAAACATTATTAAAAATGTATATGATGGTATACAGCTAAAAAATAATTTCCCAGTATATGTTAGCAATACAAGGTAGTCTGCAGACCTCTGATACAGAGCTTAAGAGCATGGACTTTCAAATCAGCGAGAACTAGCTTTCAAATCAATCTCTGCCTCTTGGTTGATAATGAACCATGTTCAACTTAACCGTCTCTGGACCTCAGTTTTCTTATCTTTAAGATGGAGATAAAACCTGATAGAATTAAAGGACATAATGCATTTAAGGTGCTCATTACAGTGCCTGGCATTAGACAGCTACTATAATTATCACATTACTGCACATGAAGGAGACAGGGAAAGAGGGGCCTAGGCCCAGAGGCATGAGGAGGATTCCAAAGTTAAATGTAGGATCTGAATCAGTATTTCTCCAAAGAAGCTATGATATACAAATAGCAAACAAGCGCATGAAAAGATGTTCAACATCACTAGCAGTCAGGGAAATGTCAAATCAAAGCCACAAGACACCATTTCACATCCACTAGAATGGCCAGAATTCAAAAAGAGAGAAAGAACAAGTGTTGGTAAAGATGCAGAGAAAGCCTAACTCTCACGCTGCTGGTGGGAAGGTAAAACAGAGCAGCCACTGTGGAAAACAATTTGGTGATTCCTAAAAACAGTTAAACATAGAATTACCATAAGATTCAGGAATTCTGCTCTTAGCTTTATACCCAAAAGAATTGTAAAAAGGTACTCAAACAAATACTTGCACGCAAATGTTCACAGCAGCATTACTGAGAGCAGCCAAAGGTCGAAACAACCCAAATGTCCATCATCTGATAAATGGATAAATAAATTATGGTATGTCCACTCAATGGACTACTATTCACCAATCAGAAGGAATGAAGTACTGAGACATGCTACAATGTGGATGAAACTAGAAAACTTTGTTAAGTGAAAGAAATCAGACAGAAAATTCACACATTATATGATTCCCTTCATATGAAATATCCAGAATAGGCAAACCCACAGAGACAGAAAGCAGATTTGTAGCTTTCAGGGACTTGAGAGAGGGTTAATGGAATATGACTGCTTAATGGGAACAGGGTCTCCTTTGGAAGTGATAAAAATATTTTAGAGCTAGATAGAGGTGATGATTGTACAACATTAAGGATGTACTGAACACTATATGGATTTGAAACACTGTATTTCCTATGTTGTATGCTTTATGGCAACAATTCTTCAATTATGGTAACAAAGAATACTGCTTGTCCCCAGTGTTTCCCTCATATCTCCAGTTTTTATAGTGACAGAACCAAACTTCTCCCACTCTGAAAAACATGAGCTTGTATTGCTTACACTGCTTACCACACAACAGGCCAATAAATTGGGAGACAATTTGCTGGGGCAAGGAATATCGGCTTTAGTTGGAAAGCCAGCAGACAGAGAAGATGGTGGACTAGTGTCTCAAAGAACCATCTTGTCTGAGTCAGAATTCGGGCTTCTCTTATACTACAAGGGAAGGGGATAAAGTCAAACATTTCCTGGTTCCCATCAGACTCCAGAGGGGATGTGTGAATTTCTCCTTTCCTGTAGCCATTCACTGGTGGGACCGGTCAGGATGTTTCCTCTGAGCTAAACAAAGGTATTTTAGCTTAACACTCATTACACGGGAGGCAGGTTTCCCAGAAATGGGCCAGTGAGTGTAATTTAAGCTAACAGGCAACGTCCTTTTAGCGTTAACTCGTAGCAAAAGCAATAGAATACAAAGGTTCAAGAAACATGGAGTTGGATTCGTTCTCCCCTATTACAGTATCAGCAGCATCCTTAGTGTTTCAGCAGGCAAAGCACACTTTCTGTCTACAGCCTTGAAGCCACACTGGAGGGAGGATAAAAGACGATGGTACTTCTGGGATCCGAGTTATAACCTGCCCCCTACATCGCAGTCATACACCTGCACCAAAACCATCTTGAGGATTTTAAAGGGACTGTGCTTCCTTTTAAGAGGCAGCTGTCATTCTCTCCTCCAAAACCAGCTTTTGGATCACAAAAGGAACTGAGGGAAAGGGAAGGGGAAAGACTGGGGGGGGGGGGTTGGCAGGACTCTTCTCCAGGAGATACAGCTTGGGAGTTTAAGAGAGGGAGACTGGGGAAGAGGATCTGAAGAATTTGTTGGTTTAGTTACTGTACGTTGCCTATGGTGGGAGCTGGCGTTTCAGCTGAGATTCCTACACACAGATCCCTGCTTCTCCACTCACTACTTAGGCAACTTGAGGCAGGTTGCTTAAGCTATGCAAAGTTCAGTTCAGTTCCCTCACCAATAAAATGGGGATGCTGATAAATATGTTCCCCAAAGATTTTTTTGTGAGGATAAAAATGAGGCAATGCAGTTTTTTATACATAACAAGTGTTTCTAAGTTCCTGGGCCCCATAACAGACATGAATTACAGGGTCTAGGGGAGGGACCTGGGAATTGCATTTGGATGTCTTCCTCCACAATTCTAACCATCCAGTTACAATGGGAAATAGCACAGTTCCTGGCCAGTAAGTACTCAAAAGTGTCAGTCATTGTGTTTTAGATGATTATTATAATGGATAAGGATAACATTTAAGTTATGTCTTCCTGAAGTCAAAATAATTAACCCCCAAAATGACACAGTCCATCCAAATGCTGTTTTCCATATTTTCCCAAACAACTGACTTGACCGGTTTTCCCAGTTTAAGTAAAAACTGAAGGTGGAAAATAATACAATTAAGCTTTTGAAAAGATCACCGTACTGTCAGCAATTAGGACAGCCATTCAGGGATTCTTCTACCTGAAAATAGGGGGGGAGGTGGAAATTATAACAGATGAAAAATCTCTACCAGCTTCCTAGTTAGATTTCTCCTGAGTCAATGGTTATTTAAGTCTCTTCAAAGAAGAGTAAACCATTGGTCTGAGCGTGTGCTGATTGATAATTTTACCTGACTGAAAGAGAGCCAAAAGTTCCAATTAGATCCAGTTAATCCTACCACATTGGCTTTTCAAGCTTTGATCATGGTATACAGTAAGGAAAACATCTTACAGTGAACTTCAGTTATATATATATATATCTGAAATAATACTTCCACTTATGAACCCTTATGACAGGTCATGTATTTTGATATTTATTCTATTTGCTTTTTTTCTTTTTTATTGCCAGTTGCAATGGACTCATTGCTTTGACAGCTACTAATCTGTCCAAAACCACAAATGTGTAGCCACCTAAGATCTGAAAAGTACAGAACTCACATACACATCAAAGTTAGCATTTTCACTGCCTCCCAAATTGTAAACGAAAGAACAACTGATTCAGACTCAAAATAAACCAGGGATTGATGATTCCAGTTTGCAAGTCACCAAAGGGAAGAGACGAACAGTCCACCTGGACCCTAACAGAACTTTATGGTCTCATCTAGGTCTTCCTGACTTACCCCAGAAGCCCTGAAGTAGACACAATCTGGAACTTTATGTAGGAAGGTATGTTATAAAGAAGTGCAGCTTTGAAGTTTACTGTTAATTACAAATAAAACAACTGCAGATCTTGTCCACGTATGTAGATACTCTTGAGTGTGAATCTGAGTATCAGAGACAGCTGATGAAAGTAAGATCTGAGCAACACGTTCTCTGAGAGGAAATGGCAAAGGTGTGTATGAGGTTGCACGGCACTGATTAAAGAGTTGGCTTCTGTGTTTCCATTATTTTGTCTGTTTTCACTCTCTTCCCTTTCCTTTCATAAACTGCTTGTCCTAGGATTTGGCACTGAAATTTTCCAACATTACGTGCTAAGTGGTGATGCTCTATTTTGTTGTAGTAGAAGGTTCTACTGTTGCTAATGAAGTAATCCTGGGAGAAAGCGTAGGGAAGAGATTAAGTGTATCGACTTTCAAGTCAGTCATCCTAGGGTTTGAAATGCTCCTCTCTACTTACCCCTTATATAAACACAGGCAATGTTTTAAAACTGTTTAAATTTTCCATTTTCTCATCTGCAAAAGAAGGATAATGTGCAACTCAGAGGGGTTTACAAATTCCTTAAGAAAATGCATTACTACAGGACTTAAACAGTAATATTCCCTAATAAATTCTATGCCACATCAAAATTCTTGGATAAAAATCTGTGATAAATCAGTTTTTCCAAATACTTGGTGCCAAAAGAGGTAGTTGGAGGGAAGCAAATTAGGCACCATCTCCCACCTATCAAGTGGTTCCTGTTGTCTCAGGTACTTGTCTCACCTCCCACTGACTCACCTGGATTTTACAGCCAGTATTTCTCCACTGTTATTTTTAAAAGCAGACAGCTGTGTGTTAGTTTGATCGGGGTATCTGCTGTAGACAAAAGCATCCACTGTGCGTACGTATTCTGTATAGAAGAGGAACACCAGCGAAGATGTCACTAATCAGAGTAATCAGATAGAAGTGGTATTCACCAAACCAATTTGATTATTCGGTCAAGGCTTTCATGGACATACAGAGTCATCTTCCTAGAGCAGACAGTAGATTTCAGTTTTAATTAAATACCTTTGATGAATAATATAAATACTGAAAAAAAATTAGGCAATCATTCACTTATTCATGGCATGAAAATATTATATAATCACCCTTTTATTCATTCAGAGAAGCCAACTTCTGAATTTCAAATTCAAAATACAGAATACTTTCTAACACTGGTGCCAGGACCAGAACTGTTACCCATTCAATAGGAAAACTGGGTAATATCACATGGAAACAGGCGTTTACCATATGTGCTTGTTTGGGTCCCACAGTGGGTTTAAGGTACAAGGCAGATACTCAATTTGGGAATGGAGGTAGGGACCATACAAACATTAAAGATTCACCAGTATGGGCTAATCATTGAATCTGGAAAAAATTAGAAAAAATATTTTCCTTAAATTATGAAATAGATGGAGAATAAGATAATAAACACTCTTTTACTACACCCACCTTTAACAAAACTTAACATTTAGTCATAGTTCCTCAGACATTTTAAAAAGCATTATAGCTCCATTTGAAAAGGAAAGAAGGAAAGAAAGAGAAAGACAGAAAGGACTCATAAGGGAAGGAAGGAAGGAAAGAAGGAGGGGAGAGAGGGAGAAATCTCAATTTTGTGTTTACAGTTACATGAACATCTTAATATATTTCCTTCAAGGATATGTGTCCATGAGCAGACCAGGGCATCATGTGTCTTCAACTTCATTAATGGTACTCTACCATACACACTGTTCTATAGTGTTTTTATATTTGCTTAACATTTGTAATATTTTATCTATGTTTATACATACAACTCTAATTTACTTATTTAACCACTATATTTATTTCACTTAAGAATGAACACAATGTATTAATACTACTAAAAATACCTGTGCTATTTCCAAATTTCTACAATTAAAATGAATGTTACAATAAACAATCTAGTACAGATACAGAAATGCAAGGTCTAAGGATATGTAAGTCTTCACATTTACTGGTTACCGCCAAATTCCTCTCCAAAACGGTTTGGAAGTTCCTATTTCTCCACATCCTGCACAACATCTAGGAGTGCCAGATTTTATATTACTCTTTGCCTGCTGGGTATGCAATTACATTTCACTGTTGTTTAAATTTGTATTTTCATAATGACATTTAGATTTCTTGGAGAATTACTAAGTTTTGCTTATGTTTATTGTGTAGTCTTTTGTTATTTTTTAAAAATATTTTAAATGTTGTAAAAGATGTAATTTTTTCATATATATACATATATGTGTATATTATATATAAAATCAGTGGTGGTATCAAAATTAGTAAGAGAAGCATCAAGACTGCAGAATCCAAAATGTTCTAGAGTATCTAGGCTTGGAACAACCTGTTTACCTACAAGACATCTCATCCCTTCATGCTCACTTCCTTTGCTCGTTCCACAAACCCATCCCCCAAGGTAGACCTACAGAGACATACATGTTTCCTTGCCTGCTTACTATTTATTTAATTTACCTGTGACTTTTTCAAATAATATGATCACATGAGGAAGGGACTCATTAAACCAAGGCAACAGTTAAACCAACAAAGCTCGATTCAACCTTCTGTTTCATGCTGTCGTACATTAGAGGCATTTCAGTTCGTCTCACTCTTGTGGTGAAGAAAATAATGGGATCATTCTCCTTAACTTACCTGTTTTATCATCATGTAACCTGCACACGTTGCTGTGAAATCACCGGCTTACTGCTAATTCTACTAACTAACCTCCATACGTTTTCCTCGTCTAATGTGGTACATTCCTCTTCTGATCAATATAATCCTATAATTCTATGCAAATTCTTGTGGATAAGACAACTTGCAACAAATGCGTCCTATTATTTCTGTAAGCATATAAAAAAATCTTGTGTGAATTCTTTTTTCAGACAAGAACTTTTTGAAAAACCAACAGAAAATATAAATGGAAACAAACATGACATTTTTAACAAATGTACTACTGGATATATTTTATTCTTGTTCCACCCGGAATATCAACATATTAACTTTATTTTCTATTATCTCTTTCAATAAGATCAATAATTAATTTTTTAAAAAAGCTTTGGTTTCCTGTTAAAATTAATAAACATCAGCTCAGGTTACTGATTTTTTTTCTGTAACAGGTCACTGTTCCCGTATATGGTAACTTAGTCTACCAAATTCCTGGCTATTGGAGTCTTTTCGTAAAATGGATATAAACATCACCGTGCAACTGAAGAAATCATACTATTTTTACAATGTAGAAGAATTGCTAAGCTTTTGCCTCTTTTTTTTTTTGATTAATTTCATGCCTGACTCAGTCAGAGATTAGGCCTTGACACAGGTTATAATTAAATATTGAAATCATGAAGTGCAAGAATGTTTAATTTTTAAAATATGAGTTTTAATTTACCTCATACAGAGAATAGCTCTGGTCACCTGCAGAGATGCATTACACACTACATTGCCTAATGTAGGATGCCTGAATAAGGCTGAGCATACAGTTAAAGTAAACTAATGCAATTTACTGAACAGCAGTCAAATATTTATCCAGTTGATGAAGCAGACTTTATGTGAAACTCAGACAATAATTAAAGAGAAGCCTGGCTTAAAACATGCTTACTCCAGTTTTTACAAATACGTTATATCCTTGCTGCATCTTCCATTTTTTTCGAGTAGTTATGCCTCCCTGAAACATTCCACAGTGAGCATTCTATAGCTCAGTATTGAGCATGTTTCCTGATGTTTCACAGTATTATAAAGCTAGGAAGGTAGACTGATTGCAAAAGCATCCCCAGTTCTTCTCCTTGTAGCATACCTTTTGCCACATGGCTTTAACATGCCTTCCGTCAAAGGTGGGATCTATTTCTCCACCTTTTGCATCTCCCTGGCTTGTGACTTGCTTTGGCCAGTAGAAGGTGGCAGCTATATTGCTGTGCCAGTTCACAATCTCTGCCTCAAAAGACTGCATGCTTCTCCTTGTCCTCCTGGAACCCGGCCATGGGCACAGGGACAAGGCCAGGCTGCCTCCTGCAGGATGAGAAACACACAAGGCCATCACGACTGGTCAGCTCCAGCCACTCCCCTGTCTTCCACAGTGAGTCCAGCTGAGATCAGCCAAGCCCAAATGAGGTCCGCAGAACCACCTAGATTCCTTGCCACCTCGTGAGGAATAATGAATGGTGGCTGTTTTAAGCCTCTGTGTTTACGATAGTCTGTTACACAACAGAAGCTAATTGAAGAAGGATTCGGAGATCTTATTTCAACTTCTCCATTTTACAGAGGAGAGAGCTGAGGCTCAGACAGGTTAAGTGACTTGTTCACACCTACTGACTGTCTGTGGCAGAACCAGGTCTAGAGACGGCATTCCCCAGCTCCTCAGCCAAAGCTCTTTCTATCCTGCAATTCCACTTTTCTTCTTCTTTTTTGGCAACAGAGATCAATGAAAGCTTGCCAAGAGAAATGGAATCTCAGGATAATAAAGTGGCAGTTGTGAAATATAATTGTTGGGGCCATATATATATTTATTATAGTCAGGATATAGATGTTACCTGACAGTATTCCTCAGATCTTTTTTTCTAGGTTATGTGAAGAGAATCACGAATGACAGGTTGAAGACGGTTTTCAAGTGGAGTAATCCCATAATTTTCAGTCATTGTGATATTACCATTAATCCTCACTTTTGGAATATTTCTCAAATGCTCAGGTTAACAGGGATCTTCTTAGAGCTTTGTTTAGCAGACTAAAATCTTCTCAGAATCTCACTGCATCCAAAACTATCATCTGGAAAATTACTAGTAGATAGCACGTCAGAGCCATCCTGCATTAAATATTCCATATGATGATCATTTAAGAAATTCTCCAATACTGACATTATGCTGAATGAATGTGCAAATGCTAAATCCATCATGTCGTGGCATGGCATGTTATGAAATCTTGTTCAATCAAATTTGCCCCAGAATAAAAATTTCTTCCAAGAGATATTTGGGTTTCTTTTTAGAGTAGTGAAAGAGTTGAATTTTAATTCTACTCTTGCTCCCTTTATACCTGCAACGCGTATGTTCTACAGCATTGGTTCTCAGCGTTTAGCTCATCCAAATGACCTGGACAGCTTGTTAAATCACAAATTTCTGGGCTCCACTCCCAGAGTTTCTGGTTTGATAACCTGGACTTGGGAAAGAGGATCTGCATTTCTAACCAGTGCCCAGGTGATGCTGAAGTTTGGGGACCAAACTTCGAGAACCACTACTCCATGGTTTTCAACAGTTGTTGAAACAATCCAGGAATATTCTATCTTAGTATGCACCTTACTACAATATTTTAGTGGGAGCTAAAGGAAATATATGTGCAAACTGTATCTGCAATTTATATTAGTAGATGAATTACACGGTACAAATCCTGTCAGTCAAAGTCAGTGAGACAGTCACTACAGTTAAGAGTTTGTATAGCCTTGACTTTTGGTTGAGATATGTACAGAATCTGCCCACAAACCTGCGGGAAACTTGTCAAAAAAAAAAGAGAAAAATTGCATACTGTCACAAGACCTATAATATTTGGAATGCAAGCAAATTAGTTCAAATGATCATCCTCCAAAGGGAAATAATTTGCCAGAATTTTTAAAAGGTAAAGAAATGCCTACTTTCAATCCACAGCCATTTTTTTTTTAATGAGAGTATTCACATAACACTTTCCATGACGGCTTCTGCTTTCCATCACTCAACTCTTTGTGAAAATAGTCCATTTTTTGGCTTACTGACTGTACGTTTGAGCTTAGTCCAAAAATGAACTTCTTGAAAGGTTTACAAAAAAATATAATAACTTCAGTTGTTTTTAATTCCCGACTGCTTCAAATAAAAAAACAAACTATGAAAAGGGTAGTGGGATTTTAATTGCATTTTTTGCATTTAAGTATCAGATAACCTCCTAATGGACCTTTACATATCTCTGTCCTCTATGGAAAATGCATACGTTCCTCAATTTGAAAACACGGCTAAGATGAGAAAAAGATTGGCGTCTGAAAATGTCCTCTGAGAAAACACACACAGAAAGCACATGTGTGTCCCGAACTCCTGACTATGTACATCCAGGAGGCGCCAGCTCACTCCATCTTTCTTCTTCTGGTAAACATGCCTCCCTGGGTATTCAGAGAGACCTCTTAGTGAGGGGTCATGCAATATTGTTTATAATTTTTTATTGGTGTGGTTTTTCTCCCACCACCTACTTAAAAGCTCATTTTCCCCTGTTCCTGCACTTCTTAGAATCTACTTCTCTAATAAGGAAAAAAAAAATGCAAAGTGAGCTAACCTGAGGCAAAGGGCTGAGAAGACTTTCTTAACCTTTCCATTTTTAACATTGAACATTGTCTTAGTCTACACTTTTGTCCTCTTTTGAGCTGACACTATGAATTGGGTACAGAATACCACACAAGGGTTATCCTGAAGTGACAGTCCCAGGCAAGGAAAGACATCTCAAGGAAAGCCAGTCTAAGTCTAAACATTGCTTTCCTCTTTCCAAATTAAATGGGTTCTTTAATGGCTGATTGTATTCACATAGTTTTTTAATGTTTAAGGCCATCTTCTAATCTAACTTATAAGCACTGTCTCTATATTTGAGTCATTACTGGATATAGTTAAATGTCTTTCACTAAGATTTTTCCATCCTTTATAGACATGGAATTTCCAGCTGCAAATGTTTTCAACTCCTTCATGAATATTTCCCAATTAACTCCAACTTTTAGTGAATTTTTTGAACTCCCTTCAGATTTATCTTATCTGATCTTGCGAGGTTGCCAGCTATCTTTTTTATGGGCACGGTGCCCTGAGGACACAGACTTCACAGAGATGGTGCGTGTCACGGTGCCTTGCATGTGGAGGAACCCTGATGAGAACGTGCCAGTGATGGATGGACAGGAGTGGTTGAGTCAACCCTTTCACCTGAGCGCGGGGATGGCGGGAAGGGGCGGAGATGAAGTCAAAACACCTAGAGGACAGTTTCCCAGCCTAGTCAAGGGTTTCTTTAGCCAGAAGAAAACCCAGGACAGGAGGCTGGTTCCTACGGGGAAAAGCAACTAGGCCATGACCTACAATAATTACTTCTGGCTGTGTTGAAAGAAATGACTGTTGGAAGACACCAAGTGAGAAATAACTACTGCGTAACAGGTAAAGTCACATCCTAACCCACCACTGCAGTGCCCTTTAGTGAGTTATATTGGTCTGTAATGTAGGTAGGAAAAGGGTGTACCCGAAAAGGAAAGGCTGACTCTGAAATCAGGAATGCACACACACACACACACATGCTGAGTCTGTGCACAAAGGAAGCTGTAAACAGGCCAGTGAACCTCTTTTATGCCAAGTCATAATCCCTACAAGGGACTCGTCCCCACAAGGCACCCATTATACCATATGCCTGGAACAGTTTCTGTCCTTGTCTGGTCAGATGTCCAACTGGCTCCTCCAACTTGCTAACTATATATGGAAAGAATTTTCCCCTTTAAAAATCAAACAATTCTGTTGGCAGGAGCTGTAGGTAAATGCTCTAGTCACTTCTCTACCAAAGGTCAAGCTCTCCTGTGCTGAAACATTCTTCGAGGAATAAACTCATGCAATACTACAATGCAAACGTATAATTATACTTAAATAATCTTTTAAAATGTATCTTGATTTGCCAGCTTACTTGTTTCCAACTTCCCACATCCCCATCAGCCGCCTACACCAATTTGTATATGACTGTGACTTAGTGCCTATACCATCACATATGTGTGTCAGAGGATAATGCAGGTACACCTTGGAATTTGATAATACAGGTCCAAGTTTCAGTTCCATCATTTACCACTCAAATAACTATATGTATGTATATGTGCATACATATATTTACTCTGAATTTTGTCTCTATGTCTCCTAGTTATTAATTCACTTTTCTCTGCATACTTTTAGAATTATTACTCAACTGTTGTATGAAACATACATAAGAATTCATAGCTTTGAAAACGACACATGCTAAAATAGCAATTTACGCTGATGCATGCCAACTGTTTAACTATGCATATAAATGTCACAAAACAGTTTAGAAACTGAAATGAAGACTGTTTTATACCCACGTGAAACAAATGCAGGAACAGAGGTCAGCAGAAAAAATAATTACGTTCAGGAGAATTTGGACAGGACATCTACAAGAGCACAGACCATGAAATCTCCAGTGACCTAAACAGTTAAAAAATGGCTACCAAGAGCTGTAACTTTCATCCACAGAGAGATGCTTTCCTCAAGCTTGATCATTTTTTAATCCCTACATTCTCACATGACTTAACCCAGGTGGCTGGGATGAGAGATGCTGACTGACCCACATACTAGTTAGATGGAAGGGAATGTGGAATTATCGACTGTTCTTTCCATATGAATGAGTATCTCAAGATTTATGCAGCAGGTGTGTAGAAATAGTGGACACGGGATCAAAAATCTCAGTCAAGGCCACCACGCTGCAAAACTCCAGATGTGTCTCTGCTTCCACCGTGTGTGTGTATCCCCTTTGCTTGTAAAGTTGACCATGAAGAACAAGGCTTCTCAAAAAGACCTGACTTGGTCACTAATTATCAGAGAAATGCAAATCAAAACTACGATGAGGTATCACCTCACACCAGTCAGAGTGGCCATCATTCAAAAGTCCACAAATGACAAATGCTGGAGAGGCTGTGGAGAAAGGGGAACCCTCGTACACTGCTGGTGGGAATGTAGTTTGGTGCAGCCACTGTGGAAAACAGCATGGAGAGATTCCTCAAAAGACTAGGAATAGACTTATCGTATGACCCAGGAATCCCGCTCCTGGGCCTATATCCCGAAGGATCCCTACTTCAAAATGACACCTGCACCTCACACCTCAATGTTCATAGCAGCACTATTTACAGTAGCCAAGACATGAAAACAGCCTAAATGTCCATCAACAGATGACCGGATAAAGAAGATGTGGTATCTTTATACAATGGAATACTACTACTCAGCCATAAAAAAAAGACAACGTAACGCCATTTGAAGCAACATGAATGGACCTGGAGATCATCATTCTAAGTGAAGTAAGCCAGAAAGAGAAAGAAAAATACCATATGAGATCACTCATATGCGGAATCTAAAAAAAAAAATGCAAAACAGAAACAGACTCATTGACACAGAATACAAACTTGTGGTTGCTAGGGGGACAGGGGGGTGGGAAGGGACTCGGATTTTAAAATGTAGAATAGATAAACAAGATTGTACTGTGTAGCACAGGGAAATATATACATGATTTTGTGGTGGCTCACAGCGAAAGAGAATGGGACAATGAATGTATGCATGTTCATGTATAACTGAAAAATTGTGCTCTACACTGGAATTTGACACAACATGGTAAAATGACTATAACTCAATAAAAAAAAGTTTTTATATATATAATAATATTTTATATTATATATATATATATATATAAAAAGAAAAAAAAGACCTGACTTGGGTACCAGTTCTACAACTGCCACTTACCAGTCACATGCACCAGACAAAAAAGTTACTGCACCTCCCAAGCTTCAGTACCAAGTCTTCTTAGTTTATTCTGTATGCAGTGGATCCCTCTGATAATCTGGTGAACACTATGGATGCTTTCTAAGAACGAGGTTTTTTAATTGTATGAAATAATACAGAGGATTTTGAAGAATCCAACTGATTCATTTTTCTGATGTAAAAAATGTGCTTCTTTATTATTTTATTAGATGTCAGTATCAAGAGACAGGCTTCATAAATACTATAATTTTGAAGTAGCGATGAATGTAAACAATGTTTTGAGATATCTGCAATGACTGTAATAAGATATGAAAATAGCTGCCATATCTATTGATAATAAAATGATAGGTACCTATAAAACTATTGTTGTTTGTTGCTTATATTCACAAAAGAAGTAAATGCTAAACTTCAGCTAGGGGTCAGTGAAAGGAGATGGGACTTTTTTTCTCAAGTTCAAGGACACACTGAAAGTTACCCATCAACTTCAGGCTGAAAACCATTGCTCTTCATTCTGTTATGTAAAAAAAGGGAAACACCACTTGCTCTCCAGAGCTCACTGAGCTTTGCCAGGATCATATTAGGTAAAGTTAATTAAACAAGTATCTGATGGGCAATTTCTAAGTGCCAGGCACTGTTTTATGGTCTGGGGATACATCAGTGAACAGAAGAGACACTGTCAAGTGGAAGAAACATTTCAGTCATGGATTAGACTTTAAATATAGGTCTAATAGATCACTATGTCAAATACATGTAATGTCAGAGAATGGTACAGGAAAATAAAAAGGGAAATAAATAGGAGAGAAAGGTATATGGAGAGAGAAGACCCTGTGCTAAGGCATCAATGGAGCAGAGCCTCTAAGGACGTGAGCTACAGGTGCCATGGGGACACCTGGGAAGAGGTATCTACAGACAATAAAGATCTTAGTACCATCTTCATCTGGTCCCAATCAATTAGCAGGTAGTAAACTGAAACACAAGCCAGCATTATTGAGTTAGAAATAATATGCAGACTTCTTTCTGGAATTACAAATTTATACCAGGATTAGCATACATTTGCTTTATAGCCCTATTTGTTTCTATTAGTTTTATTTTGTATACAACTTTTTTTTTAACACATCTTACTTCATGCTAGATATATTTAACCAAAGTAACTACAGCTGACCCTTGAACAACAAGGGGTTAGGAGCACTGACCCTTCTCACAGATGAAAATCTGCAAATAGTTTGTACGTGATTATACAGTAGTTATATATGCAGTTCCTCTGTATACTCAGTTCCACATCCATGGATTCCACCAACCGTGGATCGTATAATACTGTAGTATTTATTATTGAAAAAATCTTCGTCTAAGTGGACCTGCACAGTTCAAAACCATGTTGTTCAAGGGTCAACTGTAATTTATTCCTAATGAAAATCTTAAAAGGATAGGACCTATCATTACCCTACTTCACAGATAAGAAAACAGAGGCCCAGAGAGATTAAATTAATTGCCCATATGTACCAAGTAAATGTGAGTAACAGGACCAGGATTTGAATGCAGCAAAAATCTCACATAAATCTAGCTGCCTACTTACCAGGTCACACTTCTCCTTGAAAACGGTACTGTTCTTTGACAAGTAAGCAATCCACCTCAGATACCACATTTTAAAAGTTGCTAAAGTACTGAGAATTTTACATTGAATGAGAAAACTCTGCATTGCATTCATTAGGGAAAATATGTGAAGAACAAAGAGCTGAGTCACAAAGGGGTCTGAGAAAGAGATAGAAATTTCTGGCTAGAGGAAAGATAGTCAGTCATTTGGGAATCCCACAGGAAAATTTCAGTCTCCATAATCTTTCTCTTTTTATCATCTATTTGTGATTAGCAAAAAAATTAAATTAAAAACAATTCAGAAAGTTAATCAGAGGTCCAGAAAAGGCAATCTAAGCCTTTTTAATTTAACTCAAGGAGCGCTATCCTGGACCCCCAGCTGCAAGTGCAGTATGTTGAACCACAGGTTAAACTCTTAGAAGGCCAGAGGTTTCCTAAAGCAGACAAAATGGGAAGAGCATAGTGGTAGCTTTTAAATCAAAACTGGCCAATTTTGGAGACAGCAAGATTAACAATGAAAAAAAAATCAACTTCTGTCTTAACTTACATTTCTTTCTGAATTTGTGTTCTTGTTCCTCGTTCTCAGGAGTGTACTGCAATAGCTCCAGTGAGAGGTGACAAAAGCCTGAAGACAAGCAGTGACCGGGGAGGGGGGGGGTGGCTGGTGAAGAAAAGAAAGTATGTGATGCTTATTCGTGGGAGGGAGAGATGGGAAACGACAGCCGGCAAAGGGAAAAGTCCACGTTGGCTTTGGTTTCTGCCAAGAATGCCAACTGAATGGTGTGTTACAAACAAGAAAGGGAGTGTAAGTGAGAACCAGAAGGAAGGCAATGAGCACAAAGTTGATGTATTATTATTAACCTGCAATTGTATTTTTTAATGTTGTGATGTTGGGAGTTCTAGATGGGAATGACTATAGGCAGGTGGATGTGCACATCTGGAACTCGAGTGAGAAATCTGGAACTTGGGAGGAAAATCTAGCTAGAAATCGAGCTTCAGGAGTCATGAAAAAAAAAAACAGAGAATTCCACCAAACATTTGAGGGATTCCCAGAGGACGGATGAAGCAAAGGAGACTGCAATGGAGTAGCTAGAGAGGGCGGAGGAGCCTGGAGAGCACAGTGTCAAATGCCACAGAGAAGTCAAGCAAGGGAGTCAAGTCAAGGATTGGGGCTGAAGGGCTGGGGACGGAGGGGTCAGTGCACTGGAGCTTTTAATAGCACAGCTGTGTTGATGTGTTGGCAGAAAGTCTGATGGTGAATAGGAAGCTAAAATTAGAATATAACTCATTCTATTCGTGCACTTGACTATAAAATAAAAAGAAAGAGAAAGAGAGACAGTAGCTAGATGTCAAAGCAGAGTCAACAAATGGAGAGGCTGCAATTACCCGAAGAAAAAAAAAACATGGGTAAGTACCTAAAAGAACCAAGAAGGGATAAGACCAAGGGCACAGATAAAGGGATGAGTGTTAAGGAGGAAAAGCAGGTGCTTCGTCTCCGAGGCTAAGTAAGCAGTGGTTCCCCATGAGAGTGGGGAACACGTTATAAATTTGTACTGGCAATGGTTTTGCCTGGAAAAATGACTGGCGGCCCAACTGGTATTGAGTAAGTAGGACCAAGGAGGATAGAAACCTTGCAATTCATGAGACACAGCAGAATTGTCCCATGTCCCACACAACTACAAGATGTCCCAAGGAAAATTCAAGTAGGTGAATAATCTGTTTGTGAGGAAAACTCTGTTGTACAATATGCACCAAGTGCCTCAGGACAGCTTTGATAACATATTTTCCAGGAATACAACTAGTGTGTAGCTCAAGGGAAAAGTGATTTAGCTTTGTTCAGATCTTCACCCGGAATTGGTCATAGTTTCAAAAATTCACATGATCAACAGCAGATACAGTTCAACAAGAAATACAATTAACATTATGCTAACTGAAAGAAATCAGAGACAATGTCACACATCATATGTTCCCTTTATATGAAATATCCAGAACAGGTAAATCCACAGAGAGCTTGGGTTGATGTTTTACTTTGGGTCTAGGCAACATTCCTAGGCAAGGGCAAAAGCTAAGCTGGACTTACTAGCTGCAGGCTGGAGACAGTGCATCCAACTTGGTGAAAGTTGTTTTCTAAAAGTAAAATTGGATCAGAAATTAGCTTTGAAAGGGAAAAGAATATGCTGAAGACCGTGTGTCATATACAAAGACCAGGCAGTGTCATCCACCAGGTCCTCCTCAAGGAGGAAAGGAGTGACTGACTGGCCGAAAGTTCTGTAAGACACAGCGTTGTCTATCACTCAGGCAATAAAATTATATCGAGCTGCTGCCGCATGCCAGACACAGAGCCATGCCAGGAGCAGTGCTAAGGCCCGGGGACAGAAAGATGAATGAAATACTTGAAGGCCTCAGAGGAGTGCTTGGCTGTGTTGAGGGAAAGCGAACAATTAAAAGCAGGAAGTGAATCCCATACTAGATTGGAAATACTCTAAGGCCTTTGCTGCTTAGAGTGTGGTCTGGGAGCCAGCGGCACTCGCATTCCTGGGAGATTGTTAAAGCACACAGTCTCAGGCTGCACCCAGACTACAAACCAGAGCCGGCATTTTAACAAGATCTCCAGGTGGTTCATCCTCACACTAAGTCTGAGCAGTGTTACTCTAGCGGGGTTCAGTGTGGGCCTGGGCTGTAGGGAAAGGACCAGGTTTTGGCCATTGTGTTTCTTTTCTTCAGACTCTCTTTTGTAAAAGCGCTTTGGTATTCCTAAACAACCACCTACATGACTGTATGAAACCCTGTTTTGCACTCTGGGAGGTGGTAGCCATTCACCAGCATTATTAGGTCTCCTGGTCCTTGGGTGCTGACTTTGGCATTAGATGGACTGGTTAATTCTAAAGCTGACTCAAATCTGTTGACTGGGCTCCAAACCCTATTCCCCATATATAAAGTGAACACTGGAGATGCAAAGATGAGTTAGATGGCCCCTGGTCTCAAACTAATCCTCTGGAAAGGGCTTGTTTCGAGTCACCGTTCGCTCTAGGCAAGAATGCCTGGTCACATCCATGATGAATAAATCATCACAAGTTCTTCCCCACACACACCTGGAAAATATGGTTAGGATGAATATATATCCCGGTTTGCCAGGATAGTCCCAATTTATTCTATTGTCCCCAAGTAGTTATTAATTGCACACCTTTTCATTCTCAAACTGAATGATAAAATTTAGGGTCACCCTCTCTATAGGCTATGTCAAGGTCATTGAGGAATGTAGTGCTACTGATAGATGTTTTGAAACTGACCAAGGGAAGGAAAAGAAGTGTGGCTATTCAACAATGAGGTTGTCACCAAAATGGGGGAGGGGAGTGTCAAGGAATAGACCAGGCAAGCAGCCATGGCTGATTTAAATAGGAACCCATGTGTTTTCACACACACACAAAGACCTGCAATATATTTGGGAAAAGAATGACAAATCAAATTCACCAATCTTTTAAGGGTACATTATAGGACCGTTAGAACACTAGAGCTTGCCAAAAAAACGTTCAGCTCCCTGCCAAGACCATTTTAGGTAAAAACCTGATTGATATTCAGGAGTCTACACACATAGGACCATTTACCTTTCCAGGCTACTAACAGATCTGAACTGGCCTTCGCTTCCTTTTTCTAGTCCAGCGAACGGTAACCCTATCAGAACCAACGCCCTCTTTTATAACATATCTTTTGTAACACCTCCATTACTGTACTGATGTAAAATTTACAGATGGTATAAGTCACCTGCAAACATAATTTTAAAAACTACAATTAAAAAAAGGAAGTACTCGATAACGAAATAACGCAAATTTCACTGTGTAAATTCTCAGGTGTGATCACAGGAGTCAGACGCCTGGGCCAGTGTTTGAAGGGTCTGTGACTGGGACTGCAGCAAGCACTGAATGACAGACGTGCACTACTGGTGAGTTCTCTGCCACTGCCTCTGCCCTCAGCCTTCACCCCCAGGAACAAAACTCATCTCTCCTTCCTTGGAAGTATCACTTTATCGATCTCTATTTTGCCAATGCCATTGCCCATGTTTTGATGCAGCCTTTTGATCTTTCTCCTAATTTAATGAAATCATTTCTTAACTAGTTTCTTTAAAACCAGTATGGCTCATACCCTCTTCCCTTTCTCTTCCCTTATCACACAGCTTCCAGAGTCACCCTGCTGACTGTTCCATTCTACTTGTTAAAAACCTTCAGAGACTATCTGGTCCCAAACTCTATGTCCAGCCTCCCCTCTTGTTGCAATCATACTACTAGACGTTCTGGAACATTCCTACACTTTCCTTTCTCTACTGCCCAGACTATTTTTCCCCTCAGTTCCTACATCCCATTTACCCATCATCCGAAACCTTCCCCTGGGCAGAATTAATCATTCAGTTCCTCCTACCCATATAATGATTTACACACACTTCTATTTTGACACCCATCACGCTGTATTATGTTTTCTATGGATCTGGCCCCTTCCTTTATCAGTCTGGCCCCCTCCCAACCTCCAGGAATCAAACTCCTTGAAGACAGGATTAAACTTGAATTATTCATTTGTATAGTCGGAGGAACAAATCAGCAGTCTGGTACAGAGTTGAGGCTGATAACTTGTTTGTCAAGCAAATGAGAAAATTAACAAATAAGTGAATGGATTAAAAAAGATGGTCTCTGTAGTCCTGGATTGTTAAATAAATAAAGTCTGCCCATGGGGGATTTATATTCAGCATTTTTACCGGTCTGATTTGGCTGGTTTCTAAGTCCAAACACTAAATACGGCCCAGAAAAAAGTGAAGGAACTTGCCCAAGGTAGCCCAGCCATTAAGCAGGAAAAAAAAAATGTAAATCATACCTTCTTGCTCTTTCTGGGGCAGTGTGTTTGCCTCTGGTAAGTGGCGACTGAGAAGAAATTTCTAAGAAATACACTTTTTATAGAAGAGAAACTTCTCTATAAAATCCTTGTGAACTTCTTTTGTTAATGCTCTACTGGAACATAAAAGATTCAGTGTGTGCACTGGGGAGATGCTGTAGGATGCAGGAAGTTTAGAAGAGCAGAGGGAAAAAACCTAACAAGAAGAGGTTTTCACTGTAAGCACTCCACTTCGTTTTTGGTCTGTAGAGCGAAAGAAAGTCTTCTGAGAGTCACCTTTAATAAGCAAGCATCATGTTAATAATCCAATCCAAAGATAAATAGATGCGGAGTAGATCTGTGCCCAGTAGCATTAATAATACCCTTTTGGCCCTGAGTGGGGCACAGTCTTCTTAGATACCTTTTAGCTGAACTCAGTATAAACAGAAACGATGAGCCCTGTGGTTAAGTAGGTGGTCAGCTACCAGCAGCTGTGCATAATGATGATAAATAGGGGGTGAAAATGTTAAATGGAGTAGGAGTATTCTTGAGGGAATACTTTTATACTTTCAAAGTTGACTAATCACTAGTTTGATAAACCTGTTCAACATGATACATGCTTCAGTGGTCACCAGGCATTCCTTTATGGAAGTTCTTACTCAACATAATTAAAATCTAGTTGACCATTTAGAAACATTTGCATTTACACGTTCTCTTTCTTCTTCTCCATCTCCATTCAGCTCACTGGACCGTGTACTGACTCAGCACCAACAGTTCTGGGCACTGAGTACGTGCGTGTGCGCGCGTGCTGTATTTATTAATCACATATTATGCAACAGCCTATTTAAATTGGTATCTTATTTAATTCTCATGACAGCCTTCTGAGGCAGTTGTCATAGTTATTTCCAGAGGATACATGGAAACCCTAGAAGTGAAGTATCTTCCCAAGATCACACTGACAGTTGGGGTGGGGGGATTTGACCTCAGCTCTAAAGTAAAGCAGGGACCTGGTCCATATTTTTTCACCATCTCATCCCTAAAACATGGTAGATGCTCAACATACATTCGTTGGAGGAATGTATGTGCCAATCTCGGTTTCCTGCTCTGACCCTGTCTACTTCTTGCCCATCAGTTCAGAAAGCCTCCTCACTCCACAAGCTACGATGATCTGTATTGACTGAAAGTGGTAGTTAAGATTGTAGGATAGGGGGAAAGAGTGACTATTGCTAAGGTCATTTGGAATAAAGAAAGCACCCAAGAAAGAGCGAAGTTTTTCCTCTTAACTTCTTGAAGCCTTAGAGGGACTGTGTTTTCTAGTTTTCTTGCTGGGAGAGTTGTCCAGCTGCTGAGAGCATCACTGTGGATACTGAGTAAATGCAGGCCCAGAGGAACAGTATAAGAACGACACAGCATCCCCATTTCTTACTCATGACAAAAACACTGATTCATTTCCACCTTTTAGAAACTTCTTTATTAACATCTGTGAAATTATAGCTAATATGTGAAGCTCTATATAAGGGCTGAGGTTAAGCTATTTGTTTTCTTGTATATTCATTGGTAAAAGTTAGTGAGCTCATTCAAATGTAAACTCCAGATTCAAACAAAACAATCTGTGTAGCCTTGGGCAAGGCACTTAACCTCTCTGAGCTTCAGTCCCTTTAAATCTAAAATCACCTGATGTTGCTTGCCCCACGTGCTTATTGTAAAGATAATCACACAATATTACTGAGAGACTGGGCAGCAATTTGCAAGTGCTTGGAGTCGGGCCAATTGCCAGCTCTGACTCTCAGCTCAACTGTGACAACTATAATGATAATACTTAGAAGATAGAATTGCTACAGAGATTTAATCAGATGATGTTCTAAAAACATACTGGTGGGGAGGGTGTAGCTCAGTGGGAGAGTGCATGCCTAGCATGCATGAGGTCCTGGGTTCAATCCCCAGTACCCCTACTAAATAAATAAATCTAATTACCACCCCTTCCACCCCCTACGAAAAATCAAAGTTTAAAAAAAATTTTTTTTAAAGAACAGTAGATTACTTAATGTATAGTATGTGCTCAACATGTTTATCCCACTCCTTCCCCAGCCCTTCCCATCAATTTCTGAAATCTGAGTTGACCTTGTCACTGCCCTTCACTCTGCGTCGTTATCACGTCTCTGTGGTCCATCCCATATCTCACATCTCCCCATGGACTACCCACTAAGAACTAGACATGTTATGTCTTACATTTTCCAGGTGCCCTGCCTCTAGCTCAGTCACACACCTCAGTGCCACAGTCAAATTCCCCTTCTCCACTCATGACCTTTCGCTGCCATTGTGTTCACCAAAGGCATTCCATTATGAATTAGGATTCCTTACCATCTCCAAAGCTCTTCCCCCATTCAAAACTAAGGCCAAATATGCCTCTATCATTGTAATCCATGCCTATCTTTTCCTCAAAGCAAACATTATCTCAATCTCTTTTTTCTTTCCAACCTCACCTTGGGATTAGGATGTACCCCTGCCCCCACCAAGAATTCACAGATAAGTATTCAGGGTCAACAAGAGTATGTTCTGATTTGCTCTGCAAGTCCTTCATGTGTCGGGTCCTCCCCTGCCCACCCTCCCCAGTGCAAAACAAAGGGAAGAAGGAAGTTCTCAAAGAACTCCCTGGCCCAGATGTGCAGAATGGCCCTGCTTCCCAAGTGTCCAATGGGGGCATCATGCCTCAACATTTAGTAGTGTTGGGGCTCAAGGCAGGCCCCCCAAAATATGCCAAAGTGATGTATTGATTATCTCAAATTAAAGCTACTTAAGAAACAGCCAGTGCAAGAAGGACACTTTGACCCTCTTCTCTGTCTCCATGAAAGCAGGAAATAAATCACCCAGGTGCAAGGTACCCTGGCTGCACCAGGAGGTGGAGGGACATCCTCATCACCAGAGAGAAAGAATTCAGGGCCAAAAGCCTATATAAACAAACCCTGTGACTTTTTTACTGCTGCACTACCCCAAGTCCAAACCCTGTTTAGATCCTTCACTCAATAAACATCCAAACCTAAGTTTTGATGGCTTGTCAATTCTTCACAGATGTATTTTTTTTTTTCGCTGTTGTCTGAAAAGTATAAAAGCTGCCTGCTTTGGCCACTTCTCAGGTCCTATTTCTCTGTGACCTCTGTACATACAAGTTAAATTTGTTTTTTTTTTCCTCCACTTACTCTGTCTTGTGTCAATTTAATGTTAGATCAGCCAAAAGAACCCCAGAAGGGAGAGGGAAACCCCACCCCCTCGTAATTTCTCCATTGCTGTGAAACAGCCAGGTGGTTAGGTGTGTCGAGCACGTAGGAAGAGAGGTCATGTTGCAGGAATTCCGGCTTTTTAAATCTCGTCTGGGGAGATTCTACGTAAAGTTGAAGAAGCAAATCTGACGAAAAGGTTGCAGAGGGTTTATGTGTTCAGTGACAGGAACCTGAACTAGATACTTGTTTTTTAGCGGGGCGCAGGGCGGTGGGTGGAGGGAGGAAGAAAATTAGAGAAGCGACATGGGAAGTGGCAAGATTTAATGAACTCACGGTTGTGGAGGGAGAGACTGAAAGAGCAGGTTCTAAAACAGGCTCAGACGTGGGCCTGTGTGATTGGCACCGGAGTCACATTCCCCACAGGGACTGCGGAGTTGAAAAGCGAAGAGTGTGTTCTGGTAAAAAATTAAAATCTTGATCTTTGCCATGTTAAACATGAGGTGGTAATGAGCCAGCAGGAAGCTACTTTGGTGAGCCAGCAGGAAAACAAGACTAAACGGCTAGAGAAGTGAGACATGCAGAGGTAAAACGGGCGGCTTCATTAGATAATCATACCTTTCAATTACGCAGTATTGAGCTTTACAGTTTACAAAATACTTTCCTATACCTTCTCTGAATCTGCAAAACAACCCCATCAGGCAGGTACTATTATCTACTTTTTACAGATAAGGGGACTGACATTCAGAGAGACTCTTGCTTTGGCCAGTAAACCCACTGGTAAGCGCAGGGATCACGATTCAAGCTAAGGTGTCTTTACTGCCAAGGTCAACATGCCTTCCACAACCCCGTGCTGGCACAGTTCCAAAAGCTCCCTTGCTATCGTGCCCTTTGGAGATGGAATGACCCAAGTTTTGTGGAAGGAACCCTATTCCCCTGATAACAACTTTTCAAGTATAACATTTTCCCAGATGAAGGTCATATGGCAAATGTCCAAGAGCCTTGGCTTGCAAGCCCAGAATTCCCCCCAGGTCCTCTGGAATAACGGGTGTAACACACTACTAGGGTTCCTCCCCGACGCCAATGCCCCACTCCTTGCTGGCAAAGCCAGACTTTTCAGGCAAGGGTGAGCCTTGCTGAATTCTGATTGTTCTAGACCAGTCAAGGGGAGTACCACTGCCTTTATTAAGGATTGGAACTTGGGCAGCAGAGAGGTGGTAAGGGGTGTGACCAATGTCCTAGGAGGTAAATGTGGAGTCTGCATAATGGGTCTCCTGTTTCTAGAAAGGAGGTAAGGAAGGGATGCCTGAATGTGTTGCCAGAACTACTTCAATTCTCTTACGTCTCTAACTGTAAAGCCATTACAATAAAGATGTCAGAGCCAAGGAGAGATGGAAAACCACTCGAAGACTCGATGGTATTCTGAAACTTCTGCCTTGAAAAATCTTGACACCTTTCCTATTTGTTGACTTACCACTAGGCAGAATAATGTATTTCCATTGTTTAAGATCATTTGAGTTGGGGTTCTGTTTCTGTGGATAACTTCCTAACACATCAGCTTGAGCCTTTCTTTTTGCAAATTAATTACTAGATGACCCAAATGAGGAGCTTTCCTCACAGACTTTTACTAGGAAACAATTTCAATTGCTCCTTCAATAAATTCAAATACAGGTATTTTTTGCCAGCCCATGACCCACACAAATGTGGATGTAACTGGGTTACTACCTCCTTTTTAAAGCAAAGTACAACTCTGAAAGCAGCTTTCCATTTTGTGTCATTTCTCATGAATACCTTAACTTCATAAACATAAATGCCAAGCTAAGAATGGATATACATATACATATATATTCTCATGGATTTGTAGAAACAATAGAAGTTTATAACCTCCTCTGTCAATAATTGTGATCATTTTTTCCTTTAGCCTGTAATGTAAAAATATGTCCTAGGAGGACCTGATTTTTCTTATTTCTTCATTCCTAATTCTTTGCCTCTTTCTCTGTTTTATCAACACCCTCTCAGCAAATGTTAACGAATCTAGAACCAAGAGTACAGATAGTGCTGTCATGGGAAAAACCAATGGTCTATGTATGCATTCCTGAGAATTATGCCTAAAGTAAGTGGTTACTCTTCTCCCAGGGGGACTTAGGAAAAGAATTTCACCCCAAGAAAGTGCTTATACATTATAAGTGCCCTTACAGAGCCCAAAGGTTCCAAATACTTCATTTTATTTAATAAACAGCAGATTGTCTCTATCCAAGCTTGCTAAGATAATGTTAAACTGCATAAAGGGGAAAAATAGAAAGAAAATCTTATTCTATGCATTGTCCACGTGACTTTTGGTGAGGTTTAAATAATAGCTGATGGCTATTTGTACTAATTCCATTGTTAAATCTAATAATGTGCCAATTTTATATTGTATAGATTCACTTGTATTCAATGTAAACAGTACCTGCGAGTGATGTGAATGCATTAGCACGGTGTAAATGACACTCATTATATACGAACTGCCAGCTCTGCTCTAGGACCCTCGTGATAATGAGATGTTGCTTTTCCTGAAGCTTTCCCAGTGAGTAACCATTTTTAATAAATAAAATAAAATATGGATCCCTAGAAGACTTCACAGCTCTTTCATTGAAAGGAATTTTTTTTTTGAAGTAAAGCATGCATTTCAAAAGTAGAGTCCTTCATACTGCTTCATCTAGAAGCTGTTTCTGCCCTGTTCTTTAGAGATTTTTTTTCATCACAGCCGCCCATCATGGTCCTTTTAATGGACAAAGTTGGAGGCTGAATAGCTAGATTGTATTGTTACGATTTCTCAAGCTGTTGGATTTCCCTTGTTGGTTTGGAAGTAAAAAAAAAAAAGACTTTATTTCATTTGAAATGTATAAATGATGCCAAATTCCTATTTGAAGTTGTTAGACTGTGATTACCAGCAGAACTATAACCTTACTTATGCAAATGACTAGAGTTCATGGTAAGTCTGACATTTACAGAATTAATGAACTAAATAATTAAGTGACCTAGTAAGTGAATTGGTAAACCAGAACTATTAATCTTTTAATGAATTCTTTACTATCACTTAAATAATAAATTTTTGCATAATTTTAAAGGATTACAGTAAAGAAACATTAGAATAGGAAACCCATTATGTGAAGGAACGTTACTTTTATAAATCCGTCATTATGTCTTTTTTTATTGAATTCATTTCTATTCAGGTTTAGAAAAGTGGCAATTCCTGTATTGGTGACTAACAGTCCCCGACTTCGAAGTTTTTTTTTTTTCCCCCTGACTAAGATAGAGGGTTTAGGATCATTTCCTGCCTCAAAAACCCACAGCCTAAAATGAGTAATTAGCATATAACTATAATTTCAGAAATCCCCTATTTGATGGTGTGCATCACATGTTTCCAGAACTTCTAAGCACTTATAGGTTAACTAGCACATAAAACAAGGCCTTTGCACTGGTTATATTCAAAAAGCATTTCTCTATTCCCCACAAATGACTATCTTTACCTTTCTCTTCAAATATCCTTTTTGAAAAAAACTCAGATCACAGCTGTTAAAATAATTGAACTTGACTAAACACAACCAAAATTGAGAACACTGAAATATCCAGGGTTATACCAGGGAATAATGAGAAAGAAGTGAAAAGATTAGACTGGGTCTTTAGTATCCACACTATTTGCTTGCAAAAGATGGTCCTCATGAGGATGAGGGATCATTGAATCATAAGTATTCAAACGGTTCCACCGGAAGGAGAAAAATTCAAATGCTAAACCAAAAAGAAAGGACAGCAAAAGTGATGGCAACAGTGGTCCTCTCAACCCACAGGAAAGAAGACAGTGATGATCGCTTCAATCAAGCAGTGAGTATTTATTAACCAACTATCATGTACTTGACACTGTCCTAGACACAACGGGACATACAGAAGCAAAAGAGGATGCAGGCCACAAACTTGAAGAGATGATAATCTAAGTAAAGAGACTCAACTAATACATACAAACCAACATCAAGCTACACAGGATAATTCAAAATAGCCTCAACTGTTACACACAAAATCTGCAGTGACGGAGTCTGCATCTTATAGCTTTTTAAAGCTGGGGAGATCAACTTGAGTAGTTTTAGTCTGAACATTTTCTAAGTATCTGTGAACCTCTATTTCTGGCAATATGGCTGGCTACATACTGCAAAAAATCTTCCTGATAGAGAACACCTAAAAATGCATAAAATATAGTCTTTTTTTTTTAATGAAGAGCTGAGCTTGTAACAAATTAAAGGAAACTCCTGGGGTCCCAAGATGAAGGAGAATTTCTAATCAGAGTGGCAAACGGAAACTGACTCAATGGCTACTTTTGAGGACCTGCCATTTCTGATCACCAAGAGCTTCATAAGAACAGCACAATGCCTTAAGTCTTCACACAGAGCAGGGAGATGTCACTGAGATCCCATGTAAAGTGGGACCTTCAAAGGGCTAGAAAGCCAATGAAATTGGGGACTAAGAAAAAAAAATCCTTCCACTGGCAAAAGGAAACGGGGCCAGAGTCCTGGCTGAAGTCTTCTGAAAATCTGTCAATTTAGACCTGCCTTTATTTGGATTTGGGGATCAAATTTATACTTCCTTGCAAGTTTGGGAAACCCCAAACCAAGAAATAACATAAACTGTCCCCCTGAATTGATTAGCAATTCAGGACACCTCAGTGGAAGCAACGGCAATTCTCTTGTGAGAGACTGAGTTACCTTTAATCCAGGTCCTGAATGATCCCCACAAAGAAGATTCTGCTGCATTCAGCTCACAATGGAGAATCCCAAAACACAGGAAGGAATAAAGTTCTCTGAATGTAGTGAAACTTGAGCCACAGAAGATTTATTTAGCAGGCAAGATGATGAGGAGATAGAAAAACACGTAAATCTCCAGAGTAGGAAGACCATGTTGTGTTGGTCCTGAAATGGTGAGACGAGCAAGCTCAGCAGAGAGTGAATGACAGACTCCTGGCCTGTTGTTTAGCTCATGGAAGACCCTGCATTTTAAGAGATGTGACTCCATCAAATCGGTGAAGAAAGATTCAGACCAAGGGGCATGTCTAAAAGTGGCCTTAGTTCCTTTCACCAATTGAAACGTTCATTTCAAAGAAACAACTGGTGATTTAGCACACAGACTTTAAAAAAAGTAAACATTTTTTGGAAAAAAAAATTGCTTTTAGCTGCATTTCAAACAGCCCATGAGGCTTGAATATTTGTCTTCCTTCTTGAGTTTGTTACTTAGTGAGTTAGTGGTTGATTGTACCAGAAGGCAAATGACAGGACAACCCTTGGTAAAGGGAATTAAAGAGTCAGGTAGAGGTATCTTCCTGAGGCTACAGCTCTCAAGCTTAATACCTTCAGATTTTTGCCCTTAACCCCTGCTTCCTCAGGTGCAGGGCTTGTGACCATTAAATGTATTCTTGCCCTTCAGATCACTCTCACTGTTCCTGCGATAGTGTGAGAGAAAAATAGGAAAATGACAACACCTAAGCCCGCACTGAGAAAACACAATACATACTAGGTTCATTAGCTGTTACCAGAAACTACTATCTCTCAAGGCCTAAAGAAAAGTCCTTTAATATACGGACCCAGAAAAAGGAGGAACACAAAGCAAGATCAGGAAAGGCAGCTGAGAGCCTTCTAGGAAAAACGTCCCCTGGATCTTGTCCTGCCACGGCTAGTATGGACTGAACAGTCCATAAAGTTTTGTTAGAGTCAAAGGGTCTTTTCTAGAAGATGGCAAACTATGTGTTCTACAGAATACAATCTACTAGACGTCACCCTGGTAAGTCAGTGCACGCCCCGCTGTTACATTCAGGTTAGGTGAGGGGACCTCGGAAAAACACAGCTTCAGGCTCGGTCGACTTGAGCGCGGGTTTCAGCTTTCTCCTGGGGAATTCCACCTTCTTGAGCTTAAACCTTTGAAAAACATCCTGTGATAGCAGTTTTTCCACAAAGTACTTTCTTCTCACAGTAGTTTACTCACATTAAGAAACTTCTCAAAGAGACTCAGTTTCACTTAATTTAGTCATTTACTTCAAGTTCATTGAGGAATGAGTATTTTTAAGTCACACATCATTGTAGCCATCGATGTCTTCAGACTTCATAACCCTCCGCCCAGGCTCAACCTTTACAGTGAGCACAATCCAGTTGCTTTTATTTTTTTAAAAAATTTTTTTGCAGGGTAGGTAATTAGGTTTTTATTTGTTTACTTATTTTAATGAAGGTACTCGGGATTGAACCCAGGACCTCATGCATGCTAAGCACACATTCTATCACTGAGCTATATACCCTCCCCTCTACAATCCAGTTGCTTTAAATGACTATTGTGCCAGTGGACATGAAGGTCACCTGACAGAGTATATATTGCCATGCAAAGATTCAGGCAAGAATTATCAGCAGGTCAAGAAAGACATTTGATAACTTTTCATAGATGAAAATAAATGTTTTTCATTTCACTGGAATCAGTATTGAACAGGTATTACAGGAAGGGCTATACAAAAACTATTAACATCAGGAAGTCTACACACCTGAGAAAAAATATCTGTAGAAAATCACGAATCTCATATTTAAAATCTATGGTTTGTCAAAAATACATTGAACTGGAAGTGATCAAATGGATCAAGTATTTGTGCACAAGTGTGTATGCATGCCTAGCAAATGTTTACTCTCAACTATGTTAACAAATCAGGAGAGGGAAAAAACTTGTTAAGTCATTTTAAAGATTTAATTTTGAACCTATTGTTTTGGGTGTTTTTTTTTTAATCTGAATTATCTATCCTAAAGTTCAAATCAGTTGTCATCTAAGTGTGATGTCATAAACACAATGTTGCTTATGATGTTTTATGACTGGGAGCAGGAATGCAGCTACACCAACAATGGAAGGAACCTGAGCAACAGTCCTGTGCAAAAGAATCCTTGGCATAAGACCACATCTATCTGTGGGCACTACATTTGACCACAGTCTAGGAACTGTCTTTATGATTAATTCCCATCTCTACTGCTGAATCGATGATGCAGTGATCTGCGTTGATTATTAAGGTGATTGAAATAACTGGATCAGACATGGCTTACCAGTGCAAATTGGCTAATTCATCAACACATAAAGATATCAGGAGAAATGTTAGTGATTGTCACATATCACCAGGAAAGGAATTACGCTGTTACTTCTCAAATCTGCTAGGCCCATTTTTACTGACACATATTGTATTTTTTTAAATAAATACATTTTACCTTAGAACAATAGACTTGATATCCTTCACAACAGTAAAAATCTGTATTTAACACACACTCATTTAGGTGAAAATCTAAGAGCCGGCCTTTTGGTAGGTTGAATGGTCTTTCAGAAAAACCCCTGGGGTGATCAACTCTTATTGGTATGACCTGCTAGTTAGTTATTAGAAGGTTGCAATGTTTGGTCACTCTAAAACAACCCCAACTCTAATTGAAATGGACATCCATGATCAATTTCCTGAGACTATGAGCCTAATGTAAAGCAAAATTAACTTGGAAAGACCCACTTGTACATCTATCCATTTCTAATAAAACCTTCCAGTGCTTAATATTGTTCTTCAACCAGATAAATTGAAATGTTAATTTAGGCACTAAAATAAGATTGGGTCCCAACATGATTATAAGAAAGCTAAGTACTGAAGCCTAAAGAAAAATTACTAAGAGAAAAAGGGATTGTAGCAATGAAGATTTAGGTATTTCATCCCATCCTGTGCCCCTCTAAGTTACATAAGGATCTGCAAAAGTGTGTATCTCTTTTATTCTGATACGTAGTTTAAAAGGAAGAAAAAAATGCAGGGGAACTATGATAATTTAACAAATTCAAAATCAACAAGAGCCACAAGAGCTTTCTAGTTGGTTGCTGGGAAAACAAAGATTTGCGTTTTGAAGACACAAGTTCACTGGGAGTTAACATGATCTGCGGTGATGGATTCATGGGAATTCTCCGAAGCATTCAGCATCTAGTCCATGTGCTCCCACTTTGTACAGAATCTCTTCTCCAATTATGCTGCATCCCAAAGGTCTCAAGGTTTACTGTAAAGAAATACTTAAAGGTAAATGAAAAAAATGACATAGTGTTAAATTGAGACTCCAATGAGCATTGTTTGGAGAAGAGCAACTAACATGTGTTTCACTTGTTTCTGGAAAGCAAATATACTATGATTCAAAATGACTTCCGACAGCAGCCAACTGCCACTATTTAGATTGGCTCAATTCAGCATATGCTGTGACTCCCCACGCTCCTCTGTCTTCAAAAAGCAGCTCTTCAGATTGGCAGTGAGGGAATACTTCCTTTGAACGTTTAAGGAATGTGTAAAGATAGGGGGAAAAAAGGATATAAATGCTAATAATTAAAAAGTAAATGAATAATACCCAAAGCAGAATACTTGAAAAGGCATGGTAGATTTTTACATTCCCAGAAAGTGGCAGCCAGATATGTTAAGTTCCTTTCAATAGCTCAGCTTTTGCTAATATCAACAGCGAGAAGTCCACAATGGAGCGGGAATGTCAGGAAAACTCTAGTGAAAATAAATTGGACCAACTAACAGGAAAAAATTGCTCAGTTACTGCAGAACATTTGCTTCACTTCTCCATTTTAGGATATCGTTCTAGACAGAGACTTAGAGAAAGGAGATCATGAGGGGAATGGACAGAAAAGGGAGTGGGGGAAGTCAACATTACTTTTTCCCAAAAAAAGGTATATTGCAATTTAGAAACACTTTGTCAATGATTATGATTTACCACTTGAGCTGTGAATGGCGACAGCCGTGTAACATACATTCTCCTAAAGATCATAATAAAGAAAGTCTTTAATCACTAGCTCTTAAGACCAATAAATTTTGAAATCCTATAGTTTCTGCTTGTTAGTTTACCAAAAACAATCATAAATATAAATAACTCCTCTATTTTTATACACTGAATATTTTAAATTTTTATCTCATAGTTGAAAATGCTCTGTTGATTTAGTAATATACCTACTCCTTAAACCAAAATCTATACATAATCTGATTTAAAATAATAAAACCAAATTAAGAACTGAAATGTTTAACCTTCAGAACTTCACTGAGCATGATGACTGTGTGAGATAAGTTTGATTTATGAGCTTGCTGCCTGGTTATGTCAGAGGTACTACTGGCTTGGAGATTTGGGGACAGTGTCTCCTCTAACTAGTCCATTTCCACAGTCTTTCTGAACAACAACCATTCCCATCAACGAAGACCCTTCACTGTTAGCTGACTTACAACTTTAATTACCTTAAAAGTCAGCAAGACAACATCTGAATGTTCACATCTTATTAAATGACTCTCCAGATGTAAGGCTTTTAATCTCTTCAGAAGGAGGCTGACTTCATTGCCAACCAGAATTCTTATTCAGGTGAAGACATGACCTGCATAAAAAATTTCCCTTTGCCCTTTTGGCTACCCAATAAATAGCCTAAGGATGGAAGTAAGGATAAATTAAAGAAATCACATCTAGAAGGACTGAAAACCTCTGCTGCCGTAAATAATTAGAAAAAGAAACCAACAAGCTCTGAAGCTGTGAAGGTCAGACCCAAGAAATACCTTGGACTTCACAGAAAGCCATCTTAAACAGAAGGCTGATTGGTCAGTATGTGCGCTGGTTAAAGTCATGAGGCATCCATCCATTTCTCTTTTTATTCCAGAAAAAAACTGTTTCCACCATTTACCAAGGACCAGATGCTGTCTGTATACAATAAATCAGCCCCTCGAGGTACCCACAAACTCATGAGCGGTCAGGGCAGGTAAAAAGATAATGAGACCTAGAAAGACTGGTGATAGGAGAAGGGGAACAGGTGCCGAAGTAAGCAGAGGAGGAGTGTCTGAACTCGATTGTGGATGAGGGGAAAGGGGTGGGAAAGACTGCTGGAGGAATTACTGAAAGGTGAGTGAAATTAACCAGGTAAAAGAAGAAGGGAGGAAACCTGTGTAGGTGTGTATCTGGGAAAGGTGGGGAGAAGAGAAGGAATATGTAAATATCTCCGTGTTGCTGGGATGGGGTGTTAGTGGCCAGTGAAAACTCTTCCCTGAAAGTGTTGGAAAGCCAAGGATTGGCATTTTAACAAGGAAAGAAGACCGTCAGGCTTTGCTTAAGAAAAATACTCTGGCTGCTGTGGGAGGAATGAATTGGAAGTGGAGACCAGAATCCTGATATGAATGGAATGGAAAGCATGCTTTCCAGAGACAGTGGAAACTGAACTGAGCGCCAGGGGGCTGAGATGTTGAAGGGGTAAAATGGCTGGTCAGGGAGCCAATGGTTGGTTTGATGAGGGCCTCGGATGGCTTTGATGATGATGAACCCTGCCTGTGCTAGGCTGTCTGGAAGGATGATCAAACTCCTTGCCCAGACTCAAGGTCCTTCATTCACTCACAGGTACCCCTTGGTTTGAACTGCATTCAGCTTTTTTCTAATATCGCCCCACAAATCTTCAAATTGGAGCCCTTTCCTTTTCACCCAGGAAGCCACAGCCTTTCCTGAACACACCTTCATCTCAACAGGAAAAGGTTCCCATTTCTCCCCAGAATGAATCCAAATCTCATTGCCAGAGATAATCTCCTCACACTTCCCTTTTCCTCCCACTGGGCCTCTTCTTTATAAAAGATTTTTTTGCCCTAGAAAATTCTCCAGACTGTCTCGTGTCACTGTAACTTCTCATCACAGATCTCCATCCTACGAGAGCTGTAGTCAGAGCTACCTAGTTCAGCTTCGCTTCAGGGTTGAAGTTTCCCTCTATGCGCTGCTCTCTGGAAGCAGGTCCATGACCAGAGGGTGGAACCATCCTTGAGAAAGAGCAGCCCCTACAAATCATAAGACTTACTGACATCACAACACTCCTCAACTTGATCCTTGGTCCAGAATTTCTTCGAGAGTCCCCAGAGGAGTCAAAACAAACTGGTAATATCTGAGATTGAGTAACAAGTTACAGAGTGCCAGGTATTGTGCTAAATGCTTTAAATATATCATTTTATTTTATCTTCATAAGAGCTCCATGAGGTATGTACTGTATGGAGTTCAGAAATGTTAAGTAATTTGCCCAAAGCCATGAAGGATGACTTACAGTGCTTCTCCTTCCTCTCCTGTAACGAAGCCTATTCTTTATTGAGAAGACAGCTAATCCCACATCTTCATTTCTCCTACCATCCCGTACAGATCTGATTATGTTAGCCACACCACTAGCTAAGTCAAATACAATTCAAAAGTTTACTTCTCTTTTCACTCATTTATTTATTCAAAAACTTCTGGTGTACACTTCCTATTCTGTGCTGGCATCAGAATTCAAAGGTGAATTTCAACCCCTACTGTAAAAGGGCACCCAGTCTTCCCACTGTGAATGAAGATACCCTCACAGCATAATGAACTACAATTCCAAACCTCAGCAATACATGGTGAAACTTCTGTATACAGTTAACCTGAGTCCCTTTTCTCTGCCGTCTCAAGCACCCACCTTCTTATAGTGTATCTCTCATTCACTTTCTGGCTTTGCCAAAACATCTGGTAATCTCGCTGTATTGATGGCTTCATATTCAGTTGGGGGCTGACACCCAAGAGGGTTGACTAAATATCTGACTGAACTGAATACACCTGACCCTTAGGAAAATATCCAAGAGCCCAAAGGAAGTTCCAGAAGAGCTTCATTTCATTGGCTGCCTGTGACCAGTACCTGGAATTTCTACAAAGAAATTACTATTTCCCCTCTAGGATGCTGAAGCCCCCTCTCTGTGCATTTGTTTTCGAGTAGAAGCCCATCATCAGGGTCCCAGCTATTTTACTGACAGAGCTATGACATATTGAAGGTCAACAGATGCTATTATTGTTAATATTAATGGTATGAGCACTAATAACAGTCATGACGGTCCATGCCGCCTGAGGAGAAGAAACTACGCTGAATAGCCAAGAAAGTAATTATAAGAGTGTAGTTTACTTTAAATGAATTTATTCATGTTGTCATGTATTTGCTTTGCTTGTGTTTGCACACTGCAGCAGGTGATAGTCCCAAAGTCCAATACTAATAATAAAAAAAAGGAAAAACAACTCAGCCTTTGACTGATCTGCAGAGAAGGTGAGGGAAATGTCTGGAAGAATCAGAGATGGACCATTAGCACAGAGAAAATCAAAATTGTTCCTAGGCCAGGAAGCGTGCCTGAGAGACAGTAACATTTACACAGCTTCACTCCACTTCCATCTGCACAGACACTGCCACGAAGCTCAGAGAATGCCCAGATCTCCAAGTGTTTCAGATTTAGCTCTTAGACCTACCACATGCTCCTAAGTACCCCAAATCCTCTTTTCAAATACCTGCACAGAGCACTGACTCTCCTCTTTCAAAGGAGGTATTAGGTAGTAGGAAATTAAGAGTGAAGGAAAATGGGAAAATAATTTTTCCAAAATATATTTGTTCTGAAATTATTAACAATTGGCAGACAATGCTAGTTGCATGTCCATTATCCCCTTATTCCTTATTTATTCACATAACACAGGTAGGTGGCAGAAGAAAGGAGGAGGGCAGAAATGCACTCAGTTAAAGTACTCTACCAGATTTCCTTCTTCCTAGGGATGGCTATGCTGACATGGTTCTGGCCCAGGACATGTAAGAAAACTTCTGTTAGGGATTTCTGGGACAGTTTTTTCTTTATCAATCCAGACACCACCCCTTTTATCGTCCTTCTTGTTTTTCCTTCCAATCTGGAATGCAGAGATAAGGCTAAAGATGTAGCAGCCTTCTTGTGACCATGAGGCAATAAAAATGAGAACTGAAGGCAACATCCCAAGCTAGGGGAGCAAAAAGATAGGACACAGGGTATTGACAACTGACTTCTTGCTAAAGGGAAAATTCCTATTTGCTTAAGCTGATGTTATTGAGTTTCTCTAACATGTAACTGAATCCTGGATGATGCAGAGGATGAAAACAGAAAGAAAACAGACAAACAAAACACATCTGTGTGTTCACAGTGAAACTGCCTCCAGCATCTCTGTCATGTGTGGTTCAAATAACCTTTAGGAATAATTTCACTGTGCTCACTGAAGATTTTTTTGTTTTCAGTCACTGTTGTTCTGATCTCTGTCTTCTACTCAGGGTAGAGCAGCCACATGTGGCCACATAAATAGCACAGTGTGCTTTGGTTGAGAACTTGAGCCTACATGGAGATCCTGACCTGCCCAAACCCAGGGGAATGGTGGGTCAAGTTCCGGGCGGGGGGGTAGAGAAGGCTGAAGAAGTGAGCCTCCTTCTTCACATGAGGCACCTGGGACACATCTTCACTGTCCTTTGGGAAGGAATTAGTCACTCTCTGATGGAAGCAAGATTGTCTCCCTCCCTGGCAGCTGAGCAGGAGTAGAGTGAGAGCAACCGCTCTTCTGAGTCCTCTCCAGGGTCACGGTGGGGGGTGGGGTTGCTGCAAGTGCCTTTCTGTACACGCTCTGCTGAAGAGGTTCCTACAAAAACAATCCCTTGACTCCTGTCATCCAAAGCATCCTTAATGAAAAGGATGGGTCTAGGAAGCCCATAAACAGCACCTGGAAAACCTCTCCGCAATCCAAAGGCAGTCTCCTTTGATAAGTCAGTTGCAAGAACCACAGGAGAATGTGGTTCATTCAGTACAAATTGTCACAGCCATTGAAACCCAACCTTGTGCACATATCTTTCTGATAGCAGCAAGGTGCAACATGATAAGCATTCTAAGGAAAGGATTTACATGCTATGGGATGCTGAAGAAGCTGCTCCAACGTTCAGCACCCTGGGACATCAAAGTAGGAACACACAGGCATGCAGGCTGTCAGAGGGCTCTAAGGATGCTGCAGATTGTAGCACTGTCAAATCCCAGGACAGTACCTTCAAATGCCCACAGGGTAGACGCCCACCCTGAAGCTGCTAGTCATTTTCTTAAAATATGTGGTCCTTTAAATCTGTCTTTTCTGTCCCACTTTCATTAGATTCTTAAGTACACAAAAAATTATTTTCCCACTACATGAATAACAATAGTGCAAGTAAGATGGCAAATGGTAACAACTATGTGACCTTGGCAATGGGGAGACATAAAGGATGGGTGGAGAATGTGGTGAAGAGAGTTGTCACCGCAACTAAAGGTCACAGGCCCTCCCCAGCTCTGGCTGAATGCTACCATGCAGGCCCAGGATTATGAGGTAGTCAAGTTCTTTCAAGGAAAGCCAGCAATTTGTAAGGCAATCTCCACATTTTTAAACATACTTTTGGTCAGACAAAGCATGTCTGTGTGTTGGATCCAGCATATGGACTGCCAATTGGATTTCATGTTTTAAAGGTCCAAACACACTAATAATTGCAATGAATGTCAGCTACAGAAAAAGGCCGTCTTTACATCTCAATCTGTTTCCTCCTTTCCTGGTCCCATGCCCATCTCTAAGTTCTTATCTTTTCTTTTGTCCTTTTCCTCCCCCCTCAACTAGGCTTAAATTATCAGTAGGAGTGAAGTCTTAGCAGCCTTAGGATTACTTCTATCTAAAAAAACCTCTGCAATTAAAAAAAACAAAGTTCTGCAAGAACAAAGGAAGGAGTCTACAGGCAGAATTTTGGAGGAGAGAGTTGGACAGTGTGGCTCAGTATATCACATCTCATAACATACAACAGAGCTTTAGCAAATTCTGCTGGTGTTTTATCACGTGAGGGTCACACAGACCTCTTTTCATATCCAAACACAGCCACACATATTTATACACTACTTGGAATAACTGTGATTGCCCGAAAAGCAACATAAAAGATAAACCAACACCCCTAGAAGTGGCAGATAAGACTCAGTGAGAATCAACTAGTTGACATATTTTATGTTTGTTTCCTGGGTTTGGTTTCAGTTCAGTTTGTATCCACAGGAAATGTTATGATGGAAAATTCCACAACTGGCCCACAACTTACATTCCAACTTGGATCCAAGGACCAATTTCAGCAAATCAAATAGGAAATATAATACAAAATTTTTTGGCTGTATCTTCACACAAAAATAATAATAATAAAACTTCATGGTAGTGTGCTTCTTTAGTGTGCAAAGCACTTTCAATTTCCATAATATCAACTGATCCTCCAGACTAACAGTACATAAAACAGTTTGTGAAAATGAACACGTCCCTTAACACAAATCATGGATGGAGGCATGATATTTTAAATTACCTTGTAAAAATTTGTCAGCAGCAATGCACGTTAATTCTAAAATTAGCCTAATCCCCATGGGAATTAAGTATATGATAAAGGTGGCATACTAAATAAGCAGAGGATGGTAGTTTTTAAAATATGTCTACAAATGTCTTTGTTACTCCTCTTTTCAAAAGATGAAGCTTAACTCTCCCGCCTTTGAGTAATGGGTGGACTTAGACCCTCCTAATGAATAGAAGATCACATGTCACATGTAAGACTATCTTATTAAAAAAAAACAACCTCCATTTGTACTGGGTGTTTTCCTTCTGTCTTGGATCACTCATTCTGGGGAAGACAGATGCCATATCTTGAGAATACTCAGGTGTCCCAAGGAGAGGACCACACAGTGAGGAATAGGGGCTAGCAGCCAACAACTACAGCTGCCAACAACCAAGGGAACAATCTCGAAAGCAGATCTTTGAACCTTCAAATGACAGCATTCCTAGCCAATAGCTTAACTATAACTTTATGAGCAACCCAGAGCTGGAGTCACCCAGAAAAGTCACTGTCCTATTCCTGACACTCAGAAACTATATGACACAATAAATGTTTGTGTTTCAACTTGATACATTATGGACATTTTGTTACATAGCAATAGGTAACATAGAGTCATAAATGATGGGAATGCATCTGAGAAAACACAAACCTAAGCACATACTTTATACTGCTGACCAGGATAAATTCTAAATAGAGCAAAGATTCAGATGTGAAATATGACATGTTCTGTATTATTACCAGAAAAACATGAGCTGATTCCTTAAAAACAAGGTTTCCCCACCTTAGCACTATTAGCATTTCAGGCTGGATAATCCCTTACAGTGGGGTTCTTTCCTGTACGTGGTAGGATGTGTAGCAGCATCTCTGCCTCTGCCACTCAGGTACCTGGAAGCCCTTCCTTCCCAGCGGTGACAATCAAAACTGTCCTCAGACACTAGAGTCACGGGAGGGTAGAGGCTTTCTGATCATGATAAAAACACAATATCCACCCACCCACCCAGAATCCTACGCAGTCAGAGGACAAGTGACAAGCTGGAGGGGGGAGTAAAAAAACAGTTGCAACTCATATCACAGGCAAATGACTACCAATCCAATAGAAAAACAGGCAAGGGATCAGAACAGACAATTCTTAGAAAAAGAAATACAAATGGCCCTCAAGCACGGGAAATGATTCTTAATCTCACTCAAAATGAGAAAAATTCAATCAAAACAAAACTAAGACATCTTCTATTTTAACTTCAAATTGGTAAAAACCTCCAAGTTTGGCACACTGTCTGGCTGGGAAGACAGACAGACCCTCCTACAATGCTGGCAGGAGTACTCAGTGCTTCAGCCCCTATGGAGTACAATGTAGTGCCATCTTCTGAAATCACAAATACATTTAGCCACTGACCCAGCCATTCTGTTTCTAAGAGTTTATCTTACAGATGTGCCACAAGAAGAAGTACCATGTAGATATTTAAGAAGTGAGGAGCTCTCCAAGGCCATTTTGTTAAGTGAAAAACACACGGTGCAGAGCACGGCTCTCCAATAAGACAGTACATCCCTGATGCTGGGCTTGGCCACATGACAGGCTGCAGCCAGCGGAGTGATGGAGGCGCGTCATGTCTGAGTTTCCTGAGGCATTGTGAATTTCCACCGGTTCTCCAGCTCCTGCCCTCCGCCATAGGATGAGTATGTCCCCGCTAACAGCTGCTCCCTGACCTGGGTCCCAGAAAAGCTGACCTAGGACGCCTACCTACAGCCTGGAGCAGGGCTGCGGTGGGAGCAGAGAAGCCCATAGACCGAGTGGCTGAGAAAGAAAAGTGTGCTTTGAAAGCCCCTGAGGTTTAGAGCTTGCTTGTATTTACAAAAAGTAATTGAGTGAAAATATAATAAGCAATCCTTTGTGTAAGAAAGGGGATTGACAGCAATGTATATCATATTTGCATTTACTTTCCTAACGAAGCACTGGAAGGATAAAAAAGCAACTAGTGACAATTTTCATAGCATTGTAACGACACCAGCCAGGGCTGGTGTTAACATTTGGTTGTGTTTACTTCAAGTCTTTCTTTCATCTTGTGCATATTTTTAACTAAAAATGAAATAATACACTGTGTGTTGTTTTGTAACCTTTCTTTCCCACTAAGCAGTATAAGAAGGCAACTTCTCAAATGCTTACTAGCCACTTTGATACATAATTCCCAGTTGACTTACTTTGGTTTGTTCTGATATATTGTAGAAAGTTTTAGCAGAGGTCTGTGCAGAGTCACTCATGCACACAAGCGAGAAGGCTAGTCTTCTGATGTCGGCAGGTAGGTAACCCTGTTGGAGGGAGCCTAGCCCTGCAGCGACGGGAATGTGAGTCCCTGCCGGCACAGCCAGAGCAGCCCCAGGGGCCCACGTGTGGCGCTAGCAGTGGGGAAGGCAGGAGGGACTCCAGCCACATGATGTACTTGGGCAGTACCTTTCTTCAAAGTTTTGAGAAAGACACAGATGTGTGCATTCCTCCTGAAAAATGGTTTCTTTGTTTCCAGAAGATCAGAAATTTTGTCTCTGGCCAAATCCGAAGTCACACACATGCACAAACAAATGTGATAGAAAACTCAGAAAATGTCTGCTTTCTCAGAGAAAAATATCTTAAGAGGGTATGCTAAGAATAGGAGGAATCTGAGATTCAGCTTGAAGTTTTTATATCATCCAGCAAGGCCTGAGGTCACACGGCTAAAGGGCAGGGGGCACCCATGGCAGCCCAGTGGCACTGCACTGTCATGCCTCTGTCCAAACAGCATCGTGCTGAACTGTATCTGTTCATCTGATTCACTGCTGTAACACAGGTTGCTTTTAATGCAACATATCACCTTTGCACCTACAGTGAAAAAGAAGGACATTCTAATAGCATGAATGTGTATGTTTTAAATCATACAAACTAAAAGCCACATGCAACACCGAACTGCTGGCACGCAGCACCCGCGTGCTGAGGGAGGGAATTACTGTCAGGGTGCGTTTCTTATTCCTCTAAAGATCCAGGGAATCGACTCAACTGGCCTGGAGGAGAGGGGTCCCTGCAGACTTTCCAGTGCTTTAGAAGCCCCAAGGCAGAATTTTCAATGCCAGAAGGTGATTTCGAGGGCTATATTAGCCCATAAGCATGCCCAAGAGGACTAATGGGAACACTGTAAGATAAAAAAAATATATTATAAAAGACAAGGTGAAGATGAAACAGATTCAGACTTCTCTGGCAGGTCTAAATAATTTAAAAGCACAAAGCACAGGCTTCTAGGACGGGTTAAGCACAACCAGCTGTGAATCAGAAGACCTGTGTTTTACGAGTTTAACATTTTGGATAGTGACAGAGAAGGAGGGGTTGAAAGCTATTCAAGAATCCAACAAGAGAATGCTGGATTCTTGCCCTTTGCTGACAGAGGAGGCAATGATCAGGAGGATGGCTGATAAAGCTAGAAATAGCTACTCAACTAAACAAAGAAAAGAAAGAATAAAACAGGCCTTTTCCAAAGAGCTCTACACTCCATTAGAAGAGACGGTGCATGAGTTAGCCTAACATGCATGCCTTAAATGTGCTGTTACAGCAAAACATGATTTGTGTCACTATGGGTAGATACTGGTTTAACCATGAACATGACACTAGTGAGAACTGCATAACCGGATTTTGTGGGGTCAACCTTTCCAAATTTAGCTTTTGTCTTTCTATCCCAAGAGTGTTCTAGGAGATATGAAACCTAAGTGGGAATAATATTAGGGGGTAAGAGTAATAGAAATAGGAGGAGCCAGATTGCTACCACTGTTGGTATCACTTGGTGAGGCCAGATGCCCTGGATGGAGGAAAGGGAGTTAGGAAGCAGTAAAGCAGGAGGCGTAGGAACAGCCTGAACTCAAGCTGAGAACCCTCCCTTATATGACGATGCTGGTGAGGAGAAGGAAGTGGTGGAGGAGGAAGGAAAGATGCTAATGACAAACACCAGGAAGTTATACAAATAAGGCTTTCCCAGCCCCCATCCCATAACTCCAGGACCACTTGGGCAGGATGGCAGACAGTCAAGATTCCCTTTTGGCACCTTCAGGACTGTACCACTGAAAGGGGGAAACCTGTGAATGTGGCCCCCATTTGGGCCAGCTGAATTCGTGGCGACAGTCTTTGAATACACCCTGTCTGAGATCACCATGTCTGAAGGAGTCTCTGAACCCCCTGGCCAGCGCTGTCACTTCTATATCAACATATTTGATCGCTGGCATCCTTAGGTACTTCGGCATGTTGGCACTTGTAGTATGGAATTTTTCTGTCAAGCAATCCTGCCCTTGACAACCTTCTAAAGCTCATTTAGGGAGACAGTGTTGTTCCTGCCAGTGTTTGGTATTTATGAGCCCAAGACAGCCTCTGGCTGAGTAGCGCTGACTCCATGATAAAGCCACAGAGGGAAAACTTCACACTTTCCTCCGAGACACGTCTCCTAAAGCTGTGCGGAGTTATTGGCTGGAATAGGAGCTGTCATAATAAACACTCTATTCTAGTAAAAGGATACCATTTCTCTGCCATATGTTTTAATCCTCTCAGTCAATATTTTTTTTGCCAGGTAAACTGACGATTTCTCCTTATTTTGTATGTTCACATTGCATTGTCCTTATCTTTTTTTTCCTACTGATCGAGCCACACTGGATACATGCATTGCCAGTCATACTTTGGGGATAGACATCTAATGATTTAACAATCATATAGAAGCACCACCTTCTGAATTATTGTCAAACCACATTTATTCATTCATGCTCCAACATGTGACAGGAGCTGTAAGTGCCAAACTGTGTTGCCTATGAGATCTGGGCCAAACACCAAAGGCACCCATGGCTTCCTTGCTTCCTATGCTTGAAACCAACCAGGTTGTGTTACAAGACTACTCCTGTTGCAGAGACAGCTGGTATTGATATTATTATACAGTCTCAATGTGTTCTTTTTCAAATAAGGTTCATATACTAGAGTGTTACAGGAATCACCTCTTGCCAAAGTGTACACATTTTTCTCAGGCCATATTCAATCAATGCAAATTACTGGACTTAAATATTTCTGATTGAGGGGGGGGGGTCCTCTAGTCATTTCAGCTTAGACTCTCCCAGGGATACCAGCAGGGGTCACCCACTCTCAAGCATCTCCGGTATCACTTGTTTTAAGAATGTGCTGCATCATTTCCTCCTGTGATCTTCCCCCTTTGCAATTTCCATTCCTTCATATGAGCAGCTGCCAAGTTTTTTGCTCACTTAGCACCTGCCATCCATGAATCTCAACCACTTTTTTTAAACTTATTTTCATAGAGCTTATTTCATGTTTATATGAAATATACTCACATATAAATATATGTTTACTGTGGTAAAATATATATAACATGAAGCATACCATCTTAAGTGGACAGGCCAGCAGCATTCACTCCATTCACAGTGTTGTGTGACCACCACCACTCTCCATTTCCGGAACTTTCTCATCATCCCAAAAACTCCATCTCCATTACACAGTAACTCCCCTTTCCTGCCACCCTCCTTGCATCCCTTTTAAACTTCCAATCCACGTTCTGTTCAGATCACTTTGTATGTATTTACCTGACAGAAAGACAGGGGACTGGCTCCTCATTCACGGGTGAACTGGCAGCCAGGACCAGACACCAGGCCTGCGAAGGAACGTGGCTCAGGGTCACTTGTCTCCAGCCCTGTCTTCCCCCTCACACTCCTCCGCTCAGAAAGCTGGGTCCCTGGTGCCGCCCTCAGTCTGCCCAGAACCAGGACTAGAATGTTCCACTCATACCCGCGTTTCCTAGACGTCTCCCTTTCCTCTGGGCCCCTCTTCACTGCCGCTCAAATCTCCATTTCCACTGACAGAAGCTAAGGATGCAAACCTCATCCCACGGCATGGAGGGCTTACCACCTGAGCAGGTAAGAGCCGACCCGAAGCACAGACATCGTCCAGGGTGCCTGTGTTTCGAGGAGAATGTTTATGGGCACAAAGCAAAGCGCTGCACCCTCAGCACACACACACCAGGGCCTGAGACAGCGTACGGAGCTGTTCCAGTCAGGTGAAGATTAACCATTTCTGGGTCGGGATCTTTGGAGTGCTATTTGCACTGGCAATTCTGTAGATGGGAGAGGTTGTGAGAGGTAGGGACGGTGAAAAATCAGAATTCCTATTGTGGGTGGGGTAAGAGACGGGTTCACAGGTGTAATCTGAAAGTTTTCTGTTGACAACTGTGATATTCACTTACATCTGTTTCTTGCTGGGGAGTCCTGCGTCCATCCTCCAATCATACTACACCTGAAAGAGAAAAACACAGATTATTACAAAAATCTCAGTAGGTGAAAAATGGAGTAATACCTATGTAATCAGGACAGTATTTTTCTTGCAATACTGTAGGATATCAGATATATATATGTATGTATATGTGTATGTATAGGGTGGAGGACTATCCACAAAGAAAAGCAAAGGATAGGATTTGGGTGTTTCAGAGGTAGGGCAGATACTAGCCGGAAGACCTGAAGCCCCGTAAAGCTTTGCCTGTCATTGACAATAAACCTTTAAAGCCAGGCTTTGTGGAAAGGAAAGGGAAAAGTAATTTTCTACATCCTTTTGACATAAAAAGGCCCAAGCTTAAAAACTTAAATCACAGTATTTTCCATAAATTTAGGGAAGATAATTCTTTCACCCAGAAAAGCCTCTGGCATGCTACCCTCAGGGGAGGAAGGGGCGCTATAGGAAGGAAAGAGGGAAGGAAAGAGAGCCCGAAGCTGGCCCTGCCCTGTCCTGAGCTGTCACTTGAAGAAGAGAGAGGGAAAGAGCAGGGAGGTCAGGGCCGGGGGCTGCTCCCCATCCGGCTGTGGTGGGTGGAGGGGGCTTTAGAACACTCTCAGCAATAGAAACATCAGGGGAGTCACAAACGCCACCTACATCCACACTTACAAATTTTCTAGACTCCACATGAAAAAGCAAAAAGAAGCAAATGAAGCTAATGTTAATAAACATTGTATTTAACTCAATAAAACCAAACATATTGTTACTTCAACGCATAATCAACACACAATTATTCATGAGACAGTTTATACTTTTTTATATTGTCCTTGAAATCTGACATGCATCTTCCACACACAGCGTGTCTCAATTCAGATCAACCATGTTCCAAGTACTCAGCAGGCGCGTGTGGCCAGTGACCGCCGCGTTGGACGGCACAGCTTTAGAATATCACAAGGTACGCAGAAAAGTACCGAAAATGACCTAAATGGCACAGCATTGAGAGTGTGAAGCTGGTCAAAGGAGAGAAGAAAAAGAACCCCAGGCAATGCTACGGCCTCCCTTGCCATCTCTTCTAGAGCTTGCCAGTAGCCTCTAGAGAATCTCAAAGTTCCCCTGTCCCAGGGACCGAATATAGACATACTGCTACTAGAAGAGGACTCAAAGAGCTTGGGCCTGGAACAAGAGGGTATTGAAGGTTGTGGTTGCATGATCAGGACAAACATTTAAGACCACAGGCTGACAAGAGCAGTCCCATTTCAGCAGAAAAAGATCACACAGGGTCCAGAGGACAGAGGCTGGAAGCCAAGCTCGACCATAGCCCTGCGTTCATTCGCTTATTCAGCAAAGGTGGATTCAGAGTCTGCTCTGTAAAAAGCCATTGGTCCTAGTATTGGGGATGTACGGTTGAAAAAAAGAATTTAAAAATCAGTTCCCTTATAGAAATTACCTTCTAGTTGAGAAAGGGAAAAGTGAAAAGAAAAAAAATAATAAGCAAAATGTACAGGGTATGAGATAACAGTGAGAACTATGGGAAAAGATAAAATATAAAGCAGGATGGGGGGTGGCAGTAGGGAAATGTGTAGTTTTAAATGAGATGATCAGGAAGGAGCGGGACAAGGGGATGGGAAATCTTAGAGACTGAACTTTTATTTATTTATTTTTCTTTTCTCGTTACCCACAGTGGGGCCTAGGTAGGGAGCTGAGGGCTCATAACAGCTCAGAAGAGTTGGGAGAAGTAAATTGCCTTACATTTGGTACATCTGTGTATAGTGTGATTAAATTGGCTCCTTGAATTCACATATATTTATACGGAAAAGATGGATAGTATGTATTACAAACTATTAACTCTGCTTCTCTCTGGGGATCATGGTGAACTTATTTTCATTGTACTTTCCTCCATTTTCCTCATTTTCTACAATCAACATAACCTACTTCAATCAGGAGGGGGAAAAAGTCCTCAAAAACATTGCTTATGAAGAAAAGACATAAACATAAAGCCAGCTTCTTTTGCCATCTAATAACATTACTCTAACTGAGTTATTTAACCATAATGAGAACTTCTGAATTCAGTGTATCTTTCTGCGTTCTTTCAGTAACAGCCACTGGAGCTCTCCTCTCTTTAGATTTTTAGCCAGTTTTCTTTTGTTGAATCCACATGTCTGTATTTGTTGAACTTGAGTTGTCCAGTTGCATTTTCCTGATATTCAGCATCTAGCATCTTATTGTGCTGACAGCATCTTTTGAGAAATGCTGACAGGTTTTGGTTATGATGCACACTCACTGCCCCGTGCACCATACATCATCAATTGTGACACCTATCCCAGTCTGCTCCACCATCTCTTGGTGTGCTCTCTTCTGGAAACTCCTTGTGTGGATAAAATCCCCAAAGACGTTCCAAGAAACTGCCATCTGGAATGTTGAACATTGTCAGCATGCTGCTTCATCCAGATTTATTTGCAGGCAGCATCACTGGCACCATCAGAGCCCAATGAAAGCCAGTCTAGGGAGTTTTTTTATTAACTCTTTAAGAGAGAAATGGTACACAATCCGAAATAACCAGAAATGCCATTTCGCTGAACTGACACCATTCAATGTTAATAGAACATCTTGATCTCCATTAAACCTCGGAGAACAATACAAATATTCTCATGAATGTATGAGCTTGGACTGACATCCTATTAACCTGTTGATCTTTACACTAACTTGTGATAGTACACAGGGTTTTCAAAGCTTCATTTTCTTAACCGTGTTGAAAATATGGAAGATATATATAGCTACAAAGTGTAGCTAATATTTTAATAAAAACTTTAATATATGAGATATTGGTCATCGACACTTTCAAAAACAATTCTGAGTATTTTGCAAAAGGGTTTGTCTTTTTTTAAAGTTTCTTTTAATGGGAACTCTAACATACAAACAGTAATAACATATTTTGAAAAACTGAGAAATGTTTCTTGCAAATATAGTGAGTGGCTCAGACAGGGTTAGAACCTTGAATTTTCTATTCTTTCCCCTTTCAGGGCTTCCTACCACAAGAGCTCAGACACATGAAACATTAGCCAAATAGTAAACAAATCACTACTTTAATAAAGACAGAATGCAATGCTCTGAAAATCTATGGCCCAGGACAACTAGACCTGGTGATGAACCAGTGAAATTTCCTCATTTATCAAAACTTTTCCTCTTATGAACTTCTCTGGTTTCAGCCTTAGTGGTTTCAATGTCACTCAATTAACAAGCCAGCTCCAGCCCACTTTTTTCCCTCATCTATGCTCTTTTCAGGTCTTGAAGCGCTCTTGCTTCTTCATTGTTTTGTTGTCTGTGCAAATCCATCCTTCCTCTGAGTCACATTTCTGCTCTGCCATTTTTAGCCTCTTGGCCTCCTGGATGCAAGATGCCTGAAGCAGAGATTACACGCCCAGGTCACTGTCCAGAGGGAGTAAAGGCAATAAAGGAACTTTCTCTTTTTTGTGTTTCTTTAAGATGGAGGAAATCCTCTCCCAGAACACTAGCCCCACAACCATCACCTCTCGTCCTTAAGCCAATTTGGCTTTACACCTCATTGACCCAAACTGCTTCATACTCCCAGGCCTCCGTGAACCAAAGGAACAGGGCAGGACTGGGGGGCTAGGGATCCTTCATACTTTGCTCAAAACGCATGACCACAAGAAGGAGCACGGATACCTGAGCAAATGAAGGACTTCTTAGGAAGCAGGGGCGCCATGACTGTGCACAATTAACCTCACCGGCTGCACTTCCTTCCCGACCAGGGTGTAAGTACGTCAGGGTCCTGCGCACACCTCCCGTTGTGCTACTTTGGTGCTCCCGCCCCCTCCCCAGCCTGACACCACTCCCTGGCAGCTGGGGCCGTGCTACCCTCACGACACACCACTCGAGTCAGCATTTATACCTGGTTGCTGAACTGAATGGCAAGTGTCAGTTTTTCATCATACTCCTCAGGAAAAAGGCAACAGAGTCTTTCCACAGTTAATTAACCCACAGAAGCCCATAAGGGGCCAGCAAAAGACTTAATAGCAAGAACATACCACTCCTGGACCCCTTTCTTCTGATCTCTGCTTCGATTATTAACCTGGGCCCCTGGGAAGGACACATACGGCTCCTCTTCTCACCCCAACTCTGTGACGGTGAACAGGCCTCTAGGGTCACTTCTGTAGCCAAAGTACATCATGAAAAAAATTTTCCATTTTTTATGGCACTCAGCTCAACTCCATTAATTGTTCTAGTTACAGTACTCCTAATTTTTATCCAGCTGATTAACTAGAGAATAATCCAAATACATTTCAAATTATAAATCTTTCATGATTTGGGAGATTTTATATAAATGTACATTTGCGAGCGCTAATTTAAAGCAAATACCAAAGACGATTAAACATTCTCAAGATAAGAGGGATAAACCATTGGATTATTTTATAGATTCAGCCACCAATCACGAACTGCTATAAACAGAACTATTTTGATGTTCAGCTTTTTTTTAAATAACTCTTTGGGAAATGTCCAAGAAGGACTATGGAAGTAGGTCAAGAATGTGTGCATAAAACATTTGTATTCTTTACTGTGTAAACACTAATTTATTTATTGAAATAATACGCTATTAAATATTTATTAAATAAATTAGCATTTTGCTGAGCTTCCCTCCAAAATCATTAATATGGTCCATGGCTATTGATATAGCCAGGACTATGATTGTTTCCCATGTCTGTCTTCCAACTGTTTGCTAAGTATTTATTCACCAAGCACCATCCCCCAGAGTTTAATCTATCTGTGCAGCTATTCTTTGGAAAGCTCATGAAGTAAAACGTTTCTGGAAATCATTGCACTTTCACTGAACCGTAGGATTTACATTGTCCAGTTCTCTCATTTTACAGATGAATCTGAAAAAGAGACGTAGAGCCCTGCCTGAGACATTGGAACTGGAACTTTTCTGTCAGTAGAAAGAGGAGTTGGTTTTAAATGTGGAGGGCAGAATTACTCATTAGAATTTAACTTCTTTGGGAAGAATCTGGGGGTCCAAAGGCAGGTTTCATAAATTTGAAAAAGAAAAAAAAACCCACATCCTTTACATTTTGTTTAAATATGCATGGCACTTTGGAAAATTTCATCAAGTGAAAGGAAAAGGATAAAGCGGAATGAGTCCCTCAGCCAGATCCAGGACAAAAACTGGAGGGAGAGATTTCTTCGTAAAGCTTATGGTCTGCACAGGTACTGTCTATTCGCGCTCCAATCCTCAGAATGACTTGCAGGGCAAGCGAAATGCAAACAATAAATAAGCACGAAGACAGGTAAACAGAAACAGCTGAAGTGAAAAAGTGTGCACTGCAGAGAAGGCATTAACCCGTCCTCCCCGCCAGAAAATGAGCAGAACACATTCAACAGCTGAGAATATGCAGCCGCACGACGCTCTCCCAGGTAACGTATAAATGACAGGCAGCATCTGGGATGACATCCTCTGAAAATCTCTCTGTCTCAGATTTAGAGTATAAGGCACACATTTTCCCCTCTTATTTCTCTACTTTGGTTAATACTGGCTAACACAATTCTTTCTCTAGTAATCTCACACAATACATAAATAAGAGCATTTTCCCTAGGTATGTTAATATTTTCATTCTTATCATATTTATGCTGAAAAGAATCATGTCTTTCTCTGGTCCTACTGGTCAATGTACCACAGATCTTTGGTACTTCATTACAGGAACTCTGTGAGATACATTTGTATTCCCCATAACTCAATAACAAATTAAACAATTGTGAATAGAGATGTTCTGGGTAGAAAAATTTTCAACCAGAATTCCCCCCAAATTGGGGGTTTCTGATTTCTAAACGTGTAACCAAACACACCGAAGCACAAATAACTAAAATTACCAACTTGACATTATTGTGTCATAAACTCACGCCCTAAACAATTTGAGATGAATCATAAACACTTTTCTTTCTTAAGATCTGTTAGTGTATACTTTGCAAGGTAAATGTAACAATGAGAAGCTATTCTGCCCATTGTTATCTTCCTGATTAAGTGCTAAATTGTCAATTAAGAGCATTCTTATTTTGTCATGATTGGATTTCATGATAGGAGGTATGCAATGGATATTTTGTTAACAGATAGATTTTTTTCTTTTTTTGTTGTTTTTTAAAACACTATAAAAATAGATTTTAACTATTAGGGAAAAATAACCCCTCCTCCAATTTCTCATCTTACCTTGGGTGCCTGAATTGATCATTTTAATATAGTTTAAATCAGAATTTTTTTCACTTAGCATAATTTCATAAATTTTTTCCCATATATTTATAGTCACCACCAGATGGATCAATTAAGCAAAATATTGAGTATCAGATGTTTCAGCCAGATTGTCTTCATACCTTCATAATTATTGTCTTAATGGCTGCAAAATATTCTAACACATTTTTATACCATAATTTAATTAGCCATTTTGTGATTAGTGAACATTTGCACTGATTCTCATTTTCTATCATAAGTAACCCTGTAGTAAACATATATACATAATAGTCCTTTTCATCTTTGGATTATTTCCTTAGGCTATATTTCCAAAAATGGGATATTATTGGACTAAGAAACATTTTGCCTCTAAAAATATATTGCCAAAGTGCTTTCTATTTTGAATTGTCAGCAGCAAGTTGTGACTTGGCTAGTTTTCCCACATCTCCATCAACACTGGGTATTATCATTTTAAATTTTTGCTAACATATTTAAAATGAAACCTCATCATTCCTTTACGTTTTGTGTTATTTTATTTATTTAGTGATTAATGAGAGTAAAATTTTTCCGTATCTTAGGTAAACTGGAGTTTAGGGTATTTTCATGGAGGCTTGCTGAACATTTACTAGATACCAAGAACTGCTGTGCTGTGGACTAAGACATACAGTGATGAATAAAGCATGGTTTTAATCTTGAGGAGCTCACTACATAGGTTATGTTTCAATGTCCTTTATTAATCTATAATGGAATATTATTCCTTTCCCTTCTTGACAATCAATTGACATTGCATAGTTCCTATCTTTTTTGGGGAAGAGCATCTTTTTTATCATTAGTCTATCTACACACATTTTGAGAAAATTTTGAAATACAGAAACATTCAGAGACATGAACTTAAATAAAGGCCTACGAACTCACCACCAAGAAATGTCAAATATTAACCTTATTTATATAATTAAGTGTCAAGCTTTTTTATTTTAATATGGGAAATAAATTTAAGTCCTCTTTCTTTTTTGCTTTTTTTTCTTCCTATTTCCAATTTTCCCTTTTCTTAGACAACCAATATCGTGAATTTGGTGGGTATCATTCCAGTTTATTGAATAATTAATATTTTAAAATTTCAAAATAATTTGTGATTAATACATAGTATAGTTTTGTGGGGTGCTGTTTACATAAATAATATTACACATATATATTGCAAATTATCTTTCCCTCTGTTTTTGAGACAGATCCATATTGCAATGTAAATAGCTAATTCATCCTTTTAACTGCTACATAGTAGTTCATAATATAAACATATCATATATATTTATATGCTCCCTTATTATGGACATATAGCTTGTTTCTCCTTTTTCTTTAAAAAAAAACACGTGCTATAATAAACATCTTTACACATAACTCCTTGTGTTTATGTGTGAGCTTCCTCTAGTAGATACACACCTTGAAGTGGAAACACTGAATCGTAAACTATGAGCATTCTCAGTTTTGTTGATACTGCAAAGTGACTGCACCAATTTACACCTCGCCTGCAGTATAAAATAATTCCTGTTTTCTTAAGTCTCCTGACGTTGTCAGACTTTCAAATTATCACCAATTGAATGCATGACAAATGGCACTGCTATTTATGTTTATGTTGCTGATTATTAGAAGCAGGGATTAATGTCTTTTCAAATGTTTACTCTTGAGTTCCCCAGTCTGTGAACTGTCTGATCATGTAACTGGACCAGTTTTTCTATTGCCTTCTTTACATAATGTTGACGATGATGACAACATGATGACATTTGTTGACTTTTATTTATGTAGAACAACTGTTCTTAGAGCATTGTCTGTATTAACCTAAATGACTCCTCAGAGCAGCCATATGAGACAGGTTCTATAATCATCCTACTTTTACAGATGAGGACACTAAGGCCCAAACGGATTAAATAACCAGTCCCAACTTACAGCCAGTTAGCAGTGGAATCAGATTTTAATCCTAAAGGGTCTAGCTCCAGACTGTTATACCTACTGTTAATATGGCCAGGCACACTACTGGAAATAATTAGCCTTACAATACAAGAGGACAGAACTGATCCCAAACTCATACACTTTACATGCAATGCTTAATCACTTTAAGTATATTTTCCTATTTTGTAAAACAAAAAATTTAATAGGTAGAATAGATATAAAAATAATTACAAATATAAAATGTATTTTATACATATGAATGTAATTATCTTCTTTTTGTAGAAATTGGGATATATACAAATGCATTTTTATAGAGATATGAGGTATAATTTTATTATTTATGTGATAAAATATAAATTCCTTATCTAGGGAGACTTTATAGTGGTTAAGCATATAAACTTTTTTTTGAGTTACAATGTTGTATTACTTTTTAGCGTATAGCATAGTGATTCAGTTACACACAAACATACATATTCATATAAAAAGTATTTTAAAAGTATAAAAATAACTCAATACCCCAATGCTTAGACTGTTAAACTTCAGTACATCTTTTAAAATAAAATCATTATTCCATTTTTAGTGGTTGAGTGTTTTCCTTCCTTTTTACTTTATTTAGAATTAAAGTGTTTCAGATAAGAAATTATTTAACTCTAAATTAGGGAGGCAATAATATATTCATGTAAAATATATGTCAACATGGAATCAGCATATCTAATTAAACCAAACTGGAGGGAAAAAACCCAGCTCAGCTCCACTGGTACTAAAAGAAAGAATCATTTGCACACTTGAGGAAAGGACAAGTCAGTAAAAAACAAAAAAAAGAGTTGTATATTTTTGCTGAAATGAACATGACTCCACATTTCCAACTACAGGCAGAATAAAGAGTGATTTTTCATGACTGACAAAAATAAACTATTTGCAGGTGAATTCTGTCAGCCAAACAACCCTGTCTCAAAGTTTAGAAAAAGTTTTCTACACAGATGAGTGTAGAAAGCAATTTTCCCTGACAGGTGTAGAGCTTGAAGATGCTGGCAGTTAAATAAATCAAGGTAGATGAAAAGGTAGCTATAATGTACTGCCTCTTAGGATGACGTAACAGTGTTGATGTTTTTTGTGAGTCAAGTTCGTGTTTCTCATCATTTTCCACACCATTTCCTACACTGCTGGTGGGAATGTCGTTTGGTGCAGCCATTATGGAAAACAGTATGGCAATTCCTCAAACGATTAAAAATTAGATTTACCATATGATCTAATAATCCCACTCCTAAGCATATATCTGAAGGAAACTCTAATTTGAAAGGATACAAGCACCCCAATGTTCATAGCAGCACTATTTACAATAGCCAAGACATGGAAACAACCTAAATATCCATGGACAGATGACTAGATAAAGAAGCTGTAGTATATTTATAAAATGGAATACTACTCAGCTGTTAAAAAGAACACAATAAGGCCATTTGCAGCAACATGGATGGATCTGGAGACGGTCATTCTAAGTGAAGTAAGCCAGAAAGAGAAAGAAAAATACTGTATGATATCACTCATATGTGGAATCTAAAAAAAGAAAATAGAACTCACTAATAAACTTATCTACAAAACAGAAACAGACTCAAATAGTAAACAAATTTATGGTTGGGGGAAAGGGGTGGGAAGGGATAAATTGGGAATACAAGATTTCCAAATATTATCTACTATATACAAAATAGATAAGCAAAAAGTTTCTTCTGTATAGCACAGGGAACTATATTCAATATCTTGTAATAATCTATAATAAAAAAGAATGTATGTACATATATGTATGACTGAAATAGCATGCTGTAGACCCAAAATTGACACATTGCAAACTGACTGTATTTCAATAAAAAAAAAAAAAGATACAGTGATTGGCAAGGCAGGAGCTGGGAAAGGCTGAGACCCATTGACAAGGGTAGACAAGAATGTATATGCAACTAATTATTTCTAATTAGAAAAACTCTCCAAAGTATAAGATCCAGCTTTTAAAATGTTAAAAATTAAATACACTTTGTCATAAGTAATCATGTTGAGTGTTGCTTTTCCTGATGAGGTATAATCAGGGTGTGATGGAGAAACACATTTAAGTTAGCATCAGAAGTCCTGCATTTGAGTTCCAGCTCTGCCACTTATTAGCTATGCTATGTATATGAAATTTGTCATTTTAAAGTTCTCTATAAATGTAGGACATTATCAGAATCCAAGACAATCATGGAATTGTAGGTACACTCTCAGGATAGCGGAATCCTTGTACATCCTCCCACATAAATGAAACATGCAGAATCTTTTACAGATTGTTCGTATTTTTTTTTTCCACTTTGGAGCTATGATGAATAAAGCTGCTATAAACACTTTTGTATACATTATTTGTGAACGTATTTTTTGTTCGGTACATTCCCATATTGAATGAGTTTTTCATTTCACTAGATTTTCATTTTTTTCTATCCCTGACAGGGTGCTAACTGCCAGCCCAGTCTTCAATTAGGATTTCCATCTATTTCTTCAGTAACATCTAGTGCTATTCTGATTTCTCTTGTTTTTTAAGAATTGAAATGATATTTCTGAATGTCAATTTAATTTCTTTAAACGATGGAGGGGGAAAGCAGAATTTCCATAACCTGTACAAGAGTGTTCATTGCATCTTCTTTGCATTCTCTCTCCAAATTGACAAAAAAAAAAAAAAACAAATATTGAACAAAAAGAAAATAAATAACTACCTGTTGAATAGAAGAAACGAGGCACAAAAGAGTACATACTGAATAATTTTTATTCATATGAAATATAAGAAAAAGCAAAAACTGATAGGGATAGAAGTAAGAATGGTGTTTACCTCTGGGAGTGGGATGATAGGGACTGGGTGTGACTAGGAATGATCACGGGGAAAGGTATGGGATGCTAAAAGTTTTATATTCCATCTGGATAGAGCTTAACCAAATGTATATATAGGAAACTTGCATCTAGTTATACAGATAAAATTAGCGCCTTCATACATATATTTTACTGTTTGTATGTCATCTTTCAATTTAATATGTTTTTCTTGAACAACCAGAAAATTTCTGTCTCTTTTTTTTTAATCAATGTTATATCTAAATTCAAATTTATTTATACGTGTAACATTTATTCCTTCAAAAATAATTGATTACTTCCACAGAGCCTACAATGTGCTGGGAGGCAAAGACTCAGCGGTGAATGGGGCATCCATGGTTGCTGCCCTCAGACAGCTCTCTGCCTAGCAGGAAAGACAGCTATGGATGGAGTCATCATAAAATGATGAGTGTACCGAAGGAAGTGTGAAACCGGGGGGAGGTCAGGGAAGAAAGTTCCTTTTAACTGGGATAACAAGAATGAGCTAAATCTAACTAGATGAGGAATGCCTGCTAGAGGGAACAGCATGTGCAAAAGCCCTGAGGCAAGGAAAGTGTTCCCAGCACTGAAACAGGTACTTTTGGAGTGGGAAAGCCAGGGATAAGTGGCTAGAGAGGTAAGCAGGGGCCCAAGAGACAGGAAGTCAGTTGGAGAGAATAATGCAGCTGTTCTGATACACAGAACAATTTCAAATTACAGATTATTTTAAATCTGCCTGCTCCTGCTGCAGTCTTAGATCACTGTCAACATGCAATTGATTATTTTATAGTGGTTGTCCGGTATTGAAAAAATCCCTATTAACATAGACAAATGGTTACAAATGGTTTTTAATAGACTATGTAGAAATCCCAGGAGACTTCATGACTAAAGAGAGATGGCAGAAGATGCTTTGCTCCAAGTTTAAAAAATAATCTCAACAAAAACCAACGTAACTGACAGCACAAGCTAACATGGTTTGTGTAGTAGAGACTGCATTGTGTCGACTTTTGATACATGAAAAAATTATACATTGTATTTTTAATCACATATTTTAAAACATACTTAAAGGAGTTTCTAAAAAGACATTCTAATGAAATTTTTGTAGAAACCCTGAGGCACTCAGTTTGAAAATCACTGGAGCAGCCCAAAGATTCAGGGTTGAACTTTCATCTTGAACCTGTCTGTACAAATCTGGGCAAATCACAACCTCCCTTTCAATCATTTATAAAATAGTGTCTCTGCCTTCCAGCTGTATTGGTCTCAGGAGCTCACATAGGGAGGATTTTGTGGGTCACCTATCCTGAACAGGAAACACCAAGTTTCCTTCAGGTGGCCTTGTGTCCTGCTCTAGGGCCTGAATCTTGATTGGTCAAAATCTATCCGGCTAATCCCATTCCTTTTGGCCAGGTACTTACTTCCAGATTCAACTTATAGTAATGGTTTATAAAGTATCAAATGTGAGAATTATTACAACTACCTGTTATAACACAACATAACATATAGTTTTGGAAACAAATTTCCATGGGTCTACCTGAATTGCAGCCCAGAAAGTTATTAACAATGATAACTTTGGTAGTTAAATAGCCACAGTGGAAAGTTCCTTTATATTCAAAAAATTAAAATTAAAAAAAATGAATTATTAACACTCAAGTTAACTAAAAATGGCTTGATGCACGTGCGTGAGGTCAATTGACTATAGTAACTATTGCTGGATTGAATGATTTAGTCTGAGGCTTGGATGAGGATATTATTCAAAAGGATAATCTTTTGCTATCTGCAATTAGCTGATAGTAATAATCACATACATTTTCCTCTTATTATACCAGAAGCCTAACATAGGCAAACGCCTTCATTCTTTCACTTATTCGGCAAGCATTTTGGGGGAGTGAACTATGAGACGAACATTGAACCAAGCCCAAGGAGAGCTGAGCAGTGACACTTAAAACACATCCTGGGGAGGGAGGGACATGGAAGCAGACATCTGTGGAGTGTACAGCCGTGAATCTACTCCAAGGAAGATGGGGACGGGGAGTGGGGAGAACAGTATTCCAGGCAAATGACACATGAATTTTGAGTGTGTAGTAAGAGCTGTGTACAAAATTTACAGAGAGGTCCTAGCCTAGAGTTTCTTACTGACTTTACAGGAACTAGAAAATACATCTTAGACATCAGACCCAGTACTATGCATAGAAGAATCTCTCCTTTTTGAAGCCATTTTTCCAAAATAAGTAAATTATATAATACAACAGAGAAAAAGAGGGGTTTGGTCCTACTGGCTGAACACAGAACGTAACAATAATAAACATTTTGTTAGCATCCCCGTGGGGTTCCATTTGTGTGGTAAACATAATATAACTAAGCACTTACGCTCTGATAAGGGAAATGACAGCACATCTATGAAAAACCACAAAGTCTCCATATATTAAGGGATAAGCAAGTGGCATATGCAGAGGGACCAGGACTGTCCCAGTGTGTGCCTGCTGCCCCCATGTAAGTATTAATAATGCCTCCTCTCACTCTCAAAAGTAACCTGGGTTGGATAATAAATTATACCCACTGGTTCATAAAATGGGATGATGCCTACAGACTAGACTGTCAGAAGGACTTCACAGAACCAGCGGACCTTGTAACGTGACTCGAGGGTGGGCTGGGAGCCCGAAAGCAGAGCCCTGCAACAGCTGAAGCTCAAACACCAGCCAAGAGATACCTGCTAAGAGTCCGAAGGCTCTCTGCTCACTCACTCACCAAACACCTACAGAGCACTTATGCCACACCGGGCACTGCTGAGGCACTGGGTCACCCCAGGGACAAGCTAGCTGAGATCCTGTCATCATAAAGCTCACATTCTAGCAGGGTCCAGGGGAGAAGCAGAATTGTTTAAAAAAAAAATGAGCAAATAAACTGGCTATTTTCAGAAAGGAATAAATGGCCCTCTAATGGAAATCCAAAAGGACGGCATGTCCGTGAGAACTGGAGGGTGGCCGCTCTAGACGAGGCGCTCTGGAGAGCTGCTTGGTGAGTTCAGAGCTGAATGAAAAGAAACCACCACTGACGAACTGATATGAGAAAGCACTTGGACAGTAAACAGCCAGGTGGCTTAACCTGAATCCCAATTAAAGAGGTCACTCTGGCTGTCTCGTGGCAAATGCAGGGAAGCAAAAGAAAATCAGGAGACCAGCAGTGACCAAGAGACGGTGTTTAGACCAGGTGGCTGCAGGGGAAACAGAGGTAATTAGATGGACTTAAAGCATGTTTTGGAGGTGAGTTGCCAGTGTCTGCTAAAGGTTTTCTGAGGGTGAGAAGGTGGGGTGTGAGTGGTAGAGAGAAACGAGGGCTAGTTCCTGGATTTGGCCTAAAATTGGGTGCACAGTAATATAAACACAATTATTGAAACGAAAGCACAGTTCCACTCTCAGCATCCATTCAGGCCTTGATCAAAGAGCAACTAACTGTGACAAAGGGAAATGCTGATTCATGCTATGAAATCTTAGAACAAAGCCCGTGTCAAGTTCATCTTAAATGTGCCATTGCACCTAAATAGTCAAGAAAATAAGAACAAAGGAATGACTGAATGAAAGTTTTTACGTGAATCATTCTAGATATTTCAGGAAAACCTCTAGAGGAATATAGGGTAACTCTGATAAGTGACTGGTTCATTTGTTCTCTCACTCATGGTTCCTTTACTCCTTGAACACATGTTTATTTAGTGCCGACTTTGTACCAGGCATCGTGCTAAGCAGATATGTGGGTTACACAGCACCAGCTTAGGGCAGAAAACAACCGGAGGAGAGTAGACAATAAACGACCCCGATGTGAACTGAAAGTCAGGGAGGGCTTCCCTTAGGAAGAAATGCTTGAGGGAGGTTCTAAAGGCATGACCTTGATAGGAAAAAGTTCTTGTAATGAGAGGACCCAAAAGAAGCCGTTGTGGCTTGAGCCAAGGGGTCGGGGCGGGGGCGGGAGGTGCCAGTAATGAGATGAGGCTGGAAGTGGACTCCACGGAGCCTTTTAGACACAGACCACGGAAGGGTCTGAAGCAGGTGAGACATGATGAGACTGCATCTTGAAGAGCTCAACCTGACCGCTTTTGGCAAATGCCCAGGTTGAAGGAGGCCAGCCAAGGGCTGATACTGGTCACTTTCCCTTTGTAGCACATTAACATTTCTTACCCCATACAGAAATATAACCTAGTCAAAATAATTGTCTTTGGAGAGGTTTGGATGATGAAGGAGGAGGAGGAAGGAAAGCGGGATGGGGAGCAGAAGGGGAAGAGACGAGGACAGAATGGGGAGGAAGAGGAGGAGGAGGAGGAAGAGAAGAAGAAGAATTAGAAGAAGCCGCAGCAATGTAAGCAAGAAGCTCAAATATTTGGCATGTAATTTCAAATATCTAGGTAACATATTTGAGGCTTCCCAAGATATTTAACTATCAAAGAATGTCACTATCAAAGAAACAGCTAAGAAAATGCCATTTTTTATTAACTTTAATTTTAAACTAATGGCTTTTTCCTCTGTTTTAAGAATAATGCATGTTCATTATAAAAAATTTAGGAAATGAAGAAAGCAAGTAGAAAAAATACCTGTAGTATCTCCCCAAAATAGCCTCTGTTAATATTTTATTTCTTGGTGTACTTTTTACTAAGCTTTCTTTTTGTCTTTTTTTTTTTTTTACAGATTTGTTATCACACTGTTTATATAATTGTTATAATTATACAATAACTCATAATTCCCTTTTCAGTTAACAACACAATCACGAGAAACAAGAACTGTCCCTTTATGACTTTACCGAAGATCTCAAAGAACCCTATTTCTCCTCTCTAACCAATTTGCAGCTTACAGGTCACATATGATGAAGTACTGGTCTCGTGAGTCCTGGGATGGTCAAACCTTTTGAAGATTTATTTATTTTCGTCATTGCCAGAAACGTCCAGTTCCCCTATACATTCATAATGGATTACTGGCTCATTGAGGAAGAGACGTCAAATGCTACTAAAAATTTCAGAGAGGCCAGCTTCTTTTATGCATTGAGCTGGCCACATGTGCCATCCAAATGGCTAGGCTGTAATACTCCAAAGATAGCATCTGAGTTGCGTTACCATTTTTAAATGTTGGAACTTTAATAAATCCATAAAGTTGTATATACTTCATTGTATTAACTAAAATGTTTCCAGCTTTAAGACATTATTGTCTACCAAATGACATACTAGAAGTCCTTTTGCTTGTTCAGGTTTGGGAAGTGGGGTGGACTGAGTTACAACATCATTTCCTTTGCCTGAGACATAAATGAAGTCGCAGTGTACTGAGTTGCACATATTTTTCATTAGCACGTAGCCACCGTGTCTATACTAAGATCCATTTATCCCACAGGTTTTTTTTCCCCTTTTCAGATAAAACTTTCAAATGCTTACATTTCTCCACATATTGGTTGATTGGATAATTTGAACATCAAAGGAAACTTTCATTTAATTTAAGCCGTAAAGTTGTCTCTTGCTTTATTAACTCTCGATCAATAAACAAGCAATTTGGAAATGTAATCAGGAAATGCTTCCGATTGGCTGACAATGTATCAAAGGCAGGCTTCAAGGCAACAGCAGGCTGTAACAAGCAGTTTATTACCAGTAGCTGTTACTGACATTAGTCAAAACCAAGAAAGATAAAATGGAATAAGAAATGTAACGCTGGAGGAGCCTTGGGCGCTGTGTTCTCTTCTTCCTTTTGAAAACTGCAAGCCTGTCTTTGATATGATAACAAATATAAACTGTTTAAAAACACCAAATGCAGAAAAACTGAGCCTAGCCTGTCATGGAGTTAATCCATTCCGGAGTGACACACAAATAGTGTAACATCCAGCAGATATATGTTATGGAAATATTTTGAATTGGATTTACATGTAGTGAGCAAATTGGAACTTTTGATTTTTACCAGATATTGTAATATGCATGTTCTCATATTAACGGAATGTAATCCTATTTGAAGATAATGAGTTTTCAACAGGCTCTGCAATTGGAAGCTATGTGAAAAAAAAATTGTTTGGTTTTTAACCAGAGATGAGCCAAGAGAATTGGACCCTAAATTCACAAGGTAGCTTCACTTTCTATCAGTCAGCCGTATGTGATTTGCCCTCGGTTACTGCTTACCAAGAGATTTCTGGGACTGATGTGTTCTAGGCATTTTCCCCCGTCCTTTATCTCTGGACTGTCCATACCTGGGCAAATAGCAAAGTGCAGAGCACTTGACAGGGATTTTTCTTTGTACACATCCCTTCTTATAGTCATTCTAAACAGTCTATGCATATCCGTCAGACAATTAAAACAGCAGAGGGGAGAAACAGCCTCTACACTTGTTGGTTTGAAAACTCCTTTAGATATTGAGCACAGATTCACAGAATTATTTTTCATTGCACTTGGAACAAGATACGCTGGACTGATAGCAAAATCAAATAGACTTAACACAAAGGAGAGATAAAAAGAACCAAGAAGGGGTTCTATTTTTTATTGCTTTTGGAGGCATCTCTGCCTTGGCACGCTGGGCATGCTGAGCCCGGGGGCCTTTCCATCAGCATGTGAGGAGTCTCCCCTCACAGAGTAGCTAGAGATCTCCATATTTCAAAACAAATAAAACAGATATTGTTTGAGGAAGCTTTGCTTGAGAGGCCAATATATATCGAAATGAGTCTATGAGACCTGACCAGTGGATTGCACCAAGGTGACTGACCATCATTTCCGTCCACTTTTTCTCCAGGGCCCAGGCACATTAGTCATTTTCTCTGAATAACCAGATGACCACCTGCCCAATTTGTCTCAACACATAAACACACTGAAATGTCATAAAAACTCCTTTGAGCTAAGTGGTCTTTAATTTGGTATATGGGTGTTTAAGACTTAGTTTGATTACCTCACTATTGACCCACATGAACTGCATCTTAAAACATTCTTTTGTTTATTTTCTGATAGGTTCAGATGTCTCATGTAATTAAAAATTTCTGCATATGCAGAGTTGCCAATTTTTCTATTGTGACTGACACCTAAAATGATGAAAGCAAACCTCTACGCTGATTTGACTACTTGGTTTTAACTGACAGCTGCTTTCAACTTGGTTTAAATTAGCTAAAAATTTTGACTCATTGGGCATACTACAAATATTAGGAAAAAACAGTTTAATTAATGATTACAATTCAAGAATCTCATGAAGTTCAACCAAGCAATTTTAAAGTAGCTTTAGTTCTGTTATTTGTCGTCAAGGTACTCTGTAGGCTTTTGACAGTCACATTTTGAAAAATAAATAAGATATTGTACTAGATACTGAGGTCAGGAAATGTTCAATATCACTATAGGCTATTATCCATATTCTCTAATTCTAATGACAGTTGGATTTCTAAGTTTTTTTTAAGTGAGGTATAGTTTGATTTTACAATATAAGTTTCAGTTGTACAACAGTGATTCATAATTTTTAAAGATTACACCATTTACAGTTATTAGAAAATACTATGCTGTACAACATATCCTTGTAGCTTATTAATTTTATCACCTAATAGTTTTGTACCTTTTAATCCCCTTCCACTGTCTTGGCCCCCCCCCCCCCCCAGCGGTAACCACTAGTTTGGTCTCTGTATCTGTGAGTCTATTCCTTTTTTGTTATATTCACTAGTTTGTTGTATTTTTTAGATTCCACATACAAGTGATACCAGACAATATTTGTCTTTCTCGGTCTGACTTATTTCACTAAGCATAATATTCTCCAAGTCCATCTATGTTGTTTTCATGATAGTTGGACTTTTAAAAATCAGTTTCTGATTCACAGTGAGGCAAAGATTTTTTATCAGCATTCTTATGACTGCACCAAAATTTTAAATGTTCTTTCAGAAGTAGCAATGACAAAAGTCTCCTCAGCTTTGTAGTGAAAGACTGAACAAGCAGTTCAAACTCAGAGAGCAAAAGATACTGTAAGAAAAAAGTATGTACCACCAGTGATTAATATACCAAGAAACAGCGATCACGCCGACATGTATTTTGCCCTGCCTTGTTTTCTAAGCTCATTATGCATAATTAAACATCTAATAATATCAATGGGAATATGTGGAAGCCAAATAACTACTTTTAAATAGATTTATCATTCATCTATTAGAACCTAAAGACCAACAAAAAGAAGTCAGCAGTTGAACAGTTTTAGAAGATTTTTTTTTTGAGATTGATCCAAAAAAATCTATGTGAGGTTATTTATATCATCTGCAGCTTTGTGCCTCTCAGACAAAATGTGGAAATATCAATGTTGAGACAAAACTGAAGAGGAGAAACATGAGATATTGTGAAAAGAATAAAGAGTGTCAATTGTTTAAAGACCAAGGGCAGTGCGGTGCTGGCGAGAGAGAAGAGGCACAAATGGGGTCATTTATTAGTTCTAGAAGATTACGTGACGTTTCACTGCTTTCACTAAGCTTAATAGAGAGTGAAGCAATTTGTTATGAAAGTGGTTGGTCTGAGATGAGTCGGAGTGTTGAGGCCGTGGCGATGAAGATTACTGGGTAATATTAGTTCGTAATAGTCTCGCTTGTGTTATGTAAGAAATAAAAAACATCAGGAATGTTGAAAAAGTATCACAGTTTTCCATTTTGTTTCTTAATTATGAAAAAAATGTATAATGGCACAATTTAGGGAGCAGAACTCTGGAAAATGGCTCCTTTGTAAAACAAGACTTACACCTACATCACTGGCTCTATGAGTTATGATCTGAAGATGCCATGGGGCAACTGGGCTGCAATCATGTTTCAATCACATATAAAATCCCAAGGGTCTAATACATAAACACACAGAGAACATGCAAAGATAATTTACACTACAGGATACACATAGCACAGAACTTGACATTCTTAGCCTAGGCATTCATTGAATATGCAGAATTTTAACATTTGAAGGTATGGGGCAAAAGAGAGAAATGTAGGATGATGCCTCAGTGCCTGGTTGGAAGACTGTGCAGAAGATGGTACCACTCACTGTAAGGCATAAGATGGGGAGATAGTTTTAGAGGAGAATAAATTAAAATGAACATTTTGGATATGTGATTTTGAGACATCTAAAAGTCACTGAGTGCCAAACGGTGATGTTATGAAGACTGTTGACAACATGAGAAAGGTGGTCAGAGGAAAGGCTGGGATGGGTATCTACATGGGGGAATCATCGACACAGAGCTGGAGAGAGCCATCAAAGGAGGGAGGGCAGAGACAGAAGAGCACCCAGAACCAGGCTGTGAAGAACCCACAGGGGGATGGGGAAGCAGAACCAGCAAAGGAGACTGGACAGGGACCATCAGTGAATTGTGTGTGTGTGTATAAAAACCACTAGAGAGTGAGGCTGCTGGATTCAAAGAAGAAACAAGGAGAAGAAGATACTGTAAACTGTGTTGATTCAGGACAGAAAGGTGGTCACTGGCTTTCACAACATGGAAGTCTCTGGCATCCTTGACAAGAGATTTCAAGAAGAGAGTGATTTTAAGACAAGGATGATAGCATGCCAGAGTGGGTACCACATTAGAATTGAATAGAGTCTCAAGGATGAGGAACTTGAACTGCAGAAAAGATGGTGACAAGGTAGAGTTTTCTTTGTTGCTGTTGTCACTCTTTTAGGATAGGACACAGGAAAGAATGTTGATGGAATGACCCCGTGTATGGAGCTTGATGCTACATGAATAAGACAATTACAAGAAAAGAAATAACTGAGAATTTGGGAAATGATGGAATTCGGCCTTGACATTGGTAGGGGTAGTACTTGCTTCAGACTTGATATTGACAGGAGGGCCATTTGCTTCATTGTCACAAGGAGGAAGGTGATGCTTGAACAAAGAACACTGATAAATGCCAACAGTTTCCGGCGTTTGTGCGCGCGCACATGCATGTATACTATATTAATTGTTTTGAAGAAATCTTAACTTATCAAAAATTACATTATATAGAAATAACTTCAAAGATGGAAAAAGAAGTTTAAAAATGAAATAGTTTCAAGTGTGACGGGAACTCATGCAAAGCTCTGAATTAAACACCACTGAACAAATGCAGGTTTTGATTACTTCCAGCTTTCACATTTGAGTAATAACCTTTATTTTCAGATCACCACTACCATTTTATTAAAACAGGACTTCTTATCACTCTCTCACCTTTAGCATCTACAATTATGACAAGCCAGTGATTCTCAAAGTGCAGCCTTGGATCTCTTCTTGAGACTCTTTCAAGCATTCCCAGAGCCGAGGTCAAAATGATTTTTATAATAACACTTAGATTTTTTTTAAAATATTTTTTACTGTGCTGACACTTGCATTGATAGTCCAAAAGCACTGATCATGAACAAAACTGCTGGCACCTTGGCACAAATCAAGGTAGTGGCACCAAATCATACCACTGGCCACTGTGCTTTTTGCCGTCTTGCACTCTTAGTAAATCACACAAACAAAAAAGCCAGTTTCATCTGAGAATGCCCTTGCAACAGTAACAATTACTAGTTAAATTCAATCTCTATTACATAAAACGATTAATTTTATAAAATTAACACCTTGAGTACATGGCTGTTTAATATTCTGTGTGATAAAGTGGGAAAAACACAAAAAAGCACCTTTGCTGCATACTGAAGTACGTACGATGGTGATCTCCTGCGATTATTGTGAGCTTAACTGGCTGCCTTTTCATGGAACATCATTTTTACTTGAAAGAACAATTGTCAGACTAAGTATGGTTTTTGAGATGTAGATATTTGGCAGGTATTTTCTCAAAAATACCCCAAATGAGCCTATACTTCAAAGAAAGCATCTGACAGTAACTCTTGCAAATGATAAAATTCAAGTTTTCAAGTGAAGATTCGAATTTTGGAAAATTTGCACTCATTACTATGAGCTTGACAGCGTACCAACATTTAAAGTCTTTTCTGAAGTGACTGGCAACATTAGTGACGTGATTTTTTTAACATACCGAATAATGAAAAGAGTCAACATTTCATTTGGAAGCTCTATATAAGTCAGTGAATCAAAATGTTCTAAATGACCAATGTGTGGTTTTATAGAATATATATGGGTAAAAGAGTCACGTAAAGTATAAGATAAATTAATGGATTTCAATGTAACAATACGAAAATGTAATTGACTTATTTTCAGGTTCCACATTGCAACTACTGTCTAGTTTCTTTAAAAAACTACTCTAGTGTCAAATTTTCATGCAGTATCAAAGAATATTCACAATTATCTAAAAAGATTAACAAAATACTTCACTCTCTTTCAACTGCGTATCTGTGCAAAGCTGAATTTTCTTCATGAGTCAACCAACATAACGTACTGTAAGAGATTGAATCAAAAAGCAGATATGAAAATGTTTTCCATTTAGCTAAACCTGAAAGAGATTTATAAAAAAATATGAAATGATTCCCTCTCATTGTTTTTTGTTTGTTTGTTTTGGAAAAAACAGTTGTTTTTCATAGAAAATGTTCATATGTCTATGAAATAGAATTATTATTTAAAGGGAACTAGTAACAGACATCTAAAAGATATCTGCTTTTAATTTATTTTGTGATAAGTATTAATAGATATTATCTACATTAACAAAGTTCCTTGGAGTCTTCAAAACTTTTAAGATCCTAGAGGGTGATAAGACCAAAAGTTGGAACTCCATGGTCATAAAGAAAATATTTAAACTATGTAACTGGGTAGTGTGTAAAAGATATGCTCTCCTATTATTATGGGTAATTGTTAAATGCTGGGTTCCCTGTGCAAATTGTGTTTCCTGATTAATTGATCCTAGTATGTCCAATTTTTAGTATGATCACATTTTAGACAAATGCCTGCTGTGTTTAAGTTGGTAGGGAGACAGCTGAGTGTTTTAATTTTTACTTTCATATTTCAACAATAAATATATCTGCATGTTAAACTGAAAATGACAGTCCTTTGGAAAATCCAGGCTCTCTCAAACTTAGTTAGCACTGGGCGAGGAGGACAGTGGTAATGGTGCTGTGGCAGGGTACAAAGGTTTGGTTTCTACTCCCAGGTTTGCACTTTGATCAAATCTCAAACCTTTGGGCCTGAAATTTCTCATATTTACAACAAGGAAATGTAGCTCAATTTTTTTCTCACTTCCTTTCAGCAATGAATTCTATGTAACTCTGATAAAGATGTCAACAAACAGTCCAGTCTAAAAGTTATCCCAATAAAAATGGGTTGAGCAAGCAAAAGCAATTTCAAGATAATCCAGGTCCTTAACCTTCATCATCATGCCTTCATTCTGAATACCACAAACGCCAAGTAATAATTCTTAGAACCTCCTTTTTTCCCTGTCATCTGCTTCTACCCTGAGGCCCCCCATCCTCTCTCACACACTCCTTTCTCCTTACTTGACTGGCATCCGAGAAGGAGAAGACTAGGTCCAGCAAGGCAGGATCTTCCTCTACTGTCTGTTGCCCCACCTTGCAAAAGCCAGTATTCAGTTTTGTGTCTCCTGCATAATATTCTACTTTACAGACATTCCATAATATTTTAATAATTTCCCCATTAAAGGACATATAGAATGTCTCCAGATTTTATATCAACATAAAATATCCTATAAATAATATCTTTACACATGAAATTATAAATATTTTTGCCTTCATAACTTTAGAATAAGTTTTTGAAGTACAACTTTTTAAAGTTGTCCTACCAGAAGGCTGGACAAATTTTTACTTCTACCAACACACAGATCAGTGCCTGCTTTCCCAAACTTTCCTCAATACCAGGTCTGATCAAACTTTAAAAATTTTCTGCCAGACTGATAATAGACTTTTTAAAATCTCAGTACCATATTAATTTGATTTTTTAATTTTTTAATTTTTATATTTTTAAGAATAGTTAATTTACAATGTTTCAGGTGCACATCAAAGTGATTCAGTTATAATAATTTTATTTTCTTTCATTATTACTTTTTGTTAATTAAAAAGCATACTTTTTACATGTTTATTGCCCATTTAAATCTTTTTCTGTAAATTACCTATTCATGACTACTTTCTACTGGATTGCTAGTCCTTTACTAAATGACATACAGAAATTGATTTCTTTACCCTCCAACTTATATTTTCCCAGCCTTTCGTTCCTTTTTTTACTTTATTCGAAGTGCTTTGTCTAGGTAGATACTTTTTATTTTTTTAGTTAGTTTAATCTATCAATACATTTACCTATAGTTTTCTATTTTATCATGCTTATTTTTTTAAATTACTGAACTCTTTCCAGAACTTTAATGATTTCATTTTTATTCTCAAATATTTGAGCCAACTACAATTCATATAAGGAGTGAGATAAAGCTCCAGTTTCATTTTTTTCCAAATGGCTAACCAGTTGTCCCAATACCCTTTATTGAATAATCCATCTTTTCCACAATGTGCTGAAAGGCCACCTTTATCATATCCTAAACTCATACAATTTCCTCTATCTCTGACCTCTGAGAACAGGGAGTTTTAGGTAAAAGATAAGAAGTGAAAGAAGAAAAAAAAATGAAACAGAAAACACAGTGGTTAAAATAGATCAGGGAAAAAAAAGGAAATAAATTTTAGAGGGGTACTAAAATCTAAGTGTCATATTTTTCAGTTTTCCCTGGTTCCAAGAGAATATTCTGTACCTGTTAACTAAACCATAGAAAATCAGAAGTATCACTCTCCTACTCATGAGAGTTGGATTCCTATTGCAAATAGTGTAGGATAAAGTGATGAGCGCATCATCATTTTTCTTTATCTTGGACCATTAATAATTCTGAGGCATTGGGAGAGTGGTGTCCTTAAAAGAGCTTGTACATTGTAGGTAAACAACACACAACACCTCTGTTGCTAATGGATACAACACCCCATCATCCCCAACTGACTATTTTATCTCTGATTTCATGAAAAGAGACTGTTTTTAATTGTAGGAGGGAAGAATACAAAACTCCCCGGTAGATGTGATGAGAAGTAAAAGTAGAGGGAGACGCAAAGACACTATTCATTCCTAAGCACCTATGGACTGATTTTGATCCTCCATGAACAACGGTTTCAGATTCAGAGGTGGATGGGCCACTCAGGAGAGCCTACTGAGAGTCTGGGAGTGAAGACTGCTGCCTCTGGGGCTGAGACCACACGTGGTTCAGAGTCAGGAGGACACCGCTGTCCTCGGACGTGCACAGGGCTCAGCACCTTGCTGGAGCTGCAGTGACCAGAAAACCCAAGGAGCATCAGCTGAAGGCATCCTTGGCAGCAGTGTTCATCTCTCATGGGGTAGGCATGTCTTCTTTAAGAGCCTTTTTTTTGGCAGCATGGGCAGAAAAGGGAGAAATGGCGTGGGAGAAAGAACAGGACAAAGGAAGTTCAATAAATTCAACGGAACTTTGTCTTTTGGTGATATGTGAGGTACTCTTTGTACGAACGTGTTGGGGAAACGGGTAGGATGCCACGGGCCTGTCACTCCTTGTGTGGAGGTTCTCAAGGGAATAGATACTGGGATTCACAAATACTTGGAGAATGAATGAACAGACCAGCCAATGAATGGTCTTCACTGGAGAAGTCATGCTTTTATTTTTAAACACTCTAAGTGGTTGATCTCACTTGGACTGAATATTAAAAATTTATCAATTTATCACAAATTGCAAGAAATACAGTCTTTGAAATTTAGAAATTAGGAATTATTAGAGAATTTTTAAAAAATATTTTAAAATCCTTCTGGTGGTGTATGATTATTTTTTATGTTTTTAACCTCCACCACTGGCCATGATCACTAACATCATCATCTCCGAATGCGTATTTTCTAGTAATTAGCAAACAAAAGACTCAGAGATGAACAGTCTCAGTTCAGTGGGCCTGGGTAAAAAGTTCAGGGCAAACAGGACACGCACCTGCTAGGAACCCAGGGTCAATATTGTTTGATTTAAGCAGGAAGGATCTTAGGGGGAAAGTGGGCCAACATCTATGTCTAATTTTTGACTTGGATTCGCTGATGACTTGATATCTAAGTTAATTCTCATAAGACAGACAAGTAAATGGATGAAGCAGTCAGCTCCTCCCATCCCTCCTCAGTTTGGCAATTCAAGAAAATTTCCCCAATAAACAGCTACAATACCTTGCTGATTCTGACACACACAGTGTGGAGGAATAAAATCCAGGCTTCCTTTTCCCACAAAAAGTACAATTAGAGCAACTCTTGAAAGTGCATTATTATCCTGAGAAAACTAGGAGGCTTTAGGCAATTTGGAGAGTTGTTTAGGACTATGACCCTAGAGAAGATATTCTTAATACAGCTGTATAAGAATATTGATAAAACAATGAGGTCTTTAATAGTGTTTCTTCCAAAACACTTTGAGTTTGTATAAAACAATAAATTAACTGACATACATACTAAAGTATTTGAACAAAATGCCCTCAAAAGAGGATGGGCATTTGATTAAACCAGGTACACTCTGCATCCTGCCAGGGAGGGATGGCTCAGGCACAATTGGCTACAAGATAAGCTTCTTGGTTCTTTATGTGAATTACCTCCTGCACAAATGACTAATCGAGGAACAGAGACAGTGTAACTCAGAAAGCGTGTTGATATACCTTGCAGACCCACATGTTTTGAAGCAATCACGGGCGAACTTTGACACAACCAAACAGGAAAGTCTTAGCAACTGATAAAGCTTATAAGAAAGAAGCTGGAAAACTACAAATGTGGTTTGTTTTAACGCGAGTGGTCATTGGTTTCCTGGCTTCAAACATTTTGAGGCTTTCTTCATTTTAAACAAATGGCAAAGCCACGTTGTGCAGGTGACAAAGCTGGGGGGCTCCTTCCCAGTACAAACAATGGATTTACCAAGAGGTCTACATCCGGAATCAGATTTTAATGAAAATAGTCTCACTTAAAAGCAAAGGCCCTCCAAGACATGCTTCCTGGGAAAGAAAGGTTAACATTTTAAGAGCATCAAGGAACTGACTGGCTCTGAGGCTTGGTGTAAATGCTAAAAGAGATTTAACCATGCCAGAATTTTTATTAGGATTTTGTTTTGCTATTAGTGCTCTGCTTATTAAATCCTTGATTTGAGTGTCTGCCCTAATCCTAATTTTCCCACAACTCCCACTATCTTTAGGGGGTGATTCTGTAGACCCCAAGGTTTTTCAGGACACATATGGTCTTCTAGCACAGACACCTATACTTCCACGTGAAATAGCCATTCATCGTCTCTTGAAGTGAATTCACCCAGCGCTGCCCACACTCAGGCTGTGGAATTTCCCTCACCAGGAGGTAGAGGATTATTTTTCTTCACAATAGGCCATCTGGTTGCCAGCACTGCAAGCTCAGAGCAGAGCCTAGCCTACCAGGGGCGGGGGCCACATCTTGCTAACCTGTCCAGAGTTGCAGAAGGGAGGGAGCAGCCTTGATGGTGACTGTCGTTCAGATGTTTTGGGAATCTCAAAAATTAATTCTCCCATTTCTTTTGGATTGTTTCCGGAGTATAGTAAACAGAAAAGAGTGGATAAATCTGTATACTAAGAGGATTCCACTGTTGGTGATTAAGGCTTATCTTGTAAGCACTGGATCTGAGCAGGCACTATGTGCTTTGGCCCCATCCAAGAACCCTCAAGATGAAAAATGCTGCATGGCTGATGTTCTACTCACTACGCCTCCTCTTCTCTGCTCCAAGAACGTAAGAACATAACGAAGGATGATGGCCAATTTTATTCTGACAAAAACCCTCTAGATAAATACAAAACTCGATTTATATCCAGTATATCATCACAGAAGTACATTACTTAGTATCCACTGTCCAAAGAACTTTAATTTTTGAAAGGTGACAAGAAAAGATTCTTGAAAGGCGACAAGAAAAGATTCTTGAAAGGCAATAACAACAAAAAAACTTCTCTTTTTAATTTCCATTAGATATGTTGAACTAAGCCAAAATGAGTATGAGCCTGAATCTATATTAGCAATATATGTATTTCTTGGGTGAGGTGGTGGTCCACTTCTATGATAAGGCTGTTGTTCGCTCCCAAAAATAACTCTAGGACGAGCATAAAAGGATTGGCTAGTTTTCCTCTTGATGCTTATTCTGCCCCCCCCCACCCCGTTAAGTTTTTAATCCTTTACAGAGTTAACAGAATCTCCATCAACATAGCCTCAAACTCTAGGCCAGTTATAGAGAATTAGCATAAAATCATTCATTCTTTATGAATAATATCAAAGTTGTTTTTTGATTTTCTTTTCCTACTGCGTTTTGGAGCCATGTCCAAATCTCCAATGGAAGTAATTTACATTACGATGGAAATACTGAGGCTGTAAGTTAAAAGGATAATATAGGAATGGTTATTGAATCAGCACATTAGCTGTTAGCCTTTCTATTTGCTTATCATACAATGGGAGCTGCTGTTTACTTTTTGTTCTGCAAAGGACAGGCCCACTTTCTGTCTCCAAACAGTTAAAGGAATTAGATGAGAAATTATTCCAAATGAACTGTACACAGTTTGATTAGCCTAGCTGCAGAATATAGTTTCTGAAAAAAAGAGTCATCAACACGCGAGGTCAAATGCATTCTTATTGAAAAATAAATTGAAGCCCCAAATGCTGCATATAGTAGCATATTCGTGTGTGTGTGTGTGTGTGTGTGTATTTCTGGTTAGCAATGAAGTATTTTAATTGGCTGCACATTTAGGATGGGTTAAAGTTGTCCCACTGACCATCACAACATGGTAAAGACGCTCTGTTTAAAAGGGTCACAAATGACATATAAAAGAGAACATATCTCTATTATATAGATCACAATATTACTTGTTATGATCTTTACACCTTAAAAGGTTCCTTCTCCTATATATTGTCACTTCATCCTCACCACAGATCTGCTGGGCAGGTGGGACAACATATGCTCAGATATAATTTTTACACCAAAAATGGATCTAATGAAAGCATCTATTTTCTAATCAAGATGAGGAACATTGATAATGCGCAATGAATATATCTATATATACACATATATGTAGTAATGAAAAAGAGCCTAAAAAAAAATAGATACATATACAGGTATAACTGAATCACTTCGCTGTACACCTAAGAGTTTGTATATCAACGATACTCCAATAGAAAAGTATCTGAAAATCATAAACATAAGTCAGATATGCCTTCTGTTACTACATACTAGAATAAAAGTAGCCCAGTGTTAGAAATGAAAAAAAATCATGTACAAGGGCAACAATCCCAGATTTCAAGGGAACTGAGTACGTTTCTAAACTCTAGGGTAGTCTAGCACCAAATGTTTAACTTCCTTCCATGTTGTACATCAACTGTCACAGTGTGTGTGGTGTGAGTGTGTGTATGGTGAGTGTGAGGGTGTGTGTGTGTGTGTGTGTGTGTACAGCAACCTGGAGATTCCTGTTTGCAAAACAGGCCAAGAAAAATATTTTGAAACAAAGTGGAATATCAAAGTGCTGTCCACATGCTTCTGCATTTTTATCCACAGGACCACAAGCAGGTTTTCAAACTGATGCTTCCGAGTGCCATGAGGAATACAAACATGCTTTGAGCCAATCTGTAGCCATTTCATTCCACTTTCAAAGTATGATTCTATAATCCTTGTCTCGAATGTAATAGTAGCTATGCTGTGTACTGGTGTATTATTCATGTTTTATTGAATTTTCATAAGGAATAAAATCTTAAGAACAGAAAGGCAGATAATGTGAGGAGATAAAACACTCCCATAGACAGCAAAGATGCCCACAGGCCTTGATCTCCGAGGACCACCTGACCACAGGAAATATTTCCATGCCCTGTCTTTAGATGGTAGGTGGACAAAGAAGGCAAGATAAACTAATAAACTAGAAGCAGGTAGCATTTGATAGCACAAATGATTGACACAATGGGTTGCTAAGCATCATGGATGCTTGTCTGAGTCCTTTACTTATTAAAAAATAAACGAGTCAGTAGAAGTTAGCAAGACAATAAAACAACAGACGTGCAAGCCCGAATTTAAGACCAAAGTCTTCTTTTTCCCTTGTCTTTCCCCTTGCCTGACTCCAAGCACACCTTTCCAGCTCATTACTGCAAATCATTTGAATTCCAGCACACAATGTCACCTGCTCTGTAATCTGATTACTTTATGGAGGAATTAGTATGTATATTTAATGTAGAAGGGTTTTAATCTTGATGAAAATAATCCTAAGGAACTGTGATAGGGCCGCTCATATGTCTGGCAGATATGCCAGTAACATGCTAATAAATGACAGCTGATTTATGTATCTGGATTCTTTTATTTATAAAAATAGCAAGTGGACTGATTTTTGATATTAATAATACAAGTGAATCCACTTTGATTAGACTTCTGTGGAGAGCTGTGCATATCCGGCATTACAATTAAATCTTGTGATGTGGAATGGGAATGACATGCTAATGAAGCAAGCCAGTGAGCCTGAACCAAGAGTGTCCAACATCATTATGGGATATCTTAGATGAAGAGTAATTATAAGAGGAACACTGAAATGTCATTAAAAATCTTCACTAAGAGATTTAACCTCCTATTTTGTACTAATGCTGGAAATTTTTTTTTAAGCAACATAACTGAACACAAAGTTCCCTTTCAGAATTTATAAGAAAAGGTTTTTAAATAGGTCTGGATTTAAGAAAAGATACAATCGAGTGTCCTAATTTAATTTGGGACATCAAAATTCAATGGTGGTGTGTAATTGAAATCTCTTTTTAATAATTTCAGATGAATTAGCAATTAGGGCTTGATCCGATTTCCATGAAATTTATTAAAATTGAGGGTTGAAGCCCTTGAAAATTTTTATTCTTTTCACTCCATTAGCACAATACATCTACTTTAAATGACTCTGTCAGTTAGGATAGTACTTTCCTTGTTTATTTATGAGAATTTGTTTCAAGGAAGTTCAAAAGAGGTAATGTGATGCATATTCATAAACTATAGCTTATAATATATGATTTAAGAAAGCTCTCAAAGCGTAGATTCCCTCCCTTTTTGGGGAAAAAAAAATGCACTATCCTCACCTTCAGAACCGTATCTGCTTCTGAGCGACTCTCACTCAGGCTCTCCCTGTGTGTGACCTCACCACATCCCTGGCCTCCGTGGGAGGAAGACTTGTCACAGGCCACAACCGGGCACCACTGGTACAGGACGTGAGGAGAGAGAAAACGGTGCCCACTCTCAACAACAGAAAACGTGGACTTGGAACACTGACTCCAACTTCATAAATCCAGGAGCCTGAGTATAAGAAAATGCGACTGAAATCATAGTACCTATCACACTGCCTCGATGCCCAGCAGGAAGAACACAGTGCTTCTCAGCGGCAAACAAATAAATTACGCACACGCTGAAAGACCAAAAGAAATATGCCAAGCACTTGCTCCCCTTCTCCAGCTCTTTGTGAGAAACTGCAATTATGCTTAACAAAAAAACACCATAGAACTAGTTGGCATCACTCTGAGACATAAATGTGTTTCTGTTCCAAATATGTAGCATTTGCAGAAAGTTTGTATGTATTACGTGCAATCTGTTCAGTGTATCGTTCTGGGAAAACCAGGTCGTGGCTGGGTAATTATGAGGAGGGTAAACAGTATTTTCTGACTGTGAGCTTCCACTTCTAAAGTTGTAGGCAGAAAACTCTTATTATTTACCTTTTGGAGAAAACATTACCAACACAACCCTTGCCTGTTTGCCTTCATCAAATTTCATTTTTACAATCGCAATCTCCTCATTGTTGAACTACATGGACACCCTGAAGAAACCCACGTGGAAAACGGATGTTTCTTAGAGACAGTGAGTGATAAAGGATACCTTAGCTCATGACGGTGCTATAAAGGAAATAACACTGGCTCTCTAGGCCCCTTATTAGAAAACCCTGTGATTTCCTACTTAGTTAAACTGTATTCATCAAGCCTTTACTCTTTATCTACACAGTTTCATGTAGGAGATGGACACACAGCAATACTTTCTGACAATATTTTAAGGGCCAGGAGAGAGATGCCCCTGGTGCCATGGGAGCATCAGGAGTAGACTATTTGAATAATGAGGTATTTTGGAGGATGAAATACTGAGCAAGGGATGGCCAGATGGGTGGTGACAGAGCAAGCTGAAAAGGGCACTGCAGGCAGAGGAAAAATTACGATCAGAGATTCACAGCCTGAATCTGAATGGTGTGTGTTGGGTGAGACATTGGGGACAGCGACTGGCAGGGGTGAGAAGTACCTGCAAGTGCTCTGTGGCCTTAATGTCACACAGGACAAGGTGGGAATGGCAACAGAGGAAGCAAGAAGTAGCTACAAGGGTCAGGTCCTGGAGGGCCCTCTATGTCATGCTCAGCAAATTAGGTCTTATTCTGGAAGCGATGAGCAGCCGCCGAAGGGTTTTAAGCCCCAGAAGAGTGTGGTTAGATGTGCATTTGTGGTCCCTCACTCACTTTGCTGCCGCACCTTTGCTTGAACAGTTATGCCTCTCAAACTCCCTCAGATTCAGCAGATTCGGTTTCAGGTATTTTTACGGCTCTAATGGAAATGCAGCACTGTTTCTACCAAGAATACTGGGACAGCATTTGGAGGATTCTGAGTTACCACAGGTTCTCATGATGGCAGTTCCGTTCATCTTGCAACTCTGCTCAAGCCTCTTTAATATACTTTTCATTCACAACTGTGTTAAGCTTTTTATGTGTTTTTATGTGAAAGCAAGACAAACCAGAGCTAGGCCAAATTTCAGGAGAATGAATTTGGACGCAGCCGAAGCCCTGCCACTGAAGCCAGTTCTACAGGTGAACTTTTGCTTCGTGCCTTTCAGGTACACAAACATTTTTGCCCCAAAACCACTCCAGGAGGAAGGCACACCAAGGCTCTGCAGGGAGATGGCTACACACCTGCAGAGCAGAGCTGCTATCCTTCTACTTGGCCATCCTCTGAGCTTAGCAGGATTGCTTCTGAGTGTCGACCAGTTTGAGAATTTGAACAGGGAGGCAGAGACGAGTGAACAGAAAACGAAACAAAACAAATAAAAGGAGGAAAATGAAGAAGTCAACACTGAGAAAAACAGAAGTCAGTCCAAAATAGTTTAAAGGAAAGAGTAAACTCTGCAACCATCAGCTGTCTTGTCAATAATCTTCAAAAGGCCATTTTTGAGAGCACTAAATACCCAGGCTTTTTAATAGGAAATATTTTCTACCTTCCTCCAATTTTATTCATTTATGTTTAACAAGCTAAGTACAAAGAAATGTATTGCACTTAATGTGGAAAGGAAACAGGGCCTAGAGTGGCCTGTTGGGTGTAATTCGAAACTTTTCTGTCCTTGGAGGGCTTTATTCAGTTCTGCTTTAATTTCCCCCCCTGACCCACTTGTCTGGAGGGCCCAAGGTACTTTGGTGGGGAGAGAAGTGGAATGGAAAGATGTGACAGCATTATCCAACTACTAAAAATCAAGAACAGAAGGATGAGGAAGGGGAGACCCTCACGAGTGACACAAGAGCCTAAGTAATCTGAAGCATTAGGTGGATGGAAAAGATGCCCCACCAACAGCGCCAGGTGAGGCAGCCATCTCCTCCCCACCCCTTCCTGCCTCACTGCCTTCCCCCACCTCAATGAACTTCGGACGCCTGCTGAGCAATCATATTGATTTTCTTGAGGATTTGGACTAAGGAATTGTAGTCAGAGGCTATCTGATCTGGGAACTATAAGATCCAAGAGAGAACATTTAAGTTCAAGGTATATTTGGAAGGATATAAACAACTGACATTCAGATACGTAAGGGGAAAAAAATCAAGTGTAATATATGTGAATTTATAGGAGAAAAGCATATTTTCAAAACTAATTATTCCTTCTTTTTCATGGTAAAATGCCATTTCCTACTCATTTAGTAAGTATAAAATATGAATTTATAATTTCAGCAATAATCATTTTGCCAGTAATGAGAGCAATTAACATTTCACACCAAACTAATAATATTAGTAAAAAATAAAGGGGATATGATCCATTTAGATTCAACATAAATTCACCCATATGGAAAGAGGCCAAGTAGGAATAGCATATACATAGTATCCAACCCTTTTTTTTTTTTTGCTGCCTTTGGTTAAAAAAAAGTTCTAAACTGACTTCCTCCTATGTGAATGAAAATTACATTTGTATTCTAAGAAAATGACATCAAACCAAAGCAGCATTAACTCCTTAGATACTAACTAGCAGGAAAAATCAATTAACCACATTTTTCCAACACTGATGGGATACTGCCAAATGGTATCCACAAAAAAAATTATTTTTTAAAGTCTTTCCCTCATAAACATGTACTGAGTACCCACTACGTGTCAAAGACAATTTAGAAACTAGAGAGGAGGATGAACACATAAAAGTAACTAGTGTCACAAAATGTGCTATATATTCACTATTCAGTGTCCTCTTCCTGGGCACACAGGAAGACGACACGTCTCAGGCTCCCTTAGTTACGTGTGGCCTTGTGAGTGACTTTTGGCCAATAAAGTATGGGCATAAGTGATAAAAGCAGCTTCCAGTTTGGGTCCTCACAGACATCCCTCATCACCCTTCCGGTCTCACTCTTCTCCCTTGGGGGCTACAGAGAATAGAGCTGCAAGATGGAGGAGGCTCACTCCACCTCCATCAGTTTGGGAGGCAAAAAAAAAAAAAAAAGAAAAGAAAGAAAAACTTGTGTTAAACTACTGAGATTTGGGGTTTTATTCACTACCATTGAATAGCCTTTCCTAACCTTATAATCTGGAGAACAAAATCATAACAAGAAAAACTTGTAAGATAACGTCGGAATGTGGAGAAATAGTACTCTACATGGGCAGAAAAACAAAAAGAGTACAAATTGCAGGCTCAGACGGGGCTGGCATTAAACAGGAGGTGGTAGTGGACACTGCTCTTGAATTAGGGTAGGAGTTTGCAAGGTGGAGCAAAACAAAATGAAAGAATGAAGGAAATGATCTATTGTTGCCAAAAAGCCCTTCATCATCAAAGAATGACGGCGTTTTCTCAATCAAAGGCAACCAAGACAGGCAAGGAAATAAAAAGCAATTTTAAGAGTGAAGTTCAACATTGTGCTAAAGCAATACTAGATTACCATTTAGCTTAATTAACTAGAAAACTGATTTCAGACCAGATAAAGCATTTACTGTGTAATCTGATGGCACTTTTATGATAAATGAGTTCATGGGGGAAAAAAAAGCATTAAGCAGGTTATTCAGAAATGTCAAAACTCTTTCCAAAATAGAATGTATTGATTCATAAAGGATTCTTAGCCCCAACAGCACCCAATATATAACACGTGCTATCTTCAGACGCAAGCTGCTTCCTGCTAGCTAGGTAGACTTCAAGGTTAATGTAGTGATACCACAATCCACAGCAGCCAGGGAGCCATTTATACTGAATATCTTTATGTGGATGTACAAACTGTCCCTCAAGACGAAACAAAAACTAGCAGCAGAAAATCCGAACTCTTTTCAGTCTTTAGAAAGTTTTCCAGGATGGATGTTTGAATTATAATAGAAAGAACAACCTGTGAATTGGGGGAAATGAAGAAAACTGTGTTAGGAACAAATGAGTAAGTTGTCAAGGGTCTGATCACTGGAGGACAGATGATAACCATCCTCAAAGTGCACCATATGAGGGTTCTGCGTTAAAGGAAGATAAGAATTGGAATGAAAAGATTCAGAGCGCTGAGAGATCTTTGAGGAGACTGATCTGTGGATATGACATTACAGCTCTATAAATTCAAGGTGGAAATGAACGGTGGTTCTGCAGGTTTGAGGTATAAATCATTTCTAAGGTGGACTTGTAGGAATGCAGTTAGTTCTGAGCAGGGAAGATGAAGGCAGTGGCTTTTTCCTGAAGGTAGTGGACCAGGCAGAAGTGTTATTCCTAGTAGAGATTTTAAAAAGCACTAAGTAGAGCTCAAAGTTAAATTTGTGGTTTTGACTTTGAATACAGGATTTTCAACATAATGACCAACCTGTGCACTTATGGATACTCCTACTCACAGAGGAGGGTGTCACATAGTTTCAAGAAAAAAATGATGATAAGGACTAGCCCAGGAAGAGTTTTTCTCCTGAAAAATAGCAATGTAGCCCCAGCAACTGAGGGCATATGAAATAAAAAGTTAGCAACATGATTAGAATGGTGTGTTTGATGGGCTGACTTTCATGGACCTCTATTTTACAATGATCTTTAATTTTTTTTTCTCTTCCCATCACTATCACCTTATTCACTGTTAGATTTCTGTTAATATTGTTGCTGATTTCCTTTAGGCTTCTTGAATACCACACATACACAATCCACCTGCAATATGGAAACTAGGAATGAAGGTAACATGAAGGCTGATGATATTTACCAGCTTGGTGACGAAATGTAAAGTTCAAATAAAAATGCATTCACCATTTTTTTTCTAAGCATACACAGATTCTCAGGTTTACTTGAGCAGTCTGTCTTGATCCTGCACAGGTACAGGTTTTGAGATACAGAAATACTCCTGCTAATGATACTGCTCCTTTGTAAGTTCTTAATATTTGCCCTTTATTACCTGCATCATAGCAGAATTCCGTAAAAACCTACAAATGACCTTAGAAAAAATGTGCTTTAAAATAGCCCTTATTATAGGTAGCAATGTGACTATCTTTGTATTATTAATTCGGGACCATAACTGAGAAGCCCATTTTTTTCCTATATCGTTCTCTAGCTCACTAAATTTAACACAAATGTACAAAGACCCTTGTGAAAATACACGCTGGGGGCTGGTTCAAATGACCGTGCTGTTTCAGAATCATCTTACTCTGGTTGCATATTTTGTAGAGGCATTTCCTCACCGACTGTCCCAACCTCACTTCCCCTTGGACATTAACACCCTTCCCACGAGGGTCAAGAACTCAATCCACTCAGTTTTGGGACAGGCTTCTAAGTCCTCAGGCCATTAATGAAGGGCGTATCAATAGCTAAGAGGGGCCTGCTAACACCTGCGAAGAGAGGCACAGGGCATGGGAAGACGTCCTGCTGCGCAAGGACGGCGGTGGCCATGATCCACTGAAGGCCTCTGCTCAACAGCAGTGAGGAGGTCTATTTATGTAGTTTGGCTCCAAGGGCAAGGATGTCCACAGGTCTGTTTCAGGTTCTCTGTGATGTTTGATGTCTTCTTCTTTATTCTGGAAGAAAGTCAAAATGCCACATCCCTGGAAGCCTTGCCTTTTGATTTGCAAGAGTAAAGTTTAGGAGTCAAAAGGAATCTAAACCCTGTATCCCTGCTCTAACAACTCTAGAATTTTCTGGCTAAGGAAGGTTATGGGAGGCGGAGAGGTACATTTGGATGGATATTTTCAAATTTTATCTCACTACGTCTTTATGAAAAGATGCAAAGTATGGCTAGCCACTTCCCTTGGGGTAACAGCATCTATTTGGTGCCTTCTGAATCCCAGGTGTTCTGAACAACTATGTCCTTTGGTTGAATGCTATTTATTTGAGTAGGACAATTTCTAATGATTAGAAAGCATACTCCATCAGGACCAGGACTATGATTGTAAACCCCTCACATTTACACTCCAAATACTATGCATAGAAGGCAAAGTGGCGTTTCCTTTCTCCTACATCAATGATTCACCAACTCTGCTGTGCATCAGAATCATCTGAGAAACTTTAGTTAACACAAAGTGTCTGTGGGTGGAATGGTACAAGTGTAAAAGACCCATGGTAGAGTCCAGTGCAGAGCAATGGTCTCGTAGTTAGTGGAGTCAGGAGGATGAGCCTTCTGATAAAGGAACTTGTGGTGGAAAAGTCTAGAGTGACTGACTGGGACTGAAATGGGCAGAGGAAGAATGCGATGAAGAGACAGGGCTTCAGTGACAAGTGGTCCTGACGAGCAGAGATTGGGGGTGGGAGAGATATCCATCGATAGTATTAATTCATGAGAGAAAACACTCCTCTTTTCCTCCAGTTGTCAACACATGATTGATCATCAATATTAAAAACAGTGTCATTGATTGAATTGTGTGCCCCCAAATTCCTGCGTTGGAAGCCCTAGATCCCAGTACCTCAGGATGTGACTGTATTTGTAAGCAGGGCCTTAAAGAGGTAATTAAGTTTAAATTAGGCCTCAGGGTGTCTCCTTATCTGATTTCCCTGATATTCTTATAAGAGGATTGTGAATGCACAGAGACACTAGTAGTGTGCGGGCACAGAGGGACAACCCTGTGAAGACACAACAAGAATGCAGGTGTCTGCAAGCCAAAGAGAGAGGTTTCAGAGGAAACCAACCCTGCCAGCGCTTTGACCTGGAACCTCTAGCCTCCAGAACTGTGTGAAAACAAATTTCTCTTGTTAAAGCCCCCAAGTCTATGTCTTTTGTATGAGAGCCCTAAAAAACTAACACGGACAATTTAAAAGTAATGAAATGATAAACATTTGAAATGCTAAGTATAGACTTTATTGAATTGCCAATGCAACTTGTCTTGACCTAAATAATCTTCCTAAAGCTTTTCAGGTCATAACAGCCAAAACACTCTTTTGTGGAATAAGCACAAGCCATTGCTCAACTTCATTATTTGTTGCCTACTCCTTACTCAGTAAACTGTACCCAACTTTCAAGTTCCACTGAAGTCCTTCTCCTACAGGAAGTCTTCCTGAATCACCCAAATGCTCAGTGAACCTTCCTGTACCTGAACCCACAGGACTAGTCATCTATGTCATCAAATTGGCTCCCAATCATAAACTGACCTTTGACATTTCAAATATTGTTGCCACATTCCAATTTCACTTTCTATATATTTTAATCTTGCTTCTGTCACCAAACTATAAACTTCTTTGGCACAGGGACCACAACTATTAATTTTCTGTGTCTCCTATAATCTCTGACAAAGTTCTTCCAGAAATATTGATTGATAAGTCATTAAAGGGTTTCTACAGACACTATCATATGTTGTACCTGAGTTTAATTAAATCTCAAAAGATCAAAGACAGGATTGAAAGATATTCTTTCCATAATGACTGTGTCACAATCAGCTAGCAGCATTTTAACATTGATGAGCCGTCACAAGTGATTCTGAGACCTGTAAATGGTTATTTTCTAATTTCAAGTGAGTTTAAAAAGATGATGGAGAAAGAAAATAACTTCAAGGTTATGGTTAATGATCCTTTTTTACCTGGACACACTCTAGTGGGCAGAAAGCAAGCATCTCCTACAAACAATATGGTAACTGGTGCTAATGACGAGATTTAAAACTTCAAAATCTGCTTAATTAGACCCTATTCTAGTACTACTTGATAAAGTTGTGTTGGAGAAACACTGTCATTGCACATTTTCAGATGACATAATTCGTCACAGCTCAGCGAGTCATAACATTAGCTAAAAAAAAAAACCCCTAGGATTAAGTCACCATATTTTGTTGAACAATAAGGTAGAACTGAATTATTCTTATCCTGATTTTAAATGATTTTCCCACACATCTCTGTTTTTGTGGTGTGATTAAACATAGGATGATGGCCAAGACAAAATAAGGTAATTTTTCAGGGATCAGAGAAGATGAGATAGAAGATAATGAGTCAAATTTTGAAGATCTGCCTATAGAATATTCTTTAGATGCTTTTTTAAAGAGAGGGGTATCATATGTGAACAGTGTCAAGAACTGGCCCTCGATTTAAAAATTAGCAGAAGTTGTCTTCCATGCAACATATGAGCTACTGTTCACCCTGTGTAGTTTCCTTTTAAGTTTGCCTTAATAACAAAGTTTTGGGGAAGGAAAGAAGGGACTGAAAGAGTGTCAGTCTTGACCAAGTTTTACCTTTTTGTTCTCTGTAGCAGTTAGCTATTGCTGCGTAACAATAAAAGAAGCAAAAACACAAATCTCTCTCAGTCTTATACAGCAATAAATATTTATTCACATCCAGACCAGCTAAAGGACAATGGATCTAGACAGGCTGACCTGGACTGAATGGCTTTGCCCCTAGCTGGATTGCCCATGCATCTCTCTTTCCCTTGGGTGGCCCACTGTGTCCTCATGGCAATGGCAAGGAGGACAAACCTGGTCACATCTGTGTTTCTCACACCTCTGCTTATGTCACATCTGCTAACATCCTTGACAGAGCAAGTCAGGTGGCTGCACCCCAAATCTATGGCCAGGGACTTCAGCTGTAGTGGGAGGGGCTTCAAAGTTAACATGCAAAGGGAGTAGATTTGGGAGAGATAACGAACTGAGGAATTAGTCCAATCTACCACACTTTTACTGTCTTCATTAATCCATCTATTAAAAATTTGCTGATATTGTGAACATCTGTCATAGTCAAAGGTGACTTCCCCTTTTATTTGCCCATCATTTTGTAAACAGCTTTCCTATATCACCAGGGAAATGTCCACGATGTGAGTGAGCCCTACCTCCCTAGTGTACAGATGAGTATTCAAATCCCCATTGGATGAACAGATAAAGAAGGTACTGCCTGTGCCACGAGCCCCCATCTCGCTAGCCCTGGGGGGCAGAGAAGACGTGGGTGGTGGCAGCCAAGAAGCAGTGGTTGCCATGGTGAAGTACTCATGGAGAAGCTGCACTGGGACTGTGGCAGTAGCAGTAGTAAATGCAATAAAGATAAATTCCTGGCATTCTTTTTTTTTTTCTTATTTCACATTTTTTTTCACTTCTTTATAAAACAGTCATCTCCTCACTACCAACTCCCGCCCCTAGAGAGGGGGAGGGGAGTGGTGGAGGTTGGGCACCTCTAAAGAAAAGGGGATGGGGGATTTATTTATTTTTTATTATGGGAGGAACATGCAACATGAGATCTACCCTTTTAACAAATATTTAAGTGCACACTACGGCACTGGTAGCCACTGGCACTGCTGTACGACAGTCTCAAGAACGCATTCATTTTTCATAAAGGAAGCTTCATACCCACTGAACAACTCCCTATTCCCCCTTCCCCCGGCCCTGGTACCACCGCTCTACTCTGTCTCTATAAGTTTGACTATTTTAGATTCCTCGTGTAAAAGGAATCATGCAGTATTTGTCCTTTTGTGAGGGGCCTATTTCACTTAGCATAATGCCCTTCAGGTAGACCAATGTGGTTGCATATGGCAGGATTTCCTTCTTTTTAGGCTGAATGTTATTCCATTCTAAGTATATGCCACATTTTATTTATCCATTCATCTGTTAGTGGACATTTACGTTGTCTCCACATCTTGGCTGTTTGAATGATACTGCAATGAACATGGGAGTTCATATAGCTCCTCGAGATTTTAATTTCAATTCTTTTGGATATATAATCAAAAGTGGTATTCCTGGATCACATGATGATTCTACTTGTAATTTTTTGAGGAACTGCCATCCTACTTCCCACAGCAGCTGCACTGTTTTACTTTCCCACCAGTAGTATACAAGGGTTCCAATTTCTCTACATCCTGCCACTTGTTATCTTTTGTTGTATATTTCTGTATAACAGCTATCCTAACTGGTGTGAGGTGATATCTCATTGTGGTTTGATCTGCATTTCCCTGATGATTAGTGAGGCTGAGCATCTTTTCATATACCTGCTGGCCATCTGTATGTCTTCTTTGGAGAAATATCTATTCAACTCCTTTGCCTGTTTTTTATTGGGTTATTTGGGGTTTTGCTACTGAGTTGTAGAAATTCCTCATATTTTTTGGATATTAATCCCTTATCAGATATATGGTTCAGTCTCTTCAAAAAATGGTATTGGGAAAACTGGATATCTATGAGCAGAAGAAGGAAATTGGATGCTTATCTTATACTGTACACAAAAATCAACTCAAAGTGGATGAAAGATTTAAACCTAAGACTCTGAACAGTAAAACTCCTCACAGAAGACACAGGGGGAAAGCTTCCTGATATTGGGCTTGGTAATGATTTCTTGGATCTAACACTAAAAGCACAAGCAACAAAAGCATATAAGATACCTGGCTCTCACCATTTGGCCTTAGTGGTAGTAACTTCCTCACCAGGCCAATTCTGCGTTAGGAACTTGGGGATGTTTCTCTTGCCTTTTCAAAGTTTCCATGAGCTCTCTAGAATTCTTTCTGTTTGAAATAGAGTGGATTCTGTGAACACTGACTGTTACTCTGAGCAGCTACTTCATGGAGAGCAATTAACTAGACTTTGCGGAGGTATCAGGATTCTTTGGGTGCAAGCAGCACGGATCTGAATTTACTCGAAGGCTCTGGGGTAGCTGACAGAGTGATGGAATGTCAGCTAAAGCACTAGGCCTGCAAAGGAAAGGATTTAGGGAATTTCTTAGTGTTAAAAACTCAGGGCACCAACACTTGGATAATTACCTCTAAACTTATTTTTCTATACTTAAATCATTCTGCTGAAAACTCGGTTTTGGCATATAGAATGCAACTAGCTTAGCTTTGATCTCATGTCCATTCCTTGAATAGAGGAGGGAAAGAAACCTTTATTGATATCTGCCCCAAGATTTCACCAAGATGGGATACTGGTGATTCCTCAAAAAGAAACAGGGATGCTTTATTGAAAGAAGAGGAAATGACCGCTATGTGGCTAAAAACAAAATCAAAACAACAGCAACAAGCAAACAAACTGAAAAAGCCTCAAAGCAAAACAAAACTGAAAGCAGGAATAACAAACCAAAACTACTACAGATCAAGGATAAGACTTTGTATTTGTTTTTGGAAAGCTTCGATTTTAGTAGAAAAGATTATACACTCAATCTTCGTTTATTATTCAATAATAAAAACACCAGTCATTAGATTCAGAGTCCACCCTAAATCAGTTATGACCTCAACTAACTCATCTGATTATATCTGTAAAGGTCCTGTTTCCCCGTAAGGTCACAGTCAGGTTCTGGGTACACATGAATTCTGAGAGGACACTACTCAAGTTACTACAATAACCTCAGACTTTAGAATAAGTTTAGACTTTCACCTCAGGTGAAGATCAGCCCTCCTTCCCCACATCTTTTTCTCATACAGATGCAATATAAATGTATGATTTTAAGGTGATCTAAAATTATCTTGCAATATGGATATGCATGGGATAATAAGAAAGTGTAGTATGACACTGGCATATCTTAATTCAGATATGAGAGAAGTATCTACTTTAGACATCTTTTCTCACACCCAGTTCTTTGCTGTGCCTGCACTCTGAATATACGTATCTGAAAACTTCTTTCTTTGTGGACACTGCATGGTTAAATAAAGAATATATTCTCTGTATTAGCTTATCAGTGACATTACTTTTCAGACTACATAGAAATTAAGTAAGCCTCGGGAGTGATTCTTCGTAGGCTCAGAAATTCTACCAAGCTTAGACAAATTAAGCTGTTTTCCACTCATTTATGTAAAGTGTAATTAACAAATTAATACATATGAAGATAAGATAATAGAAAGCACCAAGCAATAATGTAGTTTTGTTGTGTTTTTGAAAATTACTGAAAGTAATGGCAAAGCTAATCTGCTATAAATTTCTTTTAATTAAATAGTGTTTGGAATAACAATTTTTTTCTCAGTTCAATCTGTCTCATACCATTCTTACAAGTTTTTCACTTTTACATACTCAAGAGTTTCCTAATACTGCTTCGATTTTCTGTATTGAATCATATTTATTCATTATAGAGTAATTGGACTATGGAGACAGAATAATGTTTTTGTAGGACCTGTTGCTTTAAAACCAAAGCTATTTTCAAATGCTATATTTTTCATTTAAAATGTTAAACATTTCCATTGTATTAACCAGTCAGATACGTTTAGGGTGGTGAAAACTCATTGTTATAAGGCAAATCATAAAATGCCAGCAAACCTAGGCCACATACTTTAGGACAGTGTTTATATGGAGAAGTATAAACATATGTATTAATTTAGTATAATTTGTGTTAATACACATTAAGACTACAGCATAAATATGAATACAATAATTAATCTATAGATAATAAAATGCTTTCTTAATTGTTTATTCAAATGTATCAAAAGACATGTGACAAAATAAGTCTTAGTGCACATTGTACATGTCACTTCCTGGGAGACTATGAGAACTTGAAAACCAAGACCTCTCAGGTGACACAACTTGTGAACTCCAATATTTAACAATTGCCATGTATTTAGCCACAGATGTACACTGTCTTCTTCTGTCTTACCCTGAGGCTCAGTGAGCCTTGGCCCTGTCAGGGGCGGGGTGGTGGGGGGGAGTGGTGTCTTAGCCAGATTAAATTGGACCTTCCATAAACAACTTTGGCTGGTCTCAGGTCTCCTGAGACTTCCAGGTCTGTCCCAGGATTGATCCAGCTCCCCCAGGGGCACTCCTCCTTCGGGGTTGACACCCGGGACCAGGGTAGCCTGCCTGCAACCACTCTGCAGGAGAGCGGCCCCCCCTCCAGCGGGCTGTCCTGCACCGTTTCCATCACACCTTGCTCCTGGAGCTGTGAACTCCATGGCCCACGGCATCTTGCAGAACAGTCGCTTCAAACCCTACACACTGTCTTAAATACCAGAGATTTTTTTCCCCCCCGTACAGATAACTAAATCATCCTTCCTGGATAATAGCGGTTAGAGACTGAGATGGTAAGGTGACCATGCATAGAGTTAAATGGGCACCTGGAACATTAGCGAGAACATTTCTGATTAAATATATCTACCATGAAATGCCTCTGACTTTGACCTGCACCAATAAATCCTTGTTTCTTTATAGGAAATGGAATCCCTGCACAGGTTGCCGGGTTTGTCCTCAACCACTCTGCTTCTTCCTCCGACTACAGAAGGGAATCTCTTTCTCTAGAAATGAGTCACAAAATTCCTCACTAACTTGATGGTTAACAGGCACAGAAACAAGGGGAAAAAGAGAAAGCTATTTGTGTTCAATCTTGATTGCTCCTTCACCATCTCAGTATGAATTACAAAGATCCTCAGGCTCTGATCCTGGAAGATTTACAATTCAAAGCAAAGGAAAATCATCTTCCCTTCCCTGTTCAAACGCACAAACAAAAAACAGTACTAAACTACTCTCCCAGTGTTTTAATAAACAAGTAATTAAACATAAACATCAAATATTTCATCTACCATTCCTTGGATTACCTTCTATGCCCTTGATTTTCTTTCATATTTTCCATCTCTTTCTCTGTCGCTTCCTCTCTTGTCTTCTACTCTGGGTGATTCGCTCAACTTTTTCTTTTTACCTTTTTCCTGATTTGTTTTTGCAATTTGTGTTTTAAATTTTCATCAACTCATTCTTATCCTCTGATCCTTTTTCTTAGCAGCCTGTTCTTGTTATATGGGTACTATATTTTCTTTAACCTCTATAAGATAGTAATTATGCTTTTTTTAAAAAATGCTATGTTTTCTTCCCTAAATTATACATTTTTCCAGTGTCTGTTGTTTTGACTTATTCCCGATCTTTCTCTTTTATGCTGCCAATTGTCCTCAAGTGATTGCTTATGCATGGTTTTGCCTTCATGCACCTGAATGAAGGAGCAGATGACCAATCTTACATCACCGTCACTAGGTTTCTGTATCTGACTTGTGCTCTTCTTTTAAACAGAGAAATGACTGCTAATTCTGGGTGTGTGGGGACCAACAGACTTCACCTGGGGTGCATGGATGCCTTCCCTGCTAGCCATTGCTAATACGAGGAAGGCCGTGACCCAAAATGGCAGCTCCCACACCAGCCTCCCTGGGAGACCACCTGATATCTTTAGAAAGCAGTAGCCTCCAAAAGGGGCCGATTTCACTTCAGAGAACACAGGTTGTTCTGCTGAGGTAACTGGAGAAAACAGGCACACCCTCCAAGTAGACAGTCTCACTGATTGCTAGTTTCCAGCAAAATGCCTCTTTTAATACCCAGTCTTCACAGAACATTTGTATCTCTCAATACAACCATTTTTGGCCAACATTTTACAGAAAAAAAAATATATTTAAGTCCTCCTAACTCAATACACTTTAAACCAAATGATGGAAATGTCTTGAGATACATCTGAATATAATGGGTTAAATCTTAGAATCACACGTAGAAGTTTTTAAAAAAGCTTTCAAGTGTTCACAAAGGTGTGTGTCCACTGTGAAGTTTAGAGCACACGTTACTGTTCTAAAAGCAGCTGTCTGTTAGTAACTACATTTTTTCAGATATTTCAGCCTTTTACATTTTAAGAATATTACCTATAGGTAGTTAACTATATTTTCGTCACATTTTAGGAAATTTATTGGGAGTTTGGAGTTGACACATTATAATTATTCTCAGTTAAACAAGGAGATTATGCTCATGATTAATATTTTCATGTGGAATGTCTAATTTTTCAGAAATGGATTCTAATGTTAATTGAAGGAGGCCTGTATTAGAATTTCTATTTGGAATTCTTTCTCATACTTTTTAAGAATTTCTATTTTATGTTTTCTACTGTAGATGATCTATCAGTAGAGCATACAAATAGGTCATTCAGAAAAATAAATAACAATATATCTGTGACCTAGACTGAGAAAGCGAATTTTCTAAAAGTTGTGTGATAGAAATGGGTGGCAGATTATTATGCCTGAGGGTATCTTTCTGATCCCAACCTGGAGCCAACGGCACTACGGTAGAAGCAGGCTGAGAGGTGAGTGTGGGTGATACAGGCCACTGCAGACACTCTGTAGTTAAGGTGTTAGTCCATTGTCACAGTTTCTGCCCCTTCTCCCAATCCTGCTCTAACCTGCCAACTTTGGGAAACTCTGCTGTGAAAAACTGCTTTTGCTCCCTCTGCCCCATCTCTATGGTTCTCTCCATTCTGACTTATCCCTCATCATAACTTTGACGAGATACTCAGTTTTCGACAGCTATTTCCATCCCACTCCCCTCCTTCGATCCTGAATTTTAGTGTGTTTATGAATTTATTATTCTCTGGGCTTCTTTAATGTCATTCTAGGTGGGGGACAGAGAAGAGATAGTCAGTTGTCTCAGTCCCCTCCTCGAGGCAGACATCCTTGACTCCGGAAAGTTCGGCGTGGACACAGCCTGTTTCAGAGACCATGAACCTGGAATGGCACCAGGAGTGCATCCAAAGGGCCAGAAAGGCTCCTCCCCACAGCACTCTCTTCCTAATTTGGAGGCATCATTAATATCAGAATTACGTTCACCAGAACTTTCCTTTAAGTTGAGGCAAAATTTCTACTCTGAGGATAGGCTGCTGAATTTACAAGTAGTAATTCTCTTATCCCAAATTTTTTTTTTTTAACAAAGTCAGCCCACTGCCAAGAGCAGTACGTTTGTGGAAATAGGGGTGATCTGTAAGTTCTAAGCACATCCAATTTAGGAGTATCCTTCAACCTAAAGATTTCACCCCAATACTTCAGGAATCATCACAAGGAACCAGAAAGAAAAAACAAGGATGCCAGTGGAGCAGGCAGATCTGAGTCGGTTGCAGTGAAAAATAATCAGGAATCATGCCATTTTTGCCTCCCTCATCAGGATCCCAGAAGAAAGAGATGGTGCCCATTTTTAAACTAAAATCTACAGCTCAAAACCTCTTCCTGTAGCTGAATTCCCACCTCAGTGTTTATTTGGGTAGACACAACCTGAATGACCTGATTCATCTGTGATTCATTTCATTTGAACAACTGCATAATCATACTACAAGAATAGAGCCTTGAGGGGTTAAAAGGCAAGTGGAGAATGTGGGAGAGTCACAGCTAATTTCAATGTAAGACGGGCAATTAAATCAAGAACGACTTGGTCAGCAGAACCGCATGGAAAGACAAGTGACTTGCAAATAGAATTTCAAGGTGGGGAAAGCTAAGGACAAAATCTCTCCTCCTGTAACTGCGTTCTAGATGATAATTTGACAAAGGCGCAAGGGTCCAAAACTTACGGAGGAGAAAATGTCTAAACTTTAGTGCAATGTCTAAATACAATAAGAGAATGCAATAAAATATTCCAGAATCCAAAAAAAATACATGTAGAGAATAAAAATCAGGGAAAATTATTCCAGTTCTGATCAGATACTAATGAGACCACAGTAGAAATACCACCCAGTTGATAGAACCTTGTTCAAGCAAAGGAAGCTCAAAGAAATGAGAGAGGAAAACTTTGAGCCACCACATGATTCAAATAACTGGGGGGATCTAGTCACATTAAAAATAAAGACCACAATTCTTTTTCATGGAGAACATCAAATGAAGGTATGGTAGAACCTGTCAAAGCAGAAAATACAGACTGTGGGATTAATGGACCATGTTTCAAACCATGCTTCTGGATTCATCACGACCCGAAAATATCACTTGGACACTGAAATAAATCTCTCTACATAAGATACAATGCCTACAGAATCAGGTTACACAGAGCACTGAAAATTGAAAGCAAGATATTCAAATGAGTGCTGGGGACTGTTTTTAGTTGCAAGGACAAAGCCAACAGTTGTAACAGGCTGTTCCTGTAAATCTTGGACACATAATATGAACGTGTGCTGAAAAAAAAATAGTTGACCACCACTGAAGGTCCATACTTGCTGATTAACAGGAAAAGAAAGTAAGTCTTGAAGGGTGATTTAGAGATGTTTGACATATGTTTTGTAACCTGATGAGCCCCAGATGTGATCAGACACAGGGTAAGCACCAGGCAGGGGTCAGAGTGAGCAGACTAATGGGAGAGGATCAGGGTATCCTGGGCAGACTACACTGGGACTGGTGGGTTAGGCTGTTCTACAATACAAAGCAATCAACAGAGATGTTAATTTAACAAGACCCTCCCTTCACAATGTCTACATGTATTAAGTCATCATGTTGTACATTTTCAATATCTTACAGTTTTATTTGCCAATTATGTCTCAGTAAAGCTGGAAAAAACCCTACAAAGCAATAATTGACTATTCAGTCCATCAGGATGGGAGGAACTAGAGAGAAATGTTAAAATGATTTAGGTATGTGAGCTGCAGAACCCATCTGGTCCAATACTGAGGCCACCTGAGCTTTGAGGACAGCCCAGAGAGCGACCATTCTCTTCCCGTCATGAAAAAGAGAATTGTTCGTTTCCCAAGAAGAGGACCTTCAACTCACTGCTGGGCCTTGAGCAGATTCATTCAGTTCAGGAGGTCCAATCTGAACCTGCTTCTGAGTTCAGCTGTCTTTGACCACATCATCTACTTCTGAGTTCACAGGCCCACCTTTCTCTAATGGAAAGTCTCAAGAGGAGCACAGTGTACACTCAAACCAATGCTTCTATTTCCTGTGTCAGAATCCTAAGAAAGCGATTGTATCAATGCTACTTTGTAGGCGAGGGTCAAGGCATCTATAAATACACCATCCCTTAAGTGCAGAAATTCTGTTAGTGATGTAAACCATTTGCTGGGAGATTTCAAAGAGCAGCTTGACTGGAAGCAAGCTCCCTGTAGATGGTGGCCAGGCTAAGGGACACACTGGCCACGCTGAATTGAATACTCATTGAATCTATTAAAAAAAAACACACACACAGCTGCATTGCTTGGTCTGAATGTACCTGAAATCCATGGTCTATTTTTTTTTTAAAGTATGTATTTAGGTAGTGCTGAGCCAAGAGTCACATCGCCTCACCTCTTCCACTAGGAAGGGAACTGGAGTTAATGCTTTCAGGACAGAAATAGCATCAATTCGAGTATCGCATGTCATACATTGATCCTTCAGAGCTTTGAACAAAGAGCAGAATATTAGTCCCCTTGTTGCCCAAGGAGGATGTTAACCTGCACCCCCTGCAAGAGCGAGGACACCACGAAAGTCACCTTCCCCCGCTGGATGGGCCAGCTGCCAACTGTGACCGGGAACTTGGTTAGAGTAAAAGATTCTTTGTCAGGAATGTGGAAATTGTGACATTAGGGACTAGCCTGGGCGAGAGGAGAAAGCTTCAATGAAATTTGCAAGTTCATTTTGGTTTATATACCTGTCGGAGCTGAGACATTAAATGCAGAAGGCTTTTAATCTAGGTATTTGAAACACTACTTGATACCATGGACTAGTGTCACTCAACAGAGAGTACTTCAAGGACAGAGCTACCTCTGAACCAGAATAAGACCCCAGGAAGGCAGATTCAGCCCAGAGCATTTGGGACGGGGTGATTTTCTTTTGTTTCAACATCCACTTTTGACAGAACTGGCTTTTCTCTTCGCCCCTGCTGCAGAGCTAATGACTTCCTTCACGTCCACCTTGCTCCAGGCTCCCCCCACACCGGCGAGTACAGCCAACCTGATATGCAGATATACCGCCAGCTTTATTTACACTTATTTTTGTCAGTCATTTGGTATCCGGAGATGTAGAGGGAGACACTCTAAGTAATCAAACACAGGAACGGGTCAGGTAGGTTAACGTGACCAAAAAACAACATGGAAGAAATAACCAGAGTGGAGGCTGCAATTCAGTATTGGGGCAAGTCACGGGCAACACAAAAAGATTACAGCCAAACCCTCTCCTGTCTCAGACGGTGCAGTTTGTTCTCGAGATTTCTAAAGATGCGTTCAATGCCGGCACACATCTGAGAGAGCCACAACTGTGGCTAACACTGAAAATAAATAATCCAAATCAGCTTGGCCACATTAACTGTGAAATCCACTTTACTAGTGAGATGGAATTTGCTTCAGGCCATCTAGGTCAATAGCCTTGGAGAGGGAATTCCAAAGATGAAGGCCCTTCATAGAAAATGCTCAGCCTTCAGACCTGTGTAGTTCTAAATCAGAGGGCTTAGCACCTCCAAGCCCTCCAGCTGCTGTGAGGGCAAACCCGGGAAAGAGGTGGCCATTGGATATAACCTACCTCCCCTCTCTGCTGCCTCTCCTCAACCCCTGAAACGGAATGCTGTTGAGGTCTGCTACCTTGATTCCCCCTGAAAGCAAAGAGGCAACTCATGAGGTATGGGAGCCTGGGGGGAACAAAGGCAAGTGTGAACGTGTGTGAGCTCATCCTTTGGCATGATGAAAAGTAGGTACTCTTCAAAAGGTCTGCTCTGTGGCAGAGGGGCTCGTTACTGAGAGCAGAGCTCCACTGCCCACACAAAGGCAAGCGGGGAGGGTAGGGGCTCAGTGCAGTGAGAATGCAGACAATGTGGAACCAGAGCGCACTGCATCTTAAAATTCGTCGGCTACTAGCTGAGCCATTTAAAGATAATGGTGAGAGCAAAGAACGGACTTGCCTGGAAGATATGTTTTCCTGTTTACTGTCTGCAGGAAGCTTTTGGAAATTTTCCTTGAAAACATATTTTAATTCGTATCAGTCAAAATGAAAAAGCGTCTGTAGTAGACAAAACAATGCTCCCTCCCGCCCCCAAAGATGTGTCTACATCCCATTTCCAGGAACCTGTGAATATGTTAGTTTCCATGGCAAAGGAGAATTAAGGATATAGATGGAATTAAGGTTAACAATTAGCTATACTTAAAATCGAGAGATTATTCTGGACTATCCTTATGGTTGTATTATCTAATATAATCACAAGGGTCCTTATAAGTGGAAGAGGGAGGCAGAAGAGGTCACAGAGATGCAAGAAGAACTTAACCCAGTTCAAGTTCAAAGTTGCTGGATTTGAAGATGGAGAGAGAAGGCTACAAGCCAAGGACTGTGGGAGGCTTCTAGAAGCTGGTACTGGGAAGGAAGCAAATTTTCCCCTAGTGCCTCCAGAAGAGAGCCCAACCCTGTCAACACCTTGATTCTACTTCACTGAGACCCGTGATGAGCAGATGGAATATGATAAAGCTGTGTTGTTTCAAGCCACTCAGCTGGTGGTCGTTATTGGCGCAGCAACAGGAAACTAATACAGAGACCAATGGTCAGCTTGACAGGTAAACATGGAGTTTGTGCCTTATGCTTTGTCTGGGGTGACAATGGCCAGGAAATCAACAAACACTCATGTTCAGAGAATAGAAAATGAAGTTGTTTCCATGGAAGGCACGCTACTCTTTCCACTTAGTTGGCTAGCTAGCACTGCCCACATTTTAGGTGGCAGCCTGCTGGGAATGACAACATGTAGCACTTATTATCCCAGAGGAACCAATTTCCAACAGAGTTGATCCCAACACTGCTTGGTTGATTCTAAAAGATGACCTGTTAAGCCATCAACCATATAGCTAAAAACTATTCGACTAAAGGATGGGACAGTCCCCTTCACACTTCAACTATCATCTTCTGTCTTCTGAATGCCTGAAGCCCAGATGTTGCAAAATACTTCCCTTTGCACTTCCAGGGGGAAAAAGTGAAAAGATAAAAAAGTGGAAAAAAAAAAAAAAAGATGATCCTGCTTTACTTTGATATTTGGGATGAGATTAAGGAATGTACAATGGCTGTGCTACATTTCAGGTCACTGAAAAAAACAAACAAATAAAAATCAGTGTTATGGTTAGAAAAGAATTCCGAGACATGGAAAGCTGGGTTTCCAAATCACCAACACACTCACCTGAGAAATAAAAACTAAATTAACTTCAGGTGGGGAGATGAAAATCGGGAAATACACCCGAGACCAAATATACAACTTGATGCAGTTTTTCCTCTAAATTGATTGACTCTTCATCCGACATGTAAATTCAAAAAAATGTACGATTTGCTCCATCTCTGTGACAGCATATATAAATACAATACACTGTTGACAGTGTCTGGCACATAACCATTCATTAATTACAGCATCCTTTGATAGAACGACTCTACTTTAGCTACTAGGAAAGGCTGGAGAGAGAGAGACTTTCCTGGCCTAAGGTGGGGTTTGTTGAAGACAGTAGTTTTTTTATTTGCACCCAAATGATTCTTAGCACCCAGTAGCCCCATTACATTTTCAACAAGTTTTTAGCTAGAACGGACTAGCGTTAACTGAACTCCAGGAATGAAGAGGAGCACGTGGGTGAGCCCTGGGGCGTGGTCTCCTGTGAATGAGCAAGCACATTTTCAACACAATTGGCTGCCTAATCGCGTGTTGCAAACTTGGCTGATGCATTTGGATGTGTAAGCAATTATGTTTCCGCTAAAAGCCTTGGTTGGTAATGCTTTTGTTCTCCACTTCTTACAACTGAACTAACAGAGGGAAGAGATTGGTACGGGAGTGGTTTTCAATATATTTTGTTTTGCTTTTTAACTTTTCCTTTCAAAACATTTTTCAATTAAGCTGGCCAACTGATCCAAGGTTTATTATACCACCAAACACCGCATAAAATAGATAAGGAGAAAACGGCGGATAATAAAAGTAGTTTTAGTAATAAAACATTTTCTGATGTGAAAAAGCCTGCATGTTTGCATTAAACCACATCATTTAAATGCGAGTAACTGTACTGAGTACCTCTCAGGACTAGCCACAGGGTTAGTACCGCGTATTGAGAATAAGACAAGGGTTCCCTGATTTCAAGAAACATCTCTTCAAGTGGACCTTTAACAGAAACTGGCTTAACGTCTAAGTCATCTCAAGTTTCAGGAGGTGAGATTCTTGATCTCCAAAAGAACGATAACCATAAACCACCGGTTCCGAATACTTTGCTTTCTAATAACCACTCTTAACCTGCCTCCACTGTGATTCTCACAGCGCATCTAACACACTATGGTGCTAATTAATTTCAAAAGTATTACCCATTGATTCACTGGGGGCCGAAAAAGAGTTGCCACAACCCATCTGGGAACTTAAGCAGACCACGAATAAACAAACCCATTTAAAAAGAGCCACGCCTGTTACTGAAATACGGAATGCAGATCTCTAAAAACACTCGTTCTTGCAATCACTTGCTACAGATACCGCAGGTACTGTTTCTGTGATCCACGAACCTTTAGCCCCTCAGAACTGCAGCCTCGAAGAGAACGGATCGTGCCCTCATTAAAGCGTCTCCACGCGCAAAGCCAAACTCACCTCAGGTGTACGCAGTTGTGGGTAAATTCAAGCTCTACATTTGAAGCCCGGCTCTTCTGCTAATTCTGCAACATGAGTGATGTCACTGTAGCCCTTTCCAACTCTCAGTTTCCCCATCTGATAAAGTGGCGGAATTTCACACATCAGAGGGTTTACGAGTCAGGCCAGGCCTGGGACAGCCCTGGGCACGGGCTCCTAACGACCCGCGCCTGAGGCAGGAACCTCCCAGCATCTAGTACGAAACCCAACCAGCCTGACGCCCCTGAGTCAACTGAGGCAGCTCTCAGAAAGCTCGCGTTCACCGCGGACTCATCTGCCCCGGGGCCCAGCGCAGAAGCGGCCGAAGGAGAGGCGTCCAGACGAAGGACGCGCGTTTGCTGGTCAGGCGGTGTCTGCGGGAGGGGGGGCGGGGGGGCAGGCGTCCGAGGCCTGCAGCGACGCGCTCGCGGGGCCGCTGCCGGGCGCCATCTTGGCGCGCTCCCTCCGCCTTGCTCCGACAGGGGGCGTCACCTTTTAAACTTTTTTTTTTTCAATTCTAGTCTTTATTGAGAGTTGAAATAAGCACTGACAGTAAGACTTTCAAAATCTATTTGTAAACTCTGTCAAGGAGATTTTAAGTAGTTTTCCATGGCAGTGGAGGGTTAGTCATGAAGACAACTGTATTCTTAATCTGTCCGGTGTTCTGCACTGTTTTACTTCACTGTCTGCCTCATTGAGAACTGAGGAAATGATGTCACCTTGTGTGACTTTGCATGACCATCCTGGCGCTTTTTATATACGCATGACTTTTTGAAGTTTGGAGTAATCAGTAGAAAAAAATATCAGTATCATATTTCACATTCACTCTCTCTTTGCAACTGAACACATTCGATGAGCTTAGATTTTTATTTTTCAGGTATCAATTAGTGGTCATGAAAATCAACACCAGGTTCTTAACCTTTGCAATCCTGAGAATCACTGTGATTTTTGATGCACAGAAATCAACAGAGTGCTCATGCAGGCTTATCTCCGTTTCCACTGCCAGATACTGCAACTGCTGCTCTTGATGGGCCTTCTTACATCATATTCTTGCCTTTTAAGTCAGAGTAATGACACTGCCAAGTCTCCAGCAGAGGCATTTTAGATTGCATGGGAGACCGCCTGGGCTAAAACGCAGGATAACACCAGGGGCTGACGGGTGACCCACCAGTGGTTGATGATCCAGGTGTGGGCATAGATTGTGAGTTCAAAGAGCAATAATCCTCAACCCAAGAAATCATTCTTAGGGAAAGCAGAGGCAGGACTTCACCCCCATGAACAGAGCAGCACAGTGGGAAAACCATGGGCAAGGATGAAAACCACAAACAAGGGTAACGGCAGACGTCATACCATCAGAATGTGGAGCAGTTCCGGGGAACTTCCGCAACCAAGGCAGCCTCGGCCACCAGGAGGGCAATCTTCATAATGAGGGTCCGTCCTCTGGGGAACTGGCGCCATCCAAACCAGAGGATTCTGGAGGAAGATTTCCCTACTTGTGTCCTATACCAGATTTTGTGTCTCTGCCCGGGTGAGGAGTCTGATTGGGCACTGAGGCAGGCAGAGCTTTGGAGTGAACTGTTAATTGATCTGCCTCGTGGCCCCTCGGGCTGCTGGTACACCAAGTGAGTTAACCACTGATTGCTCTCAGCTGTGTTCAGGGCCAGGCTTTCTCTTCTTTCCAGTCAGTTCCTCCACTAGGAATCTGTTCTAGACAATGCCTCCAATCTCTAAAGGTGCTCCTCTAATAGGATGTTCAAGGTGAAGTTTTCATCAAGAGACTGATAAAGACATATTTTGGGGAGACAACTACTGCCTCTTTGGGGGTGGGAGGTTACTGCCTTCTCAACCCAAGTGTCATAGAGGGGCTTCAGGGAGGCCACGCCAAGAATTTTTAAATGTTTCCTGGAATTGGGAGACCAGAAAGTGTGGTGCCTGACACTTGATAAAGGTGACGCTAACTGGACTCAGGACTGACTCCCAGCCAGGAGAGCCAGGAGCTAGAGAAGTGCTAATTGCTTTGCCAGCAAAATTAGGGTGGACCTGCCAACCTATGTTTGTTGGGGAAATAGAGATGAGAATGTTTCCAGAGATGGGATTTGGGCTACACAGGCAAGGAGCCAGCATGGAGTTTGGGGTCCTGCTTGACCATAGCGATCAGACGTCAGAAGGTAGAACAGCCAGGCTTGGTGGACAGATCAGAAAACAACCATGTAAGCACACTTCTGTTTGTTTCTTGAAAGGAACTACAGAAGGGAGGTCTCCCCACAAAAAGTCAACTTTAAACATCAGCTCAGTCCAAATTGACGCCTCCACAGGAAGTGAGAACTGGAGACTCAACCCTTGCACCACCCCCCACCACTGCCAGCCACTCATCACCCCACCCCGCTGACCGGACAGTGAGTGGGGAGGTGGGCAGAGCGGCAAAGCCAAAGAGGGGAGCCATGGTCCCTGTCCCACAGCGTGGCTCCAGCCTGATGCAAATCTGAGCTAGAGGAGGGTACAGGGTGTCACCCAAAGTCAAGGTCAGAGTTTAAACTAAGACATGAGACTTCTAAATTTCCTATCAGGGCATCCTGTGACATCCAGCGACAATACAAATGTTTATTACCCACAAGTGAGCTGATAAACTGTGGGACTTGCCCAGGTTCTAATCTGGTACAGACTACCCTGCTAAGTAAGCCTAGAAAGGCAGTAAGAGACCAAAATGAATCACCTACAGATTATATTCTTAGAGTTATCCCTGTTCAGCTTTCCTCTCACACACTTAGTCCCCCAAGTCAGAAATTTGGGAGCCACCCCAAACCCCCACCTTTTTCTCATCTTCCACATTCGCTGTCAATCAAAATGCATGGATTTGACTTAAAAAATACATTTTAACCTATTCCCTCATTTTCATCTCAAACTTTGCCCTGGTTGAGGTCTTTATGCAATTCACCTGGACTCCTGCATGTTGCCTTAACTGGATCCGAGCCTTTGATCTCAGCCAATGTCCGCATTACATATGCTTTGAGTCTAGTGCCTGATATGCAGTAAATGGTCAGTATATGTAAGCTATTATTCTAATTAGTTACTGTTATCCATCCGTCAAGATTTGGCTCAGCTGTCATCTGGAGGAAACCTAAACAAGGCCCACACTGACCTTTTCTACCAACCCACTCTGCATACCTCCACATCAGTTGTAATATCAGTGTATGTATCTTTGTCCCTCACAATTACCTCTACATCCTTCAAGGGCAAGGACTCTTCATTTTGTAACACTGGCTCCTTGTTGATTATCTGTCACACAGTAGGTGCTCAGTGAAAGTTCCCTGTACTTAATTAAATCACCCACGTTAAGAATAAAGTTAAACAATAGAGTCATATTATAAATTTATTTTTCAAATGCCTTATCCCACATTTGCGGTTCCCAACATTGAATTATCTATGCAGGTAGACTAGAAGCCATTTAGTGTAGTTTTCAAGAGCACCTTGGACATACTTTGCTGTCACCCAATTGTTGTAAGTGCCAGATTGTGTGGGACCTCTTACTGTTGTCATGGCCTTCGGATAAATGTCATTCAGATGTTAGTGACGAAGGAAAATTATACTTTCCTCTTCTTCTCCGCCCTGGTAAGGTGGTGCAGTATAACGAAAGTAAGTCTTACACTAAATTCTGCCCCAAGTGCAAACCTTTCTTAGCAAACAGACCCAACAACATTCTCTAACCAGTTCCTATGAAGTCAGGGGAGTTCCCGCTCTCCGCCCTGTCAGCCACTCTGACAAGAGTAGGGCATCAGAGATGTTAGAGGCATGAGAGGTTAACCTCCTACCTGAATTGGGTAAGGGAATATTCTGGTAAGTAGTGAAACACAGAACCAAATGGACCTGGTGCCCACCTGAAGACGCAGACGCTCACTTACAAGCACACAAGGGCCTGCACATTTTTTCCAGCCAATCATAAAGCTTTCATTCTCTCATTCCACTAATGAAATAAATTCTTCAGGTCCATTTTGCTAACTAGCAAACCTTCTGGGTAGATTTAGATAACGATATTTCAAGTGTTTGCCAAAACCACCTCTGGCCAGTAGACTCCTGATTCCCTTCTTTTCAGTGTTAATTGGTCATCTTTGGAGTAAGGTAGCTGAAAAAGGAACTTAAAAAACTACCTGATACCAAGGATCTGGTATTAAATTAATTGACACGCACAAATGATAAGCCATATTATCTAGAGACTTTTAAAAGAAATCACAGATAATATAACTGAAGTGTAGCAAGAAAAGTCTTATAATATTCATTTCGGTCTGCGGCTTGCTGTGACACTTTTCTTTCCCTCCACTCAACCAGGAACCCGCACCGCCTGAGGTACAGTGCGAACTGCTGCGGCAGCAATTCCAAAGAGAAAGTTAATGTTTTATACTGGCTTCCCAATTGGCCTTTTGTTTGTTTGTTTGTTTGTTTGTTTGTTTAATTTTATCAACATTTATTTTAATGTCAAGGACCAGTAATAATAATATCCCGTAGCTAGCAAATTCCCACCATCGTTCCCTTTTGTTGAAACTAAAACTTGGTATCATCTCGCAACTTCTAGGCAAAATTAATCCCTGGGGCTTCTTAATGAAGGAGATCAAGCCCCTTTTCTGTGATAGCTGAGGCGGGCGGGGGGGTGGGGCGGAGGGTACGGGCATCAGCACCAGAGCAGTTCTTTTGTACTCTGTAAACGCAAACAGGGCCCTGTGACCTTTGCCAGCCACGTTTTCATCAAATCTTTGTCTCTCTTTACCTACATCACCTCTTGTACCCACTCTCTGGCACGTATAGTGGCACCAAAAGGTAAAAATAATGGACCCTTTTTTTTTAATGGCAGTAACGGGAATAAAACCCAGGACCTCGTTGCATCCTATCACTGAGCTATACTCACCCAACACCCCAGTTGGACTCTGAGAACTGAAAGGAGAAGCCCAGCTAAGCACAGTAGGTATAGGTCAGAACAACAGGTCCGTTATCCGTGGGAAGGAAGAGGCGGTGGTGCTGCGTTTTCCTCACCCAAATTCCCATTTATATTCTTTTTTCTCCATATTTAGATCTTTGCTTAATTGGCTGGTAAATTTAGCACCCGTTTGTCAGGTGACAGGCAACCCAAGAGTTGGACATATTCAATGAGACCAAATCACAGAGAATGGAAAAGAAATGTAATAGAAAAGAACAAAACTGTCTCCATATTAGATCTGTTCCTTTGGCTTTAACCCTGTGCCCTGTTTTCTCCTCTTAGTCTTGCTAGCTCTGCAGTCACATAAAGATAACAAGTTGCAGAATGGAGATCTACATTTGTTTTGTTGGAGGTTTTGCAGGAGCACCATGAGCTGGCCCACGTGGACAGCTGTAAGAACAAAGAATTCCTACACCAAGAAGTTTGCAACAATCAACCACACCCCCTCCACTTTTCTTGCATTAAAGGAGCCTGTATTCTGACTGGAGGAGGATGGTTCTCCAAGACCTTAGTCTGCCATCCTCTCGGTCTGCCGGCTCTCCGAATAAAGTCGCTATTCCTTGCCCCAACACCTTGTCTACTGATTTATTGGCCTGTCGTGTGGCAAGCAGAACGAGTTTGGACTCGATAACAGAAAAAGGAGAGCAATGGGAGAGAAAGTGAACAACTTACCAATATTGAAAAGTGAAATCCTATGCAAAGAATTTTCTGATGAATATACTTCAAAATGTTATCTGTTTCTTCACTCCCTTAACAGCAACAGCAACAATGATACTACTAATACTTAGTAATTCCTACGTATCAGACACTTGCGTAAAGTACTTACGGTCACTTCGTTCTCTTTAGGAAGCACGCTTATTGAGGGTAGCTCTCTGTTGGGTTCCGCTTGCTCCCGTGCTCTCCGGGACTTAGACCAAGGTCTGGTTTGTCCTTGACACCAAGTAAATAGATGTTGCACGAATGAGTGAATTGACTTATTAAGTCTTCCACCAAGAAGCCCAAGAAGGTAGTACGTACTCACCATCCTCATCCTGCTGTTCAGGAGCCTGAACTCCTAGACTACAAAGCCCTCCCTCCGGGCTCTGCAGATGGCTACTCAGACCAGCCTGCGGCGACTCTCTCCTCCTCCTTTCATTGTTTGCCCCACCTCTTTATCTAGTTCTTTCTCCGCCTACAGCTCTTTGGTGCAAGAAGCACAGCCACAGCTATGACCCACAGCTGTACGGCCAGTTAGCGGGGAAGTTGCTTAGTAACCAAAATTGGTGATTCCAAGTCCTCTAGTCTCCCCGTGCCAAGCCAGCTGCCCCCAATCAGAACAAATAGCTCAGTATTTATTGAAGTTGGGTATTGATTAGCTTTTGAAAGCTACCCACATTTGCTGTTGTTGTTTTTTTTTTTAAACTTTTGAAAAAATAATTACTCGGGTCATCATTACTAAATTCAGATATCAGGTTTAAATTTTTAAGATAGTGAGTCAGATGAGGTTGAAGCTGAACGGGCCCTTCAAGGACACCCTGGTTTTCTAAACAGATGAGCAAACTATGACAAAAAGGGTGACGTAGTCTGTACAAGGCAACCCACTGAGTCAGTGAAAACTTCACAGGGAGAAGCCAAGTCTTCAGAGACCTAGTCTAGTGCCTTCCACAGTGGTTGAGGGGCTTTGTCTCAGATCAGCCTCCAGAATGGCATTATGGGAACGTGGCAGCTCTTCCGCACAGTCTCCTGAGGATAACAGCAAATTGCGTGTGAACACAAGGCGATCTACAAGTGACTGAGAATCGTATAACTAATCGAGTTTCATTGGTGACCTCTTCAGTTTTATAATCATAACTTGATGAGTTGAAAAAATACATATCATGTCTGGTCATAGCAGGAACATTTTAAACATTCCATTTTCTGCATTTTGACCTCAATGATCTTCAAATATGAAAGGAAAGATGATCATTTTTGTTATGTGGACATTTTTATTTTCTACGGGAGCATCAAAACCTAAAGACCCATGAATTTAGGGCTAAGATCAACTTTGACTTTAGGAAACATATTAGCTGGTATTTATTTCAAAGACTCTCCAGCAAACCTTCACAGCAGAGCATGAAATCAACAAGATACATTAAGGGCTTAAGATTATGGTTTTGTTTTATTTCTGAAGAATGCATGTGTGTGCATGTTCACAAGTGTGCACATTGGCTTACGTAATACACCAGAGTCAATGTAGGGTGTAAAGTCCCCAGAAAATTGTGAACTCTTTGCTTCTCTTACTTCTTGTCTGTCTATTCAGGTGTCACTTCAGGTGTTACATCATTGCTTTTGGCCTATGTGGATGGTGATGGAACACAGAGAGCGAAGGGAATATGTCCAATGCTGGGCAAATCCACACTTTTATTTTCTCAAGTTACACACATTTTCACCAGGTAATCTCATACTCTGGTGTTTAACAGGTTTTGTATGTGATTTAAAAACTGATTAATAGTGAAAAGACATAGCACTTAGGTTCTTTTCCTTCACTGGTGTTTAAATGTTAGAAGTTCTGAATCTCATTTTGTAAAAGATATAAAAAAAATAGAGTTGAATACTTAGCTTCCATTACTTCTTCCTGGGGAAATGGTTAGAATGTGACTTGCCATCTGTAGTTTTAGTCTGTTTAGTTGGATTTTAAGGTGATTTTTTTTTTAATTGTTAAAAATTCAAAAGAATTTAGTGATCAGCTTTTTACAAAGCAGCAGAATCCTTCATTGACCCAACACAATACATGGGGCAACACAGGGTTTTAAATTACAGTGTGACATGAGTTTGAATGTAGGTTTAAGTACAAAACGTTTGCAAATCAGTTTTACTTTTGTCTTCAGTTGTTAGTTTTCATCCCTAAATAGTCCTCCCTACACTCAAGTGCAGAGAGTTCGAGGACTGGGTTCACATCTTGCTAGGAAGCCCTTAATAAGCTAACAAAATACATTGGGCAGGGGCGATGTGGTATTCACTTACTTTCAACTGATCAATAGTGAAAACTGAAACCTAAGATTCAAAAAAGTTAATCTCATGTTCACATTTCTTTTAAAACAATTTTTTTTATCATGCGGAAAGCTCTTTAGTCAATAGTACTCGTTCATTGGGATGACAGAAAACATTAAATTATGCATAAAGTAAAAATATACTCAACATATTCATTTTTCTTTTATTTCTGATTATGACAGATTTAGGAATATATACTGAAGTTCAAGAAAAAGACAAACTTTACTTCTGTAGAGGCCTTTGCTTGCCTGTTTAGGGAAGTCTGGGTCTGATCCCAAAACATGCTAAGAAACATTCCCTTAGAAGGCTACTTAAACCCCACCCTGTACATTCTCTTAAACCATGGCGGGAGGCCACGGGTGCGACTGATATTTAGAGGCAAAAAAGAAAGGATAAAGTCATAACGTTAAAAAAGAGTAGATTTATCATGTCCACCCAACCCCCCGCTTAATGTTTAGAATTTATGATGTCAAATTCTATTAGAATAAAAACATGAAACTGCAAGATGATTATGCAAGGAAACCAATCTGAACTTGAAGATAGTTTTTCATGGAATGTATCTGACAAGCAGCCCCCACTTTTATTGACTGAATCTGAGTATGGTTTGGTTTATGAATTCCCAATTCCTAAGGAAATGATTTAAACAAATTGTGGGACGTATGTACACAAATTTATGACTTGGCTCTGGCAGGGAAGATGGTCTCTCCGAAAGAATAAAATCCTAGGGGTTATAAATGGGTCAAAAAGTATTAGACTTTTTATTTATACTTCAGAAATGTAATCACGTGAATGAAATGGTTTCATATACATTTTTACATCCAACAGCGACACACTGTTCATACATTAATTCTATAGGAAAATGTACATCCTTCTTCTTCTTCTTTTTTTTTTTTTTTTGCTAAGTAAGATTTGCCAAGTGTTCATGGACAAAAAAAACAAAAAACAAAAAACCTTTCATTGCAACCTGAACTGTGGAAATAACAAGGGTAAGCCATGTTCCTCACAATGGCTTTATGGCATTAATAAAGCTATCGTCAAAATGCATGTTAATATTGGCGTGTGTAGGATGAATTCCCCAAAATGTGAACGCCCAATTGGAAACTTTACAAAAGAGTCTAGTGGATTTTGTGACTGAATCTGCCCAGGGATGTTAACATCCAGGATGGTTTATTTTAAGTATACTTCTGTAGATCTATTCCTAGCTGACTATTCTTCGATTCCCTAATCACAAAGAAATGCATTCTTATGAAGTTAAGCAGCTGTAGACACAGAATGCTGATGACATTTCCTCCATCTCTGAGTTATCTAAAGAAAACCCAGTTAGTGGTAATTCTACCAAATACTGGTAACAGTCAGAAGAAATTTTAATTGATTTTCAAACAGTACAACTGTGCCATGAATCCAACCACACAGCATATAAGCCTTAAGCCCACTAGGTTTAAGCAATTGTGTCTTTGTAGACTAAAACTACGTAAAATAAAATCTGATAACTCCCTGGTGTTAGAGGTAGACAGTTTTCTTTCAAATCCTAGGTTTGGTCCTTTATTTTATTCAGCAGTGAAAGCCATGAATACAGAACGAATAACAGCTGTTACAATTCTCAACCATGACTTCTAACGTCAGAGAATTCAAAGTATGAACATAGTACACAGTAATGAAAAGTATCAAAAATTAGTTTACCTCAAAAAAGATAAATAAAACAGGTATATTCCACCAATACATAAACAGATGTTTGTGCTACAGTTAAAATTTGCTGTATACAAAAGATCATAGTCCCCATAATCAGCTTATGATAGAAGCAAGAATACATGAGCCATTTAAATTGTCAGACATTATGCTTTATAAGGTATGCACAGAAGTTCAAGCAATAAATACATACATTAGTTCAAAGCCTTACAATAGCTACGCAAAGCAGATGCAGAAAAGCAGATTTGCTATTCCTAGCAAGCAATGATATAAGAGTAAAAATTCATGAAATGCATTAAAGCAACATTTTTCTTAGAAAAAGTCTGGTCATTTATGGGTCCACCAACATTTTTACATAATATGCACAATTATCAAAATACAGACCAAGCATTTCAGAAAACTCCAAAAAACCTAAAATCTATTTTTCAAAGCAATTGCAGTTTTGGAGGTTTTTCTGGTATAATGTGCAAGCAGCTATTTTTTAAAATTGTATTCATATAAAACCCATGCAAAACTCTACAGGTATATGCATTCTGTGGCTGAGACTTCCTTTCAAAAGTTTTGTAACTGAGGTATGCATACTTTAGCATTGTAGTCTTAGGCCACCCTCCTGATGGTACAGCGCTCACAGTTACTTTCAGTCCATCAAAGCCTTTTGAACATGCACCTGACAGACCCATTTTCCCTTCAGATAATCCTTCCAGCAGGATCCGAGATGACTGAAAACCATCCTTCACAATACCAACCTCTCTTTTGCTCCCCTATCGTCAACTTCCCGCTCACTGATCATGACCCAAAGACAAACATAATGAAAAGTAGCAGTTACTGTGACGTTCTCACGTTTCATGCAATCTGCCATAATTGTTCTAATTTTTTTCTTTTTTTTCTTTTTTTTCTTTTTTTTTTTTTTTGCAGAGGTAGAAGCTTTCAGAAAGCCTTTTGGGTAAGTGGGAAAACCCTTTTGAAAGCCGTTATGTCCTTTTATTTGGTGTGACAGATGACTGGGTATCTCTCTAAGTCTATTTGCTGACTTCAGCAAAGAATAAAAGATGAGCTTAGTTTGCAAGAACCGGCTCCATCACATGGAACTGGTACGTATGTTAAGCTCTAGCAGCCACCTTCTGTCAAAACTGTTTGTAAAGCAATAACCATAATCAGGTTATGAGGTCCCTTGGTTGGGGGAAAAAGTATTATCAAGACTTGGCACAGCACATGAAAAGCAACACGTAAAATTTCTAGGTTTTAAGCAAACATCCGACTATGCTATTTTCCACTACACCGTAACGCAGTATCATAGTTTGGGGGGTTTGGAGTTGTCGAGAAAACCAGCATTCCAACAATTTGGCCTGCGCAAGTCTTTGAAAGGGAGTGTATTGTTAGTGTTAATATCCCGTATAAGCAGAGGCAGAATTATATGTAACTTTGGTTTGACTGAAAATAAATACCATGGACTACAATTGCTATAATCTTTGCTTTCAGTGTAAAAACTCAGCTAGATCACTTTAAAATCAATATGAAATTAATTTTTGGCTTTACTAGACCTTTTATGTTTGGTTCCTACTTTTTGTTTTTTTCATTATAACTTAAGACTATAAAAAATAGTACACAACAAAGATTCAGACCATACAAGACATCTTCTAACAACATGTATTCACCACCGAAAATAAGTGACCGGATGGGGAAAACAAAAACACAATGTACTATATATATATAACAATATGCAATCTGCATTTGCATCAAGTACATAATCGTTTTGGTCAGTGATCCACATTTGTTGCTTTCTAGCATATCATTAACTTCCACTGCGGATTTTGTCCTCACCTCTGTCCTTAACGAAAGCAAATCTTCATTGCATTGAGATGGACTTTTGGCCTCAGAAGATTACTCTGTGACTGAATTGACTTTTTGGGTGTGGTTTTTGTCATATTTGATTCTTGGTTTAGGGCTAAATGAAAAGATCCCAGAGGTCATCAGAAAACAGCAGGTAGTTCATGGAAAAGGTCCCTTTGTACTAATTGAAGTTACAGAAGGCTGACCAAAGCATGTGGCTGCTTCTGTCCTTGAGCTCCTGGCCTTGTTAGAGTTGGCTTTGGTTTGCAGCTGTAGCCTTTGACTGTGTTTGCAGGTAGACAAAGCTTTATCACAAGGAGGTAAAGAGTACAGTTGTAAGATCTATGCAGATATGCAAATGTTCCTACGGTGCTTGCACAGGTAATGTTAGCTTAGGATTGCACTTTACATCTTAACACTAACAGCACAGACTGGAAGCCTAGGGTTTCAGATGGTTGCAACAGTCTAATTACTGTGTTCTGTAGTAACTAACTTATGTCATTTACAGTTGGTGGCACCAACATAAAAAACTAATGTTCTGTTGTTTAAAATTCAGCTAGATACAAGCAGTGACACTAATTTCTGATACTACTCCTGTGCAAATTAAAAACAATAGCAACAAGTTGAACTTGACCAGCAATTGTTTCTAACATTACAACTACTGACTGCTGGAAAATTCACATTAATGAAACTAACACTATTTTTGGCAGTATATGAGGCGTGTTTGCTTTCTACAGGACGTGTATCCTCATATTCAGTCATTTCATGAACCCTTAAGAGCCACATTTTTTAAATGGGCAAAGCCATTATAGAAAGGACAGTTCATTTTTTTTTTTCAAGAAAATCAGTTTTTGTCTTTTTTTTTTTTCTAAAAAAAAAAAAGAGAAAAAGAAGAAAACAAGCAATTTGCCTGTTGGTACTGAATCCCAAAGGGCTGGCTTTAATAAGTTCCTTTAGGGCTGTCTCCTTT